>NC_140590.1:1364958245-1366158245 GCF_964204655.1 Triturus cristatus
TATGACAAAAGTATGGCACACCTGAAGCCATCTTGATTGGAATAAACTATTCACTTGTACAAAACCATTGAAATTCCCCCGTTATAGTTAGTTCAGCTAACTATAACACGCGCGCCCGCAATGCACTGCTGATGACGTCACATATTACATCACTCATGACATGGTCAGTGACATCACTCATGACATCACTGATGACATCTCAAATGACATCACTGATGACATCACTGATGACATCATCCTTGTGATAGAGTGGCAGACCTCCTCTCACCCTAATATAACCTTTGATACACACATTCAAAAATAGAGACTAAACTTTTCAAAACAATGGACATACCAATACCAGTTACAACAACCTCTTCAGTAATTCTAAGATCCACATACACATCCACTCATTCACCAACAGTCCTATACAGTCACTCATACATGTATTCACTCATCATATGTACTCATACACCTATACATCCTGTTACACAATGCCACTCATCCATAGAGTTACTCACACACATAGTCACTCATGCTAATAAAGAATCAAACATACATTTATTTGCATATACAGTTATACACACACCACCACACTTACTTCTACGGAAACTTACACATACTTAGTCTTTTAAACAATCACTTATAGAAACACATACTTATTCATACAGGAACTCTTTCAATCTCTCACTCTCACATATACTCACTTATATACACCAATAGTCACATATACTAGTTTAAAACATATGTAGTTACTCATAAAGACACTATTGAGACAGTCATTACCTCACTAACACACCCATACACACACTCATCCACCCATACAGTCCTGCACACATGCTGTCTTCAACACATACAAAGAGTGAGTCACTCATTCATGCACCTATGCACTACGTAATACCCCCCACCGAACCATGCAGACACTCAGACTGATACTCAAAAAACCAACTAATAACCTATATAGACACCCATGTAGCTACTCACCAACCCATGCAGCCACTTATACACAAAGTGAGAGACTGATACAGATATTTACATATTTAAACATTACTCACTAAGCCATGTATTCACTATGATACACTTAATCAGTCAGTTACACAATCAATTTTTCAAAAACAAATCATCCATTTAGACACTTATATACCCATTTATTCTTCCATCGACCTTGAGATATACATATATAAAACATATTTAATTTTCAGAAAAACACACATTCACTGGATGATGTCATCAGTGGTGTCATTTGAGATGTCATCAGTGATGTCATGAGTGATGTCACTGACCATGTCATGAGTGATGTAATATGTGACGTCATCAGCAGTGCATTGCGGGCGCGCGAGTTATAGTTAGCTGAACTAACTATAACGGGGGAATTTCAATGGTTTTGTACAAGTGAAAAGTCCAGCTAACTTTAACACCCCTGAAACCTATGTTTTTTTCAGTGAATATATATATATAAATATATATATATATATATATATATATATATATATATATTAATATATATATCCAAACCACAAGTTCCGGTAGTAGGATCGGTCTGTCGCGGGCGGTCCGAGCCAGGAAACCGGATTTCCTAATATTTGAAAAGCACCTACTCTCGTCGTGACGAAAATAAACTCGGACTCCAAAGTTGCATGCAGATTCTTTAATATCCAAGTGCAAAACGACGCGTTTCACCTTTACGGCTTGGTCACGCTCGAAAATGCAACAAACCACCATCTTTAAATACATAAGTTCATTAAAAGACGGACTTTCACATAACATCAGGCTAGGTGTCACTTAAGCGGCCATCTTGTAAGGTTATCTCAATACAGTTATTCCACTTGAATAGTATCGTACATAACACAATATAAGGCCAATACATAATGAAATCAAAAGAAATGAAATGCTTCACTATAGTAGCAATTACAGAAAGTTGTACATAATGTCGCCCAAGTGGGCGTGAACAAACAGTAATTGCCCACTCAGTATTTCATTATCGGTTTACATATCACAAGGCTAATAACTGCTTGTCACAGCTATCTTGTAATCGTATGCCCGTGCAGTATTGTAACCTAAATAGTCTAGATATACCATTATAGGGCCAAGGTGAATGTATCAAAAAATACTTAGCGATAGCGTAAATTTCATTCTTGTGTACAATCCAATGACCCAAGTGGGCGTGAACACACAGTCCCTGCTAACATATTGCGGAAATACACAAATCCTAATAGAAACCTCTGTGCCTCCCTATAATTGGAAAAAACGGGACTTCCATTCACGCATATCGTTAGAACCCATCATGTGTCCAAATAGGAAGGCCCACAAATAGGAATACCTCCCTTTGTCAATTCAATAAAGTTGCATACTCCTGTAATGCCCAAGTGGGCTTAAGGGCATACTGTCTGGCCCCTCACGGTCCCATCAGAACAAAACATGTTACTAGATTTAAGCCCTAATTAATACATACAGATACTAGACAATTGATACATATAATCATTACAGTGAATATGACTTCCTTCCTCAATGTTCATGTGACACCGTCTTAAATACAAACAAATATAAAATTTAAAATGAGTCTAAAACAGCTTAAACAGACCATCATTCTTCTTTTATTCTTGCTGATGTATGGCTAATTCCTCGCTCATATTTAGGCCTTTAGGTGCGAGGCTTTCAAAATCCACAATGTAGCGGGATTCTAATTTCCTCTACAATAGTTGCTCCCCGTACCACATGCAGCCTTAAAGAACATCTATCAAGACCTGCAGGACTGAGACATTTCCTCTGAAGCGGGAACCACCAACTTTTTATTCATATGTGGAAACTTACAAAAGACTTCCCCTCTACGTCAATGATTCCATTTGTTACAAATGTTGCTGATTCTAACAAGGTATTTTCTTTTAACTGTAGGTTGCTTTAAATAAACACAAAAAAACAAGAAGACACAAGGTCCAATTCACAAACTGCATTTTGAAGTCCATAAAAAAGTACTACAGTAATACTACTCACTACAAAATGCAATTCACAAACCTGCAAGTGCAAATCTCCACAGCCACCTCTCCCACCTTTTCTATGGTGGATACTCACACATGTAAGTTTACTACTAAGGGCCCGATTACGATGCCGTAGGAAACGGCGCTGACCCTGTGATCAGCTGTTCGTATTCCTGACCAATTTTTATGGGGTCATTCGGAAAGGAATCCGGATTTCTGAATGGCCTCCGACAGGCTCGGAGATCCCGTCTGCCATTCAGACAGCCTCCAGTAATCCCTCGGGTGTCTCTTTCCGCCTGAGGGATTAATTTACGATGGCAGATTCCAGCAGCCTTTCTGTGCCAGCCTTTCCGACATACAAAGGTTGTGGGAATCTGACTTTGGGGCCCCCAGCAGGGTCCCCATACATGCAAGGCCTCACGACGGCAGCCTAGGGGGAACCTGTGATGCTCCCCTGTTGATCCCTGCACCAGGTTGCAGGCACCTTGAGGTGCCTACCATGGGGTGCAGGGATGAACTGCACCTCAGCTCTTTACAATGAGAGCATGCATTCCGTCGGAATGAATGCTCAAATTATAAAGAATGGGAATGCGACCAAACAGTGTCCGGTCACAGCCTAATTGCTGGGTTGGGACCGACGACTGGAGGTGGTTCAGTCCCAGTCCCCAAACAATGTCGGACAGACTCAGGTCCGTCCGACATCGTAATCGGGCACTAAGTTTGAAAGATGGGAGTGATGGGGGAGTGGATAGAAAGAGAATACTTACTTGTAAATGGGCATGGTTTAGGTAGGAGCAGGGAACGGCTTAGGGAGGGGCTACAGAAAGGTTTAGGAAATTTTTTTGTTTTACACTACATTTAAAATTAGTATATGAAATTAACTTACATTGATATATAACATAAAATCTGTTTACCATTTTTTTAAAGCTTAATAAACTTGATACATTTTTCCTGTACTTTATCATAAGGAGGTTACTACAGCCAAAAAGGACCCAAAATAGTAGTAAATTTACTCTTTTTCAGACCTGGATAAGGACAGTGCCACTCATGGCACCACTGGTCCTGCAACACCCTGCCATGGAAAATAATAGAGGCAGGGACTCAAAATAGAACCCCCTAGAAAATATTGATACATGCATAGCAAGTAAATATGTTATACGTAAATATAAACAATGTATTCTAGGTGGGCTTTGTAGCAGAAATCTTTATAAATAGTTTTAACTCATTTTAAAGATAGTTGAACTATTTAAATATGTAATTCAAATGCAAGTTAATAGTGTTTAAGCATGTTTTATCTTATTCTACATTTAAAATAAATACTTAGGGGACGATTTCGATCCGGGTCGAAAGGGCACCGAACGCGATCCGGCAGGAAAAACTACGAGCCGTACGCGTGTTTTTCGCCCGACTCGTACAGCTGTACAAGCGAGCAAGTACAATGCGAGCTACATGAAATTCACCGTCCGAGTCGTTTCCGGGTCCGAACCGCTCCATACGTCCCGGTCGTAAGCTAACCGTGGCGTGCCATGAATGCGATTTATGACTGAGCCAGTACGATGCACACGTCGGACAGCCTGTGCGAGCCGGAGTGTCTGGCTCGCAAAACGTCCGGGTGGTTGCCTTTGGGGGTCCGCATCGGACCCTCTGTCACCTGCAGCCCTACGACTCGGTCACAGGGGGAGACCCAAGGGTCCCCCCAACACAGGCATGTATGGTGTGGATGGCACCAACACGTACCCACTGTAGGGGGCGCCCTTGCGCGAGACTTACCCATTCAGTCAATGGGAGGCCATGTACGCGTCGTACGACCGGCTCCCATTGACTTCTATGGGAGTCCGACCGAACCGAGTTTGGCAGCATACGGCCGCATCGTAGTCGCTCCGTCGGACTGCAGGACTCCGGCTCGGTCAGAAAACACTCTGGATCCGGCTCGGTCGGAGTGCTTTCCGACCTGGATCGGAATCGGCCCCATTATGTTAATTTGTATTGGTATTTAACCTTAAAATATGTTTACTATTTTTTAAAGTTTAATAATCCTAATCATAGAGAGATCTCTGCTCTGGTGCAGGAGAACTCAGTCAACATGTGAAAAGTTATTAGTAGTAACGTTACATATTAAAATAATTTTCTATTAAATATTTCTTCAATTTAAACATATTGATTTACATGAAAATTCATTTTCAAAAATGTATGCTAAACAATCCAACCTAAAGTAAAATGTTTATATTTTATGTGTATTATATCTTTAAAATAAATTATGTATAGAATGAATTTAAATTAATGCAATTATTTACCAAGAAAATAAATGTATTTTTACATTAATAAAAGGTTATTAAAATATGTTATCCTAATGTAATATTTATTTTCATTTGTGTGTTATTTTTTACATTTAAAGATAAATGTAATGTTCATTAAAAAAACATTAATGTAAATTAATTCAATCCTTTAACATTTTGTACTTTTTAATACTTAATAAATAAATACAAACATTATACTTCAGGTAGGATCTTTTTAATAAATCTTTCAAATGTTTTTTAATTTAATATAATATATTAAAACTGATCAAATATTTAATTCAGAAATAAGTACATAGTGTAAAGTTAATTATAATGACTTTTCACATTTAAGGCCTTATTATGACTTTGGTGGTCTCAGAGTAAGGCCACTACGCTGCTGCTCCACTCTGCGACCGTCAAAGCCATTAAAGACTGCCCGCCAGTGTATGACTTATTTTTACTCTGGCGGTGGTTCTTTGGTGGTGCCTTTGAAAAAGTCTCTGCAATGGGAGCATCAAAGGCAGTTCCAGCAGGGCATGGAATGTCAAGTCCATGCCCTGCAGGAACTGGGGGTACATGCAGACAGGGGGCACAACCTGTGTCCTCCTGCATGCTCCCCATTGCGCAGAGGCACAAGGGGGCCCTGCTATGAAAAGTGTGGTGGTGAGAAAGCTTGTAATATGCTTGGCGGGGCTACAGTGGCCCTTCCAAGCATATTGTTGCGTTAAGAACGCTGCTCCACCACCAGGGATCTATGATTCCTGGCGTTTGCGGTGGTCCCAGGGTGACCAGTCCACCCTTGTTGTAATAGGGCGGTCAGAAGTCCTTTTGCCTTTATCATGGCGATGCCAGAAAAACAGGCACTGCAACGAGAACAGCAAGAATGTTCCTGCAAGGCATGGACAGTGACATCCATGCAGTGCTGGAGCTGGGGCTGAAAGCAGACAGGGGGGCACATGTTGTGTCCCCTTGAATACATCCCCATGGCAGGGGCATAGGGCCCCCTTGTTCCTCCACTGCCAGCCTTTTCAAGTGGGGAGTCCGCCATGAAAAGGCTGGCAGTGGCGTAACTCGTAATATGCTTAGTGGGACTGCACCAGTCATGCTCAGCATGTTACATTGGGCCTCTGCCACGCCTGCGCAATGGAACGGCCCGGCCGTCCACCACCAGTACAACTTTTGAAAGTCATAATCCGGCAGACTGTGGACTGACACTGTTGCGCCACTGCAAGTGTGGTGGTTGGAAGACCGCCACCCTCGTAATCAGCCCCTTAGTTTAAATATCATTGGATACACAACACGAAGTAAGCAAGGCATTGTGACATGGAAAGGGGACTGCTCTTCCTGCTGCCTCTGCAGGCTGTCTTATATCACATGGCAACAAAGCCCACTGGAAAGATCTTCACTGTAAAGTGTACAACATGGGCTTGGTTGAGATTGGCTTCTCTATGCGAGGTGTCAGAGGCCTATTCTCATATCCCAATTATTCATAACCAACAGTTACAAATCGGCCACAACACTAAGCAAGAACAACACAATTATGAGGGGGGTCCTGTCATTGGAACATAAGTTTAAATCATTTCAACACTACTTAGGAACTGACTCTTGATCCTCGCTAGATACACTAACAGGCTACAATAAATGTCATGCTGCACATATGTTCCCCTCCTTCTCAGCCGAACCTGCAGAGTCACAGCAACTATCTCTTCTACTGACAACCCCCCCCCCCCCCCCCGACCAAAAAAATAATTACCAAGATACACAAAATGGTGATGAGTAGAATGGTAATGTAGGACCCATGCACCAGGGTTCAGTAGCCACAAGATCTGGGCACTGAGTTAACAGATGGTCAATGAATTATCTCCCAATGGTAAGTACAGGTTAATCCATTATAAATACCTGCATAGAGCGTATTATATGCCATTTGGTATGGCCAAATATGGTATATCATGTAGCTCTAGCTGTCGACAACGCTCAAGTCAAGATGCTGACTGTATGCATTTTGCCTGGCGCTGCCCCCTGTTGGTCGTGTTTTGGAATAAGGTGATGGGTGAAGTGAAGGCTATGACAAAGAATACACTCACTATCGCTACATTTGCAGCATTGCTGAGCTTTGGTAAAAATGCTCCGAAGGACTATAGAAAACTGGTAGCAATGGCCTTGCTGCAAGGCAATTGAGTTGCAATGCCATGGGGCGGAACTCGTGCACCCCGCTTTAGTGATTGGCTGAAAGACATGGATTTGTGTCAAGGAACGGCTGAAGTATATGCGTCTACTTTTTCCAATATGTCACGCCTAAAAGACTATTGGGCTCCACGGCGGACCTACCAAAGTAACTTAAGTAACCCTTAAGATGTGTAGCCAACAGTGGATCACAGCACTTTGGTGCTCCCAGGGTCAGACATGATGCATTTTGATAATTTCAGTGTATATGTTGTTGTCAATCCTTGCGGATGTGGTTGAGGGAGTTCGAATGTGGATGGGCCTATTGCTCTCTATGTTAATTTTATTCAAAGAATAATGTCACAGAGACCTGTTGTAACTCACTGCATTGGAATGGAATATATCTGCTTTGACAGGTTTAAATTTCCTTATGATAAAAAATAAAATGATGCCAACTGACCTGCCTTTTACCCCGTCTCCTGGCTGTGGCAGCAGGCATTGTGATGCCAGAAGACAACTGTAATACCATTGCAACTGAACAGCTACCTCATTTCTTTATTAAAGATGATTAGGGATGCCACAAGTTGCCTTCAATACGTAAACTCGAAACGGGGGTTATTCAGGGATTGCTGTCTCTAATGTATTAAATATCCTCCTCTCATCATAGATCTGGACTAGCGTTATTTACCCACTATATACAGGCTGCTGTGCATGTGGCGAATGGCTTCACCTAATGCTTACACTGGACAAGTGTCCCTGCACTTGATGCCTGATCTCACAGCATTGAATTACAACACACACTTGCTGATGTGTCAAACAATGTTTCACAATATCACATTCTAAATCATCATAGTGCTGTTTATTCAAGTGGAGATTCTTTCGCTCACATTTGTTACTTTTTCTGCATAAGCAAATCCAAATAAATTTTAATATTACAGCAACAAAAGGTTCTTTAGCAAAACGATGTAATCAAACTTTCTTGAATTATACACTGTGGCAACATTTCTTTAACATTCTGATGGAGATGCCCAGTGCATTTCGGGATAGGGATTCCCTTCTTCAGGGGCCTCTAGGAACAAAATAATTAAGATCATATTGTTAGTTATCTCATTTGATGTACAGGGAGGATCACACCAACCCAGTTATATATGCCATACAAGGACATGAAGACTTAGAGATAGAAGTACACTGAAGCATGCTTGAACGTGAACCAAAACGTGTGATGATCACCAAAAATCAAGCGTGTGTGTAGGTTGGTCATACCTATCACTGGGCCCATGAGGTCTTATCATACATATTGCAGGGCATGAGTAGGTTGGTCATACATCTTGCTGGACATATGGTTACAATGCCTACCTGTTAACAGCAGGTGGATACTGCTGCTAACTGTGGGTGATTAACTTGAGACTGACAGTAACTCAAACCAGGCATGTGGGAAGTGGCAAACCCCGAGTAAAATATGTTTAAATCCGTTCAAGATTTTGCTTGTGCTACTCGTCAAAGGTACTATAAGAAGAATTGTTTGGTGCTCTTTAACAAAACCCATTTGAGGAGGACTCCGAGCCCACATAAAATGGTACAGAGAGTTAACTTCAGTGCTACAAATGCAGTGCCAACAGGGTCCATGGTTTGGGGAGCTCTCCGCATCCCAATTACTGCGATATTTGATTTCCCAACAAGGAAAAGAAGGCCCATTATGTTTAGTTGCATTAGAGGCATCCTTGCTACAAAACTACTGGTGTGTTAGTCCTCTCGTGTTCTCGTGTTTTGGGCAGTGTTACTGGTGCAGTGAACATTAAATGTACTGCTTGGCACCTTTAATCCCAGAAATTGCATGATTGAGACTAATAGGCAACATAATAAAGCAGTCAGTAGATCCTCTCATGTTTTAGGATGTTTAAAAGCTCAATATGCTTTAAAATGCATTTGTCGTTATCATTCCCCAAAAGGTTTTGGGAGAAAGCCCTTACATTCCTCTATTAGTGCTATGTAAATCCAGCATTGTTTCTACCACATAAAAAGCCTAATGTACTTTTATAAATCATATATACACGTACACCATTAACAATCCAAAAATAACCATTGCCATTAAAGCTCTTCCATGGGGCTGGGGCACGGGTTGGGCTGCGGCCAGTGGTTAGGGCGTCCCTTGGTCAAACAACCATCCTTGTTGCATAGCCACAGCTTACACCTATTCAGAAATGCTCCTGATGGCCCAGTCCTGTCACGGGGCTATGGAGCAGTTTTGACATAGATGTCGGAGGAGTGAATGGGGCAGACAGGTCAGGATATGGCAATGATGAGGTATAGTTGAGGGATTGTGGTAATGGCTGTTGGGCATAATCCTGTTATATGAAAAATTAGGTTCTTGCTAGAGCGTTTGATTGATTAAATATGTTCACTGCATGTTGTTCTTCTCCCGATTGCCTCAGGTCATCAGGGCATCAAGGCTTAGTCGCTGAAAGAATTTTCAATAAGGTGGCTTGCATGACAGATTGGCTGTAGCCCAAAAGATGCTCACCATCCTGAATAAAGTTCTCATTGTTACATTCCTCACGTGGTAGCAATGTCCTGAAGGGAGCAGCCTGTCTTCATAATGCCTCACACAATTGCTGCATTGTATTTACATGCCCCACTGCACGTGCAAGGCAGGACAAAATCTACCTTGATCACAAGTCAGCTCCGTGATCTCATGAATAGACTTGAGAAACATGTTTTGTACCAATCAGGTTGCTTATAAGCACAGTTCCTGATTAACAGAACAGTTGCAGTTACAGAAGTAGATGCAGACATAGCTATTTGTTATTTTCCATTTCTTGTATAGCGTATGGCTACCCAGACATGGGCTTCCCAGCGCTTGAACAGAAATAGTGAGCAGTGCAATGATGCCTGAAAATTATATGAACAGGAAGGTTTTTAATTCCTTTCTAAAGCTGAGGAGGTTGTCATTGGTCCTAATATGGATGGGGAGTTAGTTCCAGAGCTTGGAGACCAGATAATCAAAGATCGCCCTTTATTTCTGGCCCTCTTAATTCTGGGAACGGCCAAAAGAAACTCCTTCTTTGATCTCAAATCACAGACAGTGCTGTATGGGATAATAAGATGCCTCAGGATATGTGAACCCTGAGCATACGTTATCTTGTGTGCAGTACAAAGAGCTTTAACATAAACTATTTTCTTAAATGGCAGCCAATGAAGGCTATCTAAGGCTTGGCGTGCGGACTGACATTTAAGGAGGCTCAGCAGAACGCAAGCTGTAGCATTTTAAGTAGGCTGCAGTGTCCTTAAGGTATAGGCAGGGCTGCCTAGGTAGAGTGAGTTACCATAGTCCACGAGTGAAAGGATGAGCCCTTGCACAACTGTTCTTCGAGTTGCCATGGGGAGCCATTTAAGCAGCTTTCTCGAGGGTCTTAACTGGTCAAAGCAGGTCCCTGCAACTTTTTTGGCCTGTGAGGCCACGGTGCAATCCTTATCTAGAAGAACTCCCAAGCTCCTGTCTTCCAGTGTCGGAGACAGGTGATCCCCTTGGCATGCACGCCAAATGAGGAGTTCCCAGAGAGAACGATTGTCCGTGACCACCATGACATCTGTCTTGTTGCCATTCAGTTTGTGGCAACTAGAGGACATCCGCTTGTTAACTTGCTCAAGGCAGTTAGAAAGGTTTACCATGATTTGACTCATATTAGGTGCCAAGGATATGACAAATTGATTGTTGTCAGCGTTGAACATAATAGGGCCTATTAACAAACCCCATTTTGTGGTACCTAGTATTCATACTACAAAATGCAATGCACAAATCTAAGTGAGGAGATTCGCGCCTCTCCTATCTTTTTATGTGGAGATCCCCGACATGAGAGCAGACATTTCTGCACACGCAGATCCACCTTTTACTAGTAATGTGGGTGTGGCTGGGAAATGGGGAATACTTACACCGTAATCGGAGGTCTTTAAGGACGGACATGAAAAAACAAAACACCTACCCACATAAGAGTAAGACCATTACTATTCACAAAGTGCCCTTCTAAAATTACTACAGCCAAAAAGGTTCCAAAACAGTCATAAAAAGAGGCAGCCATCCAGTAAGTCCAACACCACCCATGGCCACTCACAAGTACTGCACCAAACTCAGATAGAAATTAATGGAGGTAGGGAATGAAAATAACACACCATAGGAAATAATGTTTAAATGAGATCACACAGGATTCAGGATTACCAGACTTATATCCCCCGCCATGATTATCAGAGGCAATAGGCAGGGTTGCTCCTTGTCACCAGTTTTGTTCATCACCCTCAAACCACTGGCCACCACAACTAGGCAACTCCGCTCGAAAAGAGGCTTCAACTTTACCTCCTGAAATCTCATATCGATATATGCTGATGACATCTTGCTAGTTATTGAGAGACTTTGGGGGTGGCATTTTTTTGCGATCATCTATGGTAACCCTGGCATGGGCTGCCGGCTTAGATGGGAGATACTCCCTTTACTATATTACAAAGTTGGATTTGCTGCATCTGACTTTGAACTTTAGTACATTTCAGCTCAAGCAGAATATGCATACTGTTGACTAATCCTCCCCCATTCATGCCACATTTAGTCATGAAAGAAGGCACTGCAGAGCCCAGTGCTCTCACTACCCTGATAGGACGGCAGTGCTGTTGTAGCCTTACCTCTATCCCCACTCTAGAATATACACAAGTAGCCAGGGCAGGATCTGTAAGGGGACATCACAACCTATTTTTAGGTCTCGCCTAGCGCTGCAGCGCGAAAGCGTTGCTTCGCTTTGCGAGGCATGCAGTATACACTATAGTGGGGGAAGCTCAGTTTAAGCTCCGCCCACTCTCCGCCCTTCTTTTGGATTGGCTGAGATCGTAAATGCTGCCTTTTGATTGGTTTTTAGCTGGTTAGTCCCTCCTCCTGACGGCCATGTTCTGATTTGTATCCTTCCAAGGCTATCAGCCCCTTTACTGTAAAAACTATTTTGTTGCTGTGGCTCACCCCCTTCCATTTCGCAGTCCATGACTTCTGGGGCCACCCACCCCCGCACTCCCGTTCATGCCTTTTTGCCCGCCCGCACTCCCGTTTTAAATGCAATAGGACTCGCGTAAATGCGAGTTCTATTGCATTGCAAATGCTTGTTTATAAAATAGTCCCCTCCAAATGTCAGCAGCAGTTGCCTGGTTGTGGGCGGCAGTGCGCATCACTTCCGCCTCGTTCGAGCCTCCCTGAAGCCCACACCTTCCTTTAAATATACATTTTAAAGCAGCTGCCCGGCAGCATTGAAAGCAAAAGCGTGCGCTCACTAGGAAGTGACGTTTCGCTACCTGTTGTGCCGTTGCTAAGGGTTTTTTCTCTAAATGGCGGAAGGAATTATTTATCAACCAAATGTCACGCAGCGCCTGAAAGCGAGTCTTCTAAAGCTAGAGAGGCGAAGGTACTAGTCACCCTAGAGCACAGGAAGCGCAAATTATAAGTCAAGTAGGTTTATTTATTGATTACTCAGTCTAGATAACCTCAAAAGACATCCAGCTATCCCATTCTTTTCGATGCCATGCAGAGCCATAGCTTTCTAGTTCTCAAGCAATACA
Source organism: Triturus cristatus (assembly GCF_964204655.1). Taxonomy (NCBI): domain Eukaryota; kingdom Metazoa; phylum Chordata; class Amphibia; order Caudata; family Salamandridae; genus Triturus; species Triturus cristatus. The sequence continues at coordinate 1,364,971,225 of NC_140590.1, forward strand.
GCATACAATAATGGCTCTGTTCTCCTATTTCTATGAGTATTCACAGTTCTGTAACTCTTTTAACGACTGTCACCCCCGAACGCACACAGCTGCGAGTCTCTGGCCCTCTATGCGATTGCCAGACATCGTCTGGAGTCCTATTGCCAAATAGAGCACAAACATTATTCTCACTAGAGTTAGGTTCTGCTCCAGTGTCCGGTTTGGCACGCACATTTCACCACCTTCGAGGTGCCGGCAGCTTGCCCAAATAGAAAGCGAGGACTATAAGTGCAGTCTATCTGCAATTCTGCTCCAAATACCTTCATCATCAATGGCAGAATTATGAGTTAACACGTGACTGAACATTGCAAATAGTGGCTCTGCTGGTTATAAAAAATAATATATGGCCAGACGGCAACTGTATTAACCACTTTTATGCATCTTTTATGCTGTGGACGTTGATGATGAAATTTCTCAGAGGATGGTCTGAGAAAGGGGTTGCGGGAGCTTCCCTCTTGCATTTAAGAAGGTGGAAGGATGCACATTGAGTAAAGAAGTGGGAAAATGCTGCCTTAAATAGAGAAACTCGATAACGTTGCTCATGGGGGTAATGCACTTTCTGGGGACGTTCGGAGTTGCAGACAGGGGTTCTTCTGCGGCTGGCTTCATGTTGTCTACCAGCTCAGGTGTTTCTCACCAGCAACGCTTGTTGCTCAGGCTCTCTTAGGTTCCCCGTGATCTCCCACTGTGCACTCTATTAGGGAGCAGGACTGCAATTTCTTCTAGCTGACTGGACAGCTTAGCATGTTCACGCCCCTCATGGGGAGATCTTTGCACAGTGCGCTACTTCCTATCTTGTATGACTGCATTAGCCGTTGATCCTTCTGAAGCCGATAACATGATATCCTTTGAGACCGCTGTTTCACACGGTTATATTACTCTGTAAGACTCATGAACAAGTGAGGGAAAAGATCGTGACATATGCCCATTCAACCTCCCCACTCTTCGAGAAGCTGAGTTTTTGTAAGTGAAAGAGGCTTCCCTGCTCGGGAGATGTGAACACAGACATGGTGGATGGACGTGGAGCGTGCACAGCTGGTAAAGGGTCTTGTGTCATACATCACACCTTTGGCCAGTTCTCGATTTGCACTCGGCAGCCAGAGTCGGATTGGGACAAAAAAATAAAAAGGTTCAAAAATTAAAATAGCCCCATTAGCAAATCAGGAAGCTGAAAGAAAGATGGACCACATTTGCAAATACATGGACGATGTATAGATGCTTTGCAAAGTATCGGAGACTGGATGCATTTGTGCTTGCTGTAGACAGTTTGTGGTCATTTCGGAGAATGAACAGTAAAAACCACCCACCATACCCCAACAAAGGCCCACAAACAAGAAATAAGCATTGGCAAAGCCAATAGGTTTTGCCTATGCGAGATGGATTGGCTTTGTCAATATTTTTTAGACATGCTGCACAGCAGCACGGACTACTGTGTAACATGGATTAAGTTAAAAATAAAAAGTGCTATGACGGTGCCAGTGCTGCCTGCTTCATACCATTATTATTTTCTTTACTTTCAGTCATGTTGCACAGCAGCCCGTGCTGCTGTGCAAAGTGTCTAAAAACATTGACAAATCCAATACATCTCGCATAGGCGAAACCTATTGGCTTTGGCAGTGGCTGTTGTTTATCATCACATATGACAGCCCCTTCAAAAATATAAGTTCAGGATGTACGCTGTACAAAAACCTCATTATTTGATTTAAACGATTACAATGTGACTCCATCTACAATAAGAACCTAGGCCACATAGAGGGTACACATGACAACTACCTTGCCTTTTAGTTCAATAATAGTATCGTTATCAGGGCTGAGGCAAGAATGTCTCATGTTTAAAAAACTTGACTTTCAATAAATATGGTCAGTGCAATGATTAATCTCATGTACTAAGGTGAAAAACTTCAGTGTTTTGAAGAAATACACTTTATACAGTTTTGAATACACCTTATATGTTGTATGTTGTTTGTTGCATGATTATTATGCCAAGTATTTCCATAGCTCGGATCGTAATCGGGCTGTTAGAGCCAAGCCAGACTCTTGGTTTGGCTCGGGCTCAGCTCTCCCTGTTAATTTGTTAGCTATCCCACCTCTAACTGTCACTACCTAACTGGCCTCCTGGAATACACGCTGTTGATAAGATCCAGGGATATATCATGAGTTTCATGGGCCTTAATGCACACATGGATGTCACTTAAGGGACGTAGCTGCAACCCCTGGCTTGCCATTTGTTACCCCTGGCTTGCTCTTTGCAACCCCAAACACTGCCTTTGCGACCCCTGACCTCAGCGGTGGTAAAGTCAGTGCCAGGAGCACAGGAGCAGCTGGGCCTTATGGAGGTTGGTTGCGGCACAACTTTCCTTGATTTCAAACAGATTTTTCTTTTATTACACTAGTACTGAATAATATGTTGTTATTAACTATTAGTGGAATAAAAAACATTGAGTACAGTTAGCTGGAATATGGCCCTATCTGGCCGCTGAAGTAGGTTAAAATGCTTGTATATGTTGTATGCGTGCTTGCAGATGAGTGTGCTTATGTCTGGCACTTTTGCGCTATATCCCAGTCTAAGTATTTAGCTATCCAGCACATTAGCGTGGGTGCTGAATAACTTTCGCACTAGAAGTCAGGGTAAGTGCGTATCAATAAGAAAGGCGCTTTTTGAGGCAGCAGAAGCCCTCTGCTGACATCAGCTAAAATGCCAAGTGTCTCAACTTCATATGGGTTAGCAGTTATTAAACACAGTGGCTTCAGGGCTTTGGAGGTATATTGGGGCGGGGGTGTCACGGTACTGTTATGAATGTGCACATCCTGTGGGGGGGGGGTGTTCGGCCTGCCCTGTACCCACAGTGTCCTTTACGTATCTGTGTACTGCATTCATCCGCGCTCGCCGGACGGTCCATTTATCTCACAGCCACCTTTATTTAATGAAATCTGGACTTCCGGCCTCAGAGTCTGTTAATTGCAGTCTGGCGCTGCGCCATTCGCGATCTTGTTCTTCAAAGAATTCAATTTCTTTAAAACTGAGTCCTTGGCCCCCTCCTGTGCCACTGCAATCGATCTCTTCCAATAACGTGCCAACTTTATATCGGAAAATTCATAGAGCATTTATTTAGGGTCTCCTAGATTTATAGTGGGGGCTGCTAACCATAGGTGTGGAATATCCGAAAAACGGGCTGCCACATTTCAGAAACCTTCAGGCCTCTGTTAGAGCAAACTGGGCTTTTAAAGGGACATAAATATAATGCTTCTTAACTTCTCTATCAAACACATTCTCATGCCCACATTTTCTATCAAACGCATGCACCCAATTTATACTCACACACACATTTCGCTTACACATGCTTTCAGACACCCCTCCCTTCTCTCACACAGTTTCACCATCACAGACACACACTCGCTAAAGCTCTTATACGCACACTCACAGCTTGCCCTATCTGATACATTCCATCACCGGTGACCCTCAACATTTTGAACAGGTGAAAAAAAAAATACCTTTTTCCATTCTTCATTCTCCCCTTACATATGTTGCTTTAGGCAACACCCAACTTTGGCAAGAATTCCATGTTAAATAACAGTAGATGTTGCACTCCCCAGTATAATGTGCTGCATGGCTAAATACTTATAAGGTCCCAAAGGCGAGACCGATTGCATTGCAAATGCTTGTTTTGAGCCCTGAGCAATCACTCGACACCCATCCCCTGCTACCACTCACAAGTGAGTGGAAAATGATTGAATGATCAAAGCTCTTGGGAATGAACAAAATAGGTAATTTATCCCACATAAGCAAGTTTCTTGAGCTCACAGTCATCACTAACAGACCAAATCTCATAGCATTAAGACCAGATGTACAGATGATTAGCGATTCAGTAACCAATTGCAAACTGATTACTGACTGTTAAAATTGACTTTTCCTATGTATCAAAGGTAATTCGGTATTATTTTTAGCAAACCAAATAAATAAAATACCAAATAAATCGCAGTTCCTTAATTTTGAAAACTCCGAATAGGAATTCACATTTGTAATTTTCAAATAATTAATCACTATTCCACCTGCTGTACTTCCCTTCAGGAAGTGTCTCCCCTCCTGCTGCTCGTCTACACTAGGGAGCACCTCGGACCTCCTCCCTCCCACTGCCAATCTACAGCACAACATTTCCCAGTGGCCCCGGAGGCGGGGTCATCTGGGTTCCTGACTTTCGTGCCTCCCTGCACCTTTATAGGTTCCCTGCAGCTCCTGCATTATGGGTCAAGCACGGGCGGCACCCAGGCACAGCCTGGGCCATGGGCAGGCTCCTCTGTGCTCATCAAAGCCCAGAGGATGCTGGGCCACCCCTCTTTGCTTGACCCCAGCCTAAGGTACTGTGTCCGCCCACCTTCCCTGTGCTGCCGCTCTCCTTCTGCTGTCCCTGCGCTGCCTGTTGTCTCTGCCCCTGCGCTCCAGCTCTCCTTAAGCTGTCCCTGCACTGCCTGCGGTCTCTGTGCTTCCGCTCCCCCTGCGTTCCCTCTGTGCTGCCTGCTGTCCCCCCTATGCTATTCCTGCACTGCCTGCTGTTACAGGTCCGGTGTTACACCCAACAGGATCACCAATGAGGCCGCCGCATGGCTCTGCAGGAGTGCTGCCAATGCACCACTGGTTGGACAACACCCAGGGCCAGGTCCCCTGGCCCTCCTGCCACCTGATAGTACACCACCAAGGGACTACTGGACCTGGAACCCGGACGCCAAAACAACAGCTGCATCGCTTCCTCCCTACAATCCCCCAAAGGACCCTTCACCTGCTGACACTGCCACTTCTCCTGCAACAGAACCTACGATAGATCCAGCACCACTCCTGAAGAACCATAAACCTTATGGGTCTGGCGGCGCAGGGTACGCCTTAATCTCCTGGGTTCACTTGCTTTATCTAACAGAGACACAGGACACTATGTTGGGCGTAGAAGATCAGATTTATTAGCTGCAGCTAAGTACAGTTGTCCTAGAAGTACACTCGGTATGTTCTCAGGAGACTGCCACTTCACTCCGTGGCGCACAATCTTTTATAGTACATGGATGACATACAGATTAACCAAGAACACTCCCAATACATACATAAAGAGCCAATAAGAAGAATTCGAAAACAAAGCTTTACCAACGAAAAAGAACTTGAGAAATAAGGTATCGAGTAACTCGAAGAAGCCTCTCCTCCAACTGTGTTTGTCACCCCTCCTCACAGGTTAATTCATTAACGTGTCCGCAACTGACTTGCAGGTGGCAAGATACGTTTGTGTGTTTTTGGAGGACAGTTGTGAAACGAGAGAATACGAGCAGAGAACGGCGAAGGACAGAAGATAAGATAAAATCAGGAAAGAATGGTGCGAACCAACAGATAGTTGAGACAGGGATTAGTCAGACCAGACAGGGATTAGTGGACTCGGCCAGTCCCTGACACCAGTTCGTAAACAGAGGCAGAAGGCTATTTTGACACGATGCCGCAGGAAAAGCAGAAAAGACCTCGTTCGCCGTGCTGCCTGAGTGAGGGCAACACAAAATGGCGGCGGAACACAAAATGGCAGCTTGATACGATCGAGATCGAAAATCGAGTTTCCTCAGACCCTCCTTTTGCCATAACTCAGGCAAAATACACAAACTCACGTTAATCTGAGTCGATGGCGATGGCCATGAGGTCATCAAGCTGTTGCTGTAACATCGTTTTAATGTTCTCTGTTCTCTGTGACTTAGATCTTGGGATGCATACAGAAGCACAAAGGCCGCAGATGGCAGGGCCACAGTGCATGCAGAGACAACAGGAGAAAATGATGGCCAAAACCATTCCAAGAAATGTTAATACCTTCCATCCCCATTTTGACAGTAGTCCCCAAAACCATCCCAATAACGACCAATCTCCTTCGTCCTGATGAATTGACTCAGAGATTACATGTAATTTAGAGATGGCTTGGTATACCGTCGGAGCATCGTCAGGTATATAAATACAGCAACTAGATCCGATCAATGTACAGACTCCACCACGGTCCGCAAGAATAACATCTAAGGCAACTCGGTTCTGTAATGTCATAAGACGATCCGCCTGTAGTTCAGCCGTAATATTACTTAAGGCTCCTACAGTGATGTCTATAGTAGTCTCTACAACACGAACCAGTTGTCTCATGTTTCTGCTGTTGGCCATTGGACCCCAAAAAGGAAGAATTCCTTTGAGGAAATCTCCTCCCTCTTGTCCTGCTGTGTATTTGGAATCAATAATTCCTCTGCCATATCTGTTTCTATGGTGAATTGAAGAGGCAGTGTATGTAGGGGGAAGAAGGAAGGCTATGTAGCATGTTCCGGAGAAACCAGTCGGCAACCACGTATAGGCTCTATCGTGACAGATAAAATACGTGCCCTGAGATGGTACTAACGGCGGCGAATTCTGAGACGTGTAAATGTATGTGTGGGAACAAAAGCTCTTTTCTTGTCCAGTGTTAGCAGTCTGACCATTTATCTGCAAACAGAAATTACCTTGATGAGGTACAGTCCAAATTGGTGGAGAATTTCCCTGTTTAACCTTATCACTAAGGCTAGTGATGTAATGAGTGACGTTCCAATTAGTATATGCTTTTCTCTCATCAACAGAAATTTTACTATTCTCCATGATTTTAGCCATAGCTACCATTCCCTTTATCAATGAACCATGGCTAAAATCTGGTCCACCAATATATGAACTGACAGGTCGTTTAAATTGGCTCTGATATGCGTTAGAGAATATTACAAAATAAGCCCAAGCGGAACCTTCATAAGAGAACGGAAGGACTAAGTATGGCATCCCTTTTTCTGTGGTATGAGGCATAAGTCCACACACCCAACAGTTGGTTGTATTAATTACTAATTGGTGCTGGTGCAATAACTGGACAAATGAATTATTGTAGTATTCGGTTCTTCTTATGAATTCATGCTGAGGAAGTGTATGAAATAGATGTGGAGAGACAGTAGAATAAGAAGGCAAAGAGATAGAAGTAGGGACAACTTTTTGCTGCATAGCATAAACAATCCAACCTATACACGCCAATAAAATACACAATAATATAAAAACACATAACATTACACCACAACGGCTGTACATTAGTTTACAATACTTTTCTCTCATTTTGTTCTTCTTCTCTCTTTCTCCTAATGTAGTCTCCATCCTCTAAGTGGATGCTCACGGCAATCTTCCTCAATCACTTGGTTATGATTATCTGCCGTCCTATGACACTGCACGTCCTGCAGGCCTATTGCCACTACTCAAGTCACAATCAAGACTCCTACCGTGACCCTGCAACCGGGATAGAAACTACATGGAAGAGAGAATCTCAAGTTTTCTTAATTAGTCTTGGTCTGAGATTATAAAGGACTTTGTCAGGTACAGTCTGGTCTCGAAACAATGTTTGTGGGTTTGTAGTGTTCAAGCGGAGATGTGGTGGTACAGCTTCTTGAAGAATATCGTCGTCTTCTTTTTCCGACTGAGTTCCACTCAGGCGTACATCGCTAAAAGGTATGAACTGGGGAACCTTTTCGCTTTCAGAGTCACTTATACCCTTACGGACTCACTGATCAAAGGGCAAAGGCAAAGGCACCTTCTTGCATTGCACCCGTGTATCCAGTTTTTCTTTCCTTCAACCTTTATTGCTGTTCGCGTCGCCAGGAGGACCTGTTGAGGTTCCCTCCAACGAGGCTCCAGATTCTTTGTCCTTTGGAAATTCTTCACGCAAACCCAGTCACCTGGTTGGATGGAATGACCTGGGTCTGTAGAGGCCTCTGGCAAAGCGTTCTGAACCTGTTGATGGAGAACACGCAATTTAGTTGTAAGGTCGTGCAAATAATCAATCAGCATCGGGTATGGTATGTCAGAATACTTTTTAGGGCGAGGGACTCCCCATACATTAGCTGGGCGTCCGAAAACAACCTTGTATGGGCTGAGTCCCAAACGAGAATGCACAGCTGTTCTGGTGGACAGAAGAGCCAAAGGTAAAGCATCGGGCCAGGCAAGACCTGTGCTGGCTTGTATCTTTGCAAGTTTAAGTTTGAGAGTGCCATTATAACATTCTACCAAAGCCGCTGACTGTGGATGGTTTGCCTCATGGAACTTCTGCTTTATACCAAGACCTGCACAAACTTTTTGCATGACTTGGACCACAAATTCACTCCCATTGTCACTCCAGACAATGCGCTGCAAACCAAACCTAGGAAAGAACTCCTTCAAAAGAATTTAGGCAGTGGACAAAGCAGTGTTGTCTTTCAGAGGGTAGGCCTCTATCCATCTGGAAAAGGCACATACCACCACTAGAACATATTTGAGATTGTTGCATCGCTCCATGTGAATATAGTCGAATTGCAATCCCTCAAAAGGATATGTCGGAGGAGCAAAATGACCTGCCGGAGTTGGGGTTCCTTTTCCCGGATTGTACATCAAGCAAATGATACAATGCTTCACCACATTATCTGCACATTTTGGAATTCCTTCATTCAGCCACACTGGAGCCAGGAGTTTACATATTCCTTTCGCACTGATGTGGGCTGGACCATTCGCCATAGTAACTACAGGCAGTACATAGGCGTCTGGTAACAGAAAACGCTGGTGTTCTGACAACTCTACCCAACATCCTGTTTCGTCTAACATTCCTGTACTTTCTTTCCACTTTCTCAACTCTTTCTCTGTAGCATCGCCCTGAATCGATTTCACACTTTCTATTGTGTCCTCACACATCCCTCTTTCCCTGACCCAATTCGCAGGGCCCGCAACATACATGCGACTTGTAGCATCTCTGGCTGTCCTTTTTGCTACCTCGTCCGCAAAAACATTTCCGCGACCAACATCGTCAGTAATCTTCTTATGCGCACTACATTTCACAATTGCTATCTGGGTAGGCAGGACAAGTGACTCAAGAAGATCAGTTACCAATTGACCATGCTGTATTTTAGTACCGTGGGAGGTAAGGAATCCTCTTTCCTTCCACAAACGACCGAAGCTATGCGCCACACCGAACGCATACTGGCTGTCGGTATACACATTCACTCTCTTTCCTTTAGATAACACACACGCTCTGGTCAGAGCTATCAGTTTGGCCGCCTGAGCTGAATTATGTCTGATGCGTGCTGTCTCCACAATTGTATGCAAGGTAGTAACAGCATAAGCTGAAGTTGTCTCACCATTCGAGAGTTTGAAACAAGACCCATCCACCCATAGGATCCCATCTGGATCGGCTAGGGGCGTATCTTTCAAATCAATTCTACCTTTTTTCTCCTCCTCAGTACGGAGAAAACAATCATGTTGTTCTTTAATACCTTTCCCATCCGGAAGAGGTAACAAAGTGGCTGGATTTAAAGCGTTACATCGTTTGATGTGCACATGACTAGCCAAGAGCGTCAGCTCATATCCAGACAAGCGAGCACTCGTAAGATGCTGCGTTTTCGTCCTATTTAGCAAGGTATCCACTACATGTGGTACCATAACAATGAGAGTATTATCTAGCACCACTCCAGCAGAATGATGAATAGAAATCGCTGCTGTAGCTTTAAGACAACTAGGCAATGCCTTGGCTACTGGATCTAACGTAGCTGAAAAATAGGCACATGGCCGTTGTTTATCTCCAAATCGTTGTGTTAAGACTGACAACGCACAACCCTCTCTTTCATGGACATAGAGCGTGAAGGGCTTACTGTAATCCGGAGTACCCAACACAGGAGCAGAACACAGAGCAGCAGGTAAATCAGTAAAACTCTTCTGACATTCGTCAGTCCAAGGAAGGGGTTGGGGTGTGTCTTTCAAAGTGAGTGCTAACAAAGGTTTGGCCAACAAAGAAAAGTTTGGGATCCATTGCCGACAATACGAGGTAATGCCCAGAAAGGCACGCACCTCTCTTTGTGTGGATGGCACAGACATTTGCGCTATTGCTTGAATTCGTTCTGGGGTTATTCGCCTTCCCTCCTTTGATAAGAGATGACCCAAATAGGTAACCTCTCGACGGACATATTGTAGTTTAGAAGGCGAAACCTTATGATTAAGATCAGACAAGTGACGTAACAATGCAACAGTCACATTCCTGCAGACATCCTCTGATTCGGCAGCAATTAACAAATCATCCATATATTGAATAAGAATAGCACCTGGAGGCAAAGGGAAAGCATCAAGCTGACATTTTAGAGCTTGACTATAAATGGAGGGGCTTTCTGAAGACCTTACCTGTGACCTGGCCAACTTGCTGCTGCTATCGCCGTGAGGGGAACGGCCCTGCTGCTGGGGAAATCTGTGCTTGTCACTTCCCGAGGTCACGCCGTGAGGGAGGAGAACTACATTACCCAGAGGCCCTGCTGCTGGGCGCCCGGCTGTGAGGAGATCAGCCTGCGCCCAGCCTGTTTAAAACCCACACAGGCTCAACGCGGCGCGGGTCGCGCTCTCTGAAGACCTTACCTGTGACCTGGCCAACTTGCTGCTGCTATCGCCGTGAGGGGAACGGCCCTGCTGCTGGGGAAATCTGTGCTTGTCACTTCCCGAGGTCACGCCGTGAGGGAGGAGAACTACATTACCCAGAGGCCCTGCTGCTGGGCGCCCGGCTGTGAGGAGATCAGCCTGCGCCCAGCCTGTTTAAAACCCACACAGGCTCAACGCGGCGCGGGACGCGTGCGGGCGACGCCCGGGCGAAGCCCGGGCCAAGGGCGGGCCCGTCCTTGCCCGTCAGAGCCTGGAGGAGTCTGGTCTGGGCCACACCTCTGACAATTGAAAGCAGCCATCGATCGCTGCGCAGGTGAGCGCCACCCACCCCATTGTTATTCTATTCTATTTTGACATTGTTACTCCCCTGTAATACTGTTGTACAGCCAGTTTGAAAACCATGGGGAAGCGCACTAACGCTACGGTTACGAAATCAACTACTACTTGTATTGAAAATATGTTGGAAAGGGCAGTTAGCATCGTAAGTAATGAAATTGAACTTACGGAGAGGCGGCTATCTCTCGGTCTGGGACAATCTGCTCCACTCATTGCACCACTTACCGGATTCACTGACGAGACTTGTGACCTACCCGCTAACAATTCCATAGCCCCTGCTTCAGTTTCTGAAGCGGCATGTGACATTATAACATCTGATTCACCTGTACCAAACCCAGATGCTAGAAATGTACCGACATCTACTACGGGGGCCAAACGCAAAAGGAAAGTCGGAGAGATTGCAAGCGTGAAGAGAAAACAACCTAGCCGACCCTGCTCTACACGCTCGACCCTAACCTCATGGTTTCACCCATCCACTAATCAAATATCTGAGGAAATTTCTCTGGTTGATATGATCTCCCGTACGGTTGGAACACAAACAGACAATAGTTGCCCTTTTTCCACTACTGACAATGATTTTGAAAACAGAGTAATTGATACTAGTTATCCAGTAACTGTTATTACAGATCATATTAAGCCAGTTCTCGATAATTTCCTCTCCTCTTTACAAGACCGTATTAATGGCCTGCTGCTTGTTCAATTTCCTAATCCGGTACCACAGCCTCCGAATGTGGTACCTCAAGCAGTTGCCTATACATGTGACCGTGCCGATATTGGCGGGCGAAATGCTAATATTCTCTTAAATAGTAAATGTATTCCCCAGCCAAATACTGAAGCGACACCCAATCCAATTCCGGGACCTAGTAATTGCGTGACTTGTAATAAGATTCGCACCTGTCTTGATGTGAGAAATATTAGGGATGCCAATAGCCTTTTGGACCGTGTTATTGAAATTTCAGATGGTAATGTATCAAATAACAAGTCACACACCATAAATGTACCCATAAACCAAATAAATAAAACCATACAAGAGGCCGATATTAACCCAAAGCCAACAACTAATCTTGTGGGCAATAAGGAGGTGTTAAACCTGCCCCCTGAGGCATGCCCATACGTCGTAATTTTAGCAGGTGTTCCCCCCTTAAGAGAAGATCAGTTTGAGTCCTGGGAGCAACTACGCTGTAAGTGCGTGGATTGGCTTACCAAACATAAGAGATTCAGGCCCTCATTGATCGGGAACATAATTATGGTACGACGAGTAGGCTGGTTGGGGACTTCACCCAAAGATATCGATGGTGACTGCATTATCATCAATTTTCGACGACAATCAGTGGCTAAAACTATTTTGACACCCCAGATGGAACAGATGGGTCAAGATACTAATATCTGGGCCCTACCTCTAGGTTATTTCTATAAACCTGTACTTGAAGTGCCACCCCGTAATATACATGATTACACTTCAACTTATAACAGATTTACCCCGTTGTCGGGCTTGGACTGTCAAGATTGACTGCGTACTCAGTCAGTGAATGCTCCAAGAACTAACGCTACAATCCTAGTACCAACCCAAGATAGTCCCCATGTTCCCATATTGGATATATTAGACACCAGGGAAAATAATCAGACACTTAAAATCTTAAGTTGGAATATAGCTGGTTTGTCATCCAAGCTAAATTTAGTGGATTGGCAAGCATTAATTAATCAGCAGGATGTTGTTATGTTCCAGGAGACTTGGGCAACCCAGGATTTGTATATGGAGGGGAGACCTGCTGGAGGTCTGTCAATTTGGATTAATATTAAGGCAGGTGGTCGTTTCAGAATTATACCTACGAACAGTGACAAATTTCATGCAGTTCTTTATACTAGGGGAGTTTCAATTTATTTGATAAATTTTTACAATGATGATTTTAAAACTGTGCCCAATATGAACTTTTCATCTCTGTTTAATTTTGTTTTACAATTACAATCTAGTACGTGCGATGACCAAATTATGGGTATATGTTTGGGCGGTGATTTTAATGTTAAGATGTTTTTTCTGCTATTCGACTTGACACACAAGTTCCTCTGAGCCAACGAGGGGAACAACTAGTGAATCTTTTAAGTTCCCATAATTTCCGGAATGTTATGCAGATTGTCGATCCCTCCCCCCCTGACAGTAGCGCAATTCCTACCTATAGAAGCCGAGGCTCCACTTCTATTATTGACTATATATTTGTAACCGCCTCTTTAGAAAGTTATGTGTTAAAGGCAGAGGTGATTCAAACTATGCAAAGCGACCATAATCCGATTAGTACTACTCTAAGCTTTTCACGTCGCCCTGCGCATGATTTTGCGCTCGGTGCACGTGATTTGGTGGCATCAAATGACAAACTCAGAGTAGTTTGGCGCAACATTGACAACAACACTTTATTTGAAAAAATGATTAAACACCACTCAAATCTGGTGGACATTTGTTTAACGCCCTGCCTTTATAATATAAAGGTAGTTAACGCCTTTTCAGGGCTATGCTCTGGCATTAAAAATATACTGTCTAAACCAATAAGGGAGCCGAATTATGAACTTGGTTGGTTTAATGCTGAATGCTCTGCGGCTAATAGAGCATTAAGAAAGGCCCTTGTAAGCAAACCCAGAGTGGCGTCCGTTATATCATCACTCAGGGCAAACTATAAAAAAGTTATAAAACGCAGAAAGGAAGAGCTTACTAATAACAACTGGGCAAATCTTGTGCAGGCTAATGTGTTAAAAAACAGCAAGAATTTTTGGAAGGCAGTTAAGGATATGAAATCTATGGGCAATATCCCCACACCAATTGCATGTAACATTATGAGTGAATCTTGGGAAGATCATTTTAGTAAGATTTATGCTGCCCCAATTTCCAATAATCCCAAAAAAGAATACATATACACTGGTGGGATATTGATTGAACTATATGAGGTCGAAGAAGCAATAACTCAAAGCCTGGGGGGCAAAGCCCCCGGACCAGACGGTCTCCCTATCGACCTTATTAAAAGTAAACCTGATTTTTGGGCGCCACTTCTTACGAATGTTTTTAACAATCTCACCAACTCATCTATCCCAGACACTTGGTCAGTTAGCACTATTGTCCCAATTTTTAAGAAAGGAGACCGATCCAACCCGAGCTGTTATAGGCCAATCTCATTGATTGATAACACCCTAAAAATCCTGGGACGGGTGTTATTTAACAGAATTAATTCATGGGCTGAGGATAACAAGGTCCTGCATCGGTCTCAATTGGGTTTTAGGAGTAGGGTCGGCACTGTTGAACAATGCCTGAATCTTCACCTGATTGTCAGTAAATACACCGTAGCTAAGAAAACACCAATGTATCTGGCATTCATGGACCTTACCTCAGCCTTTGATTTTGTAAACAGATCCCAGCTGTGGAAAACCCTTTTAATTCTCGGCCTTGATGACTCATTAGTCTCCTTTTTAGCATATATACACAGAGACCTGAAAGCCAGGGTTCGCATTGGAAGGAACGGTGAGGTCTCTAAGCCAATTGAAATTGGTAGGGGGGTCAGACAGGGCTGTGTCTTGGCCCCCCTCCTATTCATTTTATACATCAATGACCTATCTAAATCTCTACTGCCCCTAACTGAGGACGTCCCTAGCATCGACGGGAATAAAATCCCCGCGCTGCTTTATGCAGATGATGCTGTGCTAATGGGGCGTACCCCTAATGCCCTGAGAGCTTTGGTCAACGGTTTTGTGGAATTTATGGCAACATTAGATCTGTGTACTAATTTTAAGAAATCATTTTTAATGTCATGTGGGACTAAGAAGTATTTTAACCTTTCTATTGTATCTAACTCTACCATATTGTCTAGCACCAGCACTTTTCCGTATCTGGGCCAGGTTTTTGCATCTAACGGTTTGTGGAATGATCACATTGCCCATTGCAATAGGAAATTTATTAATTCCATTAATACAATTCTCAGGCTACCCAAACCCAAAAACATAGAGGTAGTGCCTGCTATTGTCAAAATTTACAGACAACAATGCATTCCAACCGTTACGTACGGTGCAGAGGTATGGGGGAACACTGCCAGCTCACCTATCCAACGAGAAGAGAACAGGTTTTGTCGCAAAATATTGGGTGCCCCATTTTCCTCATCTACATATGCTTGCCACGGCGAGCTTCATTTATCCTATATAGAGGATTTTATTAAGGCACGCCCGACATTATTCTGGCTTAGGATTTGGAAAAACCCGGCTGCACAACTGACTAGGGAAATTATCCTGGATTGTTTAAAATGTGACAGAGGGCTGGTCAGATCATGGTTGGCCGGAGTCCACAAAAGCTTAATTAGCCTGAATTTGGAACACCTTTTTATAAACCCTTTAGCCCACAACCCTCCAAGCATTAAAACTGTGGAAAAACTACTCTATGCATCGTATAAAGAAACTAGGCTAGCAGCTGAACGCAATAAAACCTCCGTTGCTAGATATATGCGAATAGAGCATGTATCCACAGTAATGCCTACATATCTCTTAAAACCTGTTGGCTGTTGGGAACGGGGTCTATTCTTCAGGCTAAGGACCCACACCATGAAATACTTACTGTCTTTTCCAACTGGCTATTCTCTGAACCTTGATCACACCCCCTGTCCATGTACCCACAATCTGAAACAATCAATGTTACATTTCTCATTCTTTTGTTCCTTTTATTTACCGCTCACGAAAAAATTTCTGATTCCGTATTTTAAATCCCGATGCGTAACTGATTATAAAATAGCCTATGAGTTGATGCTTGCAATTGATAATGATGAATTATGTTTCCGAGTTGGATCCTTTTTAAAAATGGCTGTACGTTTTCGTAATTCTATGATTTCGGACTAATTTCTTCTATGTCCAATTGTAAATAATGTTTTTTAACTGCACTTTTATGGATATGTTGTTTTTATCCGAATAAAGTTCATATTGATTGATTGATTGATAAATGGAGGGGCTTTCACAATAGCCTTGGGGTGCGCGCTTGAACCGGAAACTTCGGCCTCCTAGAGAGAAACCAAAAATATCCCTACTCTCTTCGGCAATGGGAATGCTGAAGAAAGCATTTTTCAGATCAATAACAGAAAACCAAGCCGCTGAGGCAGGTATCATAGTTAACAGGGCAGTAATATCTGGGACAACAAGAAACTGTGGTACAACAATTTTGTTAACCTCCCGAAGATCAATCACAAAACGATAAACAGGTGACTTAGAAGGATCAGTGCGTTTAAGAACAGGAAGAATAGGACTATTACATAAATTTCCTCTCGTTTCCTCAATCACACCCTTCTGAACCAAATCATAAATGATATCCAAAAGCGCTCTTTCACCTTCATTGGAAATTCTGTATTGAGGAATGCGTGGCAATTTAACATTGGGCTTGAGAGTAACCACAGAAGGCGGAATCTCAAGACAGCCAACATCATTTGGACCCATAGCCCAAAGCGTTGCAGGAAGAGAGAGCAATTCAGGTGGGAATTGATCTTTAGACAAATACATTGGAGAAGTCAATTTCTGCCCCAAAGTAAGATGTACACCAGAAGGAGAACAATATATCGTTGCATGCAATCTTTTCAATAAATCCAAACCCAACAGATTCTTGCCGCAACCAGTTGTTAAAAGAAGAGGAGCTTCCAAATCATAAGGGCTAATTGAAATAGGTAGAGGGCTAGAGACCGGATTACGAACTGGGGCGCCAGAAAATCCTACTGATACATTCGTTGAGCCAGACAAAGGTGCCCCAGGGAGTTTAGAGTGAATGATAGAACTTCTCATCGCACCAGTATCTAAAAGAAATGGCTCTGAAACACCCATTGTAGTGACATTAACATAAGGTCCACTCTGATCTACTGGAATCGATACAACTCCCTCACTTTGTCTATGGCTGTCCTAGTTAGCGTGAAGGCTTTCATTTTCACCTTCAACATGATAATCATCATTGTAATACTGTGTAGACTGAGTATTTTGTTGATCAAAGTAGTTCATAGAATTTGGAGGGGGAAGAGAACGCTGTTCTTGGGTCAACACACCTCGACCTCTACCCCTGGGAGCTAACTGATAAATACCTCGACCTCGTGGAGCAGATAGCCCTTCACTACGCTGTAATAAAACCGGGCAACTATTCTTAAAATGACCCTCCTCTCTACAATAGGCACATTGGTTGGGACCTAATAAAGGTCGTGGACTAAAAGGCTCGGGCTTTTGATACACTCTCTGAAACTGGGGAGGCTGTTGAAACTGGCGCTGAGCAAGACGAGGAGGATAAGCCTGTTGCAGAAGAACCTTCGTTTTTAATTCTTTAGTCTTTTTCTCTTGCTTATCTTTCTCTTCTTTATCCCTGTTCTCATAATATTGAGCAGTAGCCAATATCTGTGCAGAGGAAGAAACAGCCCATGAACTTTCAGAGTCTTTCAACTTATGTGACAGCTCGGGAAGCAAATTAAATACGAATTTATCTACAAATAATCGCTGTCCACCCTCCGTAGTCATATCCTGACCACTGTGATCAATAAACGTCTCCTCAAAACGGGTGAAGAAATCAGAGACACTCTCATCTTTCTTCTGTTTACACGCAGCTAGTTTATCCCAATTAACTCGTAAGGCGGGCATCATCATTTTCATTAAAGTAATAATCCTACCAGGCAGTTCTGAAATCAAAGCATCAGGCTTAGCACCACCCACTTGGGCTGCATCTGCTGCAATTATAGCATTCCAATCACCACCTAATGCTTGAGCGTGATCCTCTCTCCGAATTCGAGCCCATAATGCTTGTGGGACTACATTCCCCATCAACATATCAATATCGGTTAAATTCATAATGCAGGCATCAACAGTCTGGGACAACTCTTTGTAATAACCAGCATGGTTTTTACGGGGATCCGGTAGAGACTGTTTAAGAGCCAGAACTTCAGATCTTTTCCAGGGGACATGTACCCATATACGCTGGAAATGCGCGGGAACAGCTAGATTTGCACCTGCTGCTGGAACCGCTTCTCTCCATACTGGAGGAACCTCTCTCATTCGATAATGTTTCGATGTCAGCCTAACAGCAGGGTCAGAGTCAAGGAAAGTCTGCGAGCAAAATAAGGATCTAAAAGAGACAAGTGTCTTTACGGCGTCCTCAACCTTAGGACCCACAATGAGTCCCTTATCGAAATTAGCCTGAACATCCAACAGACCCGGAGGAACTGAACCCAAATCCATATCCTCCCATCCTTTAACAAGAGTGTCGCACATAACATTAAAAACATATCTCTGCGTGGGCGCTTCCCACTGATGAAGGGTAGCCAAAATATCGTTCACACTATATAAGGGACCTTTCTCGATCCATTTGCGAGCAAGAGAGTCTAATACCACCCGTTCATCGAAGGCTGGAAGCTGACTACGAGACTGTCTTCGAGAAAAAGCCGGAGACATATTAAGAGTCTCAAAGAAAGGAGACAGAAACCCAGAAACAGTATCTGTGATCCGTTTTCGGACAGTAGGAGAATTGGACATAAGGACAGGGGACAAGGTATTGGGCGAACTAATAGGAGAAGAACTGGCAGTTATAAGAAGAGCCGAAGGCAAAGGAGATTGTGGCTCAAGAGATGGAGGTAAAGCAACCGGTGGCAAAGGAAGTGGGGGTGCCAATGCTTGAAGGGGCAAATGCGGAAGAACCGGAGCAGGCGGAGGCGCAACTAATGGCTGAACCGGTTGTAATAATGTGGGTGCATTAGCACCTTGTACATAGGGAGGAGGCAATCTCCATAGGTGAGACATCAAAGGGTCTTCCGCCAATTCCTTACTTTTATCAGAAGGGGAAATAGGCAACACCGGATAGCATTTATCTACCGCCATACGATGCTGTCTCTCTGAAATTTCCATTCCACGATCGATCTCATTATCTTTAAACTGCTGGGCAGCCTGTATAATCGTTATACCTTGTGCTTTCTTATCTCGTTTTGCCTGCTTAATTTCTCTCTGTTTGGCTTCCTTACGCCAAAGGCGGAAAGAGTCAAACATTGCCGGCCGGGCTTTTCTTTTAAACAAAATTGTTTCCAAATTATCTAATATGTCAGGCTCAAAGCTACCATTCTGTGGCCACTGCAAAACACCATTGTTCTTTGTGTATCGGATCCATGCCTCATTAAAGAGGCAATGGGGCCAACACCATGTTTAGAATAGAGCTCATAAGTGGGAGTTCCAACCGAAGGAATCGGACAAGAGTCCTCCAGCCGGGAGTCCCTATCACAACCAAAACAACAAAGTTTCCTAAACTTAGTCAGACCAGGCATCGTTATTTCACTGGACTGTTCACAAACATCAAGGGGGTTAAATCAATTAACACAGCACAAATGTACTCACCCCTCGGCTTCGGGTTTTGCAATAGCCGAATCAAAGACCCAAAGGACCAAACAAAATAGTGGGAGCTACCCACCACCAATACTTAACTAAGTGTCTTCTTACGCCAACAGAGACCCGTCTAACGTCTTGCCTTACCATACATCACCAAAGAAGGGCCAAAGCAAGGCGGCAGTCAGGGCAGCAGTCGTCAGTAGCCGTCAGGAAGGAGAAACTGCGCTGAAAAAGACCTTCGGACCACTTCGACATACAGGGGTCGCTTGACGTGGCTCGCGATTCCTCCGGAATTTTCTTGCGAGGCTCCTGCAGAACCACTACCTCTGAAGCCGCCCCATGTTGGGCGCCAGTTGAAGAACCAGAAACCTTATGGGTCTGGCGACGCAGGGTACGCCTTAATCTCCTGGGTTCACTTGCTTTATCTAACAGAGACACAGGACACTCTGTTGGGCGTAGAAGATCAGATTTATTAGCAGCAGCTAAGTACAGTTGTCCTAGAAGTACACTCGGTATGTTCTCAGGAGACTGCCACTTCACTCCGTGGCGCACAATCTTTTATAGTACATGGATGACATACAGATTAACCAAGAACACTCCCAATACATACATAAAGAGCCAATAAGAAGAATTTGAAAACAAAGCTTTACCAATGAAAAAGAACTTGAGAAATAAGGTATTGAGTAACTCGAAGAAGCCTCTCCTCCAACTGTGTTTGTCACCCCTCCCCACAGGTCAATTCATTAACGTGTCGGCAACTGACTTGCAGGTGGCAAGATACGTTTGTGTGTTTTTGGAGGACAGCTGTGAAACGAGAGAATACGAGCAGAGAACGGCGAAGGCCAGAAGATAAGATAAAATCAGGAAAGAATGGTGCGAACCAACAGATAGTTGAGACAGGGATTAGTCAGACCAGACAGGGATTAGTGGACTCGGCCAGTCCCTGACACCAGTTCGTAAACAGAGGCAGAAGGCTATTTTGACACGATGCCACAGGAAAAGCAGAAAAGACCTAATTCGCCGTGCTGCAGTGAGGGCAACACAACACAAAACACAACACAAAATGGCGGCGGAACACAAAATGGCGGCTTGATACGATTGAGATCGAAAATCGAGTTTCCTCACTCCTACCCAAAAGACCAAGAATACCCCGCAAACCAACCACTGTATTTTGGTCAATGCCCGCTCACTCTTCAAACATGACCCGAAAATCTGGGACACCATCACCTTCATCACCATGGACGATGCCTTCATCACTGAAAGGTGGCTCAACCCCTCCTCAAACCCCAACATCACCACTGCCACTCCCGAAGGCTACAAGATGATACGCAAAGACCATGCCAACAAACAAGGCAGAGGCATTGCCAACATCTTCAAGGAAATCATCAGATGCACCATCACCAACTACAAACCCACGCCTCTCATGGAACACCTCAACTTCCTACTGCAAACTGATGTGAAGACCACGGTAGGAGGCACTCTCGAAATGGATGAGTGACAACTGTTTCTGACTCAACTCTGACAAAACTGAAGTACTGATCTTTGGGCAGAACACCTTCGCTTGGGACCACATCTGGTGATCTGCAGAACTCGGACCTACACCCACACTAACCGACCATGCACACAACCTCGGCATCCTTCTTGACAGCCAACTGACCATGAAATGACAAGTCAACGCTGTCGCCTCCTCTTGCTTTCACACACTTTGCATGCTCTGCAGAATCTTCAGATGGATCCCAACCTAAGCGTAAGACCGTCACTCAGGCCCTCATCACCAGCTGCCTCGACTACGGCAACACCTTCAATGCCAGCATCGCCCCCAGCTCCTCAGAAGACTCCAGACCTTACAGAACTCTGCAGCCAGACTCATCCTGAACCTCCTCAAACAAACCCACATCGCCCCCCAACTGCGAGACCTCCGCTGGCTTTCCATCCAGAAGAAATACCAGTTCAAGGTCCTCACACACCACTACAAAGCCCTCCACAACCTAGGACCTGCCTAAATCAACCATTGACTAAATTCGCCCTCGCGCACACCCCCATATCCATCACAGCTGGAGTGGTGGCCGCTCCTTCTCCTACAAGACCTGGAATGATCTTCCCCTCCAGCTCCGTACAACTTCCTCACTGGCAGACTTCAGAGAGAGACTCAAGACCTGGCTCTTCGACAGAGATTCAGTGGCCAAATACCCCTAGGTGTGACAGTGCTGCACTTTACAAATGCTGATTGATTGATTAATTGAGATGTATTTATGATTTGCACATTGTTACTAGTCGTAGAATGGCAATTGTGCATGTGCAAATTACTATGAAGTGGAAGCAGGTGGTAATCAGGTTCAACCTATTTAAATGGGCCAATAATGCATTACCATCTTCCACAATGGTAGCTTTGTATGTGATGTGAGGAGGATGTGGATAGTTGGTGGACTTCAGAGGATGAGAAGGTTTTTTAGAGTTAGATTTACACTCTTTGATCAGACAGAGGAGGCAATGTATAATAAGTATAGATTGATTAGTCAGATCATTTTAGACCTCATTAATGAATTACACCCACGCCTTATGAAAGACACTTTCAGAAGGCAGGCCATACTTACCCATGTTCAGACACTAGGTTCACTTCACCTCCTGGCCTCTGGAAGTTGCCAGGATGTAATTGCTGCAGCTAGTGGTATTTCCCAAAGTGCTTTATGAAGTTTTTTTCACTATTTTCTCAATGTCATGGTTTCAAATATTAACAATCATATTTTTTCTCTAATACCCCACAGGACACAACAATACATCAAATTATAATTTTAAAAAATAGCAAATTTTCTCCATGGTATTTGATGTATTGATTGTATTCATGCAGCAATACGACCATCATCAACAAATGAGTACTTATTTAAAAATAGAAAAAGATCAAGCACACTAATGGCCCAATTATGATGTCGGGAGGATTGCCACCAACAGGTCGTTGGTAGCGGTCCGTCTAACATCTCAGGCTGCAAGCGAACCACCGAATAATGATGCAGTCAGTCAAAGCGCAGGTGGCGGAGGGACCGACCGATGTCTTCGACAGGTCATCGGTGGGCGCATAATCTCTACAATGGGGGCAGTGCCTGCGGAGGCACCGCAGTAGGGATCACAATGTCCCTTTCCGACAACCTTTCCATGGTAGTCCAACAGCCATGTAAAGGCTGTTGGAAAGGGACTTGGGAGGCCCCTAGCATGGCCCACGGCCCCCGCTATGTGGCCCTGGGGGAACCTGTGGTGTCCCCACAAACATCCATGCACCGTGTGCCAGGAACTAACATGGTGCCTGGCACACAATGCATGGATGCTTGAAAAATGCTCTTTACCATTGCTGCTTGTGCAGCAGCCTGTTTCCTAGGCTGCTGCTCAAGCCGCAATTGTAAACAACATTTTACGACTGCCTCAACAGTGGTTGCATCGCAATTGGGCTGTCGGGACTGCCGACTCCTTGTCTCATGGTCCCGTGCCCGAAACAATGGTGGTCAAACGCTCCTCTGACTCCCATTGTAATGAGGCAGTACGTGAGCAAATATACAATAATCCAAAAGAACAAGATCTGTTGCAGAACGTACATGTGGACTCTTATGGAGCAGATTTAAGTGTCTCCATAAGAGTGGCTGTGACCTTGTAATATAGCCCTTAGATTTCTTGTGAAATTTCAGCTACGTGTGCCGTGTTGAATAGCATAATGACAAGAAATGGACTACCCAGAGATATTACAGACTTGGAATCTTACAATGAGAATCGGATCCAGCACAACATCTGGTGATTTTTTTCAAAAGCAAACAGCAGCCCGCCATGGTCTAACACAGTACTAAGGCAATAGTTAAACTCAGCTGCATTCGTGGTTAAGAGCTTCTGTAACATGGAGAGAGGGTCAACCCCCGCCCATTTGATATGAACACCATTGGACCTGACTGGAATACCATTAGCTACACTAGTGTTTACTGTGGGGCTTTCTGCGTGAAAAGACATGGATAATACAAATGGGTAATGGTCACTTTATGCAGTTGGGATTACTCGAAAAGTAAGAACAAGGTCACTAGCAACAGAGGTAATTAGGATAAGATCAATCTTAGTATGGGCTCCTCTGCCAATGAAAGAAGAGGTCTGTTTGTTGCCTTTTAAATTATTGCTCTCCAATAACAAAAGATGGAATTTAAAAATGATAGAATTTAGAAATTTGCCATAGGCATTATGTGGGTAGTGTGAGATTCCTGCACCGACTAAACCGGTTATGCCACACACACAAGCCTCTCTGGAACAAAGCATTTTCGTATATTGAAGTTGACGGCCTAAAGAATGAAACAATTAAATAATTGGGTGCAAAAACACCACCAAGCCGGCATAAGGCACAGACGACATCGCTGTAGGAAGAATCAGACATGTTATTGTAAAAATTGACTCCCACCAAATCAGATCTACCTCTAAATGACACCCATATGAACTGATAATAAGGAGAGACAGTAGCAGGTCTCCTGAGGATAACAGCTAACAAGTTGGAGATTAAAATCTGCAAGCCACCTTTTGCCTGACCTGCCAAGGACGGTGTAGCTGCTGTAAAAATGGAGGGAAACCCTTCAAAATGGGGTGAGTCGACACGCCAAGTCCCCTGGAGACAAATTACATCTGAGATTGAAGTAGTGTTATACCAATCTAGGGATATTAGTTTATTTTGGAGCCCTAAGATGTTCCATAAAGTAAAGTCACAAATCCCTTTATTGCCAGGGTGTGTTAATGTTGGGTATAAAGCAAGGGGACTAAATTGAACCTTCTTGACTAGCAAAGGAGGATTAGTAGGAGCAGGAGTAGTGAGTACAACTATAGACTCTCTGTCGGGGCATGAGGTCCAAGAGGTCTGGGCAATCAGATCACCCAAACAAATGAGTAGGAGAAATTCCTCTATAATTTGGAGTCAATCAATCTCCTGTAGATCACTCAAAACCTGGAACATATTAGAGAGGTGTAAGATAGACAGTCAGCAGGAAAAAACTGGTTGGGTAATTGAACACACAGAGAGATGTTCCCGAGCAAAAAAGCAAGTAAGCATTCAGGTATCAATCATCAGTATCAATCCAATGAAGATTTTTTTTAGTCCAATAAATCAACAAACGGTGTTCTTCTTTTATTTCCTTTGTCTCTTTTTCTCTCAAATCTTCTCCATGTGATCATTTGATATTAATCCATAGTGACACATTGGCATAGATATAATCGCCAAAGAATAATCAGTAGCAACTTTTTTGCTCAGGAACATCTCTCTGTGTGTTGTGTTTGTCCTCTGGTTACCTGTGTAACGGAGGAATATTGGGGCATAGGTGGCTGTTCCCCTTAATGTTCCCTGGAGCACTTTCCAGATACTGACTATTATCAGGTTTTTGGATGTGCGCAAGGTTTCAACCCTGCCACGGTTCGAAGTCACATTGGTTGGGTAATTGGTCAACAAACACTTGTGGGGCTTGGTGGAGGTGGCAATAAAAATACCCCAAGGGGACAAATGTAATACTAAATAAATTGGGGTATGAGAGGAGAACCTGGACACATTCTCTCTTGCAAACCTGGGGTGTTTACAGTTGATAATAACACAGTTCCCCGTAAAAGTTTCTTTATTTGAGCCATTCCACCCAACCCTTCTTGTCAACAAAATGTGGTGTGCTTTGGAGAGTGGGAAAGCAAACTTAGATTAGAGCCAATGGAGGACTTTGTTCCTTAACTGGGAAGGTGACGCATTTGAGCCCATGGACTGGAATGGGACATTACTCATTACTGCCACGTAAGGGCAACATGCAGAGAGGGTAAATGTATGGTAAAAAATTAGGTGCATCCCCCTATTTGCTTTGTGTCCTCATGTTTCCTGAAACGTAGCAGGGTCATCCTGATAATGATCTGGGTAATGGAAAACTGCCAAAGTTCCTGGCTGAATTGTTAATGCCAATCAATTGGGGCAGAGTAGGTAGCAGATACAAGGCAGGGCCAGGAGCCCCAGTGAAAATTGGTTCCCCCACTAATGTAGAAGGCCCTCGCAAACTGCAGTGCCCAGGAGCAACTTGATTTTGGCAGTGTTGTAAGGGGTTGTGATGTGGTAAAGAAGAGGTGAGGAAGCCCAAATGACTAGCATTAGGACGAATAAGAGGGGGGTTATAATCAAGTGCAAGCGGGTCCCAAACGCAAACCCCCGGGAGCTGGCATGCTAGTAGATTGAAACACTGAGTTAGCTGGAATAGTAGGATGCGTAACTGTAATACTATGTAGGAGCACCTTAAACAACCCCAGCCATGTGAAGAAAGAGAAATCAAACTTTTTACCCCTCCCTTACACATTCCAAAAGTTTCCCCTGTAGCAAGTCCAGCTCCACAACAGGTAGGTGCAGTAGAGCTTGCTGGGCCAAAATGGATAGTACTGGGTTGAAGATCTGAAGGGGGATGTGATTTTCTTGCTCCCTGACATCTTTTACGCTTGGCTGGAGGTGCACTATTGTTAAGTGAGGTTAGGGACAGACTGTTATTCCATCCAGAATCAATGGAAGGAACGATATGTGGAGGTGATGGCATTGTCGCTGGCAATGTGCCCTGAAGAAATGCTGAAGTAGAGCCACTTGCTAACTAAGACACTGTCTTGGGGGATGAGTTATCACAGGAGCTGTTGCAATAATGGCAGATAACATGCTAAATTTCTTTGTTTAAGACTCCACGTCCCGCCTTTTTATTCATCCAAAGAGGTAGGATTAAGGCCAGACTTGGCTGGGACAGGGGCTTTACACTTAACCATCTTGGAGGAAAGGAAATAGTACAATAGCAAAGAAAAGTAAAAAACAACAACAGTACCTCAAAGTCCTGAAGAAGCTTAGGCCAAAGAGGGGTGGCCCAGCCCTGCCTCCTTCAGGATCTTACATATGCTGACGGGCCCCCTCTTGGCCCGGGTGTGCCCTGCACTGCAGGAATGGGCACGGTATTCTTTAGCACCCGCCAGGTGCGGGTCGGCTCACTGTGGCTCCTGCCGCTTGTGAGGATTCCCCGTGGCTTCACTGTAAACAGACCACTGTGCATTGCGGGAATAGGCAAGGTATGTTATAGCGCCTGCCTGCCACTGGTTGGCTCACAGCGGCTCTTGCCACTTATAAAGATACCCCAAGTCCGCGGCATCATGGCAGACTTCCCCATGCTGGGGGAATGGAAGCGGAATTTAATAGCATCCGTCTGACGCTGGTCAGCTCACTGCAACACCTGCCAAATGTAAAGGTGCCCCTCAGCTGCAGATTCACGGCAAACAATCGTTCGTGGGGGTGGGTACATTTTACATAGTTATAGAAGGTTGGGCAACAGCTAATCATAGTACAAAACTTACAGTAGCACCTACAGTCTATGCAAAACAAGCATTGATAAATCCAATAGCCCTGGCTTTTTGATCAGTAATCATACTCCCTCAATGTTTGACGAGTTTGAGTACATCAGTGAGTAGGTAAATGAAGAGTGAATCAATGTTTGGGTGAATGGATTAATGAATGAGTGCATGAATAGATGAATGTGTGAGTGACTGCTTGGATGAACTAATGAGGGTTTGAGTACACGAGTGGATGTTGTAGGACGCTGGCTCTGTATATAGTATGCCAAAGTAAGGTATAGTGTGCACGGAGTCCAGTGGATCCCCCCAAGGTAGGCAGAGGTTAAAGTAGACAGTGCCATAGTGTCTATTTTGTGGTAGTGTGGGCGAGCAGAGAGGCCTTATCAGAGGGTAGTGCTAAGCATTTATTGTACAACCCAGGCAAGAGAGGGTTACCCACATTCAAGGACTGAACTCTGACCAATTGGTTTGTATACAAATATTATTTAGTTATATTTATTTGCTAGAACCAAGCCAGGCCTGGTACAGGTCAGTATAGGAATACTTTGCAAGAATATGCAGGTTAAATATAGATTGAATACAATGACTTAGTTACAGCATAAATACTTTGTATTCACAGACTGTTACAGTTACTTTGCAATTACTTTTCTTACGCAGCCAGGTATCTGTAGATAGTAGGCTGGTGCATTTCAAAATAATCAATACATTATGCAAACTTATTACAGTTTATAGTATTACTCATGAGCAACATTTAGTCTAATGAAGGCAGAACTTGTTTACAGGTCCGCGGGTAAATTGGGTCAAACGAGCACTCGAGTTGTACCGCCAGCGGCACGGATGCAGCCGGGTGCAGAGTGCAGGGACCACACGTTAGTCAACGAGCTAAGCACAGTCGTGGGCAGAGGGACTGCGTCCAGCAGGCCACAAGGTTGGGGAGCAAACAGTTCCTGGGGTCGAGGTCAGCACTAAAGGCCCAATGGCCAACACAAGAACTACACCACTGGCAGCACAGGTGCGGTCAGGTGTATGATGCGGACTTGGCTAATGCTGTAGATTCAATTGCTGTTCCCTCTGAGTCAGTCAGTTGCTGTTGAGGAGAATGGGGGCTCTTGGAGTCATCGTCCTGTGACGGTAAGGGTTCGGTGACGGAGTCGGTCGGATGGTCGCTGTTGCTCTTTTGGGGCCACTTCGGTCAGTCCTGGGGTCATTTCCGGTCACGGTTGAGGGGACCTGCCAGTTATTGGCTTCAGGTTTGATTTAGGAACTTATGGAGGGTCAGGGGTCACTGGGATTCAGGCTAGGATGACTGGGGGGACCTCCTTAGGGTATTGGGTCATTTGGGATCAGGCACCCGAGTGGAGTTTTGGAGACTCACGTAGTCGGCCGGTGTCGGAGTCAGTTACTTTTGAGCACGTCCGGTACTAATGATAAACAAAGTCCATGTTAGTCGCAAAGGCAGGGCAGGTTCTCTGGGTTTTTGAGGACTGCTAACTACTGGACACACAGAGGTTCTGTTGGAGGAGTCTGAGGTCGGGATAGGCCGGTAGGATGGGGGCCAAGTCAGTTTGTGTCCTCCTCTTCTCTCCGCACGGCTGTTCGGTCCTTCTTCTTCTTGCTTCTTCTTTTAGGCTCTGGTCTGAGGCGGTAAGGTTTAGGGTTGCCCCTAAATACTGAATTTAGGGGTGTTACAGGTAGGTACAGGCCAGGACCAATGGGTCACTTTCTTGGGGTGGGTACACCTAGTATTCCACCCTCCATTGGGAGGAGGGCATGAGTCTCATTCGGGTTGTTTGTGTCCCCTAATCTGCAAGATGCCGGGGACTGAGAGTTGTGCTTCACGTCGCCTCCCCCACCTGAAGGAGCGGGGGTTGGCAGAGGTGGGCTTTTACCGTTGATTCTCTAACCCAAAGGGGGGGTCAGAATGGGTAGGGGCCAGTTGTTGGGAGCAGCAAATGGCTGGGGTAGCTCACAAAGGTGGCAGGCCTTTGGAACTTCCCCTTCGTCTACCCTGCCCATCCTGGGGGAGGAGGCTTGGCACCTCATCCCAGGATGTGCTTTGTTTCAGGACCCAGAGAGTGGCAGGCTCTCGACCTGGGGGTCCAGAAACATGTCTGGTGGTGGCAGTTGGCGAGCAGCCACTCAACCAGGACACTAGACTTATGTCATTTTTCAGGGGGCATCTCTAAGATGCTCTCTAAGTGCATTTTTCATTAAATCCTACACTGGCATCATTGTGGGTTTAATGGGCTGAGTAGTTTGATACCAAACTTCTCAGTTTTTAGTAAAGCTATTATGGTGCTGTGGAGTTCGTAATGACAAACTCCCAGACCATTTACTCTTTATTGCATTACTGCACTTACAATGTCTAAGAATTGACTTAGACACTGAAGGGGTACAGGCTCATGCATCTGTACCCTCACCACTGGTATAGTGCACCCAGCTAGAGGGGTGGCTTACCTATGCCAGGTCAGTGGATTGTCGGCAATGCACACAGGTATGTGTACCATGTCGACTCTTCACTTTGTTCTGCACCAAAACACAAAGCCTGTAAGGGCAGTGGGTGTGTGTAAAGGTACAGGGCCCCTAAGGGTGGCCCAATAAGTGCTGCAGCCCTTAGAGGCCTTCCCTTGTCACAGTGTCCTTGGTACCTATGGTACTTTTTACAAGGGTCTTATCTGTGGCCAGAGAGTGGCCAATTGGGTTTTGCAACAGTTTGGGGAAAGAACATAGGCCCTGGGTACCTGGTTGGCAGGAACCCAGGGCACACTCAGTCAAAGCACATCAATAGTCAGGCAAAATGTGGGGGCAACCACGTAAAAAGGGGCACTTTCCTACACAACCTCCTCCAACTGAAAGAGGATGAGACTATACTTTCCCTAGAGAGTCTTCATTGTCTTAGTGGAAGAACTCTGAAAGTCCATCTGCATTGGCATGGGCAGTCCCAGGTCTATGTTCCACTGTAAAGTCCATTCCCTGTAGGGAGATGGACCACCTCAAAAGTTTAGGATTTTCACCTTTTATTTGCATTAGCCATTTGAGAGGTCTGTGGTCAGTTTGAACTGTGAAGTGAGTACCAAATAATCAAAGGCCTTCTTCTCAATGGCACTTCAACGCTGCGCCCCCTGGAGGGGAACCTCCAGCTTATGAAAGCAACGGGCTGGTCTGGGCCTTCATCCTTGGTTTGCGATTTGACCGCTCCTATCCCTAGCTCAGAGGCATAAGTCTACACAATGACTGCTTGGTATAGTCTGGAGCTTTGGAAATTTTTACTGAGCACATTGCTTCTTTCAGGGTGTCAAAATCCTTTTGACAGCTAACTATCAGTTTATCTTTTTGGGTATCTTCTTGGAGGTAAGTTCTTTGAGGGGTGTCACAATGGACCCATGCCCTTTCACAAACCTGCAGCAGTACCCAGTCAAGCCAAGGAATGCTCTGACTTGAGCCTGCGTTGTTGGAGCTTCCCAGTCCAGGATGGCCTGGATCTTGGGTTGTAAAGGTTGCACTTGGCCTCCACCAACAAGATGGCCCAAGTATACAACTGTTCCCTGCCCTATATGACATTTGGATGCCTTGGTAGTTATGCCTGCAGTCTGCAGAACCTTTTAAACCTTCCCCAGGTAGATCAGGTGATCCTGCCAGGTGGAGCTGAAGACAGCAATATCATCAAGATATGCTGCACTAAAGGCCTCCAATCCAGCAAGGACTTGGTTCACCAACCTTTGGAAGGTGGCAGGGGCATTCTTTTAACCAAAGGGCATAACAGTAAACTGAGAGTGACCATCAGTTGTGAAGAATGCTGTTTTCTCTTTGGCTCCTGGTGCCATTCCAATCTTCCAGTACCCTGCAGTTAGTCAAAGGTACTAAGAAATTTGGCTGCACCCAATTTACCTATCAACTTATCAGTTCTTGGTATAGGGTGAGTATCCGTCTTGGTGACAGAGTTGAGTCCGCTGTAGTCCACACAGAACCTCATTTCTCTCTTTCCACCCTGTAAATGAGGGTTGGGGACTACTACAACTGGGCTGGCCCAGGGGCCCTCAGAGGTTTGAAAGACCCCTAACTCCAGCATCTTGCTGACCTCAGCTGTGATACTTTCTTTAACTTGATCAGACTGTCGATAGATTTTGTTCTTGACAGGTACACTGTCCCCAGTGTCCACATCATGGGTACACCAGTTTGTCTGACCAGGGGTCAAGGAAAAGAGCTTAGCATACTTCTGTAAGACTTGCTTACAGTCAGCCTGCTGTTGGGGAAGAAGGGTGTCTGAATAGACAACTTCCTCCACCGACCCATCCTTGGGGCTGTAAGAGAGAAGGTCATGGAGAGGTACACTGTCTGTCTCCTGATCCTCATTAGTAACCATCAACATGGTTGGGTCAGCACTGTTATGGAAAAGCTTTAGGCGGTTAACATGGATCACCCTTCTGGGGGTCCTGCTTGTGCCCAGGTATACCAAGTAGGTGACCTCACTTTTATTTTCTAAGATTGGGTAAGGCCTGGAGGGCCCTTGGTGCCACAGGCTCCAAAACCCACACCTTTTGCCCTGGTTGGAATTCCACCAGTGCAGCTTTTTGGTCATACCAGTGCTTCTGGGGCTCCTGGCCGGCTTCAACATTTTTAGAAGCTTTTGCCATGTACTCTGCCATTTTGGACTTTGGGCCTAGTACTTAGTCCACAATGTCTTGTTTGGGTTCTTGGAGAGGCTTCTCCCAACCCTCTTTAACAAGACAGAGTCGTCTTCTAACAGGATGGACAAACAGAATTCAAAGGGGGAAAACCCTACTCCCTTCTGAGGCTCCTCTCTGTAGGTGAAAAATAGGCATGGCAAGATGATATTCCATCTCCTTTTGAGTTTTTCAGGGAGCCCCATGATCATGCCCTCCAATGTCTTGTTGATCCTTTCAACACGACCATTGGTTTGTGGGTGATTGGGTGTAATAAACTTGTACTGCACTCCACAATCTTTCCACATATGTTTGTGGTATGCAGACATAAAGTTTGACCCCCTGTCTGCCACCACCTCCTTAGGCAACCCAACCCTGGTAAAGACACCAATGAGGGCCTTGGTTACTGCAGGAGCTGTAGTATTCGTAAGGGTAATTGCTTCAGGATACCTGACGTCATGATCCACCACCACAAGTATAAATGTGTTTCCTGAAGCGAGGGGAAGTTCACGTGGACTCACTCTGTCCACACCTACCCTTTCAAAGGAAACCCCAACCTCTGGTAGTGGAATTAAGGTAGCCTTTGGGTGTCTACCTGGTTTGCCACTGGCTTGACAGGTGGCACAGGAGCTGACAAACTCCTTTACTTTCTGGGACATCTGGGGCCAGTAAAAGTGGATGACTAACCTTTCCTAAGTCTTGATTTGGCCAAGATGCCCAGCTAGGGAGATGTCATGAGCCAAAGTGAGTAAGAACTCCCTGTACATTTGAGGCACTACCACTCTCCTAGTGGCTCCAGGGTTGGGGTCTCTGGCCTCAATATACACGAGTTTTTCCTCCCAATAGGCTCTGTGGGTACCACTGGCATCTCCCTTTTCCTGTGCTGTGCAGCAGCTTGCCGCCTCAGGCTTTCAAGAGTTGGGCAGGTCTGCTGTCCAAGGCACAGCTCTTCCCAAGTGCCCCCCCCCCCCCTGGGCCTAGGAGTTCAACCTGATAAGGGTCAAGTTCCATGGGCTCAGTTCCCTCTGGGGCCTTCAAGTCCTCTTCCTCAGGAGAGGGGTCCTGAGTCTTTTTGGATGTTGAGAAGCTGGTTTTCCAGTCTTCTTAGCCTTCCTCTTGGAAGGTTGGCCACTATTTCAGGCTCCAACACATCTTTTTCACCCTGTTTTCAGCTCTGTGCTCTAGTCTTGACACACACAATCTCAGGGATGTCCAGCATTTTTGCAGGAGTTTTTAATTCTACCTCAGCCCATGATGAGGTCTCCAGGTCATTTCCAAGCAGACAGGCATCTGAAAGCTTGGAGAGACCACGACCTGCTTCAGGCCAGTAACCCACCCAGTCCAATGTTATCATAGCCATGGCATGCTTAGTAGTAACACTGTCAGCGTTGGTGACTGGATACAATTTTCCAATCAGGTTTTGTTTGCGGAAACCAGTGTGTCTCTCACCATGGTAACACTGGCACCTGCATCCCTCAGGGTGTCTATCCTAGTCCCATGTATCCAGGGGTATTGTAAATACATCTTCAAGTTGGGTGGCCACATAGTTAAAGTGGCAAATTCAACTTCACCCTCAGTGAATAGAACTGCTTCATTGTGAACCCTGATTTGCTCTGGGCACACTGTTGATCCCCTGGGGGGATTGGCTACACCAGTAGTAACTGGAGAAGGACTAGGGTGCTTCTTTTTAGGACAAGTAGGATCACCAGTTAAGTGCCTCAACTTCTTACAGGTGAAACACCAGGCCTTGAGAGGATAAAAGTTCTTCCCTTTGTTTCGACCATTGGACTTGGAAGAGTTTTGGGACCCACCCCCTGAGCAGATTTTTGAAGCCCTTTAGAAGACTCTGGCTTTTTGTCTGTGGGGTTCTCACCCCCTTTCCCCTGGGGAGGTTTGGTAACCATTTTCTTTTGGTCACCCACAGTGGCTGTTTTTGTTACCCTAGTCTTGACACAGTGGTCTGCCTTCTTTCCCAGTTCTTGGGGACAAAATAAGACCTAGGTCTACCAAATGTTGAAGTAACTTTTCATTAGTGCAATTACTCAAAATATGTTCTTTCATAATAAGATTATAACGTCCATTGAAATCATGCACATTGTTTCCAGTTAACCATCCATATAGTGTCTTAACTGAGTAGCCAATGAAGTCAATCCTGGATTGGTTTTGGGTGTGTGAGTCACCCCTGAATCTAATCCTATATTCCTCAGTTGGGAGTCCAACGCCCTCAATCAGAGTGTTCTTTATGTGGTCATAAGACCCAGCATTTGCCCCTGTAAGGGTCAGGAGTCTGTCCCTGCAGTTACCAGTGAGCAGTTCCCAAAGAAGTGCTCCCCTGAACAGTTACCAAAGAAGTGCCCCCCCAATGTGACTTCCTTATTGTCCTCATTTCACAAGCCCTCTCAAAAGCGGTGAACCATTTGGTGATGCCATCACCCTCCTCAAATTTGGGGACAATCTCTTTGGGGATTTTGAGATCATAAGATTGCTCTCTGTCCCTATTTAGTATGTGGCTGCCGCAATTGATGGGAGCTAAGCCCATCTCTGTTCTTTCTTTTTCTAGTGACAGGAGTCTGGTCTCTACATCCAATCTTTGGTCAACATCACTAAGAGGTTGGTCTCTTCACTGAGGCTGTCCTCAATGGACTCAGAAGTACCTGACCCACCTGTCTGGGACCTACCTTCATTGAGTTGTATTCTTGGAGTCAAGGGCACAGGGGCCCTGTTCTCCCTAGAAAGTGGGGGTGTTGGAAGTTATCCCCATCCCCTCCATCTTCTTCCCCATCTGAGAGGTCTTCATCTTGCTCAGAGGAATGGTCCTTGGCATACCCTGCCAACAGTTCCTGGAGCTTTTGTTGGAGGAATTGGACCCCATGGTAAAGTTTTTAAATTTACACAGAGACCTTAACTCCCTAAATTCTAAGGGGGGCAAGGGGTGCGGTTGAGGCCCTCAGTATGGTTCTCTAATCTTGCTTCTCAGATCAAAAACGTTCAAATCTTGGATAGAGCAGAGAGTGCCCATCAACCGCAATCTTTCACACTCTTAAGTAATAATATAAATCCAACTCTCATTGACGCAAAGTCTCAAGAACTCCAATGCTATAACCTCAAACGCCTTATCTGGAAAAAGGATAATATCAGTGACTTTATGGCAACATGCATTAGCATTTTGGAGAAACTCAATCTTGAAGCATCCAGCATCCGGGCCTGGGAGACATTTACCACCAAACTAAATCAAAATTGGTCCAAACTGGCTATTGGCAAAAAAGCAGGCAAACCGTTGGGGGCAGCATGGTTCACCAAAAGCCTGAGAACTCAAAAACAACATCTGAACAAAAACCTACGTAAACTAAGAACACAGGGCTTACCTCCTACTAAAGATCAATTGCTTTTAATTTCCAAAGCCAAAAAAGATCTTAAAAAAGATATCAAGGCGGCCAAGAAAGCATTCCAGGAACATCTTTGGGCGAAACTCCATTACTCTTGCAAACAAAGAGACTCCAAGCTTTTCTGGGAAATCATCAACCAGCTAACTAACGGCAGGAATCGCCACTATAATTCGGACATCATGGAAGACACATGGAGAGCCCACATCGAATCATTATACAACGAAATCTTCTCCCCAGGCACCGCTGACAGCGGCTACCAACTCAGCAACAGAGTTACCATTACAGACTCAACGAAAAACGACTTCCCCCCGGACTCAGATTTTCCCCTGCGGATTCTTAAAGGCCAAGTACTGAAAATAATAAAAAAATTAAGATCTGAGGGTGCCCCCGGGCCTAATGGCCTTCCGAATGCCTTGTTTCGGCACAATCCACCATTCTGGGCAGATTATTTGTCCCCTCTTTTTTCGGACATTCTAACCTTTAATATGATCCCTGACTCCTGGAGGGGAAGCATTCTAAGTCCAATATACAAATCGGGTTCTCGTTCTGATCCTGCAAACTACAGACTGATTGCGTTAATTGATGTGGAGGCCAAAATTTAAGCATCAAACCTGTTGGTAGATCTAGAGGACTGGGTGGCGCGAATAAACCTTATTCCACCAACACAAACCGGTTTCAGGGCCGGGATGGGCACCTTGACGAATATTTCTGCAGTAACACTCATGGCCAATCAAGCTCTCAGTAATTCAAGGCCACTTTATGTATGTTTCATCGATCTCAAAGTGGCCTTTGACAAGGTCTCAAGAGCCAGGCTATGGGCAAAAACGCGCAACTGGGGCGTCCCAGCAAAGTTGCTGGAGGCTATAATGAATCTGTACTCCGAAACGTGGGTCCAGATTAGGAAAGGAGACGGACTTAGCATCACCAAGAAGATCCACACACTAAACGGGTTAAAACAAGGGTGCGTGATGGCACCGTGCCTTTTTAACATCTACACCGCAGATTTGGACAAGCATCTCCGGTCAATCCAATGCGATCCTCCGAAACTTGGCACAACATCCATATCCAGCCTCCAATATGCGGATGACATCGTTTTACTGGCGCAAACACCAATTGGTTTGCAACGATTAATTACTGAACTCGGAACCTACACCACCTCGGTCCAACTGACCATCAATCACAAAAAAACTAAGGTGATGAGCTTTAACAAACACCATAAAGCTGACCATAAATTTACCTGGATTTTGGATACACGACCTTTGACCGAGGTGTATTCATACAAATACCTCGGCTTCCAAATTGATCGCAGACTCACTTTTAAGACCCATATGTCCCAAGGTCACACGAAATCCAAACAGCTGCAGTTTGCCTTTAAAACTTTAAAAAACAAACTCGCAGGTGGCTCCACTGGGCATCTATTAAAGGTTATAGCAGCAAAATTCCTGCCTTCCATCTCATATGGCACAGAAATCCTGAATGGTAAGGATGCTATAGGCCTGAATTTGGATCAGTCAATCCTTTTTAAGAAGCTGTTTGCAATTCCCCGCAAGATCCCGCAAACCCAAATTCGTCTCGAATATGGTTTAAAAAATCAGATCCCTGACAAACAAGGCATACTAGTCAAGTATTACTGGAGGATGGGGGACGCAGAGGAAAATACACTCGCACATCATTGTTGGGCGGAAATTGAAAAGCAAGCTAGCTTCACAAATTCAATTTTCAAAGTTCTGAGGGCCTCTCTCTCAGCATTGAAGTTAGAGGAGGCATGGCTTACAGCCTCCACCTACTCTTGCTTTAAACAATTGGTCAACAAAGAGATAAAACGGCATTCCATATTATTAGATAAAATTGCCTTAGCAAAAAATAAACATGCCTGGGCCGTGATTCAGTCATACCAGAGGCTGCAACCACAACCCTACCTGCTGGACCACTTTTCAGCCCAGAAAAAACACTTTTTTACTTTACTAAGGCTAGGGTCATATCCCTCAAAGGACCTGACCCCAAAATGGAAATACGTATGGCAATCCAAGGAATGTCGCCTGTGTGGAGCTTGGGATGAGTCTTTACTGCATCTACTATGCATCTGCCCTGCCTTGGCAGAAATGCGCAAAAAGGACCTTCGGGAGATCTTTAGGAAGGAACAAAGAAGAACTTGTAGAGCAGCAGTGATTCACTGTCTTACTGGCTCATCCATTCCATTGTCCTGCACAGCCATAAACTTTTTTAAAAATGCAGCAAGAGATTTGGACAACGCAGAACCCGTTAACCAACTTACGCAGCATTAGATTACCTGGTTTTGAAACCATTTGAAAGTTCTGCTTACATGTTAAATTTTTATACTTTTTATAATAATTATCACAATGTACATTCTTGTAAGTTTTATCTATGGTGGTTTTTCCACCCTTTTATGTTTTTTTTATGAAATCAAATAAAAGTATATTCTCTCTGGTTCTCTATGTCATTGATGATATTTTCACTAATAGCTGGGTTCTAGTTAAAAAACATTCTAAACAAAAGTTTCTAACCCTCTTACTCTTAACTCTAATGAGTTTTTATTTTTCAAAAATTCTAAAGGGACTTAACCAAGGCCCTAACAAGACTTGAAGTATTTGGAAAGAATTGTCAATTCAAAAATCACAATTCTAAAGACAATTTAGGTGTTCTGTGTGTGATCAGGTGTTGACCAAGTCAGTCCAACAAATGCAAAGTTGTATATCCCACCGCTGATCCACCAATGTAGGAAGCTGGCTCTGTATAGACTATAACAAAGTAAGATATAGTGTGCATAGAGTCCAATGGATCCCCCCGAGGTAGTCAGAGGTTATAGTAGAAAGTACCGTACTCTCTATTTTGTGGTAGTGTGGGCGAGCAGTAAGGCCTCATCATAGGGTAGTGCTAAGCATTTATTGTACCACCCAGGCAAGCGATGATTACACACACTCAAGGACTGAAGTCTGACTAATTGGTTTGTATAAAAATATTATTTAGTTATATTTATTTGCTAGAACCAAGCCAGGCCTGGTACAGGTCAGTATAGGAATATGTAGTTTAAATACAGATTGAATGCAAAGAATTAGTTTATATTCACAGCCAGTCAGAGGTACTTTGCAATTACTTTTCTTAGGCAGCCAGGTATCTCTAGATACTAGACTTGTGCATTTCCTTAGGGAAAGAAAAATTAATCAGTCTGTTTTGCAAACATAATACAGGTTTACAGTATTACTCACAAGGCACAATTAGTCCTGAGAGGGCAGAACAGAGTTTATGGGTGCGCAGGTAAGATTCAGTCAAATGTGCACTCGAATCGCACCACCAGCGGCACAGAGGCAGCCCGGTGCAGAGTGCAGGGACCACACGTGAGTCAATGTGCTAAGCACAGTCATGGATGGGGTAATGCGTCAAGCAAGCCACCAGATTGGGGAACAAACAGTGCCTGGGGTTGAGATCAGCACTAAGGGCCCAATGGCCAACACAAGAACTACACCACCAGTGGCACAGGGGCGGCCGGGTGTAGGATGTGGTCTTGGCTGATGCTTCTGATTCGGTCGCGGTTCCCTCAGAGTTGGTCAGTTGCTGCTGAAGCGATGGGGGCTTTGGGAGTCGTCGTTCTGTGACCATAAGCGTTCGGTGACGTAGTCGGTCGGATGGTCGGTCGCGGTTGCTCTTTTGGAGCCGCTTCGGTTACCAAGTCGGTCCGGGGGTCGCCTTCGGTCGCTGTTGAGGGAAGCTTCCAGTTGTTGGCTACAGCTTTGATTTAGGAACTTATGGATGGCCAGGAGTCACTGGGATCCAGGCTAGGATCATTGGAGGGACCTCAGGGTATTGGGTCACTCAGGCTTGAGCTCTGGGAGTGGTGTGATAGACTCACAGAGTCTGCCGGAGTCAGAGTCGGTTACTTTTGAGCAGGTATGGTACTCACGGGAGACAAAGTCCTTTTTAGTCACAAAAGCAGGGCAGGTTCTCTGGGTTTTCGAAGACTGCTGACTGCTTGACACACCGAGGTTCTGTTGGAGGAGTCTGAGGTTGGGACAGGTCAGTAGGACCGGGGCCAAGTCAGTTTCTGTCCTCCTCTTCTTCTCTCCGCACGGCTGTTCGGTCCTTCTTCTTCTTGCTTCTTCTTTTCAGCTTTGGTCTGAGGAGGCAAGGTTCTGGGGTTGGTCCTAAATACTGAATCTAGGGGTGTTACAGGTAGGGGAACACACTCTACCAATGAAATGATTTGGATGATTTGCGCAGCATTACAAATTGAGCAAAAGCTGCATTGTGCCTATCGACCAGAAGTATCTGGAGTGGTCGAACAAACGAATGGTACTATAAAGTCCAGACTGTCAAAAGTGTGTGCTTCTACAACACTGAAATGGCCAGGCGCATTACCCCTGGTATTAATGAGTCTTAGAAGTATTCCTAATAAAAAGACTGGATTGATACCTCACGAAATTGTGATGGGAAGTGCAATGAGACAAGCAATTGAGCCAGCGAACAAACTGATGAATATTACTGATGATCTTGTGCTTGCAAAGGATTGGCTGATCTGGTGCGTTCTCTGTCTCATCAGGTAGGAGAAATTGCAACCACAACACAGCCGGATCAAGCACATGATTTGAGTCCAGGCCAGTGGATTCTAGTGAAAAAGCATGTGAGGAAATCGTATTTAGAACCCAGATGGCATGAACCATACCAGATTATTTTGGTGACAATGACAGCAGTGAAGTGTGGTGGCTTGGCTAATTATATCCATGCAAGACATCCAAGAAGACTCCCAAGTCCACTTCAAGAATTTATTATTCAAGAATTTATTTATTGCACAGTTACTTAAAACCATTTGTAATATAGCAAGAGTAAGAAAGAAGGCGAATTAAATTATGGCATTTTTCTTTCCGTAAAAACATAATACAATATGAGCATTATATAAAAGGTAAAAATTAGTTACATTTAAAATAACATTATCACCATAGTATCAAGTTCCTTTGTGCCCCGCAAGACTATTTTTCTAGGATTATCCGAGTCCATTGTCTTGGTCAAGTCTGGCACGAACGTTCTGCATGTATCTCCCGATTCTGGCCAGATCCATTGTTACTGTAAAAGAAAATATGGCTATGAATGCTTCTTTTGTTGTTCGAACACCTTTTCGCAGCCATATTGGCTTCAGTAACTTCCGGCGGGATTCTGAAAACCCCGAACAGCAGCATATCAGATGTAACAATGATTCTGTTTTGAAGTTACATATCCTGCAGCCAATTTTATTTTCCAAGGTTTTCCAGCCGGGATTTAATTATTTTATTGGGAGAGGTACAAGTCTTGCCCTTTGGATGTTTTTTTAGGGCCTTTCTCCCCAGTGCTTGATCAAGATAAGGCTGGGATTGGTGGTCCTTGTAAGTTGTTATCACCCCAGATTTACCTCTACCTATTTCAAGATTTATTAAATCAATTTCTCTTGACAGTCGATAACATTGTTTGTTTATTGCCATTTTAATAATCGGGTAGGTTATACTTTCTTGGCTCCAGTTTTCTGTTGCCAAGGCCAAAACTTCTACTGCTTCCTGCAGATATGCCTGTCATGGGTTGGATAAGCCATCATAGATGGATTTCAGCATGGACTTCAAACTCCTGTTTGGTGCCTTAAGTACTGAATGGTTGTATTTTGCATGCGTAAGCACTCTTTGCTCGGGTGCACCAGGCCGAATTCCAGGCGAATCCCGGTGTTACTGGTATATTTCGGTAGTTTGAATATGCGTTTGTATGCCCGACACTGCGCTTTATCCATCATTGTGCTCATTTTTCTGGGGAAGTCCCAAGTCCACTTAAAAGACAGGAAGAAGAGCAGCAACTGGTAAAGAATAGAAAAGAACAAGAAGCTGAAGGAGATGAAACTATAGAATCTAGAGAAACAGATTCTTAAAAGGCTGAATATGAGGAAGATCCAAGCACAAGTCGAATAAAGTGGGCACCAGCTACTGGGTCTCAAGAGACTGCTTTTGAGAAAGAAAAGGAGAAAGTGACTGAGAATCAAGAGCAAGTAAAACAAAGAAAATAACTGAATAAAAGAACTTGCGATCTTGACAACGAATGTGAAGAAGCAGTTCAAGTTAAAAAAGCAATAAAAGGTGATGAAAGGCCATAAGGAGTGAAGAGACTGAAACACACTATGTAAAAGAAAAGGCCAGATCAAATAAATGAAATATCGAGTCAAACTGAACCAAGTGAATCAGAAGAAGAATTGGTACGAAAAACAAAAAGAATAAGAATTCCGAGTAAGAAATACACAGCTCCAGAATGGACATATGTGGTGTTGGAAGAAATTGAATACAAAAATCAGAGGGATGAAGAAGCTGGTACTGATCAAAGTGATACTACTTACACTATGAGGGTAAACTATGGACTAATCTCACGGTCTTGCTCCACTATAACCAAACTCACAAAAAGAAAACCAGATGGTCTAACTATTAGACTAAAAATGTGTGTGGGGAGGTGTATTAGGGAAATGGACAATTCGTACTGTAAAGACGAGAACCCTCACTCACCCAAAGGTGACATGCTTCATCATTGGGTTCCCTCTTGCACACTGTGTCCGCAAAGTACACAGTGTGGGCTACAACTCTCCGACAGGAGAAGAGCGCGAGGTGTTTTGAGTCCTCCAATGCAATGGGGAGCGAGGGGCAGAGTGCAAAATAATGATGAAAAGTGAATTAAAACTAACTCCTGGTTGACAAAGCTAAATTTAATAAGGTCCCCAGTTTGTAGGACTAAAAAGGGAAGTGAAAAAGGGTTATGGATGTTACCCTTTTAAAATATGGTCAACATGTTTCTGTCTATTGACCACCAGGTTTGTGGCATTCTTCAGGATGTGCTTATTGTCACTCTGCTTAAACTGTGAAAAATCATAAATTTATAAAAAGGCCATACTTCAATAAATGGCATCCATCGGTGGTACCAACCACAATCTGGTCAACCGTCTGCTGAAAGAACACAATCATATAAATGTTTAATTTGTGTGTATACATAACTCTATATAACCATTTCCCACAATTGTGTATCACACATAGAAACACCAGTGTCAACACCATGTCTCAACACACTTGCTTGAACTTTGTGAACTACAAAAGTTTGTTATTTGTTGTCTCACCAAATTGGTACCCTGTGTGTACCTCCTCCTTCAAGAGGTCCTTTAACACCAGGTCTCTACAATCAGAAGATTTAGAAAATGTAATGGTGTATAGTTACAATACAGATATGTAATCCAGAGAGATTTTCAGACTATTCTTCCAAGTCTAATAGTTTGCCAACATCCTCATTTCACTTCCACTTCTCACTAATATTTGATGTATAACATCTAACTTGAACCCAAAATTCACTACAGTGTATTAGTGCATGTTGTCTACACTGTATTCTTGTATTGTAAAAAACGGTACCGTTTTCATTACCACCTTAATGAAAATGTTTACTTGGGAAAACGCTCCCAAATAAAAACCACTTGTTTTTTCAAGAAAACGGTGTGTGTTTCAATGTATTTTGGCTGTCCAGTGTTGTGTCTTACATGTTCCTAAATGGACTAGGTTCACCACCTCTCACTCGTAATCCTCTTAATATAGTGGTATAGTCCCTGTCAATTTTAGTGCAAAATACTCAAATACCTGCTTAAAACAAGTATGTCTCATTTAAGAATAACGGAGATCTTTCCACCGTGTAATGGTATTACATGTTGATCTTCGATTTCCCGTTTCATGTTCAGATGCTTCTCTCAGCTATGTGACATGTGGTGTTCAGGGCCATATTGCGTATTAAGGCTCTAATGTATATTCATGCCCACTCCTAACCTCTAGAGTTCCTGCCTGTCTCCCATGTAAAAGGCCGAAGGGGAAGAGCTGTTCCGTCTCCCTCGCTTAAAATGCCATTACGTACAATGCAAACCCTCGGTGACCCGGAAATTGTTAGAGGACCTTCCAGTCCCCGGGTTGATGGGAGTTGTAGTCTCCCCATACTAATGTTCGCTACGATGACAGATAATGTTTAATTTTTCAAAAAGGGCATTTGAACTAATAAATGCTCATAATCGTGAATCCATTATATGAAAGTACTTGTTCTAAAATCTCTTATGACGACAATTTCAGAAACATTATGTTATATGCAAAGTGACCCTATAGTGACCTAGAAATGGTCAAAGGGTCTTCCGGTCCCGATGTTCATGGGAGTAGTAGTCTTCCCATTGTGAAATGTTTGCAATGGTTATAGCTGTTTTATCATCATCCAACGGTAACCGAAGCTAATTACCAACAAATGTTCAAAAACGTGAATACACTACAATGAGATACATGTTATTGAGATCTCATGTAATTGCAAATGGGAAACTTTATACTAACAGTCACCCAACCCAAAGAGTAGGATATCATAGTCAGATTTTCAAGGGACTGTCACTGACCCTTGTCTACAATCAATTCCAATATGTGAGGTTCAGGGGCAAAGTAACTAAAACTTGCATGATGTAACAACGCTATGTATATACCATCTCATCATTAGGAGTAATTCCCAATACAAATGGTATCATTATCAAGGGAATCCCACGGAATGTCCTCGTTTAATCCTGAAATATGGCTCTGGGTCCTAAAAACCCATCTTTGTTCGCGTCAAAAGAGAACTCTTTCTAGAGGTCCCATATTGACATCATATTTAGGTTTGTCAATGATGACCCATGACAAATCATTTTCTGAGTGTGCCTTTTCAATGTAATGTCTGGTCATGCGTGTATTCGACTTTTTGCATCTGAATGCACTACGATGCTCCACAATTCGATGTTTATTTTTTTCTGTAGTCATCCCTATGTATTTTAATGAACACGGACATATTATCATATAAATAACCACACTCGTGTTGCAATTTGTGTGGTTATTCAATCTCCAAGGTGGGACAGGTTCAATTCCGTAGTGTGTTGGGTGAAAGGACACACTGAACAAGCGTCACAAGGAAAATTACCTCTCACCAGGGAAGCCCCCCATAGTGTTTGTTGTCTTGCTTGTATTGGTCTTACTCTCGGTCTAGTGTGGACCAACATGTCACGTAGATTACTACTACGTTTCTAGAGTGAAAAATGGTCTCTCTAATATAAGGTTACCTGTATTCAATATATGCCAGATTTTGTTAACGGCTTTCTTAATTTGTCAGTTAAATCACTGAAGGTCGTGACACACACCATCCTGTCACTTTTAGTTTTTTCATGTGACTCAAGTAGCACTTCTCTGTTGTTATTACGTGCTCTCTCGGCTGCTCCCTGTATAAAACGGTTTGGATATTTCCTGACCAAAAGATCATTACTCAGGTTTTTTGCATGTTCTTTGTACTGGGCGAATTCTGTACAATTCCTGCATAACCTCAGGAATTGACCCACTGGGAGATTAGTTAGAAGTGCCCGTGGGTAAAAGCTCTGAAAGCTCAACATCGAATTGTGTGCCATTGGTTTCTGAAATAGTTCTGTGTAGATCCTCCCGTCTTTAGGGTATAGCAAGAGGTCTAAAAAAGAGATACTGGTGGTACTGGCCTCACCAGTGAATTTCAGATTCACATCACATGTATTCAACCAGCTGGAAAAGGTGTCAAGCAAGTTCTGGTCACCTTCCCAGATGACCAGAATATCGTCTATATACCGCCTCCAAAGTTTTAACCTCTGTTGAAAAGGATTGGTGACTGAATAAATGTATTTCATCTCAATCCCATGCATATACAAATTAGCCATGCTGGAAGCACAGGTACTGCCCATCGAAGTTCCTGTGATCTGCCAATACAGGTCAACTTCAAAGCTGAAT
Organism: Triturus cristatus; assembly: GCF_964204655.1. Taxonomy (NCBI): domain Eukaryota; kingdom Metazoa; phylum Chordata; class Amphibia; order Caudata; family Salamandridae; genus Triturus; species Triturus cristatus. The sequence continues at coordinate 1,365,015,584 of NC_140590.1, forward strand.
TTTTTTTCTTTTAGTGCCATTCTGGCACAATGCATTACAAATGAGTTAGGTGTTTGGTCTTCACGGTGGTGACTCTCCAACAATGACTGTATGGTCTCTAAAGTGTTGTCTTGGGGGGATATTCGTATATAACAATTCCACATCATATGTCACCAAGATGTTATGCTGAGGATAGAAAGGAACAGTCTCCAGAAGGGAAAGGACATGCTTAGTGTCTTGTAAATATGAGGTCATATTTGCCACCATAGGTCAGAGAAAATTATCCACTTAGGTTTACAATCAAATTGTCCGGTCGCTTGTGGACGCCGTCATACTCCTCGTTACTCTCTGCTCCAGCGCTGGATCCCAACTCACTTGTTGTTGGTTCCCTGAAGTACGTCCTCTGTTGCCTCTTCTTCAAAAGAGCAAATTAAGACCACTTTAAAGGGAACTGTAAAAATTAAGGTGCAAAAAATTAAATGAAGACTATTTTGAGAGTTCCAGAAAATTTGAAGCTGAAGAAGATATTAAAAGAAAAAAAAAGAAAAAGAGGGGGTGAAGAAGAGAGGCCTAACGTGTAAGGATACACTGCTCTAGATGGTTTTTGGACACGTTTTTCAAGTTTTAGATTTTTAGGGTTTTTCCTTAGATTATTTTCTTTTTTTATATATATATAGTATCAAAAATGGCAAAGGTAACAAAGACTGGATATCAAAACCATAGTTTTAAATGTAGATGTATTAATGCTTGCTTATGTAGTGTCTTATTACTAACATTGGTGTGGTTAACAATGATTATTGTTGTGCCCGTCTTAATGGTGACTAATCATGAAAATAATACTAATGATGTGGGAAGTGAGAGAATGGATTTTGTCACTATAGAAAATTTAAACACCAATATAGAAAAGATAGAAAATGATAGTATTTATCATCATGATAAATCAATTAATGATGTTTCGTTAAATGTCTTTACTAAATTGTTATATGAGTATGTTAACACAATGAATGCGAGAGCTTGTTATCTGTGTATGCAACTACCATCGTCTGTCTCAGAATGGGTAACATATCATCACCTACCTTTAACATATGGTATGTCTTGTAGTGTTTTAACCAGTCTATTCTCTGATAGGGAAGGATTAGAATATTATTACTCTAACTTTGATTTAATATTTTCTCAAATTCCTGTTAGAAGAGTGAGTTCTTTATTAGTAACGAACGAATGGATACATAACTATTTATCAAAATACAGGATGTGTTGGGTAAGGACAGGATGTAAGGGAAGTCCCCCCCAAAGCCCGATGCTTGGTACAGTGCAATTGCAGACTGGCCAAAGGTGAGTTCCTTGTGGATATCAAATCTAGATCTCAAGCAGAGATAGTTAAATCTAGGGCTGACTATCAGAAAGTGCTTATCACTGCAAATAGGGAGTGGGAGAGCTCACTATGGATGAACTTACATGAAGCCCTGGTTAATTAGAATAACAAGGCATTTTGGAGGTCAGCTGCCGTGACCACAAATGGCAGAAAACCAATGCTGGACTTCTGTATTCAACCAAACGAGTGGGAAGTGCATTTTAGCCAGTTGTATTCTGATAAGTGCAGGACTGTGAAGGTAAACTGTGTGCCAACAGGCAGAGGAGCTATGTCTGCCTCCAGGAGTCCGAAGTTTTCGTTAAAAGAAACAATAAAGGCAATCAGCTCCTGTGTCCCAGGCCGTTCCCCAGGCCCTGACAGAATACAGAGAAATCTGTACAGAGAAAATCCAGAAATGTGGGCACCATGTAAAAACTTGCTCTCTAATAGTATCCTAGCTGGTATGAACATTCCCCATTGCTGGAGATTAGCTGAAATTGTTATTATATTCAAGAAGGGTGATCGGGCAACACCAGCAAACTATAGGCCTATCGGCCTTATTGACTCGCATCGAAAAATATTTTGCAAGCAGGTGTTAGAACATCTACATAAATGGATCTGTGGAGAGAATGTCTTATCAGACTGGCATGCAGGATTTAGATCCAATGTGAGCATGGTAGATCGAATTTTTCAGTTTGTTTGCATTAATTGAAAGGCAATGATCATCGACAAGGGTAAACTATATATTGCCTTTGTCGATCTTCGATCTGCCTTTGACATAGTCCTTAGAGACAAGTTATGGGGAATACTTGAAGAAATGGGTGATCCCGCGCCTCTCCTGAACATTTTGGTGAGGTTACTTGCAGACACTATTGCTCAAGTGAGATGGGGAGGAGAAGGGGCATTGATGGCCCCATTTCCATAGACCAAGGGATAAGACATGGGTGCATACTGGCACCAACGCTGTTAACATTACACATTAATGGTGTCATTGAGTTCTTGAATGAGGATAGGTGCGATGTACCCAAAATAGGAGGGCCCCCACACTCCTTTTTCCAGATGATCCTTTGTTGATTTCAAAGTCACTTGAGGGGCTCCAGCAGTTACTGAATGATTTTCAGTCATTTTGTTTTGAGCGGGGTTTGGAGCTTAATAGCTTCAAGACCAAATGTATGATCTTTTCCTCTCAGACGATGATTCAGTGGACGAGATGGATGTTTGTGGGTGACACTTCTCTAGAAGCAGGGGCTGAGTTTGACTATTTAGGTATAACATTCACAATAACCTTATGCTGGTCTATAACCAGTCTATTCTCTGATAGGGAAGGATTAGAATATTATTACTCTAACTTTGATTTAATATTTTCTCAAATTCCTGTTAGAAGAGATTTGCAAATTGTTTATGGACCTGTTTATACTGCATACATGGGTGATTTCTTTATTAGTAACGAACAAATGGATACAATAGATGCTCATAGAAATAACTTAACCTGTAAATTACGGCATGAAGAAATGGAGTTTATGAATTTAGTGGAAGATAGAAGACAAGAATTCAGGAAGAAAGCTGCTGAGCAAAATTCTCATGTACCTCCATAGGCTTTCAGAGAGGGTGATGACAAGAAGTGTGATACTTACGCTGCCATGACCCTAGATTTTCAACATAGAGGAAAGCTTTGTGTGTTTAGAGAAAAGACTGAACTTAATAGCTATTTCATTGGTTCTAGTAAGTGTGAACATAGTTTCTTGATAAAAAGAAGTTGGGGATTGAAAGGAGGAACTGATCCTGTTTTCCAGGGAATCTATTATGTGTGTGGTAAAAATGCCTATTATAGGTTACCTGCAGGTTTGTATGGGTGTGGTTATTTAGGCATAGTTTTCACTAAGGTGTACCATGTAGATAAGAATAATAGAGTTAATGAAAAAAAACAAGGTCTAACACGTAATAAGAGAGGAGTGAGTTATTCTGAAATAAAAGGGGATATTTTTGGAGCATTGATACCTTCAGTTGAAGTCATTCTAAATTCACATAAAATTAGAAAACTGTCCAGAGTGGTTGATCGTTTATCAACAGATACTGCTGGTGGGTTTTTGATGATTGATACTGAAATGGTTGCAATTAGATTTATGGTTTTCCAAAATCGACTTGCCCTTGATATATTATTGGCAAAAGAGGGTGGAGTCTGTAGCATGTTAAAAATACAACAATGCTGTACTTATATCCCTAATAGGAGTATAAATCTTGAGGGGTATATCAAAAATATTACAGAACTTCATGAAGATTTCACTGAATTAAAGGTTGATGGTGCATGGGTAAAACTTGGTAAGAGTTTTTCGTCAGTGGGAAATTGGTTTTCTACTTTAGGGAATAGTTTACTAGGGAAAATATTAAGACCTATTACGTCAATAGGCGTAGTGATTTTGATGATTGTTTTGATTTATAAATGTTGTAAATGCAAATTTAGAAAGGAAAAGGTGTCAGATCTTAAACGTAGAGCCAGAAAAAGAAAGAAAGAAGAGATAGAATTAGAGGACATGAAATTAAATTACTATGAGATTTTGAAGGACTTAAAAGGAAGAATGATAAAACGAGAAAGAAGTACAGCATTTTAGATAAGTGTTAACTTGTCTCTTGTTGGGTATTTTTATGATGGCCCAAAATGCCATCAAAGGGGGGATTGATGGAGCAGGGTTGTGAGAAAATAAAAACTGCTCGGTTTGAACCCTCAGTAACATTCCTTAACAGTGTGCTGTGAGAAATATTAATAAAAATGCTAAAATAAGGGGAAATGCTTTCGCGCATGCGTAAACTTAATGCATGTACTAATGCATGAAAAACTATGCAGCAAGTGCTTGGATTTAAAGACCAATGCTGCTTCAGTGCACGTTAATAATAATTGCTAGGAATAATATGGGTTGTGCAGGGGTTAGTGCAATGCTGGGATGGTGCGCATTTGAAAATAACATTTCATGAAAATAATAAAAGAAACAATAAAGGCAATCAACTCCTGTGTCCCAGGCCGCTCCCCAGGCCCTGACAGAATACAGAGAAATCTGTATAGAGAAAATCCAGAAATTTGGGAACCATCCAAAAACGTGCTCTCTAATAGTATCCTAGCTGGTATGCATATTCCCCATTGCTGGAGATTAGCTGAAATTGTTATTATATTCAAGAAGGGTGATCGGGCAATACCAGCAAACTATAGGCCTATCAGCTTATTGACTCCCATCAAAAAATATTTTGTAAGCAGGTGTTAGAACATCTACAAAAATGGATCTGTGGAGAGAATGTCTTATCAGACTGGCATGCAGGATTTAGATCCAATGTGAGCATGGTAGATTGGATTTTTCAGTTTGTTTGCATTTATTGAAAGGCAGTGATCATCAACAAGGGTAAACTATATGTTGCCTTTGTCGATCTTCGATCTGCCTTTGACATGGTTCTTAGAGACAAGTTATGGGGAGTACTTGAAGAAATGGGTGATCCCGCGCCTCTCCTGAACATTTTGGTGAGGTTACTTGCAGACACTATTGCTCAGGTGAGATGGGGAGAAGAAGGGGCATTGACGGCCCCATTTACATAGACCAAGGGATAAGACATGGGTGCATACTGGCACCAACGCTGTTAACATTACACATTAATGGTGTCATTGAGTTCTTGAATAAGGATAGGTGTGATGTACCCAAAATAGGAGGGCGAAGGGCCCCCACACTCCTTTTTCCAGTTGATACTTTGTTGATTTCAAAGTCACTTGAGGGGCTCCAGCAGTTACTGAATGATTTTCAGTCATTTTGTTTTGAGCGGGGTTTGGAGCTTAATAGCTTCAAGACCAAATGTATGATCTTTTCCTCTCAGATGATGATTCATTGGACGAGATGGATGTTTGTGGGCGACACCCCTCTAGAAGCAGTGGCTGAGTTTTACAATTTAGGTATAAAATTTACAATAACCATATGCTGGTCTCCACAAGTGGTAAGGGCACAGTTGTCCTTGGTGCAACATACGGCAAGCACAACAAAAATCCATAGGAGAACTACTTCTAGAAGGATGGCCCCTGCGCTAGAGATCTATAATGTCAAGGCTCGAGGGGCAGTCTTATATAGCGTGGAGATACAGTGCTGTACATAAATCACTAGCTTGTCAGTGGTGGAACATACATTTCTTAGATTCTCATTAAATCTTCCAATGAGTACCCCACTGACACCCCTTTACTTAGACTTGGTGCAGAAAACACTCAAAAGATTGAGTATTGACTACTTATGTTTTGGCACTGTCTACAACAGGCTGGGTCTTCGCGACCTTATGTCGCCGAAATGTATAAGTAAAATCTTGTGGCTCAGCACTGTAAAGGCTCTTCTTCAGCATTTAAACCGTGACACATATTGGGACTTTCCGGAGTCCTTGGGCTTTAGCCATAAGTCCAGTATCAAAGCTTTACTGGGGAAGTGTTGCAGTGGACTACATTCAAAACTGCAAAGGCTCATTCTCTGCCACTTTTATTGACTTTAAATCTTCTCCGTTGTATGAGAATGCCATTGATGAAATTCTCCCTCCATTAGCAAGAAAACTATATCTTCAGTTTAGGTATGGATGCTTACCTCTAAATACTTTTAGAAGGAAGTGGCACGAAGAAATCGATATGGCTGATGAGTCTTGTACCTGCTAACAAGGATGGCCCAAATCACTCAAGCAGGCTGTATTTTTTTGTCCCTTTTATAAACAATCTCGAGCCAAATGAATAGCCCCTCTTTGCAGGAAACTGGGAACCAGGAAGCACCAGGAGGCATTTAGAATACTGCAGACAGACTCAAGCCAGATTGTGGTATTTTGCATGGCAAAATATCTGATGGCAATGTGGATCAGATGCGCGAAATGTGTACCTGATAGTTTTTAAAAGTTAACTCTTCCTGGGTATCTTTTTCCCCTATGTTGCAACTTGGATACAATGTAGCTCATAATGTGTTTTAGTATGTATAAGAAGAATTTTATTTTTACATGCTGCTATTTTAAAAGTGTTTTAATGAAGAATTCTCATGGTCTCTTTCAAGTGAAATTCTTTTTATATATGCTGACATGGATGTGAACTAACAAATGAGTATTTAAAGTTCCTAATGTTACATGTACTGAGTTTTATCTTGTCTAAAGAGTTATGTGGTGCTATTTTATGATTGTCTGTGTTGTGTTCTGTGTAGTACTTTTTTGATCGAAAGTGATCGAAATAAAGTTTTGCTGAGGTGGGCATGTTTACGTGCTTTATGTTTATTATGGTTAGATGGAAGTGTAGTGTAGTGTATCTAACTGTCACACACTGATGAACCTGCACGTTTCGTAGTGGTTGTGTGAGCTTCTGTTGATTAAGGCTACCTACACCCGCAGCCTGAGGTTCTGCTCCCAAGTTGTGCACAGCAGGCCCACACCCACACATACTCAGGGCCTGAAAAAAGCCAATTACAAAGTGTCAGGAGTTGCATAGTGAGTAGTGGTGTTGCATGGTCCTGTAAATAATTGCTTCTCTGTCACTTCTAAGTCACAGCAGCTACTACACTATTTCAGAAGTCCAGTTTCAATTATGCATTGCCTAGAAACCACTTAAGTTGCTTCAGGCTATTTTCTGATCCTATAGTTTGCAAAAAGCTCCTGCAAATGCAGGTTTGTTGTGTCCCTCAATTTGTTTCCCTCTAGAGCTTTCTTCATGCTAATTATGTTTTGCTAGCCTTCCTCATTTGTTTTGGCCCAAGTAAATTCTTTCTGAAATTCAATCAAGTTGCCAGTTTCTCTTCGGGTCTCTGCCTCCCTATTCGGAGGTCTTCTCCACGAGGAAGCTGTTATGGTCTACGATTTCACGTTTGTATTCATCACAATGTATGATTTGTTGCTATACCTTGAAGTATTACATGTTCACATGTTTTAGGTGTAGCATCCGAAATTGTGTAACTTGTATTTCAAGACACTGAACCCGAGTCACAAAGCCATTAAAGGAGTAAACCTCCATTTACGACTGTAATAATAACCATTTACGCATGCCAACTATCTGCAAAATAATTTTTGTTCGTAAATTTACTGTAAATAAAATGTTCAGTGTTTTGACCCACTTCTTTTGTCTTTCAATGGTATACAAAAACGGACAAAAAATCCTAGTTTTGAGAAAATACAGAGAAGGATATGTGGTTCTTATTGTTGCCGTATTAATCAGTTATCCATACTGACGCAGCAAAATCCTCAGAACTTAGAAGAAACCTGTCGTTTCGACATGGTTTGCGTGGTAAAAAATTGAGCGCCCCCATCTTTAGAGAAACACTTCCTGGTTAGAATATTAGGCACCTGAGGGAGGTTAACAGAGAAGCTCCAGGCATTTTATAGGACAAGATCCATACTTAAAACCTCGGATTAGACAGTAAGTAACAGCCTAGACACTTATAAGCTAGACTCTCAGTTAGAATATCCTAACATCTCCAAAGTTCTCCTCTTTTTAGAGAAACGTGTTTTATTCGCCTACTCCTATAATACTCAATGCAGTGAGCCAGCCTGGTTGAATATTCTGCATACCTTCTGGAGAGAAGAAGGCGAATTTGCAAAGTTTTATACAAGAAGAGTATGTGTGATTTTTGTGACCGGAGCCCCAGTCTATGAGGCAACTTAGTTCTACATCTGCATGTACGCAAGTACGCTTGCCTCTTTTCCAGCACTCTTGATCTAGCTAAGCAGAGGTCGAGATGAAGGCATAGCCAACTGTCCGACCCATTTAGCAGTGGCACTCCCCACGAAGTTGCCCTCCTGGATTCCACATCAGTTTCCCAGAGGAAAGGATGGCCGAAGAGTGCATGCATCCAGTGTTAAATAGATCCCCCGCCACCGAAAGCCAAGTTACACTATGTAAATTCATGACTGGGTCGGACCACAGGGCCGGACTGACTACTGGACGTTTTGGAATTCTGCCAAGCAGGGGGCTGATTTCACTGCAGTCGGGGCTGATTTCGTTCATGGAGACCTGCGTGTGCTTCGAAATAATTAAAGGAAAACGAATTTTGTTCAGTACACGCAGGTCCCCATCAACGAAATCAGCCCCCAGGTCAGCAGCATTCCAAAACGCCCGGTAGTCAGTCCGGCCCTGTCGGACCAAGAATCCAGCTAGTAAAATCAAGTACATTCCATGCATTCTTCGACCTCCCTCCTTTACCACTCTGGGATCTGCTCCCTGGTGGTGGCACCACTAAGGCCCTTGGTCCAGCCATATCCCTCCCTCTTCAGGAAGACAGACTGGCCAAGGGACATTTCTGCCCTTCCGCCACTCTGCCCCTCATCCTTCGCCTCCAACTTTGCTCCATCTCCCACGATCTCCCATGGGCAGTAGTCCTCCTTGGAGCTTGGACAGCACAAACTTAAAACCAGGCCTGGCCCGACGCTACTTCGAACTCTCTAAACCCTCCTTGGCTGGGGCAAGGTTTGGGGCCATCTCCACAAGATCCCCAGAATTCTTGTACGGGGAAGGGAAGCGAGAACATGCACCAGCGGGCCGAAATGAAGGAGCGGGCAAACATCCAGGCAATAAAAGTTAATCTTAGTGACTACTGCTGGTCAATCACAGCAGAAGCAGGTTGGGTGAGTTCATGCCCCCCGCGAAGGGAATTGCTGTCATCCCTCTGCAGGCTTCTTTGGAACACCTCTAAGTGTCTCTCGGCATGCAGCGGTCTCAGGGAGCTGAGGCCATGCTTTGAAAAAGGGCTGGGGGGTGCAGGTTGTGGCTTGGGATGGCAATACTCCTGGCAAAAGTGGACCATTGCAGCTTATGGAGGGCAGACATAACGTCACCTCCTACTCACAAGACAACCAGAGCTCAAGGAAGCTTAGGAGTTGGTCTTGGCGCCCCCTGCTTGCCATCTATCCAGGCCCTACTAAACCAGCTCACTTACTAGTGCTGCAAGCAACAGCGCAAAACTCACTCTACATCCATCTCATAAGGGAGGAGCTGGCCAGCCCGCCTGTCTGCCACTATCTCCAACTGGTCTGCCCAAGGGACAAAGCCTGTCTCAGGTGCCCAAACAGTATGTCATCAGCAAACAGAAGCGCCTAAATGCTAGAAGTCTGAGCAGTAAAATCCTTCCAAGGCACTATTGTCTCTTTGAGTCACATACAAATCTAGGTGCACATGGAGATCAAAACATGTCAGATCACAACAACACCCAGTCCGGACACGAACTTCCCATTGATCCGCTCAAGGGGAAATGTTAATGCACAAGCATACATAGCTGTGCTGAAGGTTCCATAAGTACCTCAGACAGGTATAGGATGGTTGTATGACATTAGCATGCATTGATTAGCAACTAGGATGTCCAGAAACATTCAAATTAGAGAAACTAATCAGCAATTCTGGCTCTTAGGTGCACAACACTAGGCGAAAGCTATTCTGTTCCTTTCAAAAACAACTAGATATCACCTTATATAAACCATCACATATACTACCTTGAAAAAAACGCAGACCTTCAGGTGGAAAAGAATCGAAAAAGAAAAACTCCATATGCGCAGCATCTTGCAACAACCCAGCCCAAAAACAGGAAACAATCACTGGGAATATCTCAGGCCACTCAAAAAAAGAATTACAAGGTGTAGGGCCAAAAATCACCCTGTGAGTCCGAAGACTTACAGTGTCAGAAAATTAAAACACCTCTCAAGGACACTCCTTGGGCGTCTAAAAGAGACCCCCTGCTTACTCATTGCAGTCAAAACTTGGAAACAATAAAGAAAGATTCAGGGCAAACATCAGGATGCTCGGTCCACAGGACAGTAACACCCACAGAAATAGACACTATAAAGACTCGAGCTCAGGAAAATGAGACCCCACTGGGTCCTTTATCCCCATTATCGTCAAACTCTGCAAATCTCAGACCTTAACTCACGTCCATGAAAATGAAAGCACCATTGATCCCCAAAAGGGCCAGTCCTCAACTGCCCACATAGGCAAAAGCCTGTCCCAGCTACAAGATGGATCAGACCATACAAAAACCTGTTGTCATAAAAACATTAGGGAAAGCGCCAAGCCCATACTACCAACCAGTGCCAAACCTTTCCAATGTGTTTTAATTACACAAAAACAAAGGGATCATTCAGTAACACATCATGCACAATCTGACCCAGAAGCCAAACCTTTCCAAAGTGTCTTAATGACACAAAAACAAAAGGGATCATTTAGTTACCCCGCAAGTCAGTCAGTCAGTCAGTCAAAGGCTTTATTTCGATAAAAACATATCATAAAAGCATAACAGTTAAAAATGGAATAAGTTAATTTCATTTAAAAAGAAAAAAACTATTTTTACAATAAAGAGCAAAACAGGTCATAAATAATTGTTAAGAGTGAATTAAACAATTTCCTTGAGCCTTTTACTTCTAATACGCCATGCCCAAGATAAGAATTTTGCAAGGGCACAAACGTACAATGGGCGAGCGTCTGACATTAAAATACGGAGTGCCACAATATGGTGTCTAGTTCCCAAGGAGCGGCACAGTTGCTTAAGCCATCTTTTCCTTGGGAGGGCGTACTCATGGCATTCAAATAAAAAGTGAGCCACAGACTCACGTCTGGATGTGCAAAAGGGGCAAAGATCAGAGGTCTGAGGAAAGGAATTCCATCGTGATGTAAAACTATAGAGTAGGAGAGTCCCGGTCCTAAACTTAAAATACAAAGCTCTGTCAAAAGGGCTCTCGATGATATCGAGATATAGTTCCCGGATTGGATGATCCTTAAAATTCAGGAAGTCCTCTGTAAGTCTCCCCAATGACGTGTTCGTGATCCGTTGGGTCGCAATCCAGTTCCAATATAGGAGCTTAAGCGTGGCTTTCGGAGGGGAAGATCTATTTTCCCATGCTGCATTAAGCCCCAGATTATACAAAAGGGCTTTCATGTCACGCAACCATTTTATTCTATGCCAACCTGGAAGTGACATGATTTCTGAGAGACCTTTGGCATATTTGGCTAATTCCGGGACCCGCCACAAACGGGCCCATAACAATAGAGGGCGAAATTTCACCAAATCACTGATGGGGCGACAACCAAGATCGAGCATTAATGGAATCGTGGGGGTACCTTGGGGAAGTGACATAATGGCCCTAAAGAACTTCCTCTCTGCTCTTGACAAGTCACCAATATCACAAGAGCTCCAAAGCTCGGCTCCATAAAGGGCAGAGCTAACTCCTCTTGCTGCATAAATATCAATAACGGGGGCTATAGGTCTTATAGCACAGGAGCGCTGCTCCTTCACAAGAGCCCCTGTAACTCTTTTGTGGGATAACAGCATCTTGCATAGATGGGGGCCCCACTGCATATTATGGGATAAACGAATCCCTAGGTAATCAAACACATCCACCCTCCCCAGAGGTTCGTCATTCAATTTAGGGGGGCGTTTAGATTTTTTAGGGGGATTCAACACAAGATACTTTGTTTTGTCTCTATTGATTACCAGGCCCCGCTCTGTACAGAAGAGCTGGAAATTATTTAAGAGTTTTTGGAGGCCCATTGGGGTTACCCCGCAAGTACAACCTGACATAGATACATAGAATTTAGGTTTGAGGCTCAGAATAAGCAGGCAGGTGGCGGCAAACCTCTACCATTAAGCGGCCACTACAACACCGCCTAGTCAAAATCAGACTGCATTCTCCTTAATAGAACGACTTAGTTTCCCAGTAAGAGCCATATGCACTAACATTAGGAATACCGATTTTCTAATTGTTATTCTCTCCAAATCACAATTAGAAAATCGGTATTCTTAAATATATGAAACTCTTTTGAGTTTCATTAGCGATTCCTTGTGGAATGCAAATAGACCTACCTCATGCATATTAATGAGGTAGGTTGAAATTTGCGACACATTAGGAATCACAGCCATCCCAGGGATGGTGGCCTGTGATTGCTTTTTAATAAAACAATCTTTTTTATATTTTTTTTAAAATGCGTTTAAATAAAAAAAAAATAGCATTTTCATTTTTTAAGAGTAGGCAGTGATCGGTGGGGCCACTGCCTGCTCTTAAAAATATTTGTTTTCTATTCTCACAGGGGAAGGGGTGCCATGGGGACCCCTTCCCATTTGGGAATAGAAACACCTCCTTCAAGGAGTCGGCAAAATATGATTTTTTTGTGACTGTAATTCGGTCATAAAACATTTAAGCATCCCATTCAGATTCAGTATTTGGAAAGGACGCCCAATTTCCAAATCGCAAAAACAAATTGCAATTCAGAAACATGTTACCAAATCGCACTTTGTGTTTTGTACATATGTATAAGCATTTTTGTGCTCGGAAACTGCTTCATACATGTGACCCTTCATCTCTAATGTTTATCCAACACTATATATCTAAAGGGAAGCATGGTGCCTTAAACAGTGGCAACATTACACCTGTTCAAGGCTCTACCAACACTGAGCCACATAATTTCCGACGTCATTGAAAAAGTAGGCTTTATCGCCTCCCCACTGGCTGGATATCCAGAAACAACTGTGTTAAACTGCCACAAAAAATGATTAGCAGATCTGATCTATTCAAATCAAAACAAATTCGCAAAATGTGGCGATAATATATAAAACCTGACTGTTAACCTTTATCCAACTCCTTTACTGCTACCGGCATCACCACAATGGCGATATCTGGCTGTAAATTTCCTTCTATCTTTAAATCTGCAACTTCTCAGGCATTTTCAAATTTTTTAGAGTTCCTGTACTCTGCCTGAAATGACAGAGGCCATGGAACTTGACATGCAAGTCCTTCTTTTAACTATCCCTAGCCTTTATTCCTCAGGCCTTCACTTCTCAGTATCAAAATCAAGTTGGAAGACAACCCGTTTTGGCTCATGGAATGTTGCAAGCCTACAAAGACTGATGAATAGCGATACAGTGCTTAACTTAATAAAAAAATCATGACATTATTTAGTGTCAGGAAACAGGGTGCATGACAGCCAAACCTATTGATCATTTTGCAGTAATACATACCCAAGCTCAGAAACCAGGAAAAGATGGCCGCCCAGTGGAAGGGTTAGAAACCTACATAACTATCTTTCCTGACATTTTTGCCACGGAAATTGCAGTAAACCAGCCTTTCATTCAGGCAACGGTCATCAAGAGCAAAACATGCACGCCTTGCTGGAAACAAATTATAATCCTAAACATTTACATTAATCCTGCAGCAAAAACTAAAAAGCAATCCTCAGTCACAATCAAGTTAGTTCTGAGCAAGCTGAGGTTTTCATATGTGACAGGCAAATTATTAATCATAAGGGATTTCAATATGAATCTGTTACCAGGTGCCCTATCAATGAGTACGCAAATACTCACAACTCTGTCACCTGAATCTTCTTGAAACAAAAGACGACCATCTTAAGCACAAACCTACTAACCTTTCTGTCCTCTTATGGAGTACGATGCCTGGTTGGGAGAGTCCAGTCCGACAAACCTTGTTGTGGGATCCCGGGCTTCTTCAGGATTCATTCTTTCCTGCGTAAACCTAGGACAGGTGCACAGAAATGCTCCTACTTTGAGGAGGACATCATGTTACCACTTCTCAATGTACATGAAAAGTCACATTCCTTTTTAGACAGTACTGTGTATGGATTTTCTTAGTGAACAAAGAAAGATTGCACAGTTCACTTTACAAACTCATACATCTAATGTACCAGTGAACTTATCATATGTTGGTGAAGGGAAATACTTCAGAAGTCATAAATGACAAACAATTGCTTGTACTTATGGTGATCAACATGCGAATGACACAGCAACCAATGGCCGATGGGGCTAATCAATTGCTACTCCTTCTATGTATTGATGGTATAGGTTGCACTCTGTTTACTCCACTTAATGGTAAGACAACTCCCCCGTGCTGGTGTATGCAGAGTGTAGTTACCGCAGGTTCCTTTTCTCATTCACTCTAATCACCTCAATATGGAGCTTACAAATGTAATATGCATGCATATGTATATGGAGAAGTGTATTTCTGAACCCATTCTGAGATACTGTAGGAGTTCATCATAATCACACGTAGTCAGCACTCAAATGTATTCTGTGTGATTAATTTTACCAAGGAAAACAGAGTATTGCATATTTAAAGCACGTGAAGATTAATGAGACATTTTAATTGTGTGCATGGAATGTGACTAATGAAGGTCTAGGTAACATTTACATATCAATGTGACAGGAGAAGTTAGCTTTTAAAAATGTGTCTCATGGGGAGGTTAATAAAACAGAATGTGTATGTGTAGACTGATGTTAAACATTTATACGTGTAACAATAATTATTTTCATGCAGGTGCTTTTGGAATTACATCTTCGTAATTTTTTTACAATGTCTTTATGCTTTAAAAAGCTGCATTTATTATATGTGTAGAAATGTGCATTTATTCTTTAACCCTGTGTACTGCTAAGTTGACAAGTGTGGGTCTCAAGAAACCATACAGTTCAAGCTCACGTTTAAAGTCTGACATGTAATTTTTATTTAACCTTCAAAGTAGAAAATATTTGCTTGTATTTTTGTTTCCACTGCAGGTGTGGACAAAGCCTCATCAGTTAGCATACCAGGGCTTTGTTCTGTTAGATAGCATGGTATGAGAAGAAAATGTTTGGCAAGGAGAAACGCGGCAACGAGCAAGGAAACAAGTTCTCATGGAGGAGAAAAAGAATGACCAAGGATGAATGGAGTTGCCATTTATCGATGTGGGAAAGGTGGTGCAAGAATCGAGTTGTGCCGGAATTGTGGAAAAGTACTAGCGAAAGTCAAGTGGGATTGTCTACCTTCATTAAATTGATGTTTTATGCTGCAACTTAGTTAGGGTTAGGAGAGACATCTTAGGACTTCATGGAGAGCCGATCTATGCATCTGCTTGGGTGGCTTTATGATACGTGACCCATGGTTGGAGTGCCATCTACTGAAGACTCCAACAGCTGACACCTTTCTAATTTCACCTTTACTAACTGCTTCTTAAGTTTAAGGCTGTCCCTTTAAGGCAGTGTAGGGAGAGATAGCTTGCTCATGCTTACCTTGGAGAATCATTTGATGCAGTTTAATACTCAATTCCTTTTCCTGATTATTTGCATTGTAGTCATAGAGTTAGTCGTCTGCTTTGGTTCTATAGGGCAAAACGCTTTAGGACATTTGGACTCATACTGTTCTTTCTGTATTTCTATATGATAATGTTGAGGCTGGTCTATTTCGATTTGTTTCTAAATTTATAACTAAAACCTACTAAACTCAGATTTAGTTGTCGAGTGGAATATTGTGTGAACAAATTGGTTACACTATATTGAAATACAAATGTGATTATGTTCTCCCTCTTACCTCTCAAGCTGCTACCAAGGCCATCAGATTGGATAGAAATGTTTAAGTGGGCCCAAGCTCTTCCATTTATGTAAAACATTATCTATGAATTATATATGCCAGTTTCAATAGGGCCTGCAGTTCATATTGCTTGGCAAAATCGAGTGAGATTCCTACTTTCTGGATAATGACTGGACTTCAAGTAAAAAATAGTTTTGTAGTAAGAGAAGAAAATGTATTTGCAAATGCCCAAGCACTACACCTGTTTTTGCTGCAACATTGGTCTCCTGACATCAGAGAGGTAGAGGAATGAGAACAGCTCCCCATCAGCTCACGTGTTTTCTATTTTCATTTGTTGACATTACAATTTAAATGACCACTCATTTAAAATGTCATTGTTCTCTGCATCAAATGTTTGTACATCCATACACTCATTCAGCATTCATCTCTGCACTCACTCTTTCATCCTGCTTTGCACTAGGGTATACATTATACATCTGTAGGAAAGTGCCCCTTTTTACATGGTTGCCCCCACTTTTTGCCAAAATGTTGGTGTGCCCTGGGTTCCTGCCAACCAGGTACCCAGGGCCTATGTTCTTTCCCCAAACTGTACTGCTGCAAACCCCAACTGGCCACCTCTGGCCACAGGTAAGACCCTTGTAAAAGGTACCCTAGGTACCAAGGGCACTGTGACCGGGGAAGGCCTCCAAGGGCTGCAGCACTTATTGTGCCACCCTTAGATGCCCTGTACCTTTAAACACACACACTTCCCTTGCAGGCTGCGTGTTTTAGTGCAGAATAAAGTGAAGAGTCGACATGGTACACATACCAGTGTGCCATGCCTACAATCCACTGCCCTGGCATAGGTAAGCCAGCCCTCTAGCAGGGTGCACTATACAAGTGGTGAAGGTGCACGTGAATGAGCCCTGTGCCCCTACAGTGTCTAAGTCAATTCTTAGACATTTTAAGTGCAGTAATGCCATAAAGAGTATATGGTCTGGGAGTTTGTCATTACAAACTCCACAGCGCCATAATAGCTTTACTGAAAACTGAGAAGTTTGGTATCAAACTTCTCAGCCCATTAACACCACACTGATGCCAGTGTGGGATTTGAAGAAAAATGCTCTTAGAGGGCATCTTAGAGATGCACCCTGAAAAATGAGCTAAGTCTAGAATCCTGGCTGAGTGGCTGCCACCACCACACATGTTTCTGGACCTCTGGATCGAGAGCCTACTGCTCTTGGGGTTCATTAACAAAGCACATCCTGGGATGAGGTGCCAAGCCTCCTCCACCAGGATGGACAGGGTTCACGAAAGGGAAGCTTCAAAGGCCTACCTCTTTTGTGAGCTACCGCAGCCGTTTGTTGCTCCCAGCAACTGACCCCTACCAGTTCTGACCCCCACTTTGGGAGGGAGAATTGGCAGGCAAACCAAGACAGGAAGTGAGGTGTGCCCACCTTTGCCAACCCCTCCCCTCAGGTGGGGGAGGCAACCTGAGGCACAACTGTCTGTCCCCAACATCTTGCAGATGAGGGGACACAACCAACCCGAATGAGGCTCATACCCCCTCCCACTGGAGGGTGGCATAGTAGGTCCTGACCTGTCCCTATGTGTTTCTAAAGAGACTAGAAATCCAAACCTAGGAATTATCTCCCTCAAAAGCAGTTTAGCAACAGTCAGGCTGTCATTCCTTCTTGTTGGATAAGCTTCTAGCCAATGAGAAAAAAAAAACAACAACTAACACATATTTCAGTCCATTACAATGGGGAAGTTCTATAAAGTCTAGCTGTAACCTGGTAAATGGTCCTGCTGCTTTTCCAATTCGACCCAAACTAACAACTGTCTTTCTACCTGGATTTTGCTGCTGGCAGACTATACACCTCTGTCATAGACTCTCTGCAATGACCCTGAATTTTGGATTATACCATGACTGCGTGAAGAGTCTAATCATAGCATCTCTTCCAACATGGGCAATTACATTGTACATCCTTGCTATCTGAGAAAGTAAACAATCTGGCATTACTGGTCTCCTATCAACACATACCCACACTTCATCTTCTGCTCTCTTTTCACAACTCGATTTTATCCACATGTCTTTTTCTTCCTCATTTTCTTCCTCTTGTAACTGTCTAATTTCATCCCATGTTTCCAAAGAAGAAAATATCAAATGGCAATTTGTATCTTTTTTTCTCCAGCCCTCTGCTGATTGAAATTGAGTTTTGCGCACAGAAACAAGCCCCTTGGTTTGCATATCTGTTTCCATTTGTCACATGGTCATTTCCTGACTTACTTGCTGAACATTTAACCACAGCAATCTTTTTGGGCAATTGTAATGCATCCAATAAATCCCTCACATTTTTACTGTTCTGGATTGGGGATCCTGAAGAAGTCAAGAATCCTCGTTGTATCCAAAACTGACCAAAATCATGCACCACCCCAACACCATATTGACTATCAGTAAATATGGTTACTCTCAGATTTTTGCCAATTTTACATGCTCTTGTCAAAGCAATTAGCTCATAAATTTGAGCAGAATTTACCCCTTTTAGACAGGATGCTTTAAGAACCATAGACACTGTACATACCTCATAAGCAGCTCTCACTACACCTTTTTCATTTCTCAGACACGATCCATCCACAAACATCACACTATCTGATTCTTCTAGTGGTGTATCCTTTATGTCAGGCCTTGGTTTTGTGCACAATTCTGTCAAATCCAAACAATCATGATCTGCTTCATCCCTCACTTCTTCACAACTTAAACTCGGCAACAAAGTTGCTGGATTCAATGTTGTACACCTCGTCACTGTCACATGTTCAGCACCCAAAATCACTTTCTCATATCTAGTCAGCCGACTATATGTCATATATTGAGTTTGAGTTCTTGTTAAAAGAGTGTCAACAGAGTGTGGCACATATACTTTCACTGGATGTCCCATAACAATTGCTTCACTCTGCTCAAGACTCACACAAGAAGCAGCCACTGCTTTCAAACAACCTGGTAACGCTGCAGCCACTGAATCCAAAGTAGCAGAAAAATATGCCACAGGACGACGTGCCATTCCATGTTTTTGTGTTAAGACTGAAAGTGCAAATCCATCTCTCTCACAGCAGAATAAGGCAAAGTCTTTTGTGTAATCTGGCATTCCCAATGCAGGCACTCGACAAAGACTAACTAGCAATTCAAAAAAAGCTATCATACTCTTTTCATCCAACTCAATTGAATCAACCACTACGATCTTGTTAATTTTCCTCAAATCCTGTACTATTCTGTATTTTCCACTTGGTTTTCTAATCTCCATAATAGGTGAATTACAAGGACTACTTAGTATTTCTTTTAGAATACCTTGCTCAATAATTTGATCAATTACGGGAATCACTCCTGCTGTGATCTTGGAACTCATCCTGTACTGAGGTGTGTTTGGATATATTGCACCTGGTTTAACTGTAACCTGAATAGGATCCACACCCTTCATCAAACCAACGTCATTTTTAGTGAAGTCCCATACATCAGATCTTACTGTATTTCTCAACTCTGCAGTTAAATCTTTTTTTGTAAGCAGTGAATACAAATAATTCACTCTGCTCTCACAGTAGAATGGGTAGCACCAGTGTCCACAAGGAATGTAACATCATTATCTTCCACTTTTCCATCAACAAAAGGACCTGACTGATCTACCTCTAGAGATGCGCCAAGCACGCACTCTTCCTCCCCCCTCAGGTACCGTCATTGAGATGAGTCTGACTCACTCTCTGAACATTGCAACAAAAATTGCGTAACCACTTGCACATTTTGATTCATACCAACTTGTTCACCTGCATGAAATCCAGTATTCGCACTGTATCTCTGTACTTGAGCATTCACATTATTTGGCATAGGAGCTTGAGGCACTTTTACTTGTTGTGTATGTGGTGTAACTACCTGCTGCTGTTGTTGATTCACAACCACCTCATTCTGCATCTGCGGATTGAAATTTTGATTCTTTCCATTATTTTTCAGTAAAGATCTAAACTCATTACTCCAATGTCCAAACTTTACGCACGCATGACAAGGATATTTCAATTTTCATTTCTTTTCTACTC
This sequence comes from Triturus cristatus, assembly GCF_964204655.1. Classification (NCBI taxonomy): domain Eukaryota; kingdom Metazoa; phylum Chordata; class Amphibia; order Caudata; family Salamandridae; genus Triturus; species Triturus cristatus. Next base: position 1,365,035,280 of record NC_140590.1, read on the forward strand.
ATTTTACCTCTACCTCTGTTTGGTACCTGATCATTTTGATTTTGTCCTTTCATTTGAAAATCTGTTTGAGAACCATTGTTTCCATCCTTCTGTTCTGTCACCTGTGCTGACATCATTTTCTCTTTCAACTTTTTATGCCTTGATTCAATATCATCACTACAATATTTGGCGTATTTCAGAATCTCATTAACTGTTTTACTCTGCCAACAAATCAAATGTTGCTGAATCATGTTACTAATTTCAGGTTTTAATTCAATAACAAACCTTTATACCAAATGTCCCACATCTTTGTCACCTATACTCTCAAAACCACTATACTGTTTAAACACCTGTAACAACCTTTCATAATAAGCATGTACCGATTCTTTAGGTTCTTGTGTTGTCCTGTCAATTTTAACCCAATCTGTTTCCTTTGGGAAAATCTTACTTTTTAGAAAGGTGTTTACCTTATTATATTTTTTCATCACCTCTTCTGAAGGTGCACCAATTTTCACATCTCTAGGATATTCTTCCTTAGGCCAATCAACAATAATTTTACACTCAGTCCATAAGTCAGTTGGAACTACAATCTCAAACAAACCATCTAAAGCTTTCAGCAACACTTTTGAAACCTTTACAAATCTTTCAACTTGTTTGTACCAGTCACCAGGTTTCTCCCTTAACCTAGGAAAGTCATTCGTAATGGCTACTATATCCCGTCTGGTCCAAGGAACATGAACATATCCACCACCTGGAACTTCTCTCATTGGGCATACCATTTCAGCCTGTCCTGTTTCCCTTAATGGAAATAATGACGCATTTTTACTTGCAAGCATTTCTTCTTTCTTTTTCGCCCATCTTTCTTTCCACCATTCTAAATCACCCAATTTTATCAAAGTATTCATTAGGGGGCATATGTATCAAGTTCCGTTTTTGCAATTCTCAAATAGCGATTTTTAGGGAATCGCTATTTGAGAATTGCAAAACGGGATGTAATAAAAAATTCGCAAATGTTTTGCAATTCCTTGGCATTCCTTAATTGCAATTAGCAAATTGCTAATCGCAATTAAGGAAATCCTTCCCATTCATTCCTATGGGCTAGGAGGCCCATAGGAATGAATGGGAAAACATTCTCATTTTGCGATTCGCAATTTGAGAATCGCAAAATGAGAATGCAATTTCAAGGGTGCTAGGGTGTCAAAAGGACACCCTGTTGCACCCCTGAAATATGTCTGTATGCACATGTGGCGCACATACATGCCCTAAGGGCATGTCTGTGCGTCACATGGCACTTTGAAAAATGCCAAAAAGTGCATTTTTCAATCAAATCGCAAATTAACACCAACTTGAAGTTGGTGGTAATTTGCGATTTCTTACGGCCAAATTGCAATTTTTCTAGGCTTCATACATTGCATTTAAGGAATCGCAATTTGCGATTCCTTAAATACAATCGCACAATAGGGAATCGCAAATTTTGCGATTCTCTAATTTGCGATTCTGAGAATCGGGCCGTTTGCGAACGGGAAAAGGGTTTGATACATATGCCCCTAATTCTTTTATTTGCAATCGTTTACCAGATGTATTAAAACTCTCCAAGTCAATTAATCAATCAATTCTTTCCTTATTCGTCCTTCCAAAGACGGGACATAAAAGATACAAATGGATACAAATATCATATTAAATCAAACTTATATCAGCGAATACAAAGTCATTTTCTGTTTAAAAAGAATACATCAGCAAACAAATACAGTACTTTTTCTCGGAGCTAAAGTGACAGTGCAAAACGATTGGGTTCATAAGTAGCAGCAGATATTATCCAATAGTGCAAAAAAACAACTGCAGCCATCAGTAGCAGAAAATATTATCCAAAAATACGTGAATGATAAAATCAATCCTATAAAGGAGTTAGCAGCAGGGGTAAACATTTTAGCAGCAATACTAATACACCACGTCTAAGAACTCCTTGGATTCGATCTTTACGTTATATTGGACTGCGAGAAAAACAAGTCCTTGATTGAACATTTCTTTCCTTTGGTGTAGAGACCTGATTATCTTCGTAATATGCATTTTCAAGCTTCAAACCCTTGAAGGAAGTTTGGTGGTCCTCTCTGGTCTCTTCACTGCCTGGGGGCAGTGGTTTACCTCTGGTGCGTTTACCTGACCTTTGGTGCATTATCCCCGTGGAGTGAAAAGGCATCATCATCGCTCCTGTGGATTCGGCTTCTCTGAAAACCCAGACACCGAGACTCTATGGAGCCTTCTCAAATTCAGTGTCGTATTTCTCTCCGGCATAAAGCCAGACTGATACGGGTGAATCAGGATCTGTAAAAACTTGGTCAGACGGGTTGCTAGTAGTTTAGCCAATATTTTCACTTCCCGATCAGCGCCCTTGCTCCCGGAGTGGTGCCTTCACCATCAGCGCCCTTGCTCCCGGAGTGCTGCCTTCACCGTCCACCGCAGCTGCAAAGAGTATCGCGTTCACGAACCCTGTAGCTTCCGACGCGCTGCGCGTGCGCATTCACCTTTTCCTCCTCTCCTGGACCCCTTGATCACTCTAGCACTACGTCCTTGTTTTCCACGAGAGCCGCTGAGACGAAGCCCCTCGTAGCATTGTTTTTCTTCAATTTTGGACTGCACAGACTTTGTTTTTTATCAGGGCAATCATAAAAGGACGATATTGTGCAATGAATGGATCTTCTTTGTTTGATGGAACGCAAGGACCGGGCAAACTGAGCACTGCCTTTTTTTTTTGTACTGAAAACTTTATTGAACAAAAGCTAGTCAGAAAACAACTGCTCAAAGTATACCTCGGCATTCCTTTTTTTGTGTGCCTTTCTTTCTCGGACTGGAGAATTGTTTCTGGCTTGGATTATCAGGAAAACGATTTGGAAGAGATCCTTCCTTGTAAGTATGAGGGGGTACACAACCCACCTGCACATGTAGTTATTATTCGTTGGCACTTTAGGCGCTTAGCTTATCTAAGACTGCAGGGATTAACATTGAACCTTTTGCCTCTCTCCCTGTGCCGCTCGCAGGCTCTGGACTTCGCACCAAACAGTGGATGGGCTCGAACTCTGCCTATAGACGGACTTTGGTGAGAACAGCACGTTCTATTATAAAACGGCACGGGGCTTTTAACTTTTAATCTTTTATCTGTTACTTACGGGACTGCGAGGACCAGGGTGCACTCTTCATTGCTGATCACCTGCACCTGGTTCCTCTTCCCGCTCCTCCCCCGGCCACTACATCACGCCTCGCGGCCCCCGCTTCGCAGGTGCCGCTCGCAGGCTCTGGACTTCGCACCAAACAGTGGATGGGCTCGAACTCTGCCTATAGACGGACTTTGGTGAGAACAGCACGTTCTATTCTAAAACGGCACGGGGCTTTTAACTTTTAATCTTTTATCTGTTACTTACGGGACTGCGAGGACCAGGGTGCACTCTTCATTGCTGATCACCTGCACCTGATTCCTCTTCCCGCTCCTCCCCCTGCCTATTTAACCCCCTCCTGTTCTCGCGTTAGCGGGACGCGTGCGGGGCGAAGCCCGGGCCAAGGGCGGGCCCGTCGTAGCCCGTTTGAGACCGAGAGAGACCGGACCGGGCCACCCCTTTTTCATCCACGGACTAAGCCGTATTTGTACATTTTAAGCTATCTGATTGCATTTGCTCTTAATCACCCTTTATACTGTCCTGTGGAGGGTACATTGTCGCTCTATTATTACAACTTACTCACTGTGTTACATCTTAATTGAGTATGGCATCCAAAGAGGGTAGGAACCATGTGACCAAAGGCAACCTCACTGGCACATTAGACCAATTTATAGTAAGAGCTAATTCGGTGATTGATCAGGGTATTGTTCTCATGGAGCGCAGAGTTTCGCAGGATCTGGCCCTAGCAAGAAGATCTTCTCTGGGCCTCCTTGCATCTGCGCGCACCCCAAATGGTACTGGTGCGAGCAATACTATCCTCCCTCTGACTCAATTTGTTGATGATACCTCAACTAGTGAACTCTCGAGTGATAATGACCTCACGATCAATTCAAGAATTATATCCCCCCCAGTGACTAGGCAAGGACCGATCTTGCGCAAAAAAAGGGTTACCAAGGAAGGGTTGACATCAAAAGCCAAGCCCAAAGCGATTAGGCAAGTTAGTACCAAGTCAGGGGGAGCTAAATCTGCACAACGAGGTGTCGGTGCAGCCCCAGAGGCCGACTCAGTGGTCAGAGAAGGACAGGGCAGTCGCTCCCCCCCTCCAGCTTCGATTTCTTCTAAGTCCCCTGGGGATCCCCCTGCTCAGGTACCCGCTTCACCCACATTTATGCCACAGCCACCCGGGGACGCAATACCTCCGCAGCAATTAGATCTATTGCTGCGCACCTTATTGGGACCCCTGGAATCTAGGTTGGAGGGTATGGTGACCCTTCTTACTAAGCTCGAACAACAAATTAAGGGTCTAACTGAGGGTGTTAATAACAAAGTACTCCCCCCATGCCTCTGTAAATGTCGCTGTACCACTACGGCTGGGGTTTTAGCAGTCCCTACGGCTCAATGTACAGCCTCACGGCCACCAACCTTCCCAACAGCTACATCACTGGCAGCTCCAGCTACCTCTCACATTCCCTCACAAGCACATCATGAAGCTAGGCCCCCCATTGACCACCATATAGATAGCAACATCCTGGGAGAGGCCCCTTTGGCTAATAACAGTGACAATGCGAGGACAGTGAGGAAGCGAACTCAGGGAGAGGCTTCCAGGTCTATTTCTAGATTAGACCTGCCTCCGGAAGCAAGTCCCTACCTGGTTGTTCTTACAGGGGTCCCCGAAATTAATGACCATAGCACTGAGGAGTTCTCCAACCTGAAAAATAAGGCAATTCACTGGCTTACCAATCATAGGCCCCTGCCACCGCATGTTAGTTGCGAGATCATTATGGTTAGAAGGGTGGGGTGGGTGGGGCACACTCCTAAAAACATAACTGGCGATTGTGTCATAGTTAATTTCCGGGACGCCAGGACAGCAGATTATATCTGCAATTGGGAAACACCCCGTTTATACACTAAAATCGGGGTGCGTCCCCTCTCCTACTTTTACCCAAATGATCAATTGAGGTCAGAAGAAAGTGGCTGGACCCACATCTCGTATCCGCTAAGGGGAGGTGGTGGGAAATTAAGACAAGTCCCCTCTGACCCAAAATGGGCCTATCCCGTCTGTTCAAACAGGTTTAGTTGTCTTGACCAGGTTGACTGACTGGCTAGTTTCAATCATATAGCTCAGGGTTCTTTGGGGGGCAGTATTTTAGGCTCAGAGCCCACTGAGTTGCCTAGGGAAAGGAGATTGTCCCCTGGTAACAAGGGGTGCACCTCTATTACAGTGGGGACTAGTATCAGTAATAGTATCAGCATCCCCCAAGTGTACTCTACACAGCCTTCTGTTCCCCTCCAATCGCCAGTCACTTTCCATAGTGCCAGTTCCATCCCTATTGGGGAAATTGATCCCCACCAGCAGAGTAGCTCCTCCCCTTTACCAGACCCCTCACTTCATCACCCGTGTCTTCCTCAGTGTATGAACTTATTATCATGGAATGTGGCAGGCCTAAAAAATAAGCTAGCATGTCCTGCATGGGGCTCTTTTGTGGACACTGCTGATGTGATTTTACTGCAGGAGACCTGGGCCAGGGAGGAGGTTCATAGAGTCGGGTTCGCGACTTTTAACATCGCAGCTCGTTGGGGAGGTAAGGGCCACCCTTCTGGTGGTCTGACAACATGGATCGGCGTACACCTGGGCTGCAGGGTGGATTTGATTCAGACTCATTCGGACGATATTCTATGCGTCCTACTGACCTGGCCTAACTTACCCAAACTGGCAGTTGTGAATGTATATTCACGTCCTACTGCTATGGCTAAGGAATCTAACACCGTAGGGGAACTATCGTCCTTTCTTGAATCCTTAAACCGTGACATTCACTGTGTGATTGCAGAAGACTTCAATTGCCATTACGAGCCCCTCCAAGGGCTGAGTGAGGGGGCACTGCTGGATGAAGATGAGTTATGGGGCATCCCGCAGTGTAGGTCCACTTATGCAAAGGCATGGACCCCATTGGCCATGCAGATTATGACTCTAACTTTGCAATATTCAGTCAGGGCGGTTAACGGTCGGATGCCCTCAGATATTCCCTCCAAATGTACCTATAATAAAAAAGATCAGGAATCCCACTTAGACTACGTCATGGTTCAGACCAGGATGTGGTCTAAGATTGTGGATCTGGAGGTTGTGAATAGAACGGACAGCGATCATAACGCCCTGCTGTTGAAAATGGAATTGCCCATATCTGCTAAAGCCCACATGGAACCAACCGCCGACCCAGGCCTGGTTCTTACTAACAACAGGAGGAGGGTAAAGTGGGCAACCCTGCGTGAAAGGAGGGATGTACTACCAAGCCTATACTCATCCATTCTTCCCCTGCTCAAAATGGCAAGTGATATCTGGGCTCAAGGGTGGTCCTCGGACAATTATGTAAGCCTGCTCACTGTTCATCGGAATCTGGTTGATACCCTTGCAGGCATTCTAAATCCTATCGCTCCCCCCAGGCAACCCAGGACCATCTCCTCATCATGGTATAATGCCACATGCAGGAGAGCTAAATCTGATTTGATTAACGCCATCAAAATTGGCAGTGATAAGCTAATGATCCGCTCACTCAGGACTGCCCACAAACAAGTTTTAAAACAGGCAAAAATAGATTGGGATTGGGAGAGATGGGAAAATTTATCATCTGCTCTTGCTAACAAGGAACCGAGTAGATTCTGGGCTATTGTGAACTCAGGGTGTGCGGAACCCCGCAATGCAATTGAAGTTAACCTTGATCCGGGGGTGTGGGAATCCCACTTTAAATCTCTATATGCAGCCACCTCTGATTTAGACCTTCTGCCCTTTCACTTACCCTCTACTGGGGATGCCGAAGTTTTGGAATTCTCCGTAGAGGATGTTACCATTGCCATAGGAAAACTGGCAACGGGCAAAGCACCTGGCATAGATAAGCTACCCGGGGATATGTTCAAAGAACAGCCTAAGATATGGGCGCCGTACTTATGTGCACTTTTCAACTCAATTTTGTACGGTGCAGAGGTTCCGGGCTCGTGGTTGGGAGCGGAAATTATACCTATATATAAAAAGGGTTCTCCCCTGCTCCCCGTCAATTACAGGCCCATTAGTCTCATTGACGTCCCACAAAAAATAATGGCAAGACTTATTTTAGATCGCTTGCAGGACTGGATCAATGAGAATGAAATCCTTTCTCCTTATCAGGCTGGCTTTAGAATCAAAACATCTACCATGGACCAGATCTTCCGTTTAGTAATGCTGTATTGGAAGACTGTGGTAATAGAGGGTGGCAGCCTCCACATGGTATTTGTTGACTTACGCTCTGCGTTTGATACTGTTCCTAGGGGTAAACTTTGGGCTGTTTTACGTGACTTGGGTGTACCCAATTCCCTATTGGGAATATTGGTGAGGTTGCATACTCAGAACTTTGCTCAGGTCAGGTGTGCAAGAGGAGGTGTATTGTCCGCCAGGTTCGCCGTGAACAAGGGAGTCAGGCAAGGGTGTGTCCTGGCCCCTACCTTGTTCTGTATATATGTTAATGGACTGATAGCCAGTCTGGATGCAGTTTCTAACAACGATGCACCCAGGCTGGCAGGCAGGAAAGTAGCAGCTATAATGTTCGCTGATGACACCCTGCTCCTATCCAAGTCACCAATGGGTATCCAACGTATATTGGAAGGATTCAATAACTTCTGTAGTGAACATGGTCTACAGATTAATGTAGATAAGACCAAATACATGATTTTTAATCCTCCGTTACACACCAGACCACCCCCTACCCTAGATTCGGTTGCACTCGAGAGAGTTCACACTTTCCAATACCTAGGTGTCACACTAAGTGAAAAACTCTCCTGGGGCCCACACCTTGCCAAATCACAACTCAAACTGACCCAAATAGCAGGGGGAATATTAAAAATGACAAATGCCTCCACTTACAAACCCATTAGCCCTAGTCTTGAAATCTATAAAATGAGGGCCAGAGCGGCAGCACTGTATGGAGGGGAACTTTGGGGGCACGTCACTAGACCGGGACTGATTAAAGCTGAGAACAACTTTCTGAGGCAGCTGCTCTCGCTCCCCCAAAGCACACCTCTATTACCGCTGAGGCTCGACTTGGGTATATTTCCCATCCAGGAGGAATTAGCTATCAAACCCCTCAGGTTTTGGAGGAGGATTTGGCTGACCCCCGAGCTTGAGCAGTACAAAACTGAGCTGCAAGAAATACTGAGATTAGGCAGGGCAGCGCATATCCCTTGGCTTTCTTACATTAAAGACGAACTCATGAAATTGGGTCTTGCAGACATGTGGGTGAATCCAGCAACAGCCTGTAGCGAGATCTCAGGGAACCTATTCACAGAGTTATACAGATCTCGATGTTCTAATGCATGGCTCCACGACTCACAGAATGGTACCATGGTAAAATCATTCATAGAGATTAAATCTGTATACTCATTCGAAGATTTTCTGGATGTAATTTTCCCTGTTATGGCTAGGAAACTATACATACAATGGAGGTTTGGTGCACTCCCCTTAGCGTGTCTAACCAGCAAATGGTCCCCGTCCAGGTCCTCACACTGTCTTGGCTGTGGCATGAATAAAGAGGACGAATGCCATATTCTTTTTTTCTGTCCTCTCTACAGTAGAGCAAGGAAGAATTGGATTGTACCCATTTGTAGGAATCTAGGATTTAGGAAGTGCTCAGACGCATTAAGAGTTTTTAAAACTGATACCGCAGGACATATTGTGTTTGCTCTTGCTAAGTATCTGCATGCTATCTGGATTAAAAGGAGTTTTATATTATCAAATAGTGCCTAGTAGCCTGGGCTCATATTTGCTTATGTAATTCCAGTTATTGCTGCAATAATGTACTCTAACAGTGACTTTCATTCCTGCTTTGCATTTGCCTATGTTATCTTAGACGTTGCTTCAATATTGTAATTTTAATGTATATAGTATTTTATGTGTTCTTTTATGGCTGAAATATTGCCGAAATAAAGATTCAATTGATTGATTGAATACAATCCATACAAAAAGTAATAAAATACATTGAAATTAAAACAGAAGCTCCTTCTCTTTGCTAGAATAAACTTCAAAAGCTCCCAACGGCAGAACAGACATCACGATCACTGAGTTGCTGCAGAAAGTACAAAGCCGCTTTGCACTTAGAAAATCTCCTATCTGGTTCAAGGAACATGAACATATCCACCACCTGCAACTTCTCTCATTGGGCATACCATTTCAGCCTGTCCTGTTTCCCTTAATGCGAATAAAGACGCATTTTTACTTGCAAGCATTTCTTCTTTCTTTTTCGCTCATCTACCTTTCCACCATTCTAAATCACCCAATTTTTTCAAAGTATTCATTAATTCTTTTATTTGCAATCATTTACCAGACGTATCCAAACTCTCCAAGTCTTTATTAGTAAAATCCAGTCTATATGTTTTCTGCAAAACCTTAGACTTCCCTATGTCAACTCCATATTCTAGTGCAGCTTCTAGCAACTTCTCATGTAGATTCTTTGCTTTCTATGTTATATTCTTACACAAAAACAACAACTCTTCATCAACGTATTTACTCAATCTCTCTGGACTTATAGTGCCAATAATCATTTCTTCAAGATCCACTCAGTCTGCCTACATCTATACTCGATTGTGACTTATTATTTTCCATTCCTCTTATACAGTCATCAAACTCTTCTGGCGAAGGACCCACTGAACTCCCTGACACTGGAGTTGTCCCTCTAACATTTTGTACTATCTTCCTAGGATCCAACTGTATACTTCTCTTAGCTGTTTCAGTCACATTTTCAATAATTGGAAAATCAATCAATTAAGCATTCATCTCAACTGGCTCTGATCCACTAACATTTCTAGCATTATTTACAGCAACTGTCAATGCATGTACTCTCGACATATTCTGATTCTCAGCATATAATAAACTATAGGACCAATTGTTACTGGTACTGATAATGCTTCTGCATTCAAACTCATCTCACTAATTCTCTGAGTTAACTCCTCTCTTGCCTTATTCAACATATCAATCTCATTCTCCTGCAGCACTCGAGTACCTGATGAAACTTGTGAAGCTACCAGAACTTGTGTAACCTGTGAAACTTGTGGAGCTTGTGGAGTTTGTGGAATCGGAGGAACTTCTATTTCAATTAATGGTGCATTCAGAATTGTTTCCCCTGAACTTTTCTGATACGGCGGGGATCTTTTTAACAATATTTTATCCATTAACTCATCATCTTTTTCATTCGTATCTATGTCCTGTTCCGAAGTCTCCAGGATATTCTTTTTCTCTTTATATTTGCCTCCAGTCTGATCCTCAGTAACTATTACTGGATATAATCCATCTGCACACATATCTCTCCTCCATCTTTTCATTTGATCAACCCATCTAGCCTGAGAATACCTCGATATTATATTCCTGTACTTTAGTCCATTCCTGTCTCTCTCCCTTTTATAAGCCTCATGTTCCCATTCATCAAGCGCATTGTATTCCATAGGTCTAGGATTTGGTTTCAATAAATTAATTTGTCCTCTCAAGTTCTCCAAAATCCTTACATTAAATGTACCATGCTCCGGAAAGGCTAAAACTCCATCATCTTCTGTGTAACTTGTCCAGTTCTCTATCCATGTAGACGTATGATACCCATGTTCCAACATCATAAATGAAGCAGGTGTTTTCGGAGAAAGTAAAGGAAGACCCTCTCTAGTAACTATTGGTTTGTCCTTTTTAAAGAAATCCTTTATTATTTTTACCATCTTCGTTTTTTCAACTCTTTATTCTTAATATCTCAGCACACGAGAACAAAAATTCTTCCGTAATTCTGCTTATTCTATTTGCTAGCACTTGACCAATGCCAGCACGACTCACACCAACCAACAAATCACGGCTCTCTATGTCTATCTACTATTCTGACCAATAGCAGCACAGCTCACAGCTACCAATCAATCACAGCTCACTATGCCCCCGCTGCCTGACCAATGCCAGTGCGGCCTTTTGTGATGTCAGTATTACTCCTGCTACTGACACTCCCTTTACAAAATAATACGGAAATGTATTTCTAGGTTTTCTCAACTAAACTCTTGCTAGAAACAACACAAAACAATGCCACTTTGTCTGCTCCACTAATAAAAGAGATAGTTTCTTCTCTCAAAAAGAGATTCTTTCACTACTAATAAGAATAACGACCAGTACTACTCTACTCTCAATCAAGTTAAAGGAAGACTTGGTACTCCTCTAGGGATACTAGCCAAAATTCCAGAAGAGGACTTTCCTTTCAGAAAGAGATCTTGGTACTCCTTTGGGGATGTAAGGCCACAGTTTCGGAAGTGGACCCTTCACTATTTCATGCAATCTTCTTTCACTCGAATAAGTCCCTAAAATAACATCAATAGCCTTTCACTTTTCGATATTACGACAACAGACAAAGTACTTCTGCAGTTTGATACTTTTCCACAATATTCCTCTGCCACACAGGCTAAAATAACATCATCCCGGGATCTTAGTTAGCTCTGTACCCATACTTCCAGACAATATAAAACAAAGACACTAACTTTTCATGTTAATAACCAATAAATCAATAATCAATAATTATCAAAACGAATCAATAATTAACCATCCTCTGCTACCAAAACCTGATCCAGCAATCAGGAATCAATACTTTTTCATAAACATTGGCCCATTTGCACTACCCAACTAATCCCTGCACGCTGGGGTTCAGTGTGATGCAAGTTTATACTTTTCTTATCACAGACACTATTGGAACTGCATTTCTCTTCATATAATTGTGGTGATGAACATAAAGTTGAAGAGTTGATGGTGATAATTATGTACTCTTTCTATTCATCTAAATAATAACAGACTCAGTGTGTATAATGTATTATGTTTTTCGTAAATAATATGAAATAAATGCTCATCAAGTACAGTCACACAATGCAAGTCATGAATAGACACAGAGAACATATATATTTGCAATGGACAGAAATAAACTCATATCAAAATTATCAATGCATTGAAGGAGTGGATAGGCGAAGAGAGAAAAGTTTCAGAGACAAAATACATTTGCAAATGATTATGCAAATACAAGATATCGTCTATTCTAACCCAAATAAGAATCAGGTAAATCTACCCTCTGGCCACAAGGGCAGCAAGGCCCTCGAGAAGAGTTGAGTAACAAAGATTAAGTCAGGAATCAGGAAACAGATAGGCCTCTATCTGGGAAACAGCAAACCGACGACAGCGACGATCTCCCGCTAGCTAACACCAGCAGAACCAAACCTAACCACACCCACTGGGGCACCTCAGTTATACCCTAAAACCTAAATGTCCAACCCACACTTGTTTCAAAATGGAATGATCTCTGGTTCACATTGGCTACGGACGGGGTTGTTCTATCACACCACTCTCATTATCACCGTTTCATTAAATGTCCCTTTGTCTTGAACATTCAGCATTATCACAGATTCTACCCAGGAAACAATTTTAAACACAATTACAGTACATATTTCCTAGAGAGGATTTCATGTATCAAATGTGTCCAGTCTTTCACGCTTTCTTTGTTTGCCTCTGCCATCTCATGACGAAGTTGTATCGCTTCCACTTGTTTATCAAATTTGTTTTTCTAAAGCTTGGAAGTCATACAAGGACACAAGGGCATGCACAGCTTCTGCGTTCTCTCTTCTTTTTACAGAATCATCTTTTGAACATCTTGTTTTCCATTAAATATTAACCCCAAACTGGCATGCAGGAAAGTAGGCCCATGCTTGTTGTTTCTACAGAGAATAGAACACAAACATTTATTTTCATGAAATGTAATTTTCAAATGCGCTCCATGACAGCATTGCACTAACCCATGCATATTATTCCTAGCAATTATTATTAACGTGCACTGAAGCAGCATTAGTCTTTAAATCCAAGCACTTGCTGCCTAGTTTTTCATGCATTAGTACACACATTACGTTTATGCATGCACGAAAGCATCTCCCCTTATTTTAGCGTTTTTTATTAATATTTCTCACAACACACTGTTAATGAATGTTACTGAGGGTTCGAATCCTAACAGGTTTTATTTTCTGAAAACCCTGCTCCATCAATGGCTACATGCCTGCTCCTAGTTTCTTATCCCAAGAGGGAGTTTGAACAGATGCTCATAATCGGCATTGACACTTCCCTATACAGTATCTAGAGCTGCAGGGTTCCTTGCTACCCAATCCCACCAGATATGTCTTAAATAATTAGTGGGTGAGAGTCCTCCTATTGTTATATTTACCTTGCCTGGGTAACCTGGAACTGATTTGACACATACTGTCATACTAAGGGCATTATGGTCACTGTCTGCTCGGTCTATCACTTCCATATCCGAGATAGCAGGCCAAAGCTTGACATCAGCCAAAAAGTAATACATTCTGCTGCAGTGGCCTGGCCTATTAAATATAGTTTTGCTCTGTCGATCCGATGGACACCTACCATTTGTAGCTCTAAGATCAAAGTTTAGTTTGTGACATCAACTGACCAGCTTTAGGTGTCAATCTCACTACTGGGAGATCTATCTGCGGTATGCCCCACTGAATATCCAGTTCACAGGTTAGATTGAGGGGGCTAGCAACCATTGGTTCAAAGGTAGATTTAAAATTGGCCCCCACCAAAGTAAGATACTTCCCTGCATTTTTCAAAAGTACTTGCTCTAGTTGGTTGATAGAAATTGTCTCCTCATTTCGGCCCATCACTCTATTTTATACATTATAAATTTTTAGGGATTGGCCTGAGGGAAACACCCACCTAAGTGCTAAGATATCTGAGGAGCCACTGGGTATTATGTTAGTTCTGCATTGGAGTGCTGTTTTGACCCAGATATCCAGTCCCCCTGAGGGTCTACCCTTTGCCGTCTTAACCTCTTCCACACAGAAAGTTGTATACCCACTCCTGTGAAAGGAAGATAACCATCATATTTTCTGAAATAGGCATTTATTAAAAGTTTCAATAAATTGGCCCCACTCACATCAGACAATAGTTTAACTATTCCTTCCACATTCCATGAAGTAATTCTTATCAGTGCTTCCGGCACCAAACTATTTTCATCAGGGAATTGGTAAATAGAATTAATATTGGTATTACTATTGTTACTAACATCGGAAGGATTAGCCACCTGTGAAAGTTTGTGCACTAATGGGCAGTTACTATAGGCCCCTGAATGGTTCCTCCTATCCCAGGAGTTTTTTCTTGCTGAATGCGTGTGTATCAGCCTTCCTTCCTTCCAAGCTCCTACACCCCGAGACAAACAAGAAGGGGCCTTGGACTCCAGTCACAGAAAAGCCCTACTAGTTCGCTGTTCCCTTCTCCAACCCCTCTGTCTACTCTAGTGCACTGTAGGAATCCCATATATGTACAAGAATTTGTGACACAAAAGGAATCTCCTTGTGTGTGTGTGTAACATCAACCTCTGATCTCATTAGAGCTTTCCCTCCCTCTGTTACCTTCGGTGGGGACCTACGGGGTGCACAGTAATCTGCTGCCATTAAACTTGTGGACAGGAGCTGAGGACACTGGTCTCTAACACTCGTGACAGATGTTGATGTGACGCACACACAAAGAAATTCCTTTCGTGTCACAAATTCTTGTACATATCTAGGATTTCTCCCAGTTCTCCTATGTTTTCAGCACACTCAGTCCACAGGACTATTTTCAATCTAACTTTATTGTCCCACACTTGGGATTGAGCAGTTTGATGTTTTCTGTTTTTAACATTATCAAACCTTTTTGCATGTAGTATATACGCATACATCCATTATGTTTAACTGTTTTCTTTTTTACAAGTATACTTTTACTACTATCGTTGTTGAGCAACTCATGTCTTGACATGTCCTGAGAGTGCGCTATTCCCACTGAGGAGTTTGGACTACTTTTGACATATATAAATAATAAATATACAAAATAATAAAATGTAGTTAAAAAAATTAAATTAGATTTATTATGCATTTTAACAAATATAACAAATAAACTTCATTTTAAAAAGTCAAACACACATATATACATACACACTTCAAAACAGTTAGTAAACTAATAATGTTAATGTATTTTATCATTTTAAAATTAAAATCATATAAAAATATATCAAATGTATATATATATATATATATATATATATATATATTCACAAAATCTCGCTCCTTCTGACCATATGGGACCCGAGGGAGGTGGCGCATATGCCGGCGGAGCATGCCGGCTGAAATGTCACAAAATACGTAGCCGATAGATGCGCTCTCAGTAACATAGAACTCCACAGCCAGTCTCTTCAAGAGGTGTTTTAATACGACACGTTTCAGCTCCTTGCAAAGCCTTGATCACGTAATGACTTGTGCAAACAAACAGGGTGACTGATAAAGTTAATCATGGACATCGACAGGGGACAACATAAACAAATACCATACTATCGTGTGCATGGCAGACATGTTGGAACGGTATGATATAGATAGAAACTCATCAAAGTTGTATCCTATATACACAAGTTCCTCAGAACATAATGTCCTTATATATACATAGTATCTATACCAAGTATGTCATAAGACTAGGGTGATAAGGACAATCCTTTTAGACCATAGGTGTGGTGTCACAACACACGAAAATGAATGTTTGACGGCCAAAACCACAACAAATGTTGAATATTATGGACATAAAGACACATAATGACACAAAATGATATGCTCCCAAATCGTATACATAAATAAAGGCAAGATGATGTAAAATACATCATGAGCGCGGGTCAGCTCGTGAGCTAGTGCATGCACTAATAGTGCTGTTGCCACGTGGTGTCCCTGTCTGCCAGACATGAGCTAGTGCAACTGTGCAAACTAATAGACAGCATGTCGTGTTGTAGGAAGGCAATATCAAAGAAACTCTATATATGAATATAGGGCGTGTTTGTGCTTGACCACATTATGAGGGTAAAGTGCAAATTCATTACAAGTGTATATGTTGGACCAGTGTCCAAACTACTCAATGGTAGAAACGACCAACACCGTCAATCTGTCAAAAGTCCCTGTGGAGTCACATACTATACCCTTCAGACGCCCACTTTAAGTGATGATGAGGGGAAAAGGGTAGGTTGCCCGTGATACGTGAGTGCCGGTGACTGGGCCCCTTCCTTTCCTCCTGTGGAAAATAAGACAATAAGGAAAAATTAGGAAAAAGTATAAAAACATGTAAAAACACATCACCAATTAGCAATGATACAGTGCATAAATACTTTTCTCCTTTCAATGCACAGTTGCAACTAAAGACGAATAAGATGAGAGAGAGAACAGAGGAAACCTAATAGCAGAATATGCATTTATGAGACAGCATAGCAAAAGACATGGAGAATTAAGCCTGATCATAGGGAGTAAAAGGTATATAACGTCAGTGATTATTCTCTAAGATGAATTGCCAGTTACTCATCCTGGTTGAGTCCCCCAGGATTCTTGGTTTGGAAATTGACAATGTACTTAGATTCCTTTTGTCTAAGTTTAAGAACTCGATTGCCACCCCTGGGGTTGTTGAAAATTTGTTCCAAAATGAAGATTTTAAGAAGAGCAGGATTCGAGAAATGTTTATCCCTGAAATGTCAGGCAACAGGATATTTTTCATCTTTGTGTATGATTGCCCGGTAGTGTTCTAAAATGCGTTTCTTGGCCATAAGAGTGGTACTGCCAATGTACCACAACTTACACGGGCATTCAATCACATAGATGACAAAAGTGGAACTACGGGTCAGGAATTGATTGATCTCCTTGTTAATCCCGTTGCACTTGGCACTCTTGCAGAAAGTGCTGTTTTTACATGCCTTGCAATGGACGCAAGGGAAGAACCCTTGGAGACCGTGTTCCTGTCTTTTGGGATAGATGGTCACATCACTCTGTACTAGTTGATCCCTGATGTTCCTCCCTTTCCTGTCAGTGATGCTCGGTCTGATGGGAATATTCGCACCAATGATATTGTCGCATTTAAGGATATCCCAATTCTTCGTCAATATTTTTTGTATATTACTAGAATCAGAATTGTATGTCATGATCAACCTGGTATCATTCTCAGCTTCCTCATTAATGATAGGAGGTTTATCCTCAATGGTAGAGGCTCTACTGATGCCATCCGCCCTGTCCATGGCTCTACGTGATACCCAATTGGGATAACCTCTGGCCTTAAAACGATCTAGCATGAGATCGCTCTCAAGTTGATAGGCTTCTTCAGTATTGCAGTTTCTCTTTGCCCTCAACAGTCCTCCAAAAGGAATGCTCCGTTTGAGAGTGTCTGGATGGCTGCTGAGGGCATGAAGAATGCTGTTGCCTGCGGTGGATTTCCTAAAAAGGACAGAGCAAATGGAATTGTCTTTAATGTCAAGCCTGACAACGAGATATTCAGCCATCGTGCTGCTGATGTTACTAGTGAGGACAATATTGTAAGTGTTGATGTTAAGCTGTTCAATGAACTGGGTAGCTTCAGACTCAGTGTCCTTCCATATGATGAACAGAGACTATCTGTGGAGTTCTTTGTTACTGAGAGCGCATCTATCGGCTACATATTTTGTTATATATATATATATATATATATATATATATATATATATATATATATATATATATATATATATATATATATATATATATATTATCTACTGGCGGTCGCCAGTAGATAGTTATAGTTAGGACCGTGTTTCCATAGGAAATCCGCAACATTCTATTTGGAATAACTTTGGCGCCGGTTGACGAATCCTCGCGAAATTTTCAAAATAGGTGGGGCGCTCCGCTCCGCTCCTACCCTGAAAGTTTCGGGGGGATTCGTCAAGCGGGGGCTGAGAAAAAAGGGGGGTCCCAAAACGCATTTTCCCCATGCAATTTTCCATAGGGACCTTTAGTCCAAGGTACAGCCCGAACGGCTGAGCAGAATTACTTGAAATTTGGCAGAGAGGTAGTCCTCAGCTCAGGGATGTGCCTTTTGCAGGTCTGGTGTCAATCTGTTCAGTAGTTCCTGAGAAAATCAAAAGTAAAATCATATATATATGTGGGCGGAGCCTAACCACACATCTCATCCTGAGATCTGATTGGCTGTCAGCACTTCATCCAAGAAGTGTTGGCAGCCATCTTGGGACCAATATACATGATAGCACCTCATTAAAAAGCATTGCAGTTAATAGAAGGTTTTAAGACTTTAGTTACATTATAAATCATTTGTTGATGGTACCATACTCATTTTAGGAATTGTGGTATGTTCTAAGGTGATTTCACCATGTGAAAAAGCCTTCTGCTGGGATATCATGATTGAGAGAAAAATATTTTCTCATGCTTTTCCCACAGAGGTTTGGAAGGTGATCTATAAGCTAAACTGAGAGCTTATTTTCTGTAAATTCACATTATCTTTCACAGTCATGTGAGAATGAAGTCTGACATTCTTAGTAAAACATGTACATCCAACAAGGGCAGAGACTGTCAGTTGATTCCTTTGTGTTCTACTGCAGCTTCCCAGAGTGTTCCAAAGAACAACTAGAGCGCTAACAGTCCTACTTATGATAAACGTACGGCACACCTGAAGCCATCTTGCTTGGATTAAAGTGGTAACTCTTAAAACATTTAATTTAAAAAGGAACAAAATGAGGGGGTTCATTCTTCCATAAAAAGTATGATTAGTGCTGCAGAAAGAAAAATTAGGGCACATTTTGAGTGACTTCTCAAATCCTCTTCTATTTCATTAACAAATTCTGACATGCAGACTGAAACATGCACTTTCAATACCAGTAGCAGTTTTCCCTGGTGAGCAGTAGCTTTACTACAGTGATCTAATGAGCAAAAAGAGTGCTAACATTCTGAATTTATGGCAAATGTGTGACACATCTGAATGCCTTCTTGATGGAATCAAAGTAAAAAACTGAAAGTATTTCCTACTGAGGAGACTGCAGTAAATGAGGAAATTAGGAAACGTCATAACAAATAAGTCTCCCAAGATGGCCACCAGAGACAAAAGAGCCCAAATGTAGCCCAAATATCACCAAGAAGTAGCCCAAGTAGAGCCCAATGACAGAATGTCCCAGAGTGTTCTTAAAAACAACTAGAGCGCTTACTGTCTTCATTATGACAAAAGTATGGCACACCTGAAGCCATCTTGATTGGAATAAACTGGTAACACTTAAAACATTTAATTTACAAAGGAACACAATGAGGGGGTTCATTTTGCCATAGAAATTATGATTAATGCTTAAGAAAGAAAATGAGGGCACATTTTGAGTGACTTCTCAAATCCTCTTCTATTTCATTAAAAAATTCTGACATGCAGACTGAAACATGCACTATTAATACCAGGAGCAGACTTCCATGGTGAACAGTAGTTTTACTACAGTGATCTAATGAGCAACTAGAGTGCTAACATTCAGAATTTATGGCAAATGTGTGACATATCTGAATACCTTCATGATAGAATCAAAGTAAAAAACTGAAAGCATTTCCTACTGAGGAGACTGCAGTACATGAGGAAATTAGGAAACTTCATAACAAATAAATCTCCCAAGATGGCCACCGGAGACAAAAGAGCCCAAATGTAGCCCAAAATCACCCAGAAGTAGCCCAAATATAGCCCAATGACAGAAGTGTGCAAAACACTTATTATTTTGTGTTTTTGCAGTGTTATATAGTGCAGACTTGTCAGGTATTAAAGTGCTTTACATGAGCATTGGTTACATCACACAAGAACAAATTCATTTTGGTTGTAGACATGGGGAGACTAAGTGATTTGACCAGAATCACAGAATGTCGAGCTGAAGCAGAAACTCCAACCTGGTTCCCCAGTTGCAAAGTCTGCAGTTATGGAAGTAACACCACATCCTCTCCCCTAAGTGCAACATTTAATCAAGTGGTCAACTGGATAAAAAAACATAAAGATAACAAATAATTTAAAAGTGCTTTGTCGCTATTTGAAAACTCAGAAAATATGTCCTTATTTTAGTCTTTTAGAGCACTAACCATAATTTTGATGCCAATAAGACGCTCTCATATATGTAATTGCTAAAGGAAATGCTCTAGGTATTACAGTTTTGATCACATCAAGATGACGTCAGGCGTTCCACACTTTTGTAATAAATATAGAATGTTAGCAATCTAGTTGTTCATTAGGATACTGTTGAGAGGCAGAGGCCAGGGGCACGGACTCTGAAAATTGAAGGCAGGTAGGAGGGTGCAAAGACAACAATTTAACCACACTGAGCAGGCAGGAAGGGCCGTGGCAGCACAACAGACTATGAAGGGCAGTGGAAAGGGGGGCAGGGGCAACAAACCAACAATACAGGACTTGCAAGAGAGGCTGTGGCAATGTAATAGACCATTGTGGGCAGAAGGAAGAGGCAATGGTAGTACAACCATACATGCCAAACGACCCGATTCAGCCAGGAAACGTCAAATGTTTTTAAGCTCAAATGGGCTTTATTTGATCTGTCTCCTGTCTACAATCTCCTCTTTTTCAATGTAACTCAAAGGGGAAAATCAATACCCCAGTTTTTTTTCAAAATCTCCCTCTTACCAAGTTCAAAATGTTCGCAAGTATGGTACATTGGACCATGGAAGGAAATGGGTGAGGGACATGGACTTGGATAACAGAGGACAGGAGGGACATGGAGAGGTGCACCAAACTGACCCTGCAGGGCAGGCATCAGGGTTTGCAGCAGCACAATACACCATACAGGGCATGCGGGACGGGAGTGCAGCACAACAATCCATAGAAAGCAAGAGGGAGGGGACAGGACCATGCACATGGACAACAGAGAACAGAGGGGCAAGAGGCAATGGTAGCTAGCTGACCATAATGGACAGACAGGAGAGAAAGCTGCAGCATAACAGACCATAAAGGGCAGGAGGGACGGGTCAGGGGCATTACAATGGAACAGACAAGCCAGGAGGGAGGGAGTAGGGGTCTGCACATGTAAACAGAGGGCTGGGGGCAAGGGGGCAGGGCAGGAGCAGCAAGATAGCCATGGAGATCAGGCAGGATGGGCACTAGAAGCAAGACACACCATGAAGAGCAACAGTGAGACTGTGATGGAATACACACAGACCATGGAGGGAAGGTGGGAGGGGGTCAGGGGCAGCTAACTGACCACACAGGGAAGGTGGGAGGGGCCATGGCAGCACAGAAGACCATGCATGGCAAGTGGGAGGGTTAGTGGCAGCACAATGGCTATGATGGGCA
This sequence comes from Triturus cristatus, assembly GCF_964204655.1. Lineage (NCBI taxonomy): Eukaryota > Metazoa > Chordata > Amphibia > Caudata > Salamandridae > Triturus > Triturus cristatus. The sequence goes on from NC_140590.1 coordinate 1,365,056,568, forward strand.
AGAAGGAGGGTGCAGGGGCATGCACAAAGGACGATGGAGGATAGAAGGGAGGGTCAGGACCTGTGCACTGACAAGAAAGTTCAGGGGAAGGGGCCTCACAACAGACCGCATGGGGCAGGCAGGAGGAGCAGTTGCAGCACAACAGACCAGGGAGGGCAGAAGGGTGTGGCAGTACAATGGACCATGTAGGACAGGAGGAAGAGGATAGGGGCATGGCATGTGGACAGGCAGGGTGGAGGTGGCAGGGACAGGTTACAGTCATCTGACAATGCTAGGCAGGTGGGAGGGGAGTGGCAGCTCAACAGAACACTCAGAGTAGATAGGTGTGGCAGGTCCATGGAACATGGTGGGCAAAAAGGATGGAGCAGGGGCATGCACAAAGACATCGGAGGGCAAGGGGAAGGAGAATAGGGGCAGCAAGCTTAGCACAGAGTTTAAGCAGGAGGTCAATGATGGGGCATAGAATTGGGCAATGGAGGGCAGGAGGAGTGGACTGGTACATCATACTAAATTGAGGGCAGTGGCAGCACATCAGACCATGCATGGCAGGAGGGAGGAGGCTAGTCCATGGATTCACACAACAGAGTATAGGGAGGAGGGGGATGGGGCAGCAAGCTAACTGTTCAGAGAAGGCGGGTATTAGGAACGTTATTGTTTTTAAAACGTGTGTCTGTGCGAACTACTTAAAATATGAACAAGTATGCAGCATAATCTCACTTTTATTCAGGAAGAAGAGGACGTTTGTGACTGTGACTCCGAGCTCACTTGGCAGAAACACCCCCTGACCCTCCACCCCCTATCGCAAAATGTAATGCCCGTGAAAAGGGTAGGTGAACACAGTGTTATATAGAACATAGTCCTGAGAGCACGATTGAAAATGAAAACTAGATATAGTGTATGGTATAAACTATGCACCAAAAAGTGTGATATAAGATGAACCGGGTGTGAAATATAATATGCAATACATTTTGCGCAATGACAGATTCATTGGAGAGCGCGAGATAGCACAGGCACTAGCGCGTGCTATGCGATATGCACCTTGGCGTGTGATATGCACAGGGCAGTGTTGTGTAACCTAACTAGTCTCTAAAGTTGTAATATAAAATATGTGCTGGGGAGTGTAACGTTGCATATGCACTGTGACAAAGATATGGATCCCAGATTGTAATATGTATGGCATAGCACAGTGCGTTATAACATAGGCATCGAGGAAGGCACGTTAGATGGGGCAATATAACCCGTGCAAAGACAAGTGTGGCATGACATATTCACGGGGTGGTGTTACAGTGCACATGGGCTAGAGAGTGTCATAGCATATGCACTAGCTGGTTGAATACAACACAGAGGTGTGTGGCACTCAGCAGGCAATGGTGGGTGTAACACAGCATTGGGCTCTGCCAGGAGTGCGCTGTGACTCTCAAGTGATGTTCGTCCCCTTTCCAGAGAGTAAAATAAAAAGTATTACACATCCGGCAGTGGATGTGTGTTTTATTAACCGTGAGGGGGGTTTCTTGCATAGTTTTGGTCGAATTTTTGTCGAATCCCCTTTGAATGGCTTGGTGTGCATGTGTATTAAATGTGCCGGTCAATAGCTACCCATGTTTGTATAAATAAACGACAAGGGTGCCTACCGGGATTAGGCACGGTAGGCCATCAGACATGTCAGAGCTTCACTAGTGGTGTAAATACATTCCACGTGGATTCATTGTATGCATAGTCGCCTTTTAATGAATATCATGCAAATCGTCATGGTGATAGGTACGTACGGTTTGTCCAGCATGTCCTAGGTGTGTCTATAAATATATATTTTTTAAAAATAATAAAAAACAGTGGCCGGCCCTGGGGATTGGGGTCAAAAAAATATAATTTGGGGGGATGGGGTCATCAGGGCCAATAAATTAGAATAAGAAGGGGAACCACACAGCCCCCCTTCTTAAAAAATTAAAATAAATAAAAGACTGGCATCGTGCCGGAGGCCACTCCCCCTCCTTGCAGCACTCTGCAAATGCGCCCCCTGGCGAGTTGTAAGTTGGGGAATTAATTCCTCTTCAATACTGAGGGTCCCTGAGGGCCAACTAGCCCAACAGGCATCTCCAGTATGTGCCAGGGAGCTGCGCTGCAGACAGGTGTTCTGAGGCCAAGCCCCTTTTTACACCTCTCTGCAACGCAGCTCTGTGGCGCTTACTGGAGGTACCTAGTGGTCTAGTTTGACCCTAGGGACCCTTAGGATTCAAGGGGACTTAATCTCTCAACTTAGAACAGCCACAGGGCGCGTTTACACAGTGGTGAAGGGAGGGGACGGGGCCTGAGGTGACATGTGCAAACACGCACTATGGCACGTTTTAAATTGGGGATATAATTTCCCTTCAATACTGAGGGTCCCTGGGGGCTAACTAGCCCACCAAGTGCTTCCAGTAAGCGCCACTGAGCTGCATTGCAGAGAGGTGGTCCAGGCCGTGCCACTTTTTACACCTCTCTGCAACGCAGCTCTGTGGCACTTACAGGAGGTACCTAGTGGGCTAGTTGGACCCTAGAGACCCTCAGGATTCAAATGAACTTAATCTCCCAACTAAAAATGGACACAGGGCGTGTTTACACAGTGGTGAAGGGAGGGGACGGGCCCTGAGTTAACGTGTGCAAAAACGCCCTGTGGCCTGTTTTAAGAGGTAGTTTTAATCCCCCTGCCCTATTATATACTAGGGGCTTACAGAGGAGGTCATGCTAATCACAGGGGGACCCCAACGCATAATGTTCCCTAGTGTATGTAGGTGTTTTCACTGTATTCTAAGTGTCTTTTAACATAGCACTGGCTCTAGGACTGGTTAGTCAGACTCAGTTACCACCAGTATCCGTCTGAAAAAGTTGAGGGTAGAGGATGATTTTGCAACAAGGCTTCTTTCTGCTTTTCTTTTTGTTCTTTCGGCACGTTATCCTTCTTCCTGCACTTTTCTTCGTCTTTGAGGACTTCTGTTGCTTCTTTCTGCACTTCTTTTTTTTCTTTCTGTGCATTTTTTCTTCTTTCTTCACATGTCCTATCTCTGCAGGCATAGTTAGAAATTAGCATTTAAAAATCCTTTGAAATTCACAGAAAAAACCATAGGTTTCAGACACGTTATAGTTAGGAATTAGCATTTAAAAAACCTCAGAAATTCACTGAAAAAACCATAGGTTTCAGGGGTGTTATAGTTAGCTGGACTTTTCACTTGTACAAAACCATTGAAATTCCCCCGTTATAGTTAGTTCAGCTAACTATAACTCGCACGCCCGCAATGCACTGCTGATGACATCACATATTACATCACTCATGACATGGTCAGTGACATCACTCATGACATCACTGATGACATCTCAAATGACATCACTGATGACATCCTCCTTGTGATAGAGTGGCAGACCTCCTCTCACCCTAATATAACCTTTGATACACACATTCAAAAATAGAGACTAAAATTTTCAAAACAATGGACATACCAATACCAGTTACAACAACCTCTTCAGTAATTCTAAGATCCACATACACATCCACTCATTCACCAACAACCCTATACAGTCACTCATACATGTACTCACTCATCATATGTACTCATACACCTATACATCCTGTTACACAATGCCACTCATCCATAGAGTTACTCACACACATAATCACTCATGCTAATAAAGAATCAAACATACATTTACTTGCATATACAGTTATACACACCACCACACTTACTTCTACGGAAACTTACACATACTTAGTCTTTTAAACAATCGCTTATAGAAACACATACTTATTCATACAGGAACTCTTTCAATCTCTCACTCTCACATATACTCACTTATATACACCAATAGTCACATATACTAGTTTAAAACATATGTAGTTACTCATAAAGACACTATTGAGACAGTCATTCACTCACTAACACACCCATACACACACTCATCCACCCACACAGTCCTGCACACATGCTGTCTTCAACACATACAAACAGTGAGTCACTCATTCATGCACCTATGCCCTACGTAATACCCCCCACCGAACCATGCAGACACTCAGACTGATACTCAAAATACCAACTAATAACCTATATAGACACCCATGTAGCTACTCACCAACCCATGCAGCCACTTATACACAAAGTGAGAGACTGATACAGATATTTACATATTTAAACATTACTCACTAAGCCATGTATTCACTATGATACACTTAATCAGTCAGTTACACAATCAATTTTTCAAAAACAAATCACCCATTTAGACACTTATATACCAATTTATTCTTCCATCGACCTTGAGATATACATATATAAAACATATTTAATTTTCAGAAAAACACACATTCACTGGATGATGTCATCAGTGATGTCATCAGTGATGTAATTTGAGATGTCATCAGTGATCGTGATGTCATGAGTGATGTCACTGACCATGTCATGAGTGATGTAATATGTGACGTCATCAGCAGTGCATCGCGGGCGCGCGAGTTATAGTTAGCTGAACTAACTATAACGGGGGAATTTCAATGGTTTTGTACAAGTGAAAAGTCCAGCTAACTATAACACCCCTGAAACCTATGGTTTTTTCAGTGAATTTCTGAGGTTTTTTAAATGCTAATTCCTAACTATAACGTGTCTGAAACCTATGGTTTTTTCTGTGAATATATATATATAAATATATATATATATATTCACTTAAAAAATCATAGGTTTCACACATGTTATAGTTAGCTGGACATTTCACTCGTAAAAAACCAATGAAATTCCCCCGTTATAGTTACTGCAGGCAACTATGACTCACGCGACCGCAATCCTCTGCTGATGACGTCAGACATTACATCACTGTATTTAGACACTTATTTACCCATGTCTTCTTCCATTAATCTTTAGCTATACATATATTACAAATATTTATTTTTCAGAAAGACACATATGTCATCAGTGATGTAATATCTGACGTCATCAGCAGAGGATTGCGGTCGCGTGAGTTATAGTTGCCTGCTGTAACTATAACGGGGGAATTTCATTGTTTTTTTACGAGTGAAATGTCCAGCTAACTATAACATGTGTGAAACCTATGGTTTTTTAAGTGAATTTGCAAGGTTTTTTAAATGCTCATTCGTAACTATAACGTGTGTGAAACCTATGGTTTTTTCAGTGAATTTGTACGTTTTTTTGAATGCTAAGTTATTTTTTTTTTTCAGGTTTTACACCGTGCGCGCACCGCTCTGTGGGCACTCGGTTCGCAGTGCGCGCAGGGTGCGTGCACCTCGCGATTTAAAAAAAAATGTTTTTTTCTCCCTTGGGGGTCCTTGTGTGGCCCCCTGACCAAGGCTAGGGGGTCAGGAACTGTCCACTCTGCCCCCTTTTCACGTTCTCCACCTTTGTTTTTCACCCCCTCAGACTGCGAGAGACAAAATGGTGGCCGACACTTCCTGGTTTCCACCGATTCGAATGTTTACCGACATCTAACAACCAATCAGAATTGCGCTCGCGCACGTCAGGGTGCGCGCACAGTGCGCGCACTGTGCGCACGTATAGATATTGATATGCTTTTAAATGCTATTTTCTCAGGAAATACTGAACAGATTTACACCAGACCTGCAAAAGGCACTTCCTTGACCTTATGGCTACCTCTCTGCCAAATTTCAAGTAATTCTGTTCAGCCGTTCGGGCTGTAGCTGCGCCTAAAGGTCCTATGGAAAAATGCATGGGGAAAATGCGTTTTGGGACCCCCCTTTTTTCTCGGCCCCCACTTGACGAATCACCCCGAGACTTTCAGGGTAGGAGCTGAACGGAGCGCCCCATTAGTTTTGAAAATTTCGCGAGGATTCGTCAACCGGCGCCAAAGTTATTCAAAATAGAATTTTGAGATTTCCTATGGAAACTAGGTTGTAACTATAACTATCTACTGGCGACCGCCAGTAGATACTATATATATATATATACATATATATATATATATATACATACCAATAACATAAAATCTGTAAAACAAATTCTAATTAAATTAAAACATTAAACTATTAAAGAATCTTTAAACTTAGTCAAAATAATTTTCCACTGACAAATATTAATAATTACAAGTATTATAATTTAAAATAAATAAAACATAATAATATAAATTATAACAATACTAAATTAATTATAACTAGGGCTCCCGGTTTTCCGTTTAAACAGATTTTTACATATAAATACAGATGGAAAAAATGTTTTCCTTTATCTGTATTTATACATAAAAACGGGAAAATACTAGTACATTTTGCCGCGCTGCCTACAGTAACATAAAACGCTTTTATTGATGCCCCAGCCATTTCCGGGGGCTCCGCTCCGCCCCTCGAGTGAGGTCTTCATTGGCATCAATAGAATCACACCCCCAACCTTCTGGTGTCTCCCCCTCCTTACAGGGTTAAGAGGTGTCAGCCTTCCCGGGCACACACACAGCCGCACCCGAGTACTTCACAGGTCTTTGAAAGACCTTTTACTTGTTAATGAGACTTTGTTGTTCTTTCACTCCTCCAGTAATAGAAAGAAGACGCCCAGAGTGGCCAAGAGGCTGACGGTCTGACCCCAGACCTGCCTAATTGTAGCATATGCAGCCATTTCAAAACAAAAGCAGGTGCCCTCGGGGAAGGGGGTGGGGGGCTGGAGTCAGTGGCATATGCAGTTTTGGGGGCGGCAAAAGCAGGAATCGAATGCCAGCACCCCGTGGGGCGGCAAAGTCTATTAAATTAAACACGGTCTGGCACTGAGGGGGCACTTGCAGCCTCTGTTATCTTAAGAGCACGTTTGTTGTGTAGGTAGCAGTAGCCCAACAGGTTAGGGTGGAAAGGTCGCTGGTGCCAGAGACAAGCAGGGGACGGTCCCTACTGTGCCATTGGAGGTTGCATAACAGAGGAGGAGGAGGGCAGCAGCTCGCCACAGGCCATGGGCCTTCAGTGAGTGTGTCTGAGTAAAAGTATTAACATAACACCTGCCTGTGCCTCGGTCTGTGCCCTCCCCACTGTGGGTACGAACAGTAGCCTCACTCGTCTATTACAGGGCCGTCCATAGCTAACACCAGCAATAATGCATCTCAGAGAGATAGTTCAATCAGATAAGGTACCTACTCTAGCGTTTTGTGTCTAGCATTAGCGGGTCACTCACAGATATGATTCAAAGCCACTTCAAAGTGCTCAATTACACAGCGGCGGTCTCTTCCTTTTTTCCCCAGACAAGGTCAAGGACAGTTTCCACTTCTGCTGCCCCCACTCTTTCTTCCTCTTCTTCTCTCTCATTCTGTTGCGCTCCTCCTCACTTGTAGAAAACCGGGATTGTTCTTTGCATTCCTTTCCATCATTTGTTCCTCTGTGAAATGGATCCATAAAAGAAGAAACACTTTTGCTGCAAATGTCTTTGTCAGACATTTTTCTACTCCAAAATGCAGCCTCAGGAGGAGAGAAAAAAGGTTCTAAAATACAAACAATAAATACATAACTAAATAAAGCAAGACAGAGTAGTTGCAAAGTGGCCAGATTGGTTTTATTTACACTCAAGCTTATTAGCGCCACCTTACAGAGTTTGCCAGTAAAGCGCTACTTTTCTTTTCATGTTGTTAGCTTTTCAAGCAAAAACGCTCATTCATTTCTGAATAATGAGTGTAAAAGCTTTAAGTTGTATTCCCTATGAGTGTTTGCTTTTTTCCAGTATGTTGTTACTTTTTTTCAGGCAGCATATTTCTGTAGTCTAGTGCATAATTTAAATTGAATTGCTTCCAGGTGTTTATAGCGGGGCACAATTGGGTTGCAGCTGAAGGCAGTGTGAGTTTCTCTCAGTGGGGCAGTATGGTGACAAGTGGGGGGAGAGAATGTGTCACTCTGCAGATGACAGAAACTGCAAGGCTCTGATACAAATGGCTTGTGATAGCACTTTTAAGCATATTTGGGACGCTCTGCAAATGGCAACATTTTCAGATGAATGTATAGTGTTGACCAATAACAACCGAGCGCATGTGTGCATTGTCAATTTAAATAAATGTGGAAAAATACTAGCTGTAGCGTCCTCTTTTGCTTGTGGCAAAAATAAATGTGGATAAATACAGAAAAAATGCCCAAACAATAAATATGGATAAATACAGACGGAAATGGCAAACAAATAAATACCATAAAACTGGGAGCCCTAATTATAACATTTAATAGACATATTATTCCCACTACAATTTAAACAAAACTAAGCTAACTATTACATTAAATACATAAACAATTTACCACTCCTATTTAGCACAGCACATAAATATTAAGACTGGATAAAAAAAATTACAAATCTCCCTCCATTTAATGCAACACTAGTAAAAGAGATAAATTGCACATAGAAAAAATGTACTGCATCCATTCCAGCCAATACAACACCAAGGAAACCCACTCCAGTCAGTGCAACAGTAGGGAAAGTGTTGGATTGCGGAGGGGTAAACATTTCTATTCCCACTCCAGTGAGTGCAACAGTAGGGAAAGTGTTGGATAGCGGAGGGATGAAAATTACTATTCCCACTCCAGTGAGCGCAACAGTAGGGAAAGTGTTGGATAGCGGAGGGGAAGAAATTACTATTCCCTCTCAAGTGAGTGCAACAGTAGGGAAAGTGTTGGACAGTAGAGCGATACAATTTACTATTCTCACTCCAGTCTGTGCAACAGTAGGCAAAGTGTTGTATAGCAGTAGAGTAAAAAATACTATTCCCACTCCAGTGAGTGCAACACTAGGGAAAGTGTTGGATAGCAGAAGGATATCCAGTCAGTGCATAAATAGGGAAAGTCTTGGATTATGGAGGGGTAAAATGTAGTATTCCCACTTCAGTCAGCTCAAAATCAAAAACAAACAAAATATCATCAACAAATTAAAAAAAAATTAAAGAATTAAAAAAAATATTAAAATATGTTAGAAATAAAATTATATTTAATATTAAAATGAATTTTAAAAAATAGAAACATATTATATTGTTAAATACTTATCACAAATACCTACAAATGTTATAATAAATAAAATACAAAAATAATTTTCAAACAAAGAAATATTTATATTTAGAAATGATTAATTAACAAAAAAATTGATTATAACATACATTTAGTTTATTTACTTCCTACCCTATAACACCAGACAACTCACAACCCACATCTAAGATAAAATATATATATATTTGCATAACTGACATAATTAATTATCAATTAAACAAATATTAATTAAAAAACAAATTAAAACACATTAAACTGTAATAACTTCCCACCCTTTACCCATATAATCACCTACAACCCACATCTAAAATACAAATAAAATTTATTTTCAATTAAATAATTAATAGTATTTAACAACCAATTACAAAGTAAGTAAAATTAATTTACTCCACACCCTTTACCCCTATAAACCCATATCTCACATACATTTTTTTTAAACAATTACCCTAAGTAATTATCAATGAATTAATTAATATTAATTATCAACTAACAATTATTAGGCAACAAACTTCCAAGCCCCCAGCAACCTCAGTTCGGGCCTCCAAAGACCTGTGCTCCAACTTCGCCAACTTCTTTAATGACAAAACCACCAAGATTGAGGTCTCCCTGGATATCACCCACAGTCTCCCCTGCAAAAGTCCGTCACCAGGGTCCAAAGACATCACACTCAAGCACCCCACGAAATCCTGGAAATCCTTTAACCCCATCCCAAAAGCGGAGATAGTTAAACTGATCTCCACCTCCAAACACTCATCTCACGTCCTAGATCTTATACCTACCCAATTAATCAAAAAGCAGAAACTCTCCCTAGCCCCGCTCTGGTGCAAGATCATAAACAGCTCCTTGAGAACCGGAGTCATACCAGACTGCCTTAAAGTCGGCCAAGTCACGCTGTTACTGAAAAAAAGAGACCTGGACACCAACGATCTGAACAACTTCAGACCCATCTTCAAACTCCATCGCCTATCCAAAATCCTCGAGGTGCGTTGTCCCACAACTGACTCAACACATGGACAGCATCAACCTTCTAGATCCCCACCAATCGGGCTTCAGAAAAGGCCGCGAACCTTAACTTCATAGATGATATTCACAAGTCACTCGATACGGACCAATGCTTTCTACTCATTCTCCTGGACCTATCAGCAGCCTTTGACACGGTTGATCACAATCTACTCATTAAGGTTCTTCAAGAAAGGGTAGGTGTGGATGAGTAGTCTTACACTGGTTCTCCTCCTTCCTACACAACCACTCCCAAAGAATAAAAATCAAAAACTTCACGTCCGATCTACACCCCGTCAGCAGGGGTGTCCCCCAAGGCTCAATACTCTCCCCGCAACTTATCAACATCTACATGGGACCCCTCACCACCATACTCAAAAAAGCCAACATCCTCTTCCATTTATATGTAGATGACACACAGATCCACCTTGAAACCTCTTGCACTGATGACATTCAGAGAATCAAAGATACTCTAAGAAATGCCCAGCATTGGCTATCAAGAAACCACCTAAAACTCAACCAAGACAAAACGGAAATCCTCCTAATTTCCAACAAAGAAGAAAACCCTCAAATCGAAGAATGGCTAAAAGCAATTGATGCTCTCAACTGAAATCTTACCCTGGCTGACTCTGTAAAATTATTAGGAATCACCCTAGACCCAAAACTTGACATGGCCAAACACATTAAGAACTCCGCAAAGAGCGTCTTCCTCAACTTGAAGCTACTCAACAAAATAAAACCCTTCAGCCTACCCAAGGACCTCAAACAAGCCACTCAATCACTGGTGCTGTCTAGACTCGACTACAAGAATGGAGTCCTCACTGGTACAGCAAAATCCCACCTAGTTCCCTTCAAAACTACTCTCAATGCAGTAGCCAGAATGGTCACCGGAGTCAAGAAATATGAACACATCTCACCCGCACTCAGAAAACTAAGATGGCTCCCAGTCGAAATGCGTGCCAGCTTCAGAACTGCCTGCCTCACGCACAAAGCCCTGCACACAGTTAAACCCGACTACCTGGCCTCCAAACTCAAGAAGGCCGGTCAGGCAAGGAGCCTCAGTAGCTCCAACACCCTAGTACTCATCCTTATGAAAACACGAAAACAAAAAAATGCTGTCCGGTCCTTCGCGGGAAACGCGCCCAAAATCTGGAACTCCACTCCAGCCCATATCAGGACTATTCCTTCCTTTGTAAAATTCAAAAAAACCCTAAATGACCTCTTCCTCAATCATTCCCTCTCAAACCGATAGCCGCCGCCGAAGCGCATAAGCCTGCACATGGCAGCATAACAACACTGTGACATTAAGACCTACCTCCTCCCCCTCCCTGACCCTTGCCTCATTCCCCCCTCCCTGAAAGAGGTTTAGCGCAAGACAACTTGCACACAACTAGGTTATATCAGGACTTCCTTGCCTTAATGATGCACAGATCGGTGGGACTTCCGAACCAATATTTATACTACTGCTGTATTGTGTGACTCTAGCATTACAACTGTTGTAAAGCGCTCCGATACCGTCGGGTCTGGCCAGCGCTATATAAAACTCCTTAATAAATACATTATTAAATAAATTATTAATTAATTAAAAACTAAAGTACTCCCCACCCTTCACCCCTGAAAATCCCACAACTCACAACTAAAATTAAACAATTTCCATATTTAATTGTCATTTAATTAATTACTATTATTTAACAATTAATTATTAATTAATTAAAAATAAATAACTTCCCACCTTATACCCCTATAAACCCAAAACCCACACCCCAAAAATATAATTAAACAATTAAAAAAATAAACTATCAATTATTTATTATTCTTTATCAACTAATCGTTACTTAATTAAAAACAAATTACAATCCACCCTTTACCCATATAAACCCCACAACCACCAACTCAAATTAATAAAAAAAATTACAAAAATGAATTATCAATTAATTAAAATAATAATTAACAACAAATTAATAATAAATTACAAATAAATTGCTTACCACCTTTTACCCTTATAAACGCCACTAACCACACATAACATTTACCCCAAAAAATTAACATTATAAGCATACTTAAATAAATATTAATAAATAACAAATAGTCATTAATTTATAATAATTAAATTACTTCCTTCCGTATTCTCTATAAACCCACAAACCGCTACGGAACTAAAAAATGCATAATTTAATTAAAATAAAATTAATAACTATTAAAAATTTAACATTTAGAAATACTTATACAAACAAATACATGAGATACATTTAAAATTTATACTAAAATACATAGCACTAATTAAAATCGATATTTTAAACAATTATGGGGTCGATACCGATCCTGGAGAAATATTCCCCGTACGAATCGTATCCGGATTTTTTTACGTACGAATCGTACAAGTCCCGTACAAACTGGCAAGTACGATTCGTATGTAAAAAACACCATACGAATCGCATTGGGAATATACCCCGACACGTCCTCGGGTCGAAAAAAGTGTCCGACACATCCCCGGACGTTTTTACGTACAACTCGGCAAACCGACGTCCGAACGCGCAAGTACGATCTGTCCCGTCCGAATCCACAACCGTATGGTAAAAACACCGTACGGAGCGGACCTCCACAGCAGCCATGGAGACCTCCAAACATGTGCCCGCATACGCGCTGAACACCCCCCCATGTCCGCGCCATCCCCCCAGCCCCCCGTATGAACGCGATGTCCCCCCAGCACCCCCCGTATGTCCGCACCATCCACCCAGCCCCCCGTATGTCCGCAACGTCCCCCCAGCACCCCCGTATGTCCGCGACGTCCCCCCAGCACCCCCGTATGTCCGTGCTGTCCCCCCAGCCCCCCGTATGTCCGCGACGTCCCCCCAGCACCCCCCGTATGTCCGCGACGTCCCCCCAGCACCCCCCATATGTAAGGTGCAGACCCCCACCCCACCCCCGTATGTACACTGCGGGAGCCACCCTTATCATGTTTGTTTTGTAACCAATTGGGACACAAATTGGTGTGTACATTTCTATCCTACAAAAGAGTAAAAGGAGGAACTCCTGTGGTGCAGTGAGGAGAAATATTATAAGGCCATAATTTAGCCTCAACACAGTCCTGAACGTCTTGACCAGACAAAATGGTTGCTTGAATGGCGTCCTTAACTAACCTGTTTGCCCTTTCGACCAAACCATTGGACGCTGGAGAATACAAAGCAACTTTGTAATGAGTTACATCGTTTTCTGCTAAAAATGTACACATCTTGTGCGAGACACAATGGGTACCATTGTCAGTTACAATAATAGATGGGGAACCTTCAACAGCAAAAACATGTTTCAAACATTTGATGGCATTAGAGGTACTGGCTGAATCACAGAATATATGATAAATCCTTTTAGAATGGTAGTCAACCATCAGGATGAGAAACTTGAGGTCATCATGAGGTCCAGAAAAATCTACACCAACCTTGTCCCAAGGTCTGTTGGGAAAAGGGTCAGGATGCAATGGTGTACTCATCAATTTCCATTTTTTATCTGACAAAAGACATTCAGTGCATTAATCAATATAAAATTTGACCAGGGATTCCAAAGATGGCCATCAATAGTACAATTTGATTAGTTGAGAAGTTTTGGTGATACCTAAATGACCATGGTGTGCAGATTTGATGATGTCCTCCCTAAGACTTGACGGAGGAATAAAGGAAACGTATTGCATGACCATTCCATTGTCGAGGGACAACTCAGATGCCAGCATAGCATAAGCTTTCAACTCACCAGAAAGCTTTCTGCTCTCTGGCCACCCCTTGACAATTTACTCCATAATCTGTTTGAGCATTTCATCTTTGCTGTAAGCCTCTGTCCATGACTGTTCAGTAATAATGTGGCATTCTTTGACAGAGTCTAAAGCTGCCACCAAACATTCTGGTGCCAATTCCGATCCGGTAAAAACCGGGTACGAACCGTCGGACGGAGCCTTTTCTCCGTCCGACTCGTACCCGGTGCGAAATCCATCCGAAAATGCAAGTACGATTCATACGGAAACACCATTTCCGTACGAATCGAACAAAACACCGACCGAACAGAAACAAAACACAATTCCAATCCTGAAAGGCGCCGACGTGACGTCGGTACGCATCCAGCCTACGTTTCACGAACCAGGAAGTACGATTCGAACCGACGTAATCCCGCACGGTAAATATTTACCGGCTGCCAAAAACTGCCGGGAAATCAGGACGACACACGCAAGGAGCAGCTGGACGCGACGAACAGACATGGACCCGAACCTACGTGCCATCCCTGCCCTCCTAGCAGTCCACCTGGCGTACAGGAACCGACGCAGACGCCGCAGAAGGTCAGCACAACAACCAGGGGCAAAGGGGGGGGCAGGGGCAGGACACACAACACCAACACATGGTACCAAATCAGACATGGCCTGGACATACCTGACCATCAGGGCCTGGACACTGCCAGGGTGTGGGGGCGAGGCCAGCAACGCAAGCGTCCGCCACAACGGAAGTGGATGGTCACGCGAACCGGTACGTACCCTACCCAGGCCGCAAGAGCGTGGGTACGGAACGTACCACGCGTCCCCCTACGTCACTCCAACAATGGCGGTACGGCCCGTACCCACGTCAGAAAGGCCTTGGTACAGCTCGTACCAGCATTGCTGGGGTCATGTAGGGGTACGCGTGGTACGACCCGTAGCCACGCCCCCAAGGCCTGTGTACGGTGCGGACCCCACGGCACCGCAACAATGGGGGGACGCACCGTACCCACCCACCAAAGGCATGGGTACGGCCCGTACCCAGGCACGCAGAGCGTGGGCAGGGGTATGTACGGACCGTACCCCCACCCGTGGAAGTACGGCCCGTACCCCCACCCACCCGTGTATGTACGCACCCAAGCACCACCCGTGTATATACGCCCTGAACCCCCACCCGTGTATGTAAGCCCCGAACCCCCACCCGTGTATATACGCCCTGAACCCCCACCCGTGTATGTACGCCCCGAACCCCCACCCGTGTATGTACGCCCCGAACCCCCACCCGTGTATGTACGCACCGAACCCCCACCCGTGTATGTACGCACCGAACCCCCACCCGTGTATGTACGCCCCGAACCCCCACCCGTGTATGTACGCACCCAAGCGCCACCCGTGTATGTACGCACCGAAACCTCACCCGTGTATGTACGCACCGAACCCCCACCCCACCCGTGTATATACGCCCCGAACCCCCACCCGTGTATGTACGCCCCGAACCCCCACCCGTGTATGTACGCCCCGAACCCCCACCCGTGTATGTACGCACCGAACCCCCACCCGTGTATGTACGCCCCGAACCCCCACCCGTGTATGTACGCCCCGAACCCCCACCCGTGTATGTACGCACCCAAGCGCCACCCGTGTATGTACGCACCGAAACCTCAACCGTGTATGTACGCACCGAACCCCCACCCCACCCTGGTATGTACGCCCCGAACCCCCACCCGTGTATGTACGCACCCAAGCGCCACCCGTGTATGTACGCACCGAAACCTCACCCGTGTATGTACGCACCGAACCCCCACCCCACCCGTGTATATACGCCCCGAACCCCCACCCGTGTATGTACGCCCCGAACCCCCACCCGTGTATGTACGCCCCGAACCCCCACCCGTGTATGTACGCACCGAACCCCCACCCGTGTATGTACGCCCCGAACCCCCACCCGTGTATGTACGCACCGAACCCCCACCCGTGTATGTACGCCCCGAACCCCCACCCGTGTATGTACGCACCCAAGCGCCACCCGTGTATGTACGCACCGAAACCTCAACCGTGTATGTACGCACCGAACCCCCACCCCACCCTGGTATGTACGCCCCGAACCCCCACCCGTGTATGTACGCCCCGAACCCCCACCCGTGTATGTACGCACCCAAGCGCCACCCGGCCACCCGTGTATGTACGCACCGAAACCTCACCCGTGTATGTACGCACCGAACCCCCACCCGTGTATATACGCCCTGAACCCCCACCCGTGTATGTACGCCCCGAACCCCCACCCGTGTATGTACGCCCCGAACCCCCACCCGTGTATGTACGCACCGAACCCCCACCCGTGTATGTACGCACCGAACCCCCACCCGTGTATGTACGCACCCAAGCGCCACCCGTGTATGTACGCACCGAAACCTCAACCGTGTATGTACGCACCGAACCCCCACCCCACCCTGGTATGTACGCCCCGAACCCCCACCCGTGTATGTACGCCCCGAACCCCCACCCGTGTATGTACGCACCCAAGCGCCACCCGGCCACCCGTGTATGTACGCACCGAAACCTCACCCGTGTATGTACGCACCGAACCCCCACCCGTGTATGTACGCCCCGAACCCCCACCCGTGTATGTACGCACCGAACCCCCACCCGTGTATGTACGCACCGAACCTGCTATAAGAATGGGGTGTGCCAAACACCCCCAGCAGTGCCCAGACACAGGAGGGGTGGGTGCAGGGTCCTCCCAGCAGTGCCCAGACACAGGAGGGGTGGGTGCAGAGTCCTCCCAGCAGTGCCCTGAGACAGGAGGGGTGTGTGCCTATCACTCCCAGCAGTGCCCAGACACAGGAGGGGTGGGTGCAGAGTCCTCCCAGCAGTGCCCAGACACAGGAGGGGTGGGTGCCTATCACTCCCAGCAGTGCCCTGAGACAGGAGGGGTGTGTGCCTATCACTCCCAGCAGTGCCCAGACACAGGAGGGGTGTGTACCTATCACTCCCAGCAGTGCCCAGACATAGGACAATATACCCCATCAACAAGTTCAGTGACCTACAAGGGTGATACCCCAGATGCAGGCGGAGCCATCGCTGAGCCAGCATGGCTATATTGAACGGCAACCCTCACACATCCAGGAAATGTAGACACAGCACAGCACAGCATTTGGGAGACACCCTGCAGGGAAAATGGCCTGCTCCACAGAGGATGGAACACACCTTGGGACAATGTCACCATACAGTGAGAGCAAACATGACCAAATACCATTGGCAGAGACCTTTGTGATGGCACGCAGATGGCAGGGTACACCCCATGAGCAGCACACTCCAACATTTCACAGACCCCTAACACATCATCACCACCCCAACGCAGGGAGCACCAGCACCAACAGCAAGTCCAGGAAAGCATCAGTGTGCAAAACCAAAAGAAAAGGCTTTATTCAGCAGGAAAATATATCTGAGAAAATGTCCACTATGTACAAGGGCCATGGGCCAGCCCAGCAGCAATGTCCGGGGGGGGGGGGGTACACATCGGGACGTGTGTCCCCTAGCTTGCCTGCACAGTTCACAAGTCCATTTCATCCACAGAAGAGGGGGCATCAGGGGGGAGGGTGGAAACAGGCACCGCAGGGACAGGAGGGGAAAGGGTAGGTGTTGTGGGTGCAGGGAGGGATGATTCTGCCACAGGGGGGGTGCCAGCGCCAAAGGTGGAGGACAGAATGGCGCTGCACACGTCGGCAAGTTCCCCCAGCGACTCCCCCGCACCCAATCCAACCACAGGCCCCAAGGAGGGGGGGGGCAAAGGGATGGGTCGCAGCGCCACTGGGGGAGGGTGTGGACAGGGTGGGGGACTCAACTCCCCTGGCCGGGTCCCGCCTCCACCGCTTGCGGGGTGGTGTCATCCTGGGGCTGGGGGGCACACTCGCAGTGGATGATGCTGTCACTGACTGTTGGCCAGGAGAGCTAAGGGGAGTGGATTTGGAGGGAGTGGGTTGTGTGGAATGCGGACTCCCACTGTGGCTGCGTGTTCTACGTTTCCCCCCCGACCCAGTGGGTGTGCCTTCCTCACCCTGTGTGTGCGTGACAGGAGGTGTGCGCTTCGACTTCCCTGGTGGTGTGGTGCCTGTGTCTGTTGGGGTGCGTGCACGCTGACGTCTGGATGTGCGTGGGACAGGCACGGGAGTGGGAATTGTGGATGGGGCAGGGGTAGGGGGTGTTACGCAGCGCTGCAGGAGATCCAGTGCTGCAGTCAGTGTGGAGTCTATGGACCTCAGCAACTGCCGTTGGTCAGACTGCGCAGCCGACATGCCCTCCATGTATGCCTCCATCTGGGTCAGCACCTGGGTGTGGGCATGGAGGACATTTAGCATCGCAGTCTGACCAACCTGCAACTGCCTCAGGATGTCCACAGACTCCGCACTCACCGCAGCAGTGGTGACAGGGGCAGGGGGTGCGGTGCCTGGCAGGAAGGAGACATGTGGGGACCGAGCACGGAGGGAAGGGCCACGAGCATGTGGGAGGCCGGTGATGGAACCTGAGGTGGCGGGGGGATGTGGAGGGCTGCCATCAGCTGGGGGGGCAGACTCCGCCACCTCTGGGAGCTCAGCCTCGGACCCGTCTGCGTCATAGTCTGTGTTGGCAGTCAACAGGTCCTCTGCCTCACTCCCTTCGGCCTCCGTGCCACTCCATGTGCCAGACAGGACAGCACTGCTGGCACTGGTGCTCAATCCCTCCTCCCGGTCCGTGCTAGTGTCTCCTTCCGTGTCCCCCGGCGATGCTGTGGGCAAGGTGAAGAGACAGGAGAAAATCAGACACCTGTACACTTATGTCACATGAGTCAAATATACATAGGTCACATTGCATAGCCTGAAAAGCAACAGGAGTAACACCTAAAAAACAATGTACACATGTAGGCCATGGAACACACAGTTATTCGACCCACCATGCCACTGAGACACAATGGAGATCATGACACAACAGCAAATCACTGCACCTGAAATTTTAGAGAGGAGTCAGCCTCTGGGGACAAATGTGCACAGCACCTGCACCACACTGCGTCGTCAAAAAGGGATGAGCATGAATCATATCCATTTACTCTTGCCGCATGCTGCAAAGGCAATACATGAAACCAGGCCACACATGACAGGGTCACTGCACCTTGAGCGTATGTCCAGTCAAACATCACACACAGGCTAAACCCAGCAAGGAGGATGAAGCTTCTGACATGTAGGCCTTGTACGCACAAACCACCCACACCTGAGACAATCTCATTGAGACGGAGAAAGTATGTACACCTCTTACTCTGGGATGGAAACACATGGCCTCCACTAATTCATGACTGTACACACACAGCCCCTGGTGGCCATGTCCACACATCATTGACAGGCAAACATCATCAGATTGTCTCAACAACACACACAGGTAATGCCCACTGTGAGTATGCACAAGCAAAATGGGTCCCCCTGTACAGTGGACACATGTAGCAACCTGTAGGTCCTAACAGTTGAGCCCAGGGTACAATGCCACCCTACCCAACCCATGGTGAAGACACAGTGAATGGCCATATTGTTGGATGACGCACATGATACCTAGGAAGAGGTGCCCCAGGGCACAGTAGTGCCCACACTCCTCCATGGTCCAGGATGGACATGACTGCAAATTAAGCAACCGTCCCTGCACTTAGCAGGCCTCCCACTCAGGCACATCATGTCAGAGGGCACACAATTGGACATGCATGCTGGAAGGCTGTACATTTTGGAGACACACCCCTATGTCGTGATTCACAATCAGTGCCAAGTGACATGGACACCACAATGACTGAAATTGGCCATGGCACACGCAAGGTCCCCATACCTGTGGCACATCACCCCCACACATGATGCTGATAGCATAGGGCACCTGCATGAACTGCCTGCCTAAATAACCTTGTGCAAGAGTGGCTACAGACAGACCAGGGAACACATTGCAAGGAGGGGAAGGGAGGGAGTGAGAACAGCACTGTGCTACTTTGTGGAGAAGTTGACGCACTGCACAATCAAACCCTGGCAGTGTATCCATGCAACTGCACACTTACATTGGCTGGGGACACACAACTGACACACATGTACCTACCCCCTTCCTGCTGCTGCCTCTCCTGTAGGCGCCTGTCCATATCGGGGAAGACCACCGCCAGCACACGCTTCTGGATGTGGGTCAGACGACGGCGCCCACGGTTCTTACGGCTCTCAGGTGAGTCCCCCAGCAGGAGCCGTGCAATCCTCCTCGTCCAGCACCGGATGTCCTGCCAGCGTTTCCTCACCTGAGACAGGCTCCGCCTCCGACCCTCTGTACCCCTCACGGCACTGACGGCTTCCCTCCAGATCTCCCCCTTGGCAATGGCGCCTACCTGTGAGGATGCAAAAGAGAGAATACATTAATCCACATGAGCAAAAACACAGAGACACACATATAGAACAATCCTCATTATGAACAGGCCATGGTATGCATGCAACTAATTGCACCTTTGTCATAGGGACATTATCCACTGTGGAAGGCCAAATGCACTACGTGCCAGTGTAAGCACACGGGTGGCATGAGGGGTACCACACACTCACTGACCAGGGATCACACTGTGCCTCACAGGCTACACCAGGATTATGTACAGCACCTCACAGCAGTCACCTGCCCCAGCACACTGATGCTACCTCAGCAGAGTACACAGACACACACAGGTACAGGACAATCACATGGCATTGCCAACTGCGGGTACACACCTCACTCTGCCCATGTGCCAGTAGACGGGGGTGTCACAGGTGTGGGGCTGGCTCAGCACGGCATGCACACAGCACTGCTCCCTGCTCACATCGGATGGCCAGGCCACATCCATCCCTCATGCTGCTTGTGTGCAACACTCCCCATATGAACTCACCCACATGACAGGGGACTAACACACACACCAATGTGCAGGGGACGAACACGGCCTTTGGACACTCACAGCACAGGTACACTGAACAAACACACATCCATGGGTACTGACACCTGTCACACTGGGGGGAACACAGGATCACATCAGGACTGTGGAAACAACATCCCCAGGAGGAGTATGCAGGCAGAATGTGGCATGCACCTTGCATTCATTGTCACAGTAGGCACTATGCAAGTGAGGAGTGCACACAGGAAACACAGCATGCTCTGCATGGGTGACATGAGGCCTTCCACACCCTGGGACCCACTCCAAACAACAGTGCATGTCTGTCACACATGGACACAATGCCAGAAGTCACTGTCACACAAAAGGGGCACAGTCTAAGCTAGTGGAGTCTGCACTCACCTGAACCCCTGGTCGACCATACAGGCTCTGGAACTGTGGGAGGATCACATCTATCAGGGCAAGGTTCTCCTCCTGGGTGAATGGCTGTGACCTCTCCACAGTCCTGGACATGGTGCCAGAGGAATCACTATCAGCAGCAGTGGTCATGGATGAATGGATGTGCAGGCAAGTGCTCTCTCATGGGACCTGGCTGCCTTATATATGCCTGGCTGGCCTGTTCATGTATAGGAGTACAGATTGATTGGTCAGTCACATTAGCATCCTACGTTTCATCCAATCCCTTCAAACCTACCCCAGTGTGTGGCTTTGCATGGTTTCATTTTTGATAATGATGTCAAGTCAACATCCACATTGCAACAATGTAGATTCTTTCAAACTGACTTCTGCTGTGCACCTGGTGCTCAAATTCAAAAATTTAACTCAGTCTCCATGGCAACCATCAGGCATTTAGGCCCTTATACTTGTCCCTCATGTGTCCCCTATGTGTTTTCATACATTTACACACAGGTACGGTGCGTTCCACGCCCTAGGGCACCCCACAAGCAGTGATACCGACCGTACAAGCGCTTGTACGGTCCGGATCACAATATGGGCGCTGGCGTATGCGTACGCCACAGTAGTACGGACCGTACAAGCGCTTGTACGGTCCGGATCACAATATGGGCGCTGGCGTATGCGTACGCCACAGTAGTACGGACCGTACAAGCGCTTGTACGGTCCGGATCACAATATGGGCGCTGGCGTATGCGTACGCCACAGTAGTACGGACCGTACAAGCGCTTGTACAGTCCGTACTACTGTGGCGTACGCATACGCCAGCGCCCATATTGTGATCCGGACCGTACAAGCGCTTGTACGGTCCGTACTACTGTGGCGTACGCATACGCCAGCGCCCATATTGTGATCCGGACCGTACAAGCGCTTGTACGGTCCGTACTACTGTGGCGTACGCATACGCCAGCGCCCATATTGTGATCCGGACCGTACAAGCGCTTGTACGGTCCGTACTACTGTGGCGTACGCATACGCCAGCGCCCATATTGTGATCCGGACCGCACAAGCGCTTGTACGGTCCGTACTACTGTGGCGTACGCATACGCCTGCGGCAATATTGGCCCAGGGACCCTATACACGCACTCCGAGCGTATGTACGGTGCGTTTCACAACTGTCAGTGGTGACAGGCGGCACACAAACAGGAATGGAGCGGACAGGTATTGCCAAGGGTGGACACCAATGCATTGTCTGTGCAATACCACATGTGTGTGACACAGGTGTGTCAGGATGTGATGTGGCACTTTACCCCTGAGGTGTGGGCAAAGCACATGTACGATGAGCTGTGTACACATGTCGTGTGTGATGGTGCGCATTGTACCACACATCCCCTGCACTCCTTTGACATGTGTGCATGTCGTACACACTAGTGGAGCCATGAGTCACTTGCATGTCCCAGTCACGGAGACCCGCACCTGTCCCCTGATGCCAGGTACACGGAATATTACACATGACACGTGTATGGCTGCGTTGCACGCTGCAACCATGTCATGTGTGTGGCATGTCTTTCCATGATTTTGCTGTAGGTGTGTGGTTCAATGCATCAGCAGTTGCTGCTGCCAACATGTGTCTGTGTGTTGATGGGCATGGCACACTGTTCCGCACACCAGCCCACATATGTGATTTGCCATGAGGTGTGTATGTATCCAACTACACGGAGTATCAACACAAGTACATATCCACATGCTCCCTATGTATGTTCTGTCTCGACATGTACTCCTCAAAGGCAATGTGTGTGGCCTGTCCTATTCCTATGACATGTGACCAGTGCATATCGCATCCAACTACCTGTCTGTACCATACGCATACTACTTCTGCACATGTGTGGATGTCTGTGAATCCTGTGATGCGTGTGCATGTTCACTTACACTGGCCCACAGCTAGTCTCATGCCATGTCATCGTGATCTTGCCCCCCTCCGTTAGTGGCTGTCCCTTGGTAGGAGTGTCACCTGACTGGCGTACGTGTCCAGGAAATGTGGCACAGACCTGACTCACAACGTGGCATATGTATATTGGCTGTGTAACATGTGCTCAGTGCATTGACGATGTTGTTGTACAGTGCTCACTCTTAGGTGTTCCTTCCATTTCACTGCAGGGCTCCGCCTCTCCCTCGACGTATGCCAGACATTGCTGCCCTGCATGAACGGGACTGTATACGCCGCTACAGATTCAGCCAACGGTTGATTGATGAGTTGACTGGCCGGCTGGAAGCACAACTCCTCCCGCGCCACAGGTATCCCAGTGCACTGACACCCAAGTTGAAGGTGATGGCATCCCTACATTTCCTTGCCACGGGTACGTTCCAACATACCATTGCTGATGTCGGGGGCATGTCCCAGACGATGTTCAGCCGTGTTCTGCATGATTTCTTAGAGGCCATGTTGGTTCACCTGGATGAGTACATTAAATTCCCTATTCATGAGCAGTTGACAGATGTCAAGCGTGAGTTCTATGCCCTGGGAGGGATGCCCCATGTCATTGGGTCCATAGATGGGACACATGTTGCGTTGGTACCACCACAGGCACAGGAGGTGGTGTATAGGAATCGCAAACATTATCACTCCATTAATGCCCTTGTGGTGTGTCTGTCCAACATGGTGATTTCACATGTCTGTGTTCGCTTTCCAGGATCAGCACACGATGCCTTCATCATGAGGCGTAGCAGGCTGCCTGAAATGATGCTGCATCTGCGGAACGAGCGAGCATGTATTGTTGGTGGGTAGACTCTGGCAGTTCAGTGTTTGGCGTCATCTTCCAATCTCACTGCCTGTGCTGACACACTTCTGTCCATGATGTTTCCTTGTAGGGGACGCTGGCTATCCCAACATGCCATGGCTGATGACGCCTGTCCGCAACCCCAGCACGGCTGCCGAGCACCGCTACAACAACGCACATGGGCGGACCAGGAGAGTCATTGAGAGGACGTTTGGACTTCTGAAGAGCCGATTCCGGTGCCTCCACAAGACCGGCGGAGCACTCCCATATGCCCCGGTGAAGGTGTGCAAGATCATCATCGTCTGCTGCATGCTGCACAACATGGCAGTGGAGGAAGCTTTTCCACTCATACTGGATCAAGATGACCAGGACCATCCACCCGTGGAGGATGAAGGCCTTGGTGACGGGGCAAGTGATGTGGAGGAGGATGAGGCTGTGGAGGACATGCGGAGTCGGCTCATACGCAACTTCTTTGCTTAGTGGTGAGTTCCAGTGTCTGAGTGTGCACGCATTGGGCCGTGTGTGGCATGTGTTGCAATGTGTGTGTCCATCTGCATGTCTGCCAAGTGAGTCAGTGGTGTGTATTGAAGTGTCACTCAAGTGATGGCGCAATGGAAGGATGTTGTCTGAGGGTCATCATTGTCACCTGTCATGTTAACAACATGATACGTGTTGAGTACATGCTTGCGGATGTGCTCCTTTGTGCTGAATCCTTGTGTGTCTCTGTTCCACAGGTCCATGTGCATGCTGTCTGCTGGTGGCATTGTTGTGCTCCTGCTACTCCTCATGAACACAGCAACATGTGCTGATTCAGCGTCACATGCACGGGCAAGTGTTTAAATCTCCTTAGGGTAAGGGATGCCTCACGTCGTTTTGGGTGTGTGAATTGTTTGTAGTCTGTGTGCACTTCTCCGGTTCATGTGTGTTCCATTTGCATACATGGTGATCCTACATGGGGAACATGACATGGGGCAGGCTTCACCTGGAGCCATGGTCAGACTTGGTGACTGTCATGTGGCAGGGGATTGGGGATTGTGATGAGGCCATCATTGTGTGTAACACTGACCTCGGAAACATACAGGTTGCACCGGGTTGACATGGTGTGTGATTGCCCCATCAGGGCCTCAATGGTGTATAGCGGCCTCTCCGTGGCAGCAGGGGGTGTTTAGCTGTTATCCGTCACTTGTGTGCCAGGTCAATGGGATACCAGCATCTGTGTTGCAATGGGGGGTGCCAGTGTTGCTCCCACATGTTCATCCACATGACCTGTGTATGTGTTGACAGAGTATCATTGTCATTCCAACACACATGACTAATAAATTTGTCCCTCTGTCTCCAAGGTGCCTCTTCCCTGTCAATGGTGGCCTGTTGCCACTGTGCGTGCGGCATGTCTGGCATATTTTTCATAGGTGGTGCATATGTGTCTATGTGTAGAGTGACAAGATGCTAGGGGTTTGTCAGGGAGTGGGAACTGTATTATGCACAAGATGCACAGTTCCATCCACCTCAAGGCAAGAGAGACCATCCCCCAGGGCAACTACAACATCCGTGTCGAATCCTACCCTGCAGTCTACGGACATGTGCCTTACGACTCCCATGGTACTTGTCCATATCCGGAGTGCATCTGCACAGCTCTGCTACTGCGTCGGGCAACCAGGCCACATCAACGTCCAAACGGGATGGGGGGAATGTTTCACAGCCAGCTGCAGGATGACCTTCTCGATCCACGCCCACACTCATGATGCAGCCCACAACCCCAACACAACCATGTGGCACTGTGATCCTAAACTGCATTCTGGCATCTCCATGCATCCAACCTTGGCCTAGCCACCATTCTCAACATCCGCCTGACGCAAGCATGCTGCACATTGTAGGGACACATGTCTAGACATACCTGGGAGCGGCAAGCCAGGTCACTCCACATGATCCCTGACCTCTGCGCATGACTGTTGCTCCCCTGAATGTGTCTGTAGCCACAGTTGTGCGGGAACCACTCAGCTGGTTGTGCCCAGCACAGGTGAGTATGGTACTCCATGTCTGTATCAGATGAGACATTGGGACCCATGTGTGTCCTGGGCAAGACTGCGACCCCACGGTTTGGATGGTTGGAGTTAATTCTGAGATCAGGCATGCTTTGACTGTACGACACACACATGTATTGTAATAATGTAGAATCACGGCATCATCTTGTAAGTGTGATTAATTTATTTGTGGTGGGGTACGGGTTTGTGGGGATGACAAGAGGTGCACAGCGGGAGTGTAGAATCCAAAGTTCACTGGGGGAGTTGGTATCCTTGCCGTAGCAAAATGTCAGAGTCCATGCCACAGTCTTTGTCAACATAGGTCAGACAGTGACCAGCAAGTCCATGTGGCAGAGAATGTCATGTGCTGCTATTGGGCCAGAGGGCCAGGTGCCAGGCCAGGTGACCTGGGAGATGGTGATGTTCTGCTGACTCTCACAGTCTTTTTCGTGGACGGCCCACCTTCCTGCGGGGACCCTCGGAAGCAGTCCGTGACGATGTCTGTGACGCTCCGTCGGATGAATCCTCCTCCTCCTGATCCCTCCCTGTGTCTGGTAATGGCCTTCGCCTGGTGCCACAGGGAGGGTTGCCCATGTTGTCGGCAATCCGACGGAGTACACCGGTCATTTGGGTTTGCACCGCCACGAGCTCAGCCTGTCTATCCTCCATCCTTCCTTGGTGTTGCAGTTGACAGGCATGTTGCTGGGACTGCAGGGTCTTCATCTCCTGGAGGGTCCCCTTGATGTCATTGAGGGTGGACGCAATCTGGTCCATGCCCCTGGTGTCACGCCGGTATGTATCCAGGATGTTGCTGACCTGGGACACTACCGGGTCCTGAGCTGCCTGGTCAGGTTCGCGCCTCCGCCGTCCTCCACTCCCGCCACCCCTGCCCACGTGCACCTGGCCTGCCGTTGTGGGTGCATCGGGTCTCCGGGACCCCTGAGGGATGGCATCTGCGTTGCCGCCTGCCTCCTCCTGGGTGCCCGGAGGACCGTGTCCCTCCTGGGCAGACTGGCTGGGTGGTCGTGTGCGGGCAGGGCTCCTGGACGTCTCCTGGGATGTGGCAGGAATGGGGGTGGTGGTTGGCACAGTTGTACCTGACGCAGGTGCTGCAGGTGGTTGGACACCAGAGGGGCCAGGTTGGTCTGGGTCATCCACGGAGTGGTGAGAGTCATCGCTGGCGGTGGGGTCCTCATCCCGCGGAGCCTGGTCCTGTGAGACTTCCCCCCCAGTGTTGGGGGGTGTTCGTCGACGTTGACCTGTGTGTGAGAGAGACAATGTTAACAGTGTCACATGTGGCATCCATGTTGCATGCATTTCTGATTTGGCACTCTTCCTCTGGGTAGTTGGATCTGTCCTGCATTCCTCTCACAGTGCACTTGTGCATGGCTATGTCCCTTGGCCACAGCTGTCAGGGCTTTACGCATGTGTGAGACACAATCTTAGTTGATGCATCTATTTGGGTACACAGTCAGCAGTGTGGTGTGCGGGCGTAGCGAGCCATGCAGAGGCGCCTTACGTGTTGCACTGTACGTGGCCAAATGGTGTTTTGCCAAGGCAATTTGATGTTGCAGGTAGGGGACTGAAGCATTTGTGACAGGGTTCTTACCGACACTGTGGCTGGGTATACTGGGTGTGTGGTTAGGTCTGTGCCTGCAGCACGGATGGACTCGTGCACAGATTGACACATGGACCGGTCTTCATCTACGGAAGGGGGGGTTGAGGCACTGCCAGACCTGGTCTGCATGCACACAGTCCACCGGCTGACGAGTGGACATGGCCACACCACCCAAGGGTGATTTAGTCTCCCTGTGTCTCCCTTCCTCCCTCCCTCTGTCACCCTCCTCCCTCCCTCTGTCGGTCTCCCTCTGTCACCCTACTCCCTCCCTCTGTCTGTCTCCCTGTGTCCCCCTCTGTCTCCTTCCCTCTCATTCCCCCTCTCCCTCCCTCTCTTTGTCACTCTCTGTCACCTCAGGCCAGCTTCCTGGGCACACACAGTTAGCCGGTCTTTGAATGGCCATTGGCTTGTTCATGTGAGTTAGTCCCTGTTCTCCGGGCACCCATTGGGCAGTGTGTCTGAGTGTAGGCTGCTGCTGTGGCGGTGTGTGCTGAGACTCTATCAGAGCGATGCATCTTCATTGTCTGC
The DNA here is from genome assembly GCF_964204655.1 of Triturus cristatus. Classification (NCBI taxonomy): domain Eukaryota; kingdom Metazoa; phylum Chordata; class Amphibia; order Caudata; family Salamandridae; genus Triturus; species Triturus cristatus. Next base: position 1,365,084,500 of record NC_140590.1, read on the forward strand.
TGTTATGTGCAAATTGTGCCTTCGGACCCATGTCATCCTGCATGGCAGCCACCATTTGCAGGCAAGACAGTACTGTGTGGGTACACACAGTTTATATGGCTGTGCCCTGGGCCATATGGGCTGAGGGCATTGTTGTGTGCTTGTGAGTTGCTCAATGTTAGTTTTGATGCCCCCACTCCCAGCATCGACCACATCCTGTGTTGTGTTGGTGTTTTGTGTGGCCTGTGACTTGGCATGGCCCTGATTGATGCATGGGGCATGGTGGCGCTAGTGGCATGTGTGTGTTTGTGGAGTGTTGTTGTGTCCGGTGGTGGCTTGGGGGGGGTGGCATGCATGATTGATTGTGTATGGCATCCCCCCCATGTGAGGTGAGTTGTTTGTGTACTCACCAGGGTCTGGGAGTCCTGGCAGTCCGTGTAGTCCCTCCACCGCCAGCGTGGACATCACCTTCTCCTCCCAGGGATGGTATTGTACCGGTCTGGGGGGCGGCCCTCCTCCAGTGATGTTCCCCTGGTTGTGATTGTCAGTCATCTTCCTCTTGACCGTCCTCCGCAGATCGTACCACCTGGATTGGCACTCGTGCCTGGTCCTTCTGGTGGTCCCAACAGCATTCACAGAATCGACGATCCTCTGCCACATGGCCGTTTTTTCGGATATGCTGGTCTGTCTGACCAATGTCCCAAAGAGCTGTGGCTCGACTCTGAGGATTTCGTCGACAAGGATCTCCAGCTCCTCCTTTGTGAACTTTGGATTCTTGGTGGTGGACATGGCGTGGGGTGTGGGTGTGGATGGTTGTGGGGGTGTGGGTGTGGATGGTTGTGGGGGTGTGGGTGTGGATGGTTGTGGGTGTGTGGGTGTGGTAGTGGAGGTGTGTGTGTGAATGTGATGAGGGGGTGTTTGTGTAGGTGGTTGTGTGAAGGTATGCAAGTGTGAGGTTCAAGTATGGTGGTGTGGGTCGTCTGTGGGCTCTGGCAGCAGTGGGTCTGTTGCAAAGGCTCATGGTTTGTGTGTGTGGTCCATTTTTATTGGTCCATTTGTGGGTGTGGCTGTGTTTGAAATTTGTGTGGGTGTGTTATGAGGAGTGATTGAGTTTTGGGCCTCTGTTTGGCAGTTTGGCAGTTGCAGGTGGGTGTATGTGATGTTTGTGGGGTTGTTGGGCATGTTTGGTGGTGTGGGGAAACTCTACTTGACTCTCCTTGTGTAAATATGGTTTGTCCTGGTTCAGTACGTGTTTTTTTGGCGTCAGTACGGTCCGTACATGCACTGGTGGGGGTGCGGTCCGTACATTCCCTGGTGGGGTGGGGGTTCGGTGCGTACATACACGGCTGGGGGTTCGGTGCGTACATACACGGCTGGGGGGGGGTTCGGGGGCGTACATACACGGGTGGGGGTTTGGTGCGTACATACACGGCTGGGGGGGGTTTGGTGCGTACATACACGGGTGGGGGTTCGGGGGCGTACATACACGGGTGGTGGTTGGGTGCGTACATACACGGCTGGGGGGGGTGTTAGGTGCGTACATACACGGGTGGTGGTTCGGTGCGTACATACACGGGTGGTGGTTCGGTGCGTACATACACGGCTGGGGGGGGGTTTGGTGCGTACATACACGGCTGGGGGGGGTTTGGTGCGTACATACACGGGTGGGGGTTCGGGGGCGTACATACACGGGTGGTGGTTCGGTGCGTACATACTCGGGTGGGGGGGGTTTGGTGCGTACATACACGGGTGGTGGTTCGGTGCGTACATACTCGGGTGGTGGTTCGGTGCGTACATACACGGCTGGGGGGGGGTTTGGTGCGTACATACACGGCTGGGGGGGGTTTGGTGCGTACATACACGGGTGGGGGTTCGGTGCGTACATACTCGGGTGGTGGTTCGGTGCGTACATACACGGCTGGGGGGGTTTGGTGCGTACATACACGGGTGGTGGTTCGGTGCGTACATACTCGGGTGGGGGGGGTTTGGTGCGTACATACACGGGTGGTGGTTCGGTGCGTACATACACAGGTGGTGGTTCGGTGCGTACATACACGGCTGGGGGGGGGTTTGGTGCGTACATACACGGCTGGGGGGGGTTTGGTGCGTACATACACGGGTGGGGGTTCGGGGGCGTACATACACGGGTGGTGGTTCGGTGCGTACATACACGGGTGGGGGTTGGGTGCGTACATACACGGCTGGGGGGGGTGTTAGGTGCGTACATACACGGGTGGTGGTTCGGTGCGTACATACACGGGTGGGGGTTTGGTGCGTACATACACGGCTGGGGGGGGTTTGGTGCGTACATACACGGGTGGGGGTTCGGGGGCGTACATACACGGGTGGTGGTTCGGTGCGTACATACACGGCTGGGGGGGGGGTTCGGGGGCGTACATACACGGGTGGGGGTTTGGTGCGTACATACACGGCTGGGGGGGGTTTGGTGCGTACATACACGGGTGGGGGTTCGGGGGCGTACATACACGGGTGGTGGTTGGGTGCGTACATACACGGCTGGGGGGGGTGTTAGGTGCGTACATACACGGGTGGTGGTTCGGTGCGTACATACACGGGTGGGGGTTTGGTGCGTACATACACGGCTGGGGGGGTTTGGTGCGTACATACACGGGTGGGGGTTCGGGGGCGTACATACACGGGTGGTGGTTCGGTGCGTACATACTCGGGTGGGGGGGGTTTGGTGCGTACATACACGGGTGGTGGTTCGGTGCGTACATACTCGGGTGGTGGTTCGGTGCGTACATACACGGCTGGGGGGGGGTTTGGTGCGTACATACACGGCTGGGGGGGGTTTGGTGCGTACATACACGGGTGGGGGTTCGGTGCGTACATACTCGGGTGGTGGTTCGGTGCGTACATACACGGGTGGGGGTTTGGTGCGTACATACACGGCTGGGGGGGGTTTGGTGCGTACATACACGGGTGGGGGTTCGGGGGCGTACATACACGGGTGGTGGTTCGGTGCGTACATACACGGCTGGGGGGGGGTTCGGGGGCGTACATACACGGGTGGGGGTTTGGTGCGTACATACATGGCTGGGGGGGGTTTGGTGCGTACATACACGGGTGGTGGTTCGGTGCATACATACTCGGGTGGGGGGGGTTTGGTGCGTACATACACGGGTGGTGGTTCGGTGCGTACATACACGGGTGGTGGTTCGGTGCGTACATACACGGCTGGGGGGGGTTTGGTGCGTACATACACGGCTGGGGGGGGTTTGGTGCGTACATACACGGGTGGGGGTTCAGGGGCGTACATACACGGGTGGTGGTTCGGTGCGTACATACACGGGTGGGGGTTGGGTGCGTACATACACGGCTGGGGGGGTGTTAGGTGCGTACATACACGGGTGGTGGTTCGGTGCGTACATACACGGGTGGGGGTTTGGTGCGTACATACATGGCTGGGGGGGGTTTGGTGCGTACATACACGGGTGGGGGTTCGGGGGCGTACATACACGGGTGGTGGTTCGGTGCGTACATACACGGCTGGGGGGGGTTCGGGGGCGTACATACACGGGTGGGGGTTTGGTGCGTACATACACGGCTGGGGGGGGTTTGGTGCGTACATACACGGGTGGGGGTTCGGGGGCGTACATACACGGGTGGTGGTTGGGTGCGTACATACACGGCTGGGGGGGTGTTAGGTGCGTACATACACGGGTGGTGGTTCGGTGCGTACATACACGGGTGGGGGTTTGGTGCGTACATACACGGCTGGGGGGGGTTTGGTGCGTACATACACGGGTGGGGGTTCGGGGGCGTACATACACGGGTGGTGGTTCGGTGCGTACATACACGGGTGGGGGTTTGGTGCGTACATACACGGCTGGGGGGGTGTTAGGTGCGTACATACACGGGTGGTGGTTCGGTGCGTACATACACGGGTGGGGGTTTGGTGCGTACATACACGGCTGGGGGGGGTTTGGTGCGTACATACACGGGTGGGGGTTCGGGGGCGTACATACACGGGTGGTGGTTCGGTGCGTACATACACGGGTGGGGGTTTGGTGCGTACATACACGGCTGGGGGGGGTGTTAGGTGCGTACATACACGGGTGGTGGTTCGGTGCGTACATACACGGGTGGGGGTTTGGTGCGTACATACACGGCTGGGGGGGGTTTGGTGCGTACATACACGGGTGGGGGTTCGGGGGCGTACATACACGGGTGGTGGTTCGGTGCGTACATACACGGCTGGGGGGGGGTTCGGGGGCGTACATACATGGGTGGGGGTTTGGTGCGTACATACACGGCTGGGGGGGGTTTGGTGCGTACATACACGGGTGGGGGTTCGGGGGCGTACATACACGGGTGGTGGTTGGGTGCGTACATACACGGCTGGGGGGGGTGTTAGGTGCGTACATACACGGGTGGTGGTTCGGTGCGTACATACACGGGTGGTGGTTCGGTGCGTACATACACGGCTGGGGGGGGGTTTGGTGCGTACATACACGGCTGGGGGGGGTTTGGTGCGTACATACACGGGTGGGGGTTCGGGGCGTACATGCACTGCTGGGGTGGGGGTTCGGTGCGTACATACGCGGGCGGGGGGGGTGGTGGGGTGTTAGGCGCGTATGCGGGCACATGTCTCCATGGTTGCTATGGGAGTTCGGTTCGGACGGTGTTTTTTGCGTACGGTTGTGAAATGGGGAGGACGGGAGGGATCGTACTTGCGCAGTCGGACTTTATTTTTCCGCACGGTGGGTTTTTCGCCCGGGGACGTGTCGGTGACTTTTCCCGACCCGAGGACGTGTGGGGAAATCTTCCCAATGCGATTCGTATGGACTTTTTTCCGTTCGAATCGTACTTGGCAGTTTGTACGCTACTTTGACGATTCGGACGGAAAAAAATCCGGATACGAGTCGGACGGGGAATTTTTTTACCGGATCGGAATTGGCACCTCTGTGTCTTCAAATTCTTCGACATCAGAGTTATCAAGAAAATCCATGCGTGAGAGACAGTCAGGCCTGACCACCAGAAATGTGTTTAGTGGAAAAATGAAACTCTTGTACCCGCAAAAGTAACCTAACCAATCTGGCAGAAGCCGTGCCAAGCACTGCACCATTAGATGTGTAAGGGGTTTACCGTCAGTAAAAAGTTCAAATTCATGTCCCCAAATGTAATTTGTAAATGTATCTTTTGCCCAAACACATGCAAGGGCCTCACGTTCAATAGTACTGTAATGAGTCTCGGAGGGCTTGAGCATTCTTAAAGAAAAGGCTATGGTGTGTTCTTTTCCAGACACCCATTGACCTAGGACTGCACCCAAACCCGTGAGACTGGCATCCACCATGATGAAACATTTATGTCCATCTTGAAAAGCGTGTAAAGCAGGTGCCTCAACAATGAATTTTTTGACTTGGTTGAAAGAGGACGAGACTTTGTCAGACCAGACACATTTTGAACTCTTGCGCAGGAGGGCACGCTATGGTTCAACTGTTTTAGCATACCCCTTAACAAAACGTGCATAATATTCTGCTAGTCCTAAGAACAACCGAAGAGTATCTTTGTCTTTGAGAGGAACAGAATGACTAATGGCCTTGATAAGGGACAACTTGGGTTTGATACACTCAGATGACAACGTATGACCCAAGTAATCCAGTTGTTGGGTACCAAATTGACATTTATCTGTCCTAATGGTCATGCCTGCTTCATCAAATTTACTTAAAACTTTAGTCAAATTGTTCAAGTGTGTTTCCCAATTTTCTGCAAACACCAGAATATCATCCTGATGGGCCTTGACCCCCGGCATGTCTACGAAAAGATTATCCATCAGCTTCTTAAAGACACTAGCTGCGGAGGCCAGGCCAAAAGGTACCCTGAGATACTTGTAAACCCTGAAAGGTGTGACAAAAGTAGTCAACTCTTGAGAATCGAGTGTGAGCGGTATTTGGTGATGAGTTGAACGGAGGTCAATGATTGAAAAAAACTTTGCCACACCCAAACTGACAAGAAGCTCATGAATCTTGGGAAGGGGATGACAATCAATCAAGATGTTCTTATTCAAAGTGCGTACATCAGCACATACCCTGAACTCCCCAGATCTTTTCCTGACAATAACAATGGGAGATACCCATTCTGAGGAGTCACAAGGTGCAATGACCCCTTCATCACACAATGACTTGAGAACTGACTTAAGCTCATTTCTAGCACTGCGTGGTAAAGGGTGAACCATGTGAACAACGGGTTGGGCATCTGGCTTAAGTCTAACTGATGTTGAAAACCGTTAACAATGTCTAATTTGTTCGAAAGCAAATTAGGAAACTGGTCCAAAACTTTTTGGACGTCTAGGGAATGATCTTCAACATTTAGACAATGCACCTCATTTTGTTATTCATCTAAAAACCCAACTCCAGTATAACCTTAAGGAACATTTCCCAGAGCAATGGGGTTATCAGAGCCAGGAATGTGAAGCAAACCCATTTTGGTAAGATCTTGCCAACCAACTATGTTGCGTCCCGTGACTGCAACGTAGACTTTTGTAAAAATGTACAAAAGGAGTTGCCCCTAGGTGGGATGCACTCCCAGGTGGAGATTACGCCAAAGCAAGGGCACACACCATGAACAAAATCCTTTTTTGGTTTCCTGCCAGACGCGTTTCGGGCCAACGCCCTCTTTAGTGGCAGACCATGTGACGTGGAGGCGTGCGCCAACCACCAGTAAATCCCTGTCATAATGATGCTTAGGTGAACCACCTGAAGCAATGCTTTCTGGGACTGGTGGTTCAGTAAAACCCAAGTGGGTCGCCACCGGCACTCACACTCAAAAATGTCTTTAAAAGGATTGCCTATATTCGCGCCGGCACCCCTGCATGTATAGAGGGCGTTGGCCCAAAACGTGTGTGGCAGGAAACCACAAAAGGACTTTGTTCATGGCGTGTACCCTTGCTTTGGCGTAATCTCCACCTGGGAGTGCATCCCACTTAGGGGCAACTCTTTTTGTATTTTTTATAGCGGCCAGCTTCGTCGCAGGATTGCACCACCGCGAAATACTTGCGGGTCTACGGCTGCTTTATTGGGGCAGCTAACTGTGGAACAGGAGGTGCCTGTTATATGCAGGGGTGCCGGCGCGAACATCGGCAATCCTTTTAAATACATTTTTGAATGTGAGTGCCAGCGGCGACTCACTTGGGTTTTACTGAACCACCCGTCCCAGAAAGCATTGCTTCAGATGGTTCACCTGAGCATAATTATTACGGGGATTTACTGGTGGTTGCCGCACGCCGTCATGTCACATGGTCTGCCACTGAAGAGGGCTTTGGCCCGAAACGCGTCTGGCAGGAAACCACAAAAGGACTTTGTTCATGGTGTGTGCCCTTGCTTTGGTGTAATCTCCACCTGGGAGTGCATCCCACCTAGGGGCAACTCTTTTTGTATTTTGTAAAAATGTATCTACCTAAACATTCCAATCTTGAATTAAAGTAACCCAACATTTCAATATCAAACTCGCCAAATGCTTTGGGTTTGACATCCGTTTGAGTTAAAGTAATAGAACCTTGCCATTTGTCAAAGAACATGAAATCTAATAAAATTTTCATAGGCGAGCCAGAATCAGTCATAATTGGGATTTCTACTTTCACAAATAATGCAATACCTAGGGGACCTCTGATAGAATGACTATTAGACATGGAATTTCATTCAACTGTTAACAACAAATCATGAAATTGTTCTGTGCAGTCATCCAGAGTCTCAGAGAATTCTACACTGTTTACTCTAGTAAGTTTTTTACCAGATCTACAAACACCTTGAAAGTGGCCTACTTTGTTGCATAATACACGTCTTTTCCTATTGCTGTACACATGGGGTAGTTGCTAAGATGTGATTTTGAACCACACCTATAACAACTTGGTTTACTCTTCCTTATCAATTGCTTAGCAGGTTTATTAATGTTCACGGCATTGACGCAGTCTGCAATTTCATGTGTAGATGACTTGACAAAGTTGGATGATTGATCAGTCTGAAGAGCTTTGGAGGTAATAATGGATCTCTCAATTCTCTTTGCAGTGTCAATAGTTTCGAGAAGTATGGGTTTCCTGCAACTAAGAAGGCGGTCTTGAATTTTTCTTGAAAAACAAGAAAAAACAAACTGGTCATGGATGTAAATATCAAGATTCGCTTCAAATTCACAGGTGGAAGCTAAAACTCGTAGTTCAGCGATGTATTCATCTACTGATTTGTCTGCGTGTTGTTTCCTCCTGAAACAATGATGTCTCTCTAGCATAATGTTTGGTTCTTGATCATAATGTCTTGCCAAACGAGCTAACGCCTCTTTGTAGGAATCCCAATGTCAGCATCACCAGCTTCTCCTAAAGGTGTTGGAAAAGGCGGCAAGTTCCCAAAAACATGTTGCGCAGAAAGGCCTAAACAACCATAAACTTTGCGATCAGGTGAAAACTTGACTGCATTGATGCTTCTAAATGATTTTCATAAGCCTTTACCCATTGTCACCAGCAAATACTGGGTTTACCGAGATGTTGCAAAAAAGTAGGTGGTTGAGCAAACTGCTGAGAAGTATCCATAGATGAAGGCAGAGAGTTAAAGAAAATAAACTATTACGCATGTAAAGGAAAAACACCTGTAAATTGAAAAAATATTATTAACATTGAATATGCAAACAGACATATGCAAAATGTCACAATGCAATAAATGAAACAACGTGAAGGTGGCAGTTTAGTTTGTGGGCACCTTAAAGTTTTAAGAGAAAGGTGAGCCTGTCACTGAAGTTTGCAGGCACATAAATAACAGAGGTGAGCTTTTCACCGAAATTGAAGGCTCCAAACCACAACAAGTGAAATTTTGAAGTTAAGTAAAGAATATAAGGTGAGCCTATCACCGAGATGGAAAATTCCAATTATTAGGCTCCAACTAAAATTATTTTCAAAGATTAAATAATGACAATAAGGTGTGCCTGTCACCGTAATCGTAGGCAGGCTGAATAATACCTGTTTTAAAGTTTAAATAATGAAAATAAGGTGTGCCTGTTACCGTAGTCGTAGACAGACTGGATCATAACTGTGTAAGGATGCAATGGCAAACCAATCCAATATGGCCGCTTGTGACGGAGCAGAGCAGCTGGGTAATGAAGTGGTGACTTTTTCAAAGGAGGAGGAGGAGGTGACGTCACGAGGAAGGGCAGCAGAGAAACACCGCCGGAACAGCGGAGACCAATGAAACTGCCGCTGCGCCCTGCATGAAAAAAGACTGAAAATGGCAGGCGAAGGCACTGTGCTGCTTGTCGTCCATCCACAGTGAAGCCCGAAAATGGCAATGAAAGCTGAAGGATGAGGCGTACCGAAGAAATGGTTGGTGGGTGCTGGAAGTGAGGGTTCCTCTGGTCATTGACAAAATGAAGTGAGGAGGAAATGAGGAGACTCCGAAGTAAGTGAAAGAAGATTTATTTCAATAAAATGAGGCACCCACGACTGAGCGCTCCCGCCGCGTACCAGGATCTCCGCTAACTGATTAATGTTGACAGAATCCTGGCATGCAAAGAACAGAGCCCGATCGTGGAACCATGTTTAAACAATCATAAGGAGAAAGACACCCTCGCACTGGCTCCAGCACGAGGATGCCTCTAAACAAAGTAACACACTACAGATGCATTAACAGACTTGATTTTACAAAGCGCTGAGCTCAGTCACAACATCGTGCTGCAAACAAAGGTAACCAGTGTTTTTGTTCCACTTGTACATACTGTTGGCTGGGCTCTACCAGAAAGGACTTGGGTGAAACTAGGTAAAAGTGAAAATATTCACATCCCCATCAGATTGCTTCTTTCATGATCTGAGAGTGTCCCATTTCAATGGTTGATAAAGTTCTGCTGGCACAGGCCAATTTCGGCCATGTTTCTGCAATGGTTGATTGAGCAGGATGTCCGTGAACCCAACTGGACAGCATCTACTTTCAGTTTGGTTCTCCATTTCACATTAAAATATGGCATTGCTGCCTCACTAAGAAGCAATATCCTGGTGCTGGGGAATGCTGATTGGTGTTCTTTTATCCATTTCCAGTTTGTCTTCATCAGTTGCCTGAGAGGTTCAGTCAGTATCACTAAGATGGGAAGGAATTATTAGCACATTGTCACTCACATCGAGTCTGAACAAGGTTTCTCTAATAATGTTCTAGGAGACTTACTCTGCAGATGAGATTCAGAAGTTCAATTGCTATACCAGCAGAAACAAACATGGGTTAAGAAAGTTGTAATATACAGCCACGCCTCACCTAGCAGGACTTGATGGTAACCCGGATTGAGGTTTAACATTGAAAACCATCTTGTCCCATTAAGATCATGAAGGTGGTTGTCAGTTGTTGGAGTCAGGTGTCTTTCATCTTGAATTGCCTTATTTTGCAGTCTTATGTCAATGCAGATAAGTACTGGTCCTGGCTGCTCCTGCTTGAGTGTAACAACCATCTGGGTAGTTTTTCCAATACCTTTGAGGTTTTTCCGTTTGTGTAGTTCTTGTTCCACGGTGAGGCAGAGATGAAATCGAGATGAAATGGAATTTTGCAATTCTGCAATTCTGTATGGCATATTGTCTTATCAACATGCAGCATGACTGGTTTGATTTTCAGGCATCCAGTGTCTTGAAAGAGGTGTTGGTAATCCTTTAGATTGTCTTCTACCCCAGCCTCACCCACTTGTTTAGCAAAGGCAATTCATTTGAGGGGTTCTGCCGTGCGGCAGCTCCTAAGGGTGTTTGCCCTGGCTTCCGTGACAAATAATTTTGCAGATGTGATATCTGATTCATGGGTTACCTTAGTTGTGAACATTCCCATAATAGATATGGGTTCCTAACCCCCATATGTGAACAGTCTGCTTTTGACTGACCTGAGCTGTAGTCTGGGTTTAAGCGGTTGCAATTGGTGGGAGCACATGACATACATGGATGCACCAGTGACTATTAGAGCCTGTATTGGTTGAGTTACTTAGTATAGTTGAATTCTTTCTTTGAGAATGCTTAGTGAAGGATAATATGAATATTTTCACATCACTGTCATCACCTTCATCTGGATAGTAGAGTGGTGAGAATGATGGAGTGCTGGCCTTGTTGTGTGTGTCATCTGACTTGGCATGACTGCCAGGATTAGTTTTGACTTCATGGTGGAGTTCTTCAGGGTGTACCCTCCTCTTCCACCTCTGTAGAAGCGGTTGTAGTACTTGCCACAATTCCCAGATTTTGCTATGAAAAAACAAACATAGTTATCTTTGGTCGGAAAAAGTGAAAACAACATCAATGGCATTTTAACAATAATCATCTGACCATCGCAAATCAATATTAATATTTGGGCTGCTGGTTGGACAACAAAGGAGGTCACTTATTACATTTGAACTCACTAAAACCAAAATTAGCCTCGTTGCAAGGTGCTTTCCAAACAATATTCAAGTGCACAAACAAGTTCTCTTTTGAGGTACTGTTAAAAATAGTCTCTGCTAAATTAGTGCTAACACTGTCATACGGATCAGAGGCCAACCCGGGAAAACTGGGGACTTTCCTAAATAAGACACAGAGCGCCAGGAAACACCTTGCCAGCTCAAATTAGGATGGAATTCACATTACAGGATCAACTGCTTTTACAAATAGCCTGCATAATAAAATACCTGCATTCCACAAGATCTGCTGAGCAAGGATCGTTAAAACATCTCATTTGGCGCGGAAGTTGCATGTCTTGACAGCACAAATCACTCAAATGCCTGGTTGCACGCCCTAGACGAAGCACTGGTGCAAACTCGATCAAGGGAGCTCTGGAATTTAAAATTATCTCATCTACAGTTCAAAACAGCTCTGAACAGAAATATAAAAATAATATCACGGAAATCTGATCAAAGAGCATTTGCTGAAAGAGAACATGCTTACCTGGTCCTCAGTAGCTACGACAGAAAAGGCCCACAAACATATATTAACAAAACATTTTCCTCCCATTATAAGATGAAATTTCTGCAGCTTCGGATGGGCTCCTTTACATACTTAGACCTGTCTCCATGATGGGCCGATAAACCAGAGTTGAAAATATGCAGACTATGCAGTCTATTTCAGGAGTCAATAACTCATTTTCTGTGTATTTGCCCTACACTATTGATAGACCGCAGAAGATTGCTCAGGTTCCTATGGATTAAGGAGGGGACACGCACATTACCATCTGCCATCAGTTTCCTACTGAACAATGAGCAGCCGCAAGGGATCACAAAAGGGGTAATTAATGTAGGGTGTGTGGAGAAGCAACTAAAAATAAATCCAGAACCCCAAAATGAAGTAGTGGAGGATCCCTGAACATTAGAAGTCTTAAAACAATTAGCCTCAAATAGACAGACAGTACTGCTTCTCTTTTGAGCCAAAGGCACTTTTATTAAGCCATTAGTCTTCTATTGAATTGCATTTTAACCATTTTTACCAGTGAGGAATACTGAGGGTGAATTCTGAATTTCCTGTTAAAATATGTATAGTAGGGGGGCGTGGTCTCGCTGCAAATGAGGTGAGACGCACGCCGCCGGAGCTCTGGTGGATCGCTACCTTCATTAGCTATTATAAGCGGAGCGGGGGCTCATCTGCAGCCGTTTTTTGGGGTGCACAGGTGGCAGAAGGTGAGGAGCGTCTCCTGGCGAGCTAAAGGCACTGAGGTTGCACCGGTTGCGGTGGCACAGCCGTGTTGCTCTGGCCTTCCACTGCTGAACGCAGTGGCCGACATCTTGTGGCTTTCAGGCCTGGAGCATACTGTGTGATCAGCAAGCGCTGTCCCGACCCTCCTCGGACCACATTGGTGCCGTGCTGTCCTGGAAAAGGTGACAGGATACATCTGAGGTGGCGGACGCATCGGAGGGCGCTGAGAGCTGCCTGTGAACCCTGAGGTGACAACAGCTGTCCGCCATCTTAAATGCGGGCATGGACCAGACTGCGACGGAGCCGGTCTTGAGTGGACGGCGGGCGTGGCGAGCTGCCGGTGACTGGGCAGCATGGCGGTGAGGGGAGATATTGAGTGGCAGGCGGCGGCTAGAGGCGGTGTGTAGAGGGCCCTGAGTGCGGAGGACCCCGCTCGATCCTGCTCCTAGCGCGCTCTGGCTGTGGCGCGCAGAGACCCTAAGACTGAAGGCGAAGGGGGGCTGGGCTGCTGCACTTGCGAAGAAGGCCGTTGTTCTGCCCACGCGCACTGCCCGTTTGCCTGGCCGCCTCCTGTCAGCAGCTCGATGATTCCCTTGTGAGAAGGTCCCCCAGAGACACTCTCGGATTATATGAGCCACGCATCGGATCACGCGGCCGGGGGCCGCGAGGAGACTGACCAGGCCCCAATACGCCTATTGATGCCCTTGTGAGACGCTCGCCGCTACGTCCGCGCACCCTGCCTGACTGCCCGGCCTATACTCCACGTTCGCCCGAAGACATCCTTGCTCTGCCCATGGGAGGGCCAATTCCTGCGCTGCCACTGTGTGAAGGGCATGCCGCTGCACCTGTGCGCAATCCATAGCTGTGACCGCTCACCTCGCCAGACTGCCCTTCTACATCAGCCTGAAGACTTTCCTACGTGGGGGCCCACCTGAGACCTTCTGGCCTGTGCTGGCCATGCTGGGCCGCGACACACCGGATCTCATGTGACTGGGGCCTGAGGGGAGGCTGGCCTGACCCCGGTGCGCTTGCCGCTGCCCCTGTGAGACGACCACTGGCTGCACACCTTCTGGAGGTGAGGTGGGCCAGGTGCGGGACCTGGCTGGGACATTGTGCTGTGTTTTGAGGGTCCGACCACATACTCCCGCAGGAACACCGTGAGCTCTAAAGGGATGCTGTGGGCTCAACGGGGGATGCTGGAAATAAGATGTCGCGACGGCCTGAGCGCCAGGGCCTTTTATACTGAAGCGCCTGGCCCGCTTGAACTTAATGTGGAGACTGACGCCTCAGGGGTGACCTGTGGCAAGGGATGGTGCCCCCTCTGGAAACCTTGATCTGAAGATACCAGATAAGTGGGTCATGGGTGGGCTTCACGGGCCATAAGGAGGGATTGGGCGATTACCACCCTTGCGACTGTGGTATCGCTTGAGGACACACGCATTGGGAGGGCGGCGGGATCATTTGGCAATTGGACATCCTTGCAAGCTCTCACACAGACCCTCGGTGCCCTTTGTGACTGGAAACTAGCGGAACAGCCGCAGCACAATAATGACACGTACCAATAGAGGCAAAGACGTTTCAGGGCCAGCGTCCAAAGACAACTCTATGGCAGCGATGTGGGGTAAGGTGGGCCCGTCTACCCCCTTTGAGGGGACCCCGCAGGCTGGAGGGAACTCATTGCCGGTAACGCAGGCATTTATGGCCTCCTTCTTGTCCGAGTTGAAGTCTGAAATTGTCTCCCTATGTACCGAAGTGCACTCCTGTGTTCGGGAACTCAGGAAAGAAGTCGCAGACCTAGGCGAGCGAGTAGACGGGCTGGAAAAGATGGTTGACACCCACATAGAGGACCAGGAGCAACTCTGGCAATGCATAGAATTGCAACTGAAGCAGGAGGACCTGACTAAATCGAAGCCGCCGGAATAATCTCCGCATCCGGAGGGTTCCTCTCGGAGCACAGCTACTCCACGAGGTATGGGGAGATGATGACGCCTCCCCGCCGGCTTTAGACTGGGCTCACTGAGTCTCCGGGCCCGTGGGCAGGTCGGGCCTCCTCCCGGACATTTTAACCAGGGTCCACTTTTTCACAGAAAAAGAAGCTATTCTCCGGGCGGCGAGAGCCAAGCAGGATCTCACATATGAGGGGAACAAAATCCAGATTCTTCAGGGCATAGCACCCAATACCTTACAACGCCGCCGCGACTTTAAGCCTGTGACAGATAAGCTGCGGAGCATGGACATCTCCTATCAGTGGGGCCACCCCTTCGCCCTTATTTTTACATGGGAGTCCAAGCGTAGGGTGATCCGGTCTTACAAAGATGCAGCTCAACTACTCCGACTTCCTTCCTCATGGTCCACCAGTCTCACTCGCCCTCTGCCTTCTGCACGGGTGCCTGCCAAGCCGACCTGGTCGACCGTATACCAGCGCAGACGCTCACCACCCTTTAATGAACAAGCGTCCTCACAGGTTAAACAGGACATTATCGAGCACATCAGGTCCTTGGAGGGGGACAAATCAGAGACAGGTCCAGATTCCCCAATCCCCTGATAAACAGCTCATGTACCCGTGACGGACATTGGAGCCTTCCTTTGGGAGCACAGCTCTTCCTAGTCGGTCTTGATGTTTGCTGTTGTGACCTCAACGCTACCCCAACTCACCTTCCGCAGTGTAGCTGATGCCGGAGCACCCCGCCTGGATGAACTAGAGAGCAGCAAATGACCTACTCCCCTCTGTTCCTGAGAGAGTGACGTCTCTGGGCTCATTAAAACCTTAGGATGTAGGCTGGCTCACGACTGGAACAGGATAATGTGGCCCGGTTGGCCAATGTTGGTTATCTTCTTTTGTCTTTTCTACCTTCCTACTTGTCTGTACCTTTTTTCTCCTTTCTTTTTGTCTACTAGGTATGGCGGACTGGAGACCCCAATGCTATGATGCGCCCCTGTCGACAGGGAAGGCCCACTTCTGAATCCCCCTTCCATTACCCTGACATGCTTTCTACGGTGGCATCATGGACTAACTTGGGATCCGATTTACTTCTGGCTCTTCCCGCCCCTTTAAAGGTATTAACCCTTAATGTCAAGAGGCTCAACTCTTCTAATAAGCGGCAGCAAGTGTGGCGCTACCTACTTCAACACAGCCCAGACATTATCTTTCTTCAAGAGACCCACCTGTTGAAAATAGATACTCCCCGCATGGCACACCCAAAATATCCCCCCCAATTCTGGGCCACAGCAACCACCAAAACGACTGGAGTGGCTATTATATGCAGAAATGGTATCAGGCAGGGGGACCCCAAAGCCTTTCGCAGTCCAAATGGACGTTTCATCAGGGCAGGGGTGGTGATTGGGAAATGCCTATTTACGCTGTGTAATGTCTACGCACCGAACCAGATGCAGGACTCCTACCTCCGAACGCTCCTGCGGGACCATGTGCCATAAGGCGACCCCTCCTTGATTTTGGGGGGAGACTTTAACCTGGTGTGGGATCATGCGATGGTCCGTAGTGAAGCCTCTTCGAACGGGATGAGGGCCATGGCCTCCGCACTCCGGAAATACACAACAGACCTTGGCTTGCTGGACTCATGGCGATAACACTCTCCGGAGGAGCGGGATTATTCGTACTACTCGCACGTCCACCACTCGTACTCGTGTATTGATTATCTTTTTATTTCACACGCCCTTGCAAGGGACACGTTAGCGGCGTCTATGTCTGACATATCATTATCTGACCATGCCCACGTGGAGCTCCTCTTGCAGGATGCGGCCACTTGTCCCACCCGCATCCTGCGGTGGCGCCTGCCGCTGCATGTCTTGCGAGATCCGGCTGATGTGGAAAGCATACGAACTGCCATTGACTCTTATTCTATGAGCAATGACCTACCCGGGACTCCTTTTCCTGTGGTGTGGGATGCCTTCAAGGCTACAATCCGCGGCCACATGACATCTTTATCGATTGCACGGGCGTGGGAAGCCCGCCGTCTGGAAGATAGCCTCTCCAAGGACATTAAGAAACTGGAGAGGCAGGATCAGGAACATTCCTAGCTCGCGGGTTGGCGGCGACTTGCAAACCTTCGGGGTCAGTTTCGCACCCTGCGCACCAATAAAGCTGAGCGGTCCCTGCTAGCCTTAACACAAAGATATTTTGAGGGGGGGACAAAGTGGGCAGATTGCTGGTGAAGCGCCTGAGGGCACGTGCAGCGAAGGCCCACATAGCGAATATTCAATTGCCGGTTGGAGAATGGGCCACGGATCATATCCGGTACTTAGGGCTTCAATTGACCCCCTCCTTGGGCACATGGTCCCAGGTAAATTGGCGAGAACGCAAGAGAACTGTCTTGGAAGACTTACGGGGATGGAAATCCCTAACTATCTCCTGGTTGGGTAAGATTAACGCTGTTAAAATGTCGATTCTCCTTAAAATCTTGTTTTTATTCCAATGTCTTCCCTCCCCTATTCCGCAACACCAAATACAGGGCCTCCAACGAGATCTCACTAGCTTCATATGGGGCGGACGTAGGCCACGATTCTCCCACAAGATCCTCATGTTGCCTTAGACAGAGGGGGGCTAGCGTGTCCCAACCTTCTGGAATATTATTGGGCCTCGCATCTCCGCTTTGTCTCGGTGTGGATAACCACTGGAAGCGAAAAGATCTGGTTCCATATGGACAGGACGGTAACTGGGCGCACCATCTGGGATCTTGCGTGGCTCCATCGTACAGCGCGCTCACACAGTGCCTACTAAAACGGTCCTAGATATATGGGACAAGGTAGCCGTGTGTAAGGGACTAACCTTCCCCTCCCCCATACTCCCATTGCATGTAACCCACTATTCCCTCCGGCCCTCCACTCACAGACATTCGCTAACTGGCTACAGGGGGGAAGCAGAGTGATCGGAGACCTGTATTAGGGGAAACACTTAAGACATTTGCCCAGTGCAGGGAGGCCTTTTGTCTCCCACTGGGAGCGGGACTACAATCTGCACAGCTGCGGCATTGGGTGTCCTCACCAGAGATACAGCAGGCTGCTGTCCGACCATTCACCCCCTTTGAACGGCTGGTCTGTTCCTTCGATGAATCGAAAGGCCTTATTTCTCGGACGTACCAGATCCTACAGCACCCTCCGACACTAACTATACACCCATATCAACGCCAATGGCAATCGACGTCAACCACGGAAATCACACCCACACAGTGGAATCGCCTTTGGCGAGACATTCCTAGGGTCTATCGTAGCATCCCACAAAGGAAAAATGCATACAAAAATATGACGCAATGATGTTACACGCCTACTCGACTGCACAAAATGTTCCCTGCCGTGTCCCCCTTGTGCTGGAGGTGTTCGAATGCATCTGGAGACTTCATTCACATTTGGTGAGATTGTCCGCTCTTGACCCTGCTCTGGAAGGAAGTCCTCAGTCATTTTAAGGAGGTATTGGGCTTCCCCCTGCCTGAGTCTGCAATCACGATCCTTTTGGGCCTTAAACCTGCCAACTTAAAAGCACTTACCCGCAGCTACTGGACTATAGCACTTCATATGCTTGGGGCGGCTAAACAACTTATAGCGTTGTACTGGAAAAAAACTGAGACTCCCCCAATTGACGCTTGGTTCACGCGCTTATGGCATGTAATAACCATGGAACTTTTTACAGCGCGACTGCAATCATGCGACACCCGCTTCACAGACGTTTGGCGACCCTTAGTCCAATACCTCTGTAAAATAGAACATGCGCGCTATCTACCCTCCAAGCTTAGAGCGCTGCGACTCTTTGAAGATGCCATACTCCCATCGGACCCCAATAGGCTCCTCACGTAACCAGACCAACCCTGTGTGACGCTCCTTTCGACAAGCTGTAAGATATCCACTCTTAACACCATGCACTGCTGCGCGCATCTGCCCGTCTGCCCGCCTGACCGCTTTCATTGCTATATACTTCTCTTTTCTACTACCCCCTCTTCTTTCGACTCTTTTCAGTCCATTCACCGTTATCCACTTTATATGGGCCTTTTCCCCGTGTTCTCATTGTTCTTGATTTTAATAAAAAAGGTCCTGAGACTTCCCACAACACTCTAATATTGCTATATATACTATGTCATGCGGCCGGCCCAACAAGGGTTGTAGGCGAGATGCTGTGTTCCAAATCGTCTCCTAATGCCTTTACATATTCTTGGAGAACCTTGGGTGAAACGCGGACGGCCCTAAATGGGTTGTGGGCTTAACGCTCTGTTTATCTGGACCTCTGTTCTACTTTGTATTTAGAAAATAAAACAGATTTCAAACAAAATATGTGTAGGAAGCTGGCTCTGCATATACTATACTAAAGTGAGGTATAGTGTGCACAGAGTCCAGTGGAACCCCAAAGGTAAGCAGTGGTAAAGTTAGATAGTACCTTACTCTCTATTTGTGGTAGGGGTGGTACTTAGCATACCCATCCAACAGCTTAGGAGCTTTTGTTTGGTGGGATGGGACCCCATGGCTATGTTTTTAATTTTACATAGGGTCCTTACCTCCTTGAAAGACAAGTGAAGGCAAGGAGTGAGGTCGAGCTCCTTAACCTGGTCCTCTATGCCATTGTGGTTATTTTCACTAACAGATGGGTTCTTGTTTTGAGATATTGTTAAAACCCCCTAGCCCTAGCTAAAGGGACTTTTTATTTTCCTAAAATTCTTAAGGGACTTAACCAAGGCCCTGACAAGACATTTAGTAATTTTG
The DNA here is from genome assembly GCF_964204655.1 of Triturus cristatus. NCBI lineage: Eukaryota > Metazoa > Chordata > Amphibia > Caudata > Salamandridae > Triturus > Triturus cristatus. The sequence continues at coordinate 1,365,103,803 of NC_140590.1, forward strand.
CAAAAAATGCCAATTTGAAAAAAATCAGAATTCTAAAGACAATTTGAGAGTTCTGTTGTGTGATCAGGTGGTAATGAAGTAGTCCAACAAATGCAAAGTTGTATATCCCACCGCTAATCCACCAATGTAGGAAGCTGGCTCGGTATATACTATACAAAAGTGAGGTATAGTGTGCACAGAGTCCAGTAGAACCCCAAAGGTAGGCAGAGGTAAAGTTAGATAGCACCTTACTCTCTATTTGTGGTAGTGTGGTCGAGCAGTAAAGCTTTATCAGACGACAGTGTTAAGCATTTGTTGTGCACACTCAGTCAGCAAATGAATTCACACACTCAAAGACTGAACTTCAGACCAATTGTTTTTGTATAAAATATTCTTTTAGGTATTTTATTTCTAGAATCAAGCAAGCCTGGCACATGTAAGTGATAAATACTGTGTAGTAAATATACAGTTGTAATACAGTTTGTATTGTAATTGTATATGCACTTTGTTTTGACTTACAGTATTGTTATTGAGAAATGCAATGCTTTGTAAATACAGTACATATACTTTGAATGGGACTTTGAGTACAGTTACAGGTAAGTTACTCTTTAGATTACTTTTCTTACACAGTGCAGTATACCTGGATACTACACTGGAACGTTTGCTGTAAACAGGTAAGTAAAAGTGTTTTGGTTATTCAGTACAATTTTAGAAGGATTTCTTAGGTTTTCTAACTCCACACTTAGAAACTTTTCACAGAAAAACAGTCAATGTTATCCTATGGAGAAAAATTGTGTTTTCGGTCAGGCGATAAATACTTTGTTGTGGGAGTTGGTGTTCTGGGGTTAGACTCAGGGGTCCCCCAGGGTCAAAGATGCACTCTTGTTACACCCTCAGTGGCACTAGGGCTGACGGGTGCAGAGTGCTGAGGCCCAATGTTATCCAAGGGGGGATGGGGGCCTCCGGTTGGTGGCTGCTGACAAGCAGGACACTGGGTTGTAGGAGCAAAGTTCCTGGCTTAAGCTCAGGGCAAAAGGGGGATTAGGCTAGCAAAAAAGGTGCACCCTCAGCAGCACTGGGGCGGCTGGGTGCAGAGTGCTGTTTTGGCGTCGGGTGCCCTGTAGCTTTCAATGGGAGTCTCAGGTTTGCAAAATCACTGCAGGCTCGGGCGCGAAGGTCTTTTGGGTGCGACCACAACTTCGGGAGGAAAGTTGGGATGCTGGGGGTTGGTTAGGCACTGTCGGTTGGGCCACCCAAGGCCGTGGGGCGTCGGGTGAAGGGGTGCTTTTTATGGTCGGATCTTCTTACCAGCTCCTGGTCGCGGTTGGGGGAACCTTCTGGTTTGAGGCTGCAGGCGTCAGCTGGAGGCTTGAGGCTGGTCAGGGGTCACCAGATATTGGGTCAGGATCGCCGGGGAGACCTCCTCGTGGTGTTTGCCCACTCCAGCTCGGGCCGTGGACGGCGGGTGTAGAATGGTGTGGATTTGCGGTTTCCGGCTGGGGCCAGAGGTTGTTGATGTACAATTCGGTGTACACAGAAGACACAGTCTTTGTGGTTGAAGGCAGGCAGGTCCTCCGGAGACTTTGAGGTTGCTGGCTGCAGGACACACCGGGATTTTGCAGGAGCAGGTTCGAGGTGGAGACAGGCCGGTAGGGCTGGGGCCAAGTCAGTGGGCGTCTTCCTCTTGTTAGCTTCGGCACGGCTGTTCGGCCCTTCTTCTTTTCTTGTTACAGGTTCTTTTCTGAGGAAGCAAGGTTCAGGGGTGCCCTTAAATACTAGATTTAGGGGCATTACAGGTAGATAAAAAGGTTGGTACTAATGGGTCCCTTCTCTGGGGTAGGTACACCCCCTATTGTGCCACCCTCCAGTGGGAGGGGGGCATATGCCTTTCTCTGGTTGGCCGGGTCCTCCCATCTGCAAGATGGCCGAGACTAAGAGTTGTGCTTCCCCTTGCCTCTGCCACCTGAGGGGTGGAGTTGGCAGAGGTGGGAACATCTCTCTTTCTCCCTTGTTTTTCCTGCCGGTTCTCCCACCCAAAGTGGGGGTCAGAACCAGTGGGGACCAGTTGCTGAAAGCATCAACTGGCCTGGGGAAGCTCACAAAGGTAGAAAGCCTTTGAAGCTTCCCCTTCGTGGACCCTGCCCATCTTGGGGGAGGAGGCTTGGCACCTCCTCCTAGGATGTGCATTGTTTCAGGCGCTCAAGAGCGGCAGGCTCTCGACCCAGGGGTCCAGAAACATGTCTGGTGGTGGCAGCTGGGGAGCAGCCACTCAGTTTAGACACTAGTGTTGGGTATTTTTTTATGGGGCATCTTGTGGTAAATAAAATAAATATTACCGGACTGAATTTCATGCGGAATCTTAACTTAAAGTAAAATAGCTCAAAATAACAAGAGGCAGAATCCGTGGTATAAGAGGTTTTCTAATGGGCTTTATTCCATTCAAAATGGCCGACTCGAGTCGCGGCCCTCAGGTTCCGTCACCACGAAGGTTCAGGAAGTGAAGTACAATAATTCATTAACAGACATGTATTTTTATAATAGGTACATTACAATGAAACGAATGTAGAAGGCGTAACATTTGATAAGAAAAAGTGACGTGACAGTGACATAATCGAAACTAGGCGTAATAAGGAATAAAAGAAACATGATTGGTTAGAATTATCAGACATAGGTGGATCTATAAGATAATACTTGGCATAGATGCGCGCGCGGCAGCATGACGTGTAATTGACGTGCAACTAGGGGGTGAAGGGGACTTGACATTTAGCTCTACATGTGGAGACGAGAAGTCTGGGGTCAAGTCATCCTAATCCCAAATCATATCTAACATCCTATGTTTAAAGAACTATGTTATCCACAAGGAAGAGACTCTCGGACAGAATCTATTCTATACTGACTGTGTGCGTGTACAAGCGTCTAAGTGTCTGTATGAGATGCGAGGGGCAGAAAACTTTCCATGGCAACAGGGCTATGAATCACTTGCAGGAGGACGGAAAGGCTGAGTCCCTTGCTTGTGAGCTAAAGGAAATGTTTACCTAAATCACTGGACAGGAATGCATCGGCTGGAGAGCAAAATAGATAATTCGAAGGTGAAATACAACTTCTTGGCAGACAGGCGAAAACTAGCCGAGGCAGGCACCGTTAGCTGCACAGGGAGTAGGACAAAGTTCATGGATACAGATGCGAGCTCAAGCTGAAGCTGTCAGAGACAGAGAGCAGGGAAAGGCTTTGAGGACAGAATCGGGCCTACTTGCCTGAACTGTAAAGATGAAGTAACTTAGCCATATAAAGTCGGTGGCCTTTTATACTTAGGAATCGAATATCCAGCCCATTGATGGCGGATCTGACAGAGAACATGTTGACGGTAGACACACATATGTTTGCGTCTTAGAAACTGGAACTGGAGGGAACATACATGTACTTGTAACATGCATATAAAACTGTTGGGGTCCAAGATAGGGGACATAACTGATCAGGAAAATCCACATTTCCACATTCCCTCCTTGTCCCCTTCTTGCCCTTCACGAGACATCAATCTTCATTAATCCTTCGATTTGCTCATGGAGCATCATTTCTTCTTCTTTCTTCTTCCGGGATCTTGAACGAAAACCTTGATGTGGAATACACGATGTGGCACACAGACCACAAATCGCTGGTCCACATTGCAGGCATAGACAACAACTGAAGAGCATAAGAAGGCCAATACCTAGGAAGGATAGAACTCTCCATCCCCAGGCTGATATCACACTCCAAAACCACCCGGACCACGTCCAAGTGCCTGGATTCTCGTGTATCTGGCTTACAATCTTATGAAGGCGTGTTATAGCTTTATATACAGATGGCGAATTTTCTGGTATGAATATACAGCAGCTGGATCCGATGACCCTACAAGCTCCGCCCCTATCGGCCAGGATGACGTCAAGGACAAGACGATTCTGGAGAACAACAATTCTCATCACTGATTGTTCCTCTGTCAGATTGCCTAGGGCGGCTATAGTCTCGTTTACTACAGCTTCAAGAGTCTTGGTGAGTCTGCGTATCAGCTTACTATTTGATATCGTACCTATATAGGGAAAGATACCTTTATTGAAATCTACATACTTGTCCCATGCTGTCTCAGTATAATCGACAACTGGGAGATCTCTTTGCTCTCTATTGTGTACTAAATGAACATTTCGATAATAATCAGGGGGAGCTAGGAAAATAGGTGGCAAAAGGAATGCGATGTAACAGGTACCATCCCAATCTAGAGGCAGACGTATATATGCCGTCTGACCACATATGAAGTAGGAATGGCGAGAAGCTCTAAATGAAGATTTACCTTGATCACTATATTCTACTGTAGTAACGCATTGGCTATGGCCCATGTGTATGGAACCAACTTTTCTTACACATAATTCACCCTTAACTGGAAATACTGACATAGTGGGCAGAATTAGTTCAACTTCGAATTTGACATTCAGAATCATAAGATTAGGCGTAAAATTACCTAATTTATACACTTCATTTTCTAAATCAGTTCCTGTTCTACTGGGGTGACCCTCCTTATTAGGGTAACAGACTTTGAATAGAACTAGATTCAGATTTCCCCATATCCAATGTTGTTGATAAACTGCTGTGTCTGGGTCTATGGAATTTAATAAACTAAACCATGCTCCACAGGAGCCATTGTGTGTGAATGGATGTGGAAAGAAAGGCAGAACTCCTTTGTTATTCTGATAGGGAGGGAGTCGGCCACACACCCAACAATTGGTCGCATTACTAGTCTGATGGGAATGATGTAACATACTAATGAATGTGTTATTGCGCAGCGCAAGTCTATAAGATAATTCATGTGGTGGTAGGTCACTAAAAGAATGTTCATCAGTTATATTGAAAACACGTTTAGAAACAGGATAATACATATGCAAAATCATACTCGTAATAATTACTAAAATACTCAATAAAAACAAAATTAATAATGTCACAATACAGTGGTTACGCAGTAATTTACAATAAGCATGTCGTTTCATTATGATTCTGGACTCTACATGATTCAGACCTAAGGGGTACATGTCGGGACAGATTCAACCGCTTCACCTTGGAGAGGACTTAAACAATCAAATCGTCCGACAGTTTAGATCTGGACCTGAGTTTCTGTTTATAGCACTGAGAGTCATTTTGTTCAACAAAAGGAAGTTTTGAATCAGTCTGTGAGGGAGTGCAGGGCACAGTGTCTATATCTGAAGGTAGTCCATGAAATTTTTTTACGTGACTGGAATGAATCCACCCTTTTCGTCCCTCGATCTTCACGGCTGTTCTTGTGGTCAACAGGACCAACTTGGGTGCTTTCCACCTGGGCTCCAATTGACTCTTCCTGTCGAAATTTCTCACAAAGACAAGATTACCCGGAACAACGTCATGGGGTTTCGCCTCAGTGTTGTCGGGAAAGGCTGCAGCTACCTGTGAACGAGAAGATTGTAGTGCAGACATCAAGGAAGCCAGGTAATCTGTCAGCATATTACAGTCAACATCAGTTATTTTACGTGGTATAGGCGTCCCCCACATATTCGGTGGTCTACCAAAGATCACCTCATACGGGGATAGCCCTGTTCTAGAGTGTGCTACCATTCTCATGTAAAAGAGTGCAACTGGTAATGCTACTATCCAGTCGACACCTTTCTCTCTACATATTTTGGACAATCTGATTTTCAGTGTCTGGTTATGTCTTTCTACGAGACCTGCTGCTTCGGGGTGTCGGACACAGTGGAATTTCCACTGATATCCCAACAAGAGTGAGACATGTTTCATTAATTCGGATGAGAAAGGCTGACCGTTATCTGAATATACAACACGTGGTAAACCGTACCGTGGGAAGAATTCTCGAACTAGCTGCTTGGCAGTAGTCGAGGCAGTGTAATCTGATACGGGATACGCCTCTGTCCAACGGGAGAGAGCGCAGACAACTACGAGGACATATTTGAATCCTCGACAACGTTCCATCTGAATATAATCCATCTGGAGGACTTCAAAAGGATGGTCAGGAGGCTGAAATCCACCCTGCTCTACGGGAACACTCTTTCCTGGATTAAACTGACAACATATCATACAGGTACGAACTTTTTGTTTAGCTGCTGCTCGTAAATGTTTGTTGAACCAAATGTGCTGAATGCTGTCTAGCATAGCCTTCTCTCCTAAATGTGCTGGACTGTGAACTGTAGCTATAATGGCTTGAACCATGGAATCAGGGAGAAACCATACAGATTTCTCCTTCGTCATCCATCCTTGATCTGTCTGGATCCCTCCTAGTTCAGTCCACTTCTTTATTTCTTCTGCTGTGGCATGTGTCTGTATGTCAATTACGTCAAGTGTGGGATCCTTAATTGTCATACACTGTGTTGGTGTCTGAACTATTGGCTTTGTCATGTCTAATGTGCGATTCTGAGCAGTCTGTTTAGCTGTTCTGTCAGCTAAATCATTGCCTTGAGAAATGGTATCAGTAACCTTCGTGTGTGCTTTACATTTCATAATCGATATAGCAGTGGGTAGATGTATTGCGTCTAACAAGGCATGAATGAGGGGTCCGTGCTGAATGTGGGCACCATGGGACGTTAGATAACCTCTCTCTCGCCACAGCACGCCGAAGTCGTGTACAACTCCGAATGCATAACGTGAGTCAGTGTATATATTAACTTTCTTATTTGTGGCTTGAATACAGGCTTGCGTTAGAGCAATAAGTTCTGCTGCTTGGGCTGACAGAATATCTATACAATATGTCTCAATAACTTCAGTGTCTGTTGTGACTGCATACGCGGCCACTAAATCTCCTTTACTTGTTCTCATGCATGATCCGTCTACATACAACGTCAGGTCTGGATCTAACAATGGAACGTCTGTCAAGTCTTGTCTAGGTTTCGTCTTTATTTCAATGATTTCAATACAATCGTGAGCTAGTGGGTCTGTTCCAATTACAGGTAATAGTGTAGCAGGATTCAATGTATTACACCGTCGGATCTCTATGTGTGGTTGAAACAATGTCAGTTCATAACCAGTAAGTCTTGCTATGGTCAAGTGTTGCGTTTGTGTTCGGTTCACAAGAACCTCTACTGCATGTGGTACTTGAACTGTCAATGGGTGTCCTAATACTATGGCATCGCTTTGTCTGATTGCTAAAGCTGTCGCTGCCACTGATTTCAGGCATGCAGGCAAAGCCTGAGCTACGGGATCTAATGTACTGGAAAAATAAGCACATGGCTTGCGTGATCCTGCTTGATCCTGAGTGAGTACTGACAAGGCAGTACCTTCGCGTTCTGTAACAAAGAGTGTAAAAGGTTTGCTATAACATGGTGTTGCTAAAACAGGTGCTTGACATAAAGCTTCCTTTAGGCTTTCAAAAGCTTGTGTATGTTCCTGAGTCCAAGGGAGAACAGTCGATGTGGCTGCCTCCTGTGTGGTTAACTGAATGAGTGGTTTTGCTAGAAATGCGTACTGAGGGATCCACTGCCTACAATATGAAGTGAGGCCTATGAAAGCCCGCACCTCCTTTTGTGTCTGGGGTATTGACATGTTAGCAATTAACTGGATGCGATCTGGTGTAAGCTGCCTTCCCTCCTTGGACAGCGAGTGACCAAGATAAATAACTCGCTGAACACAGAATTGCAGCTTAGAAGGGGACACCTTGTGCCCCTTGTCGGCTAGGAAATGTAAAACTGTCAGAGAAGCTTTTTCACATTCTGGCTCGCTTCTCGCGGTGATCAGCAGATCATCGACATATTGAAGCAGTGCAGTATTGACTGGCATGTGGATACTGTCAAGTTCTCGTTTTAGTGCTTGGCTGTAGATGCTGGGGCTTTCCGTAAATCCTTGGGGAGCGCGTGAGAATTTAAAGCTGCGCCCATTTAAACTGAATCCGAACAAGTATTGGCTTTCCGGATCTATTGGGACGCTGAAAAAGGCATTCTTGAGATCAATTACAGTAAAAAATGTTGCTTCGGAATCAATTGCTGTCAACAATGATGATATATCAGGGACCACAGGGAATTGTGGTACAATACACTTGTTTAGTTCACGCAAATCAATAACCAATCGGTACACTGGTGGAGCAGTAGGATCAGTTCGTTTAAGAATCGGAATTATCGGTGAATTACATACATTGGAGTCTGTTTCTACAACTACTCCCTGGGCAATTAGCTCATCAATGATTTTCAACAAAGCCACTACAGCATCATGCGGTAACTTGTATTGTCGCATTCGTGGTAGTACCACTCCTGCTTTCAATGTAACTCGATAGGGTGTAATGTTCATGCAGCCAACATCCGTAGGGCCTTGTGCCCATAGATGTACTGGTAAAGTCTGTAGTCGGGGATCCATGTCTCTAGACACATAGTGACCTTTAAAATCACGCAAAAACAACCTTACTCCTTCCGGAGAACAACATATTATGGCTCCTAGTGCTTTCAGAGTTTTAATTCCTAACAAATTTTCTGGGCATGATTTAGTAAGCAATAAATCTGTAGTTCGTGTCAAAGGTCCTATCGTAAGTGGTAGAGGCTGTGATACTTCATTAACAATAGGTTTTCCTGAAAAACCAAGGGAAACATTTTGAGAGCCTGAGAGGGGTGCCCCTGGAACTTCACTACGTTTTATGGTTGTTCGACTTGCCCCTGTATCGAGTAAGAATTTTCTATCTTGACCTAATAATTCACTATGTACATAAGGTCCTTCTTGATCTACCGGAATCTCGATAAGCGGTAAGTCAACTTCCCTCTCTAGGCTGGTTCATGCGTAACGCTGATACTCAGGGTATTCATACTGTGCAGTCTGATACATTTGTTGTGTTGTGGTTTGTGTGGCAGTAGCAGGCAACGGTGGTGCAGCTGGCACAAACTGTATGGGTTGCTGTGAGGCTGGCATAGACTGTTGCTGAACTGGCACGGACTGTCCATGCTGCATAGCTCCTTTTTCATTCTGATCTTGTCTAACTAATCGTGGTCTCTCTTTTGCAATACCTGTAGCTATATTTCGTTTCAGGACTTGACAATCATGTACATAATGGCCTAGTTGTTTACAGTAATTGCAGGTTCCTTTTACAGGAACTGCAGAATCACCAGAATGTGTCACACCCTTTTTGTGACCATCTGCTGGTACTGTCTGAGAAACTAGCATTTTCATTTTTGTATCCTTCATGCGTCTATGCTCGTGTTCTTGTTCATCCCTAATTCTATTGTGATGATACTGTAACATTTGTAGCATTTGCGACGGAGTGTTACTTTGCCAGGTACTCTCGAATTTCAATATTCTATTCTTCACTGGAGGCAATGCATTTTCCACTAATTTTGTCACAAATAAATGTGGATATGAGTCACTACTTGCTTTTATACCACTATTTATACCAAAACATTTTTCAAATCGAGCATAATAATCGCTTGTGTCTTCATCTTGCTTTTGTTTACAGGCTGTGATTGCACCCCAATCTTCCTTTTTTGTAGTTAATAAACGTGGCAGTACCTGTACTAGTAAACCTGGTAATAGTTTAACTTTATCCCCGAGCCCTGAACCTGCAGCTCGGCCTCTTTCTTCCTCTGCTAATGCTGTCCAGTCTATCTTTTGGTCTCCCACTTCCCACTCTTTTTCTTTCAGTTTTTCATAAATGCCAGCAGGCAAAAGCACTTTTAATATCGTCATAATATCAGGAAAGGTGTACTCTCCCATCAGTAACATGTCTTTAATTTCTCGGTGGAAACCCGCTGGGTCTTTGTCATGACTAGGTACTACTTTTTTCATTTCTAATAATTCCATTTTTGATATGGGTGTGTAAACAAATACACGGTGAAACTCATTGTCTTCGCCTTTTATTGGGTGCACTTCTCGTAAAGGATTTTGTCTATCCATGTAGTACGGTGCTCTTTCTCTGGGGGCCAGGGAGAGAGAATCTGGATTTACAAAAAGGACGTACTGCTTACGTGACACTAATATCTCTTTAATTAGCTTGTTACTAGAACCTCTCCATCTGTACGTGAGTAGTTCCGTTAATATATCAGGTAAAAGACCAGGGTCAGCATGTTGGCTCTTATATAATATGAGGAGTTGCTGAATCATATAGATTCCAGCTAAACGTTGTTCATCTGTACTGAGGTTGAGAAACGTGTGTGCTACGGTCCGTATTTTTCAGGACTAACAATCCAATGAACGGCTGATCTGGCTAATTCTTGCTCATCCATGGAATCGAGGAGGTGGTAACCTCTTCGTTCTCGTAGTATTTTATCTGCGGCTTGAAACGAATGTTCAGGAGATTTCAGATTTATTACAGGCGTCGGATACGTTCTGCTATTATTTGGACATACAGAGTGTATTGGATCAGAAAAACATCTAGTATTTTCACAAGATCTTCCTCTTCCTACATAGGCTATGATCTCTGACTGTCTTGCGGAATTCCCTGATTCGGACACTTCATCTTGCTCAAACTCGTCTGTTCCCAATCTCTCTTCACGAATACGCTCTATTTCTTTACGTATTTTTCGGCACATGGCTATTATACAATTTTGCTTATCGTGTCTCCCTTCTGATATATTCTGACTCCATCTTGTAAGAATAAGCATTGCATTCCGGTCTACCCCCGGACGATCTTGATTTCTGATCACACAGTTTATGAGGAAACGTAACAGTTCCCCTTGTATTTCTACTTTCTGCAATTCCATAGCTCTGTTAATACATCCTGGATCTCGTCCTGTTTGAACAAAATGATATATGTTATCTAGATGCGTAGTCATCCCTGGTAACCTTGCTAAATACTCTGCGGCTCGTCTGATACGTAATGATGCCAGGACCATTTCGTCCTCTTTACCAACCACTGGGTCATATCTACAATTTACAAGGAGTTCCTTAAGCGTACGTTCATTTACGAACTTAGGTGTACGTGAATGTGTTGACTCTTGAAAAACAAGTTTATTTATTCTAGGTGGTGTAAAAGTACTGCTAGCACCTCCCGTGGCCCCATCTGGGGCGTCGGGTGTGAATGGATTCGTTGAACGTGATACAGCAACTATGGGTGTCGATACCCCTGTAGAGTCGACTGCGGAGACAGATGCGGAAACAGATGTGCTTGCCAAAGCTTGTATCGGGACTTGCTGTTGCACGGGGACAGATACCTGATCCTGACGTTGAACCCCTCCGCCAGACGGTCTATGTGGTGTGGCGTTAGCATACTCGGGAGCTGCGTCATCTAGATACGAGGAAAGAAAAACATCTTCTGCGGTTCTGGGATGCCCCTTTGGATGTACCTTAATTGGAAATAACGGGGGTGGCAAGTCTTTTGGCACCTCCGTAACAGCCTTAGGTAGTCCTTCGGCTAGAAGGGGATACATACCATTCATAAGAGCATTTCTTTGTCTATTTACTTGTTCTGATTTCACTCGGATACCTTCCTCAATTAATAAATTTTCTTGAACTTTATTTGAACTTTCTTTACTCCTCTCTTCTTGTCTACGTGCTTTTTCTGTTCGTCTATGAGATTCTTTACGCCATAACTCAACAGCGTCTTTCTGTGACTGTCTGACCTTTCTTTTCCATAACTCTTCCTCCACTTTCATGATGCACTCTGCATCCCAGGTTCCCGCTATGGGCCACCTTTGACTTTCCGGTAATCCTTTGGTATAATCTACCCATAGATCAAGAAACAATATGGCATCTAAGCCATGTTTATGGTACATGAAATGTCCTGGAGTGTCTCTAGGAGGAATAGGAACTGCTTCTTCAAGCACCCCTTTTCTGGTAGTAATCTGTCTTAACTTCGAGAAGAGCGGCATATTGACAACTGACCTGATACTTACTCTTGAACTTACTTAATACGAGAAACACAATAATGAACAGTGAACAATGAACAGTCATTCATACCACAATATGCAAGACATTTTCTGAATACTTTAAACATTAAACATTAAACATTATAACAATGATCGACAATGATGACAGTCTGCTTAACTAATCACCACGCTGAATTCTTGACAATAACTGGATACTTCGGAATACTTGATATACTGCTAAACAGTACATATACACTGCTAAACAGTGCAGACCGGATTTGTGTACCCAAATCCGTCTTGACCGGCACAACCTATGTGCGCGTCAACACGCCTCCTCGGCGATGGTACTCACCGAGTAGCTCCTTGAAACGGAAGGCCTCAGAGAATGGACAGGACTCGATAACTGCGGACATCGGACCCTCTGGACGTCGGAATTTCGGAAAACCTGGTGGGCCTCTGTATACCTCGGATCTTGCTCTCTCAGCTAGGCTCTGGTCGGGATACTTCGCACTTCTCACCGCCTCGTCTGGGTTGATCGCAGCCTCAGTCGCCCCCGCTTGACCGGAGGGAGCTTACAGGAAATCCTGCTGGTACGCGTTTATGGTCCGTCCAGCTGTGGCAGGAGACCGGGCCTGCAACGCACCGCCGGCGCGTGAGATGAGAAAGTGTCCCTGTTCGGGCGCCATTATGTGGTAAATAAAATAAATATTACCGGACTGAATTTCATGCGGAATCTTAACTTAAAGTAAAATAGCTCAAAATAACAAGAGGCAGAATCCGTGGTATAAGAGGTTTTCTAATGGGCTTTATTCCATTCAAAATGGCCGACTCGAGTCGCGGCCCTCAGGTTCCGTCACCACGAAGGTTCAGGAAGTGAAGTACAATAATTCATTAACAGACATGTATTTTTATAATAGGTACATTACAATGAAACGAATGTAGAAGGCGTAACATTTGATAAGAAAAAGTGACGTGACAGTGACATAATCGAAACTAGGCGTAATAAGGAATAAAAGAAACATGATTGGTTAGAATTATCAGACATAGGTGGATCTATAAGATAATACTTGGCATAGATGCGCGCGCGGCAGCATGACGTGTAATTGACGTGCAACTAGGGGGTGAAGGGGACTTGACATTTAGCTCTACATGTGGAGACGAGAAGTCTGGGGTCAAGTCATCCTAATCCCAAATCATATCTAACATCCTATGTTTAAAGAACTATGTTATCCACAAGGAAGAGACTCTCGGACAGAATCTATTCTATACTGACTGTGTGCGTGTACAAGCGTCTAAGTGTCTGTATGAGATGCGAGGGGCAGAAAACTTTCCATGGCAACAGGGCTATGAATCACTTGCAGGAGGACGGAAAGGCTGAGTCCCTTGCTTGTGAGCTAAAGGAAATGTTTACCTAAATCACTGGACAGGAATGCATCGGCTGGAGAGCAAAATAGATAATTCGAAGGTGAAATACAACTTCTTGGCAGACAGGCGAAAACTAGCCGAGGCAGGCACCGTTAGCTGCACAGGGAGTAGGACAAAGTTCATGGATACAGATGCGAGCTCAAGCTGAAGCTGTCAGAGACAGAGAGCAGGGAAAGGCTTTGAGGACAGAATCGGGCCTACTTGCCTGAACTGTAAAGATGAAGTAACTTAGCCATATAAAGTCGGTGGCCTTTTATACTTAGGAATCGAATATCCAGCCCATTGATGGCGGATCTGACAGAGAACATGTTGACGGTAGACACACATATGTTTGCGTCTTAGAAACTGGAACTGGAGGGAACATACATGTACTTGTAACATGCATATAAAACCGTTGGGGTCCAAGATAGGGGACATAACTGATCAGGAAAATCCACATTTCCACAATCTCTAAGATGCCCTTGTGTGCATTTTTCATTAAATCCCCCACTGGCATCAGTGTGGGTTTAATGGGCTGAGAAGGTTGATACCAAACTTCTCAGTTTTCAGTGTAGCCATTATGGTGCTGTGAAGTTCGTAATTACAAACTCCCAGCACCAAATACTCTTAATGGCAGCACTACACTTACAATGTCTAAGAATGGGCTCAGACACTGTAGGGGTACCGGGCACATGCACCTGTCCCCTCACCACTGGTATGGTGCACCCAGCTAGAGGGGTGACTGATTTATGCCAGGGCAGTGGGTTGTAGGCATGGCACACAGGGATGTGTGCCATGTTGACTCTCCACTTTGTTCTGCACCAAAAGACGCAGCCTACAAAGGCAGTGTGTGAGTATAAAGGTACAGGACCTCTAAGGGTGGCACAATAAGTGCTGCAGCCCTTAGAGACCTTCCCTTGTCACAGAGCCCTGGGTACCTGTGGTACTATTTACCAGGGACTGACCTGTGTCCAGAGAGTGCCAATTGGGTTTAGGCTTCAATGCAGCTTTAGGGAAAAAACATAGGCCCCGGGTACCTGATTAGCAGGAGCCTAGAGCAGACTCAGTTAAAGTACATCAGCTGTTCAGCAAAAAGTGGGGGCAACCATGCAGAAAGAGGGCACTTTCTCACATTATGAAGACCTAAGAAAAATTGTGACAATAGTTATTACTCCGTTTTTATTTGTAATTTTATGCACTTTGACAGACTTCATTGTCTAAATAAAGTATTTCTGAATTTGAATTCCCACATTTTGCATGTTGCGTAGTATTGCATTGCTGGGTGTGATTATCCTTCACAGTACCCAGAGGCCCAGCATTAAGCATCTACTGATGGTCCCTATTGAATATAGTTTCTAATCATAAGCTCCCTCACATGGCGTTACTAGGCTCTATTTTGATGTTTGTGGTTCCTCCTTGATGGTAACTTATACTAGCGCTGACTCCATGTGTTCAGCTCTTGCAATTGACAGTTTGTTTGACCTGCCAAGGGTCAGGATTTCATGAAGAGACATCCCTGGTTTCCCCTGTATCAATTTGAGTAGAATTGATGATTTGCACTCATGTCTTAGCTATGCTCTGATTTCTTTAGTTGGGTTGTCCTCAGAGCTTCTGAGTAGAAGTACTATAAAACAGCATAGAACCTCTCAATTATTTTATTCTCTTGCTGATTGGCTTGCCATAGCTTGAAATGTTATTGTTTGGCTTTAGTCGTGGGTTGAAGTAGGATTTAAGCGCTGCAATTGCCATGTTGTAATCATATTCTCCACCAGTGTTTGTCAGGTTTTAAAATAATTTAAATATTTACTTTCCTGCATAGAGAAACACTTTACCTAACTGTCTGTTTTGATTTTTTGCTTGGACCGCCCAGATGGCCATCTTCCATCATCACTGTGTGATGGATGGGTACACTACAAGTAAACATGCAGGTTTGTGATAGTGCGTACATATTTGCATGTGTCTGTCCTTATGTAAATCATGTGCGTGTCTGAGAGAGTGAGTATTCCTAGTGTCTCTGGTGTGCATTGGCATGGAAGTGCCCCTTGCTAGTGGCCATCTGGTTCCTTGTTTCAGGAAACACCTATGACATATAGTGCTGCCATAAAGTGAACTTATTTAATTCTGTTTTAGGACATGATGTTTGCCACAGTTTTGGCTGGCCAAACTAGTATCATTTAAGGGAGCTCAGACTGGTATTTCAGTAGGAGTGTTTTTTTTACATTTCAACCATAATGCAATATGTTGCTGGATATTTAGCAGCATTTTGAACAAAACAGCATAACTGAGCAGTGATAGACTACAACAACAATATAGTAAAAAAATGAAGTAGAAAAAAAAAACAGAGGACAGGAATTTGACTACACAATATAATACAATAACAAGACAACATACCTCAAGAGCAAAACAAAGTCAGAAAAACCACACAAAATCAAGGAACCCTATATATGAAGAATGCAGTAACACAGCATTCCACACCAATTCAACACAATATAACATACTAGCACGTCAATGCAATACAGCACACAACAACACAATAATACAACAACAAAACAGCAGAACAGCAAAAGCAGCACAACATTATATAAATGCAACATAACAAAATGAAAACAGACAACACCACAAGGTGGAAGTATAGGTACCATGCAACACAAAAATAGTAGAACGATAACAACAAGGTAAATTCCTCCTGTTTTTCATTAATAACCATCACAAATTAATGCCTGGCTCTACAAAACGAACTTGGGTGGGTTCAGCCCTCATCTGAGAGAACACACTATCACTTAGTTTCAGTCTTTAAACTAACCTTTCTGTAGTAACATGTTACAAGTAAGAGCATACCTGATGTTACCTTTTCATGTTTGGAATTCTCCTTGTGCTAAATTCTGTCTCTTGCTATTGGTTACATTGTATCGCTGTTCAACATGGGTTCCAAGTTCCAAAGCAGGTTTCTAACTCTACTGTTTGAAGTTAGCTGCAGTTTGTTGATGTTCCGAATAATGGACTTTTCTACAAAAAGCCTCTAGACTTTTATATTATGACACTCTCCTTAAAAAAACATTGCCAAAAAGAAAATCAAGACAGCATGGTTCCAACACTCAATCCCGAAAACATTAAACACTGTCCCATAAGACAACTTCAGTGTTCCAACGCCTGTTCTGTGGTCTCGCTGTCACCACACTAACTCCCCTGAAAGGCATGCTACAGGCAGCAGTAAGTCCCATCAAAACCCGATAGAAGCTTGAGTGTATCACTTCAATCTTCATAGAGCTTCACTAACTTCCACTTCAACCTGCATCATCTTCCTGATAAGCTGCATCACGCATAATGCCACCAGAACAGTGAATTTGTAAGGTTTTTTCAATTATTTTTCCTAACTTCAATGACATTTTCATCTCCCTATACTTATTTGTTTGTTGTAACACTTTTTGCCGTAAGTGGGATGGGTATGCCCAGGCGTGGGTCCCTTGCTCACTGTCCCACTGGATTCAAGATAGCCTGGCTGAAGAAGGGTGACATACCCTGAAACCGGTCCCAGGATGCTTGCTTCTGGTCCATGGAGGATCTGGCCTGGCAGTTCGGTCTGGACTGTTCCCCTGAGGCACAGGGTCAAGACTGATTTGCATATGGCTGGGTCCAAACTGGGGTGGCGTAGTGGGAAAAAGAACAATGGATTTAACCCAGATCGGTTGACTGGGGGAGAATGTTTGCATTGTCAGCTTTCCGTCCATCATTTGTTTGCTGTAACACTTTTCGCCCTAAGTGGGATGGGTATGCCCAGACGTGGGTCCCTTGCTCACTGTCCCACTGGATTCAAGATAGCCTGGCTGAAGAAGGGTGACATACCCTGAAACCGGTCCCAGGATGCTTGCTTCTGGTCCATGGAGGATCTGGCCTGGCAGTTCGGTCTGGACTGTTCCCATGAGGCACAGGGTCAAGACTGATTTGCATATGGCTGGGTCCAAACTGGGGTGGCGTAGTGGGAAAAAGAACAATGGATTTAACCCAGATCGGTTGACTGGGGGAGAATGTTTGCATTGTCAGCTTTCCGTCCATCATTTGTTTGCTGTAACACTTTTCGCCCTAAGTGGGATGGGTATGCCCAGACGTGGGTCCCTTGCTCACTGTGCCACTGGATTCAAGCTAGCCTGGCTGAAGAAGGGTGACATACTCTGAAACCGGTCCCAGGATGCTTGTTTCCGGTCCAGGGGGACCTGGCCTGGCAGTTTGGTCTGGACTGTTCCAATGAGGCACAGGGTCAAGACTGATTTGCATGTGGCTGGGTCCAAACTGGTTGACGTAGTGGGCAAAAGAACGATAGATTTAACCCAGATCGGTTGACTGGGGAAGAATGTTTGCATTGTCAGCATTCCATCCATCATTTGTTTGCTGTAATGGTTTTCGAGATAGCATTTACTGCAAGGTTATAATGCACCTCTACCTATATGTCCGTCAGAGTCACAGAGAACCCGGGAGAATTGTCTCCGAAGACTGCAGAGGGGCTCTGCTCATGCAGGGGCACCCTCTCACTAAAAACCCAGCACCCAGCCTTCAAGTTTGATAAGGCCTGCTATAGGGGTGACTTATACGTTTTAAGTGTAGTAACCTATAGATATAGTGAGCTTATATCTAAAGTAAGCAGTGCTAGCACCATATTACAGAGGTTGCAGTAGCAGACCTATAGTTCCATTTTGCATCACCTCTCATTGGTGGTATAATACATGCTTCATCCCTAAGGAGGCCTCTGGGGTACCTATTCCCTGGGTCCATGGGTACCATATACTAGGAACTGATAAGGGTACCCCAGTATCCAATCTGGAGTGTACCTAAGTACATGCATGACATTTAAGGGAGAAAACAGATAGACTGGGGTCCTGATTAGCAGGACCCCAGTCAGACTAGTCAAAAACAGTGCAACAACAAGCAAAAAGTGGGGGTAACCATAAGAAGCAGATCCTACTTTCCTACATCTACTTTTCGACTTATATTCACTCCAGCTTCCCCAACTAATTGAGTCCCCTATGCACAATAAAGTCCATGTATTGGACCCTATTTCTTCAAATATTCATAATATAAGAGCAGAAGCCTCTTTGCCAGTCAGTAGGTCTGCTCACTTTTTAATCCCTTTTGTCATCCCAAAATCAGTAACAAATTTTCTAACTAAATCGGAAAAGTGGCTGATAGGACTGGGAATTGTCCTTGCAGAATTTTGCCCCTGAGCTAGTTGGAGACGTCACAACTTCTTAACTAGCATTTACCAATTGGATTAACTCTACCCTAGATAAATTTGTTCCTTTAAGAGTAAGCAAAAAGCCCCAATATTGCGTTAAAGCCCTCTGGTTCCCTACAGAGCTGGTTGAGTTAAAGAAAAATGTAAGAAATCTGAAAGGAAGTGGAGGGCCCACTATAGCGATATTGATAAACAGACCTATAGACAGGCACTGAAAACATATTAATGCGCTATACGGAGAGCACAGCTGAGTAAGTTTTCTAGCAGGATCAGTTTGGCTGAGAACTCCTCTGAGGAACTCCATCCAATTGTAAATTCATTTTTAAAACCTGCTATCTCAGGGACAGGCCCTACCCCCTCAGAATCTGGTTGTGAGGCACTGGCCAACCATTTGTTTAGGTAAAGTCAGTCTTACTTACAACGCTTTGTCGGATGTAGCAGAATCTGACAAAATGACTTCTGCAAGCACCATTGTCAATCAATCAAATGCTAAGCTTGAAATGTTTACTCCAATGGGGAAAAATATATCATTGAAGTTGCTGGGGACCCTTCCCCATTAGATATCCTCCTGAAGGGTGGTGATGCCATTGTTACAGCTATGGCAGATATCTCTAACTTATTCCCAGATAGTGAGGTGGTCCTGGGCGCATGGAAGCATGCTATCATGGTAGAAAAAACATTGTAATGTTATAGTTAGGTTCAAGTTTCACTCGTACAAAACTAGTGAAATTCAGCAGTTCAAAACCCCGCCCCCGCAATGCACTGCTTATGATCTCACATATTACATCACTCATGAGTGATGTCATCATCATCATCATGTTATAGGCCCATCTCCCTCCTGGATTCCGTGGTGAAGGTGGAGGGTTGCATGATTCTCGATAGAGTGGCATCTTGGGCGGATGAAAGTAATTTTTTTTCTGAGATACAATATGGGTTTCGCCCCGGTCGTTCCACTGTGGAGTAGTGTCTTAACCTCTTGTCCTGAACAAGTACACGGTGGCTCGCGCCTGTCCCATTTACCTAGCTTTTATGGACCTGTCATCAGCTTTTGACTGTGTGAACAAGTCCAAGCTTTGGCAGCTGATGGCATCCGTCGGCATTGATAATAACATCATATGCTTTCTGAGGGATCTCCATCGAGACACCAAGGCAGTAGTATGCTACTCAAAGGACCTGATAGTGTCCCATCATTTCAATATTAAGAGGGGGGTGCGCCAGGGGTGTATCCTTTCACCCTTCCTTTTTAATTTATATATTAATTCCTTAGAGAAGGTTCTTTTAGACACCAAAGCAGACACCCCTCAGGTAGGCAAGTGCAGCCTGCCGGTCCTCTTATATGCAGATGATGCAGTCCTCCTGGCGAGGACATCAAGGGGCTTAAAACTGCTTCTCAATTCCTTTGCCTCTTTTATGGAGGAGCTGGACCTATCAGTGAATCACTCTAAGTCATACATCATGCAAGTGGGCCCCGGCAAGGCGAAGGCAAAGCAGCCCATTTTTAAATTAGGAGGCTCACCAATACCTAGAACTAACATGTTCTCCTACCTGGGAGTAGTCTTTGATGACTCCCTGAGCTGGTGCCCCCTGATTAACCGCAAGAAAGGGGACCTAGTGAAAGCATCAGCAGCCATTTTTAATTTTGCCAGCAGAGTAGGAGGGAAGCCAATAGGGGCCCTGCTGAAGATTTACCAAGCAAAATGTGTCTCTATGGTTAGGTATGGGATTGATATATGGGGCCATATTGAACATGGGGCTGTCCAGAGAACTGAGAACCAATTTTTTGTGAAGAGTTCTCTCTGTCCTGCAATGTATTCCATCTTATGTTGTCCACGAGGAACTGGGGATGCCTTTCCTTGCTGACGATTAAGCTTTTCGTCCTTTGTGGCTCAAAATTTGGTCGAAGCAGGAGAATACCCTTATTAAAGATATCATACAGGATTGTCTCACACTTGATCATGCCTCACGTATCCGATGGCTCCAATATATATGAGTTGGCCTCACCAGGCTAGGAAGAACTGATCTTTACACAAACCCGAAGGGTACTTGTAAAAGAGATCTCGCTTGGACAACGGAGGTTTTTTTCAGAAACTGCCACTGTGGCAGAGAGGATAAAGAGCTGTGTAACCCGAGTGTGCAAACATTCGTCATATTGAAAACTGTGCCTACCACTGAGCCCTATCTTTTAGGGCTCAAGAGTACCTATGACCGGTACCTATTGACCTCTTCCACTGCTTATTGGCCACACCCAAGGCTCCCACAGAGGTCAGTGCCTCATGCCCTGTGGTTGCGACGGCGAGTCTCCTCAGGACATGATGCACTTTTTAATGTTTTGTATTTTTTACACCATACCTAGAAAGTTATTTATTATCTCCATTTTAAGAACATTGGGATTTAGAAGGGTGAGACCAGATCTTATATTTTTACAACTTTTATCCTGCGATACTATTTTGTACACTCTTAGTTTTTTATGGGAAGCAGTTAGACTCAGGAAAACCTATAACTAATATTTGTATTGCACATCATGTATTTTACATTTTGTCTTGATTATTCAGATCGTAGCATATCTGTTATTTTATAACTTGTATGGTACATTGTAGGCTGTTTTGACTTTTATGGTTTTATATTTAAAGCCAAATAAAGTTTTTCTGATGATGAGTGATTTCATCAGTGATACCACTGACCATGTCATGAGTGATGTAATATGTGAGGTTTTATAGTTAGCTCAGCTAACTATAACTGCTGAATTTCACTGGTTTTGTACGAATGAAACTTGAGCATAACTATAACGTCTCTGTAACCTTTTTTTGTGTGAATTTCTAAGGTTTTTTCATTACATTCCTAACTTTAACGTCCCTGTAAACTTTGTTTTTTGTGTGAATTTCTAAGGTTTTTAAAATGTTAATTCCTAACTATAACTTTTCTGTAACCTTTTTTTTCAGTGAATTTTGAAGGTATTTATAATTGTTTTTCCTAACGGTAACCTGTAAACGTTGAGAGTGTGTGTGTGAGTGGCTGTATAGGTCAGTGACTAGGTGTATGAGTGGCTGTATGGGTCTGTGAGTGAGTGTGTAATATCTGGGTAATTACATAAGTGCAAGAGTAGTGCCTGGGTAATTGTATGATTACATAGGTAGTGCCTGTGTGATTCTATGAGTGCAATTGCAAAGGAGACACTGCATATACCAGATTTCTTTGACAAAGTGTAAAACACATCTATAGACATATTTTACATTAAGTTTGAGTGTAGCTATTTAGTAAGAGACTAATTTAACTTAATCTTTTTTGATTTCACATGTTGAAATAACTACATCAAAAATGCATTTTCATTCTTCACAGCAACAATGTTAGTCGCAATGACATTAGTAGTCCTGAATACAAATTACAAAGTGTAAAACAGATATACAGACATATTTTACAGAAAGTTTGAGTCTAGCTGTTTAGTAACATAATGGTTTAACTTTATTTTAACAGCATATTTGTAAACAACAGTTTCAAAAAATAACTTTTAACATTGGAACTCACACATACAACATAACTAACAAACAAAGAACTTTCATTGGTTTACACAGTTTTACACCTACATTTGCACAATGCATAATATGTGACAAGATATTGTCAAGTGGTACAAATAAGAAATATCCTTGCAGGACTACGCCCATGTTTTACCATCTAAAAACATACTATGGCAATTATCTAAAAGCACCAAGAAGGCAACGCAAGGCCGCAAGACCCTCAACTTCAATAACAGCTGCAACAACACCAGGGCAGAGAGTCACCTCTGAGGTCTAATCTCAACTTCAATATTTGGCTCCAGAGTTTTCCCAGATGGCATCATATTGCATAGATTGTGGAGCAGTACTGAGTGTTGGAGAACAGTCCATAGCAGCCCTTCACAATGCTGCAAAGAATCATAAATGTTGTTCTTTTTTTAATGTTTGATCCTTCATAGTTTTTCTACATTAGCAGGCATTTTATTATCTTCTAATTTATTGTAACAGAACTTACATATAACTTGCTATATGGACAAGTCAAAGCCTTCCTCTACAAATAAATACACAGCTAACTTTTGTCAGTATCATTTTCTTTTTCACTTTTTAAATACAAGTCAACAGTTTGGCTTTCAATCTTGTAGTGAGTGCATCAACAACATACACAGACATATTCTGGTTTTTCAGACCACACTGTGTTACATTTTGAAATCTCTTCTTCAAAACTATCAACTGTCATATCTGTGTCCTGTTCTACAACTCCTCCTCTTAACGACTCTTCATTTTCCATAAAATCCTGCTCAGGACCAAAGAAACTAAACTACACATCATCGCAAGCCTTTTTTACATCTGCCACAGTACCATGCAAAAGTGCTCTATTAATTTCTAAACATAGAAAATGAGTTTTCACATAGTACAGCATCCTAACTAAAGTTTGCATTGTTGAGTTATGTACAGCTAACATCCTGAAATGATGAAAGGTTGTTTGGCACACTTTCTTTGATAAAAAATCTAGTGTGTGCCCCTGCAAATTTGTATGCTTTTTAATCTTGCAAGGATCCAATTCTTTTAAAGTACTTATTTTGTCTTTCCAACTTCGCCTTGGAAAGATACGTAGACATTTCCTTAATATATCAATGGATTGCTGTCAAATACTACAAGCACTGCTACACTTCCATTTGTAGACAGGCGCCTGACTCCGCCTTCCTTGTACCTCTTCTCCAATAACTTGTTCTACATTTGTAGGTACCATCACCTGTTTCGCAATAGGAGCTCCATTCTTCATTTCATAACATCGTCCTCTGTAATCAATAGCATGAACTAATGTGCTATCCTGGAGATAGCTTTCTTCCTTAAAGAAAGGCTGTGTACTAGGAGTATGCATACATTCTCCAATAAAACTGTACAAAAGATGCTTCTATTCACTAATCCTTTTTTCTGGTTTTGTCTCCTAACGCGCAACACCATTTTGTCAAGAGTCTTCATTCTATTTATAATCAAAATTAAAAGTTTCCCCTTCAAAGCAAATGCCTTATCAACTACTCTCTCAACTCGTTCTTTCTGTTTCAGAGGCTCTCTCCTTCTTCTATAGTTTTTCATAGTTCTCCGTAGATTTATAACTACTCTACTTCAAAAAATCCTGCCTCTGATTTTCTTAACCTGCTTCTGTCTCCTGGTTAAGGTGTGTCCATCTTTGTTACATTCTTTCCTGTTCTTGTTATATAGATTGTGTTCACTGTTATTCTTTCTCATAGTTTGAATTTTCTTTTCATTATTTGTAAATGCCCACATATATTTTTAAGAAATGACTGTCCTCTTACCAGTAGCACTTTTTTCCTTCACTACTTTTTCTTCATGTTGCCCCTTTTGTGTCTGAGTTCTGCATAGATACTGAAGTTGCTTCTGTTCCTTTTTCATCCAAGCTTTTGTAGGCATTCTGTCTGTTGTTATCCAGATATTTTTCTGTAAAAAAAAGTATATATGAATTGTTATTCTAGCTAATGTACCAACTACTCATGTTGCAGTTCTAAATCTACAGATAAACCTAACTGCATAACTACAAGCACTTACTTCAATGTACCAAAACAAAACAAAAACTTAATTTATTAGTTACCCTTTAATATTATAGCTCCCTCTCCTACAACACAGCTGCACCATATCTCAGTTCTCACTCCAAAAGACCACTTTATCCTTTTTGTACAAAATTTTAAAATAAACTTCAACCAAAGTGTAAAAGTGCATACAGTGTCTCAATACTGTAAATCCGAAAACACAACATAAGAGCTATTTCTGTGACTCTCTACCACTGTGTCACTGGTAGATTTAGTGTTTCAGTGCTTTTCTACTTAGATGTGTCAGATCTAAATTTTGAGAAACACTGCATATAAAAATCTACGCATTCATCTGTATTCCAGCATATAGCTCATTCATTTTTTTGAGTACATGCTACAATGTGTCACTGGTTACATATATAATTAAGGCTCCCTATTTTCCGTTTTTAAGGATTTTTGCAGATCACACAGACTGAAAACAATGTGTTTTCTGTCTGCATTTATTTATAAAAGTGGATAAATACAGAAAATTGTGCTTCTTTTAAGTGAATCTCCGTGCTGTATTTCATGAATTGTAGCCTAACAGCTGAGCAGATAGACAGCATGGGATATTAAAAAACAGGATGAAATTTCTTTAAATAATGGCATATGTCAGCATACATTTGTGGCATAATGCTAATATTTAGTGGATGTATTGTTAAGTAATATTTGGCAGTTTAAATAGCTAAATTACGACAGGCATCAAAGTATGAGTGCGTGTCCTATCAGTTAAATAAATATGGAAATGTACAATTTTACAACTTCATTAATACACAAAACACAAAACAAATATGGATAAATAAAGATAAAATGGGCAAATAATAAATATGGATACATTTAGACATAAATGTTAAGAAAATAAATACCATACAACTGGGCGCCCTATATATAATTAACCAGATGGTTCTAAAACAGTACATATTCCACACTAAAACTTGTAAATACATGTGTTTTTGGTTTAGTACAACAATACTCCCCGGATCATTGGATGTGTGGATAGATGGTGCCAAGATGATTCCCTCCGAATATAAGTAGTGCCTGCATGATTCCCTGAGTATGTAGAAAGTTCATTGGTGTTTCCATATCTGCATAGTTAGTGCCTGTGTATTCGCATGACTATATTGCTACTATCTGGGTGATTGGATGCATGCATGGGTATTGTCTTTGGGTGACTGTAAAGTATCTCCACTGCTGTTAAATACATAACAGTTGTGACTATATCGGTAACTCATTGTTTAACTCCTTCTGTCAGTATCAAACTATCTGTTTAAGTGTATCTATCCTTTTCTAATGATCTATGTGTCAGAAAAGTCTAGATATCACACTTCATATATAATTGGATACTTGCCTCTCTACATTGTTCTATTACTCAGCATGCTCATGCATCAGTAAGTTTCTAAAACTGAAAACAACAAATCTAATTTTTTGAAAGCACAAAACCTTTTGTTTATGGCATACCTACATCATTTTTCAAACTTTTCTTGTGTATTTAAAACATATATTCAGCATTTCTCAAAGAAAAGTTACACGCCAAATGAAGGTAGCACAAGAACTCTCAACAGACATTCTGCACTATAAACTGACCTCAGTTTTAAACAGCATTTTTAAAGAAATACACCACCCTCACAACATACATGAAATTTTCATTAGCCTTAAAGAACATAGATCACCATGTAAACATATATGTGATTCCATAATCGATATACACCTTCAAATCATCTTTCCCAAAAATATATTCCCTGCATCTTTAAATAAACTCAAGAGTCCCACCGTACATATAACTATCTGCAACCACAAAAGACCTATCTCACCATCTAACCATATGCAAACTGGTCATATAAGTTAAAAAAAACATTGACAAAAACCTTCTAATACATACTAACAAGCATTACTACTTTATAATACCTATACAGGTGCAGAACCTTTTTTTTCATCTTTTATTTGCGACTACACTACTCTGATTTAATAATGTGACTAAAAGTACTACAACTCCTAGAATGCACACAACATAGATGTATCTATTCTGCACATGAGGTTTAGATATTTAAAATGTTCTTAGCTTTAAATACATTCCTCATTGTAACTTTAAACAATATTATACTGCTACTTTTATATAAACTGCTCAATGGCATAAAGAGCTACTAGTTCATTTTCCTCTTACTTCCGAAAACATTTGGTACTAACATCTTAAACACATACCCTCTGATAGATGCAGCTAATCTCATACATTCTTTTCATATCACTATGATACTCTTTTTTTTTATCAAACTCCCATATACAAATTCATTTCTAATGTAATTGTTTTTAAATAACTTAAAAGTTATATACATACCAGTGAATTTAGTTCATAGAATATATCGTTGTTTTAGCCCTTTCTGGATAGTTTTGACACTGTTAAAATTTGGAAAAATCATAAATGGCAACCATTATTTTAGACTATTCTATCTCCCCTTGTGAATGGTTAGCAACTGTTAACCCTTTCACTCTCTTTCAAACGAGGTTCATGCCACCGCGTGGTTGTGATTTTTCCGCATAACACTTTATTACATAGTCCTCAATTGGAAATTAAAGTTTATCATTACTTAAATTATGTCATAACTCCTCAACTTAAAAAAAAAATGTTCTATCTCTTTAACACTCTTAGCTCATTGTATCTAGCAACCCAGTGTAACCAGTAGGTCACAAGTTCACAGCACATTCTAAAAGGAACATGCTACTTCCAAATGAGATACAGCAGGTGTGGTTTACTGCACAGATTCAGAAGCATATCCAAGGCTGTATTGCATTCCTTTTCTTAAACAACAGCCAATAATACGACTCCTTTTTTTTTTAAAACCTATTTTATTGATTTCGCTTTTTTAATACATACAGTACCTGCATGCAAGCAGTGTCGGACTTTTTGGTTAATACAAAGGATACGGTACATTTACATTCGTATGTTTCAGTTGCACTTCCAAGACAGTGGAAATATTGTGAAAACCAAACTTTTTGGGTGCAGTCACAATTTGTGTCCATTAATCGATCGAAAGAGAAGAGAGGAGGAACAGAAAGGCAGGACGGTTACTATTAGCATACAGTTCTAGTTGTTTTGTAGACTACACACGTTATCACATGTTTGCCTTTACATGTGTGAGCATACAGAAAAGGTGATAGCATTGGTATTTGCAAATGGCTAGGTGATATCAATAGATTAACAAGATAAGGCAAAAAAATTGTATAAATTAACAAAAGAACAAACGAAACATGCATAACAGTTGCTCATCCCATTGTGCCTCACCGCTTTCATGCGTGGATTTGTATGTTACTCTCACAGCTGGTGGCTACCCGCTACCCATTCGCTTCCAAAGTGCATGTAAGTACATTTGTACAATCAGCATGTACTTGCCAGCAAAAGGTGTTGTGGTGTATACACTATTCAAACTTGAATGTGTGTTAGTTGCCCACAGAGTGTGCATCAGCGGAGTCCCTGGTTGTTATGTCTGCATTTAGTTGCAATTCAGTATAAAGAGTGTCCCACCACGCTGCAATGGGGATCCTGCACAGTCCCAGGGTTTCCTCATGCCTAATGGCAAGGCTTTCCGCCTTGGCCCAGGCGAGCATTGAGTTCCGCCAGGCCTTTATGTGGGAGGGTCTGCCGCTTTCCATTTTTTAGTAATCAGCATCATTGGCTACCTTCATGCTGGGTGTCCTGCAGAATTTGTGTAGCAGGTAGGTTGGGCAATCGAAAGAAAGCTCCTGACCGGTACAGGTGCGTAATATTGCGGCCAATTCACTCCAGTATGCGCCCACCCGGGTACAGCTCTAAAGCACATGTATTAAATCATCCCCATTCTCAGTGTATTTTGGACACTCTGCATCTATACAACTAAAATATTGATAAATTTTTGCCGGTGTGAGATCTGCCCTGTGGACTACATAGAGCTGTATTTGCCGGAAGCGCATATTCCTGGGTATACGTGTCGGGCTCTCAAGTACCCAAGCCCAATCCGCATCAGTGAGCTGGTGCCCCAAGTCCTGTTACCATTTATGGTAGAGTGAATCCAGGCTAAGTGCAGCATGAGTTCTTAGTGAGGCTGCGAACCAGCGCATTAGGTGCCTGCCCGGTCCCATGACATGTAAGTACTGCATGGTGAGATGCGTACGTGGCGCTGTAGGGATGTCCCCCATTCGGTCGTGAGTGAGGCTATCAGTGAACGATGGGCTAGAAATTGCCCTGGTGGGAGCCCCTCTTCCTCTACTAACAATGTATAGGGTATGAGACCCCCATTGCGATATAGTGTCTCCGAGCATTTGGACGCATTCTCCTGCCACCTCCTAATTGCTGGTGCCGTAATTAAGGCCTGCCCACTGGGGGTTCCCTCTAAAGGTATCGCTGACACATAGGGGATCATCTTTCATGTAATGTAGCGACTCCTACGAAAGCATCTATAGGCCACAGCAAGCAACAAGGATTCCAGCGGTCTTAATCTTGCGCCCGGATGGAAGAGACTGAATATTTGCTCGAGAGGGTAGGGCGGCTGGATAGTTGCAGTGTCTGTACAATGACGATCTGATAGCCACTGCGCCACCAACTGTAAGTGAGAGGCCAGGTAGTAATGTTCGAGGTAAGGAGCCGCCAACCTCCCTTGGTCCGTTGGTAAGTACAGCTTTTTCAGTGCCATTCTATGCCTGATGTTGCCCCAGATAAAGTCTCTCATCTGTATTCCAATGGTGGTGAAGAAGGAGGCTGGGATGTATATCGGCAAATTCGTAAAATAGTATAAAAGTCTCACCATTTTGGTGAGCGCTACCCTGCCCATTACAGCTAGTGGTAGTGTACTCCCAAACAGCATCTGCGATTTGATGTATGTTACTGCGATAGATCTGAATGCCCAGGTAGCGGAACGCATCTGCCTTCCACTGTACCCGCTTGTCACTCATGACGAGACCCGAGTCCCGGAGTCCCTCCTTGAATGAGTAGATGCAGGACTTGTTGATATTCATGTGTAGCCCAGAGAACGCAGCAAACTCTTCCAGCAATCAAGCCAGCTGAACAGGGACTTGGTCAATGTCTCTAATGTAGATGAGGAAATCATCGGCATACAGCGACATCTGATGCGTGGTGTCTCCCAGAGGCACCCCGTCCCCCAACCGGGCGTGCAGCGCCTCTGCCAGTGTCTCCATTGCAAGCGCAAACAGGATAAAGGGCACCCCAGTCGTGTACCTCTCTGTAATGGATGGGAGTCTGAGATATAGGGGCGCACTTTGACTCTGACTGTGGGGTTAGTGTAGAGTAGGCTTGTTAATTGAATAAAGACTGGGCCTAATTCAAATTTCTCAAGCACTGCAAACAGATAGTCCCACTCTAGGAAATCGAAGGCTTTCTCCAGGTCTAATACAAGGCATCCCGCCAGTGGCCACTCCCTCACCGCATATGAGGACACCCTAAAGAAACGCCGTAGATTGAGAGAAGTACTACGAGATGGCACAAAGCCATTTCGGTCTGTATGGACCAACGCTGGAATTGCTTGTGCCAATCTGTCTGCTAACACCTTCGCAAGTATCTTGTAATCGGTGTTGAGCAGGGCCAAGTGCCTATAAGAGCCCATCTCCATTGGGTCCTCGTCTGGTTTCAATAGCGATATCAGGTGTGCTTTGCGCATAGAGGGCAGGAGTTGTTGGGCCTCTAATGCAGTAGTGTATACAGTGTTAAGACGCTGCACAAGAGAGAAGCAATATGCCTTACAGTACTCTGCCGGTAACCCATCCAGGCCCGACGACTTCCCAGAAGCTAAGGATTGTATGGCCTCCCCGATTTCCTCCAATGAGATCTGCATGATGAGTGCCTCCCTGTGTTCACTAGCCACTGTGGGTAACTGTATAGTGCTTAGGTGCCTCTCTAGGTCTCGCTCGTCACATCTTCTTTGGGATTGGTACAGTATGCTACACGCTACACGTATTACTATATGCATGCTTCTTTAAAAACATATTTAAACTCATGTTTTTGTACTAAGTTTCTTTAAAATCTATCTTCAAGATCTATTTTCCATTTTTGCGGTTATTTAGGGAGCCGCGGCGACACTGTTAACCGCGATGATCGCGCCTTTTCAAAATGTGAAAAACAAATATATGCACACATATTACAGTATTTTACACATTAAGGGTTTATTACTGTTCACTTCAAACTCGTGTTTTTCTAGTGTATTTCTAGAAAAACTATCTCTAAAACCTACTTTCTGTTTTTGCAGTGAAGCCAGAGATCGCAATGAAGTCGGTAATCGTGATCCCCAAGGATACGGCGTGAAACCAGAAAGCAAAACTAGGAAATCAATAGCCACCACCACATTAAAAAATATTAACTATATAATTAATTCTAACCATCACACTAGATAAATCACTATCTATATAACTCTATAAAAACATTTATCTGAATCTCAATATAATACAATGTGTATTAATGATTCACTGATATCTTTTTTTTATTTCCACCATATTTACGTTGTCTCCATGATGGTACACGGGGGCTGCACTGGCAATTATGGTAATGTCGCAAATATCGCCTGTGCTTAAAAAAATAAATTTTGGACACATATCTTGTGTCACTAACACTTACATTTCTCAAAAATAGGTTCAGAGTATCTCGCCCGTGACCCCTCATGTTCACTTGCACAGAAAGGTTTAGCCCCGGGAACCATTTGCGATAGATAAAATGGCAGGCGTAACTTTCTGTTCAGGTTGTGTTCAGCCAATCAGAGCATTCCCGTTGGCACACGCAGTCGTGATTAATCGCAAAATCGTTGCAAACTATCTGCGACCAGAGATATAGATATAATGTTTGGCTTGAATTTCTCAAAAACTACAGAACGGATTTGCACCATATAACAAAAAAGCACAATCTGCGTGACAACATCTACCTTTCTGCCAAATTTGGTGTAATTCCGTACAGCGTTTCGGGCTGTAGGTATGACAACATGTTACTATGGGAATTAACATTGCAAACGCACCCTTATTTCGCGCCCCTATTTGTCAGTCCCCACTGCAGGGATCACCCCTAAACTTTCCATGACACACAGAACCTACTTTGACACGTTTTTGGAAAAATTTCATGCAGATTGGTAAAACGAAACCAAAGTTTTAGGCAAGTCAAAAAAAGCATTTCCTACAGAAACTAGGTCCTAATATATATATATATATTCCAGACCAAAAGTCAGTCTCGTACGCTCTCAGGAAGAATACAGGCAAACAACAATCTTGATATCCAGTTTTAATCCGTGTGGATTAAAACTGGATATCAAGATTGTTGTTTGCCTGTATTCTTCCTGAGAGCATACGAGACTGACTTTTGGTTAGGAATTAAAGTACCAGTACGCTCCACCGGAGTGTACGCCACCCTTCGAGGGTCCCAGCGTTCCAGTAGGAGCCATTTGCAAGTTTATGTATATATATATGTACAAATCTCCTGGAAACTGCCCTGCTTATGCGTAACACTGCAATCTGGGGCGAAACAGAAGGCTGGCACACAGGAAGTTATTTATTTCAGACTTCAACTGCTTCCATTGTTTTTTATGAGGTCAAGCGCAAAGTGCAAGGTGCATGTATACCCCAAAGTAGACCTAAGCATTTCGGCGATAGCCTTCTACTGGGTCATCAAGTATAGTGCATAGAGTGCATAGAGTGTCACTTTTAAAGCAACAGCTGCTCCCTTTCCCATCACCAATTAAAAAAATCTTTATGAGCATCTTAAAGGGGAAAACACATATACAATTCTTTCGTATTAAAGTATATCCTCACTACAAAACGTGGTAAATTAGGTCACTGTGAAGTACACAAATAAATAGACCTCATAATTTGAATTGTTTTGGTCACCAAACAAACCTATTTTCACAACATATCGATATGAACATTCGTAATGGACAGACAGATAGATAAGTCTACATTTACAGATGACCTGATAGGGTCTAGCAAAGGTAGGGGTCACTTAAAATTCATCAATAAAGACATCAAAGGAAATAAGGGAGATAAAATGCAGTATGCATTCCTGTTGTTATGTATAGCATAAATAGATATAGATATCACGTGCTATCACTATATTGCTCATATATAAATATAAATAATATGCATAGTGCCTTCTTCTGCGTTTGTGTGTTCAAATAGCGAGGCTCATATATTCCACAATTCATACCCATCTACTACTTATTATAGGTTCAATAAAACATTATGAAAAATAGTATAAAAATTCAAAGATATGATATGCATGGAATGTAAAGCACAAAGATTCCTAAAACTTTTAAACAATTCAACACAAGTAAAACAGCTTTACATTACATATATACGTGTAAATATAAAGTGCAATGTGTTACATCCATAAAGTACAGGGGTAATAAATGCTATATAACATTCCTGTAGAGGACTCAGGTGTACTAAGATGTCAAGACTCTCCTATTGTACTAAATCAGAAAGTGCACAATGCTATTCCAATGAAAATACGGGGGCTCAGGTACTGTATATCTCTTCTTTATACCCTTTTCCTCTGTATTAAGTGTAACAGAATGCAAAGATATCAACCTGCAATATTGCACTAACTGTTTGAAAGAGCATAGTGGTATTCCTGTAAAGTACTAAAGGAACCAGAAAGTGCTAATTATTTTTCCTCTACCTTTTCCTAAATTGCACTGATAAATATAAAGTATAACGTGATGATTATGTAAAGTACATAAGGAAGTGGCCCGTGCTTATTTAAATAGAATTTCATCTTGCTAAAGAAACAATGTCACTAAGGTAGAACCATATTTTCCTGATCTTTTCATCTAACATGAACATGATTCTCTTAAGATGAGTCCCTATACCTGAAATATGTACACATATTTTTATTTAATTTTATGCTGACATCTAATCTCTATATTGAACCAAAATATAATGGAAATATAAAACAATGCTATGAAAAACAGATTGGAGAGGATAAAAAAAGGAAGGGGGGAGGGAGGGGAGGAAAGGAAAGGAAAGCAGATTGGAAAGGATACAGAGAAGGGAAGGAGAGAGTTTGAAGGGATGGGGGATGGGGGATGGGAGGGGACAATCGGAGGGGGAGGGAGGAAAAATGTGCATTGTGATGGAAAAAGGGTGACACAAAAGTCTAAAGGCAAAACTAGGAGATACTATAAAAAAGTATATAGTTCGGCATCTGCATTTAAACCCCATGGGATCTCAGTTCCTATGTTGATTATCCACTTTGATTCGGCTCTTCTCAGGGCTGCTTCACTTTAACCTCCCCTGATCTGAATCAGGATATGTTCGATGCCCGAGTAAAGAAATTGTTCTCCAACTGACCTTCATGTTCTTTCCAGATGTGTTTTGCCATTACGTATGTGAAGTTTTTGTTTGTGATGGCCCTTATATGTTGTAAAGTATGCAGTTTAAGTCTATTCACAGTGCTACCCAGATACTGATTGTTGCATCCACATTCCATCAGATACACTACATGGGTGGTCTCGCATGTTATCCTTTCTTTAATGGGTATTTTCATGCCTTGTATGATTGTCACCTCCCCTCTGTTGTGGCCATAGCGGCATGCTTTGCATTTTGAGCACTTGAAGAAACCATTACACATCAGCCAATTGCCCTTTTGTGGATTTCTGTTTGTAAAATAACTTTGGGTAAGCAGATCTGCCAGGGACGGCACCTTTCTGTATGTGATGTTCACATAATCCGTTATTAGATGTTTAAGTTCCTAATCCTTTTAGAGTACATTCAAATGATTGCCAATAGTTTCTTTCATGATTTTATTGTCCTCATAGCAATTTCTACGAACTCTTAGAAATTCTCCGTAGGGAATGCTCCATTTGAGAGCTTTAGGGTGTGAACTGTTGGCTGGCAGAATGCTATTACATGGAGTATTTTTCGGTGCAAGGTGGTGCATATTCTTTCATTTGCAATGTAGATCCGGATATCCAAGTAAACTATTACTGTATGTATGGGTGAATCGTAAGTTCAAAGAGTTGTTATTTAGTAATAATGGAAAGTCTTTCAGGTCACTTTCCTCTTCTTCCCATATAAGGAAGAGGTCGTCGATATACCGGACCCATAAAATCACCTGTTTCAAATTTGCTCTGTTGTTCTCTGACCATAGACATTCCTCCTCCCAAAAGCCCATTGTTAGATTCGTGTATGTCGGAGCGAAAGACATGCCCATGGCAGTTCCTTGTCTTTGTTTATAAAATCTGCCATCAAACATAAAAACATTGGGACTCTAAAAGCATTTTCGTGTGGCCAAGTAAGTTCACTACAGAACGGATTTGCACCATATAACAAAAAAGCACAATCTGCGTAACAAGATCTACCTTTCTGCCACATTTGGAGTAATTCCGTCCAGCATTTTGGGCCATAGGTTCAACAACGTGTTACTATGGGAATTAACATTACAAACGCATCCTTATTTTGCACCCCTATTTGTCGGTCCCCACTGCAGGGATCACCCATAAAGTCTCCATGACACACATAACCTACTTTGACACGTTTTGGGGAAATATTCATGCAGATTGTTTAGCTGAAGCCAAAGTTATGTTCAATTCAAAAAATACTTTTCCTACTGAAACTAGGTCCTAACTATAACTACCTACTGCAGACTGCCAGTAGGAGATATATATATATATATATATAAATCCTGATTCTCTGTACCTTCGAGCACTGGCGGACAGAGACACAAACCCAGCGATGTGAGGCCGAAAGATATTTTATTCCAGAACCTCGAACCTGACGCGTTTCGGGCAACAAGTGCCCTTGCTCACAAGTCATTTTGAAACACGTAAGTCATCATTTTTAAATGCAAATCAGTATTCAAGCGCCAACACCATGTGATATGACAACATAGAAAAAATACTTCTATTGGATTCTGCTCAGTCTGTCATGAGTCTGTTTTTCAAACAGTGAAAAAAAACATAGCTTTTAAATCATTGCCAGTTCGCCACAAATCAAAATCATTGCCGCTTAAGTGCAACTAATGCGATATTCTCTTATTGCAGTATCTATTTAGAACCAATCAACAAATAAATAAATTTAGACATAAATATTGAATTTGTTCTAAAAGCATATAAATATTCATATAAATAGAATAAAATGTGTGCAAATCACTGATGCATAATTCACATTTGATGCTTGCAATTTCATTTGAGAAAATTTGACGTTGTGCAAACATACATCATGTGCTACATATTTATCTTGGATGGCAACATGATGTTCCTACATAGGCTTATAAAATGAAAACATGTGCAAATACTTCAAATAATATGAAAGCATTAGGGTAACTATTCTCTCAAGGTAGTCATATAAGAACCTGAGTTCCCTTCTAATTTCAGCTTGAATGCTGTAAATAAATGGAAATAATTCTATGACTAGAATGTGCAAACCTCGCAACGTATCATACCTGAGTATTATTAAGTGCAAATCATTCGATCCTAATCCCCATAAAGTGCTGGTGCTACAAACTATATAATAAAATGTATTACCGTTAAAAACACCCGAGTAAAAAAAGCTAAAAACCCTATTCAACAAAGGTAAAAACAGGGCTAAAAACCTTAAAAAACTACAGGCGTTTCTAGAACAGTAGTCACTCTGGAACCTTCCACGAGCCTTACATGTAATGGGAAATCTCTGTCCTGAAACATATTTTATAGAAAATGATACATCTCATCTGTATTATTGAGGCCATTCGGTGTTTTGCTGTCCAGCTCTAAAATCATTTTGGATTCCAGTTGTCTCAGATTCTTTTCTCTGTTCCCTCCTCGGCGGAGTTTGGGAACGGCTGCCACGACAAAATATTTTAAACAACTCAGATCATTATTGTGAATAGCTTTAAAATGTCTAGCCACAGGATACGTGGAGTCGTTATTCACAATGGCTCGCAAATGCTGTAATATTCTGATGTGCACCTGCAGCTTGGTACTAACCACATACCTTAAGCCAAAGGTGCACGTCAGAACATACACAGCAAATTCAGTTTTGCAATGGAAACTGCCCCGAATTTTAACCAAATCAGGACTGAAAGGAGTAGAATATGAGGCAGTGTTGACTCCGAACCTGCAAGCTCTACAGGAGGAACATTTACTGAACCCCTGTTTAGGTGGCAACCATTGTCTTGCTGTGGCAAGTTCGGGGAAAGTCTTAACAATCTGTGTAGTCATGGAAGGTCCCTTCCTATGTGTAATCGTGGGTTGAGACGGTAGGATAGGAGCCAGAATTCCATCCGTCATAATGATGGGCCAATTACGTTTGATGATCGATCTAATTTTCCTTTCCTGGCTATTGTAGGCAGTGATGAGTCTAGGTGTGTTGTTAATGGTGTTATTTTGTTCCAAATGGTCATTAGTAGAAAGGAGTGTTTCCCTCGATTTTGTATCTACTTTTAATGCAGCCTCAATCAGTGTTAATTTACTATAACCCCTGTTCCTGAATCTTTCCAGAGCCTCTTGTTTGCAAACTTCAAAATCCTCTTCTGTACTGAAAATGCGTTTGAGGCGTGTTAGTTCTCCAAGAGGTATACTCTTGATAGTATGGTGAGGATACGCACTGCTGGCATGTAAGATGGTATTGCCAGCTGTGACCTTTCTATGGAGAGAGGTAGCTATGTGGCCGTTCTTAACGTAGATTTTAACATCTAAGAAATCCACTTGATGTTTGCTTATCTGTGAGGTGAACTTCAGATTGATAGAGTTGATGTTAATTTTGTCAATAAAGTCATTGGCACTTTTCTCATCCCCCCTCCAGACAATAAGAACATCATCAATATACCGCCACCATTGAACTACATGGTTGCGGCACTCATCCTGAAAGGTGTGTTTGAAGACCTGCTCCTCCCACCAGCCAACATGTAAACATGCATAGCTGGGGGAAAAACAGGCCCCCATCGCCACACCTCTCTTTTGCAAAAAGACTTCATTACCAAACATGAAAAAGTTATTAAAAAGGCACCAGGTTACTAGATCTAATAGCATCTTATTATGAGTATACATTTCCAAAGGTCTAGTGCCTAAAAAATCTCCTAGGGCATTGAGACCCGTTTCATGTTCAATGCTAGTATATAGAAATTCTATATCTAACGTTATGAGCAACAAATCTTCTGCCCATTGTATGTCAGTTAGTTTGTTCAATAGATCTCCGGTGTCTTTTATAAAGGTAGGAAGTTCTTTGACCAGATCCTGTAGAAAAAAGTCCACATACTGTGTGATATGTTCTCCCATGCTGCCAATAGCTGCTATCATTGGTCTTCCTGGCACCGGGGTGGTTAATTTGTGAATTTTTGGAATCAAATATAGCCTTGGTAATATTGGATGTTCAACATATAAAAATGTATATTCCTCAGATGATATACACCCATCTCTCTTCCATTGCAGCAGCTTAGTTTTTAAATTATTCTTGGCTATATTATATTTTTTAAGATCTACTTTTTCATAGCATGACTGGTCATCAAGATGTCTGCGAGCTTCAACTTTGTAATCTTTTTGAGGCCAGATGACAATATTGCCCCCTTTATCTGATTTGGTAATGATGATTTCATGATTCGTCCCAAGTTTCTTCATAAGTTGGGAGTACTGCAATTCATGATTGCTCCTATGGCGTTTTTTGTGTTTAATTTGATGATGCAATTTTTTGATATCATCTATTATGACCTCATGGAAAATATCAATGGCATCTTTGGGCATCATGGGAATAAACCGTGATTTGGGTTTGAAAGGACTAAAGCCTGCTCCGATTTGTTTGATCTCAAATGCAGTCAATCTTTCCTGTGTAGTAGAAGTTTCAGTGTCCTCCTGAACTACATTGGGCCTGTCCTCAAACAGATGGTGCAAGGTTAAAAGAGCCGGAACATCCTTGGCTTGTAGCTCCGTATTGGCTTTGTTGGTGTTTTCATCTGTTTGTGTATCCTTCAAACCCTCCTTTATAGCATAAAACTTTTTAAGTTTAAGCTTACGGATAAAGCAAAATATGTCGACTCTAGTGCGAGTGTAGTTGAAGTCACTGACTGGACAGAATGAGAGTCCTAACGCTAGTAATTGATTTTCAGCTTCCGTGAGAGTTATGGTGGACAGATTAATGATGGTGTTATCATTCATATTTATTTTCTGCGCCAGTACGTTTTTTTCAGCGTTTTTGTGTTTTTTGTAGTTTTTCCGCCTTTCCCTCCTTCGTATGTTTTTTCTCCTTCTTCTCTCCTCGTTGGTTGCCTCGGTCTTAGCGTCTGGCGCCGATCCAATACTAAAAAATCCACCTCCTCTCCCAGATCTAGCACCCTGTTGTGTGCTTGATTATCCACACTGCTTCCTCTATCAGATGATTCCTTACTTGTTAGTGAATCTATATCTGATATGACTGTTGGTTCATTTATTTCAAAGTTGAAATTAGTGCTGGAGCCTTGTTCTTGTGGTTTATTTCCTTTATTGCTGACCTTATTTCGCTTGGCTGTTTCATACTTTCGAGCAAAAGTATAAATGTGGCCGTGTTCATAATCCGCTTTATCTCTGGCGAATTTGAAAGCTTTGCGAGCCTTAATTTTATCTTCCTGTTTTTGTAGCCGCTCCATTATCTCTGCCCGTGTTTTGGAAATAAACTTGTTAGGTTCTATTTTGCTTAAGCTCTCATTAATTTGTTCAATTTCTCGCATAAGAGATTCTCTGTCAATGTCTGCGTACTTCACCAATATTTTCACCAAATTCGTTGATGCCTGTAAATTGCTCTCGCCCCACTCCCTTAGCATGTTTGGGTTAGGGCTTTCGTAGCTTGGTGCCAATAAAATCCTTAGACCTCTTGGGACTCTTCCTGCCTCCACATATTTAGACAAAGATTTTTAGGATATATATGGCTCTGCTGTGGCAGATTCAACAATTAGAAGGTTGATGATATGCCGAAATGCATTCGCCAATGACCAATGAAGTGCTTCCTAAGGTGTGTCCCCTGTGTGGCCTCTGCTCTCTCGAAAGAAGGAGTTTGGTGTATATGTCGTCGCATCAGCCAGAGAAGCGAAGCAGAGGCCCCCGCCTCACAAGATGGCCCAGACGTCACTGTCTCTGCTGTGGCAGTTTCGTATGTTTTCCAAGGTGTTGGATGGTCTGGGCCCACCGCGGATATTGGGAAGAAATAAGGCGGTTGTGAGGTTATTAACCTCATGCTGGGCGGTGTGCACTGTCACTGCTGCCCCCCGCTGCAAGGAATCCTGGTCTCTGGGGTTGAAATGGTTAGGGGACCCAAGGAGGCGATTTGTTTGGAACTATCAAGCAGAAAATTTGTTTTAAATTGCATGCATCACTCCCTGCACCCCCGCACAACCACTGGGAGTCAATCTCACCCCCGCACCATCTACCTGAATCCACAACAAAAGGATTCTGGGCTCTGTAGTTTACTTTAACTAATGTGAACTAGCACAGGTGAGCGGACAATTAGGGGGTGGAGCGGGCTTGGATTAACAACAAAAAGGAGGAAGGACTTACCAACAGTTTGCTGCAAACCCCCTGGACACTTGGGTGCTGAAGAAGGCTGATGATATGCCGAAATGCAATGACCAATAAAGTGCTTCCTAAGGTGTGTCCCCTGTGTGGCCTCTGCTCTCTTGAAAGAAGGAGTTTGGTGTATATGTCATCGCATCAGCCAGAGATGCGAAACAGAGGCCCCCGCCTCACAAGATGGCCCAGACGTCACTGGCTCTGCTGTGGCAGTTTCGTATGTTTTCCAAGGTGTTGGATGGTCTGGGCCCACTGCGGATATCGGGAAGAGAAAAGGCGGTTGTGAGGTTATAAACCTCATGCTGGGCGGTGTGCACTGTCACTGCTGCCCCCGCCGCAAGGAATCCTGGTCTCTGGGGGTGAAGCGGTTACGGGACCCGAGGAGGTGCTTTGTTTGGAACTATCAAGCAGGAAATTGGTTTTAAATTGCACGCATCACTCCCTGCACCCCCGCACAACCACTGGGCGTCAATCTCACCCCCTGCACCATCTACAAGGATCCACAACAAAAGGATTTTGGGCTCTGTAGTTCACTTCAACTAATGTGAATTAGCACAGGTGAGCGGACAATTAGGGGGCGGAGCTGGCTTAGATTAACAACAAAAAGGAGGCACGACTTACCAACAGTTTGCTGCAAACCTCCTGGACACTTGGGCACTGAAGAAGGCTCATGATATGCCAAA
Organism: Triturus cristatus; assembly: GCF_964204655.1. NCBI lineage: Eukaryota > Metazoa > Chordata > Amphibia > Caudata > Salamandridae > Triturus > Triturus cristatus. The sequence continues at coordinate 1,365,143,921 of NC_140590.1, forward strand.
ATGCATTCGCCAATGACCAATAAGGTGCTTCCTAAGGTGTATCCCCTGTGTGGCCTCTGCTCTCTCGAAAGAAGGAGTTTGGTGTATATGTCGTCACGTCAGCCAGAGACGCGAAACAGAGGCCCCCGCCTCAGAAGATGGCCCAGACATCACTGGCTCTGCTGTGGCAGTTTCGTATGTATTCCAAGATGTTGGATGGACTGGGCCCACCGAGAATATCGGGAAGAGATATGGTGGTTGTGAGGTTATTAACCTCATGCTGGGCGGTGTGCACTGTCACTGCTGCCCCCGCCGCAAGGAATCCTGGTCTCTGGGGTTGAAGCGGTTAGGGCACCCGAGGAGGCATTTTGTTTGGAACTATCAAGCAGGAAAGTGGCTTTAAATTGCACGCATCACTCCCTGCACACCCGCACAACCACTGGGCGTCAATCTCACCCCCTGCACCATCTACAAGGATCCACAACAAAAGGATTCTGGGCTCTGTAGTTCACTTCAACTAATGTGAACTAGCACAGGTGAGCGGACAATTAGGGGGCGGAGCGGGCTTGGATTACCAACAGTTTGCTGCAAACCTCCTGGACACTTGGGCACTGAAGAAGGTGATGATATGCCAAAATGCATTTGCCAATGACCAATAAAGTGCTTCCTAAGGTGTATTCCCTGTGTGGCCTCAGCTCTTTCGAAAGAAGGAGTTTGATGTATATATATATATTATCTACTGGCGGTCGCCAGTAGATAGTTATAGTTAGGACCTTGTTTCCATAGGAAATCTGAAAATTCTATTTTGAATACCTTTGGTGCCGGTTGACGAATCCTCGCGAATTTTTCAAAATAGGTGGGGCGCGCTGCTCCGCTCCAACCCTGAAAGTCTCGGGGCGATTAGTCAAGCGGGGGCCGAGAAAAAAGGGGGGTCCCAAAACGCGTTTTCCCCATGCATTTTACCATAGGGACCTTTAGTCCAAGGTACAGCCCGAACGGCTGAACAGAATTACTTGAAATTTGGCAGAGAGGTAGTCCTCAGGTCAGGGATGTGCCTTTTGAATATCTGGGGTCAATCTGTTCAGTGGTTCCTGAGAATATTTCAGTTAAAAGTACATATATATCTATAGGCGTGCACCGTGCGCGTACGGTAAGCATCCCGTACGCGCACGCTGCCGTGCGCGAGCGTAATTCTGAGTGGTGGTTACATGACAGTAAACATTCCAGTCGGTCGAAATCAGGAAGTGTTGGCCGCCATTTTGTCTCTCGCAGTCTGAGGCAGTTAAAAACAAAGGTGGAGAATGTCAAAAGGGGGCAGGGTGGACAGTTCCTGACCCCCTAGCCTTTGTCAGGGGGTCACTGAAGGACCCCCAAGGATGAAAAAAACAATCTTTTTTTTTTCGAAAAAGCACCGAGTGCCCACAGCGCACGCAAGGCGCGCGTAGCGCACCTTGCGCGCAAGGTGCGCGCACGTTGCGTGCACGCTGAAGAACCTGAAAAAAAAAATATTAATAAATACATAACTTAGCATTTAAAAAACCGTACAAATTCACTTAAAAAACCATAGGTTTCACACACGTTATAGTTAGGAATTTGCATTTAAAAAACCTTGCAAATTCACTTAAAAACCATAGGTTTCACACATGTTATAGTTAGCTGGACATTTCCCTGGTAAAAAACCAATGAAATTCCCCCGTTATAGTTAGTGCAGGCAACTATAACTCACGCGACCGCAATCCTCTGCTGATGACGTCAGATATGAGTTATAGTTGCCTGCACTAACTATAACGGGGGAATTTCATTGGTTTTTTACCAGGGAAATGTCCAGCTAACTATAACATGTGTGAAACCTATGGTTTTTAAGTGAATTTGCAAGGTTTTTTAAATGCTAATTCCTAACTATAACGTGTGTGAAACCTATGGTTTTTTAAGTGAGGCTGCCATTTGGGGACCTGTGCTATCCTGGGTGTGCCTCCACCTTGCGGGGTAACTTTTCAAAACATATTAGTGACCGACCCCCGGTCACGGACGGCACCACCACAGATTGAGTGTGGGTTCGCCGCCGCTGGAGCACCGAGCGGCATTGCGAAACGGGAATGCCTGGCTGAAATTATGCATTTCCCACATGACTTTGTTTCCTCAAAATATGATTGTTTTATTGGAAAATAAATTATGGCACCCGATTTTGGGATGATTGTTGTTGTACTACCAGTCCAAGAATTCCGTGATGGGTAATCAAGGAGTAATAAACATAAATGATGGGAATTGCTGGTGGTCGTTTTGCCATTTCATTTTCAACACAGCTGCCTAAGGAAGGGCTTATGGCTTGAAACGCGTAGCAGCAACAGATTGCAGAGGCTGTCATTTGGGGACCTATGCTATCCTGGGTGTGCCTCCACCTTGCGGGGTAACTTTTCAAAACATATTAGTGACCGACCCCCGGTCACGGACGGCACCACCACAGATTGAGTGTGGGTTCGCCGCCGCTGGAGCACCGAGCAGCATTGCGAAACAGGAATGCCTGGCTGAAATTATGCATTTCCCACATGACTTTGTTTCCTCAAAATATGATTGTTTTATTGGAAAAGAAATTATGGCACCCGATTTTGGGATGATTGTTGTTGGACTACCAGTCCCAGAATTCCGTGATGGGTAATCAAGGAGTAATAAACATAAATGATGAGAATTGCTGGTGGTCGTTTTGCCATTTCCTTTTCAACACAGCTGCCTAAGGAAGGGCTTATGGCTTGAAACGCGTAGCAGCAACAGATTGCAGAGGCTGTCATTTGGGGACCTGTGCTATCCTGGGTGTGCCTCCACTTTGCAGGGTAACTTTTCAAAACATATTAGTGACCGACCCCCGGTCACGGACGGCACCACCACAGATTGAGTGTGGGTTCGCCGCCGCTGGAGCACCGAGCGGCATTGCGAAACGGGAATGCCTGGCTGAAATTATGCATTTCCCACATAACTTTGTTTCCTTAAAATATGATTGTTTTATTGGAAAAGAAATTATGGCACCCGATTTTGGGATGATTGTTGTTGGACTACCAGTCCCAGAATTCCGTGATGGGTAATCAAGGAGTAATAAACATAAATGATGGGAATTGCTGGTGGTCGTTTTGCCATTTCATTTTCAACACAGCTGCCTAAGGAAGGGCTTATGGCTTGAAACGCGTAGCAGCAACAGATTGCAGAGGCTGTCATTTGGGGACCTGTGCTATCCTGGGTGTGCCTCCACCTTGCGGGGTAACTTTTCAAAACATATATATATATATATATATATATATGCCACAAGGAATCGGGTCACAACTTGCACACCATCCTCGTACAAGAGACGAACACGGACCCAGTAGTAAGTGCTAATTTTCTTTATTCAGTCCAATACGATCGCACCACCGCCATATATATATATATATATATATATATATATATATATATATATATATATATATATATATATATATATATAGAGAGAGAGAGATATAGATATAGATATATAGATTTAGATATATAGATATATAGATATATATCTATTCACTGAAATAACCATAGGTTTTACAGACGTTATAGTTATGAATTAGCATTTAAAAAACCTTAGAATTCACTGAAAAAACCATAGGTTTCAGGGACGTTATAGTTAGTTGGACATTTGACTCATATAAAACCTTCGAAATTCGCCTGTTATAGTTAGTTGAGCTAACTAGAACTCGCGCGCCTGCAATGCACTGCTGATGACGTCACATATTACATCACTCATGACATGGTCAGTGACATCACTCATGACATCACTGATGACATCTTAAATAACAATGACTATAACATCTGTAAAACCTATGGTTTTTTCAGTGAATTTCGAAGGTTTTTTAAATGTTAATTTCATATTTTAATATTTATAAAACCTATATTTTTTCAAATTGTTTTTTAATATTTTTCAACTCTATCATCCTTTTTTTAAACTTGAAAAATAATATAATCTTTTATATGTTCCCCACAAAATATGTATATCTTTTTTTTTTGAGAAACCTACAGTCCCGTACCGGTAGTCTATCAAGCTCGATCAACACGCGAATCCTATTCACCACATTTAAATGATGCGCATTTCATATCCGACGGGTTTGTGGCACCGCGTCCCGCGTAACAACATGTACATATGAGATCACGCCAGCTGCTACTTTGGTATGCGACGGGTACGCACTACCAAGCCGCACGTTACGTCATGTACGTATAGGGTCGCACCCACTACGTATTGTGTATGCGATGAGTGCACGCTGCTGCGCCCTGTGTTACGTCATAGACGTATGATGTCGCGCCCCATACGCCATTCCCTCATTTTTTTGGTCTCAAAATTATATCTAAAAAACTTTAAAGTGTATATGAGAGCAGACGATAATTAAAAATATTTTAAACAGTTATATATTTCTAACTCTAATGAACTTATAATAAGTATATTTTCTCAAAATCACATCAGGTGCGGTCTCATTGCGCACTGGCTCCGCGATTGCATGTAACCATAAAAAAAAAGCATTTCATTAGCGCATAACATTTCCCATTGTAACAGTTCGAAAACGCCCCCCATTTTAGTCAATATCTGTACTGCATTTCATGAGACACACCTCTTCTGCTTAGAGAGCTTTGTTCAAAACGTTTTGCAATATACATATATCTTACGTTACACACAAAATGCAACCATCATTTTCATCAATATTCATGCTCTGTAAAGTAGCCTTCCACCTATGATACCCATACACCTAAAAATTACATTACCAACATTGTCTCCAATACCACAAGTAACATGGTTGCATACGCTGTCCACAACACAACGTAATATAGTACGGCCCAGAGACAGTATCATGCAGAGATAATGAACACACGGACACAGATAGATAGTGGAAGTGGATACTGGCACGTACACTCGACTCCTTTTTATTACCATGGCGACATATCCAGTGACGTCTGTGCTGGATGTGTGTGCCGTAAGTCTAAACCAGCCTTCAGACAATGGTTGCTGCTAGCATCAACTACAACAGTAATCATTGGATCACACACAGAGATTCAATATTAAAAGGATCAATAATTTATGCTGCAGTAAGGTAGGGACAGTAGATGTGAAATAATTCAGAAATAATTCCATCGTAGAAGAACAACAACTTGTGGTATACTGACATACAATCAATAGATCTGAAATAATACACAAAAAGATTATATCATAAACGCTCCATCAGTTCTAGTGCACTCACATAACCACATCAAAAGCATTCAGCATGTGCACAGCCACCGATAATGCGTTCTGTACACAGGCCGTACTAGGAGCAATATCTGTTGCCATCAACACTGCATCATCTGCAATACCAACTCAATCTGAATTATGAACACTGCTATCTGCAGTGTAGGCCATAGAGAGCGGTCACAAAGGACCCACAGATAAGTAAAGTGACGTCGTCAGCGAAGCAACACAAAAGAGTGTGCAAAACCTGCAATGATACATATGCATGGTGCAGACAGTACACACTGGAGCAATGTCTTTTCCTACAGGACTACCTCATCTACAATAGTGACTCAATCTCAATTGTGAACACTGCTGTCTGCAGTGTAGGCCAGAGTGAGCGGTCACAGGGGCCCACAGCTACATGGCATTCACTTGAGCTCTACAGTTTGCAATACACAAACTAAAAAAAAACGTGTGCAGAGCCTGCAATGATGCATATGAGTGGTGCACACAGAGCGCACTGGAGCAATATCTTTTCCTACATTACTGCATCATCTACAATACCGACTCAATGCCAAATGTGGACACAGAAGTCTGCAGTATAGACCAGAGTGAGCGTTCAGCAAGGGCCCACTGCCACGTGGCATTGACTTGACCTCTACAGTTTGCAATACACGAAGCAAAAACAATGTGTACAGAGCCTACAATGATGCGTATGAGTGCTTCAGATAGAGCACACTGGAGCAATGTCTTTTCCTACAGAACTACCTAATCTACAATAGCGACTCTATCTGAATTGTGAACAATGCTGTCTGCAGTGTAGGCCAGAGAGAGCAGTCAGCAAGAGCCCACAGCCACCTGGCATTCACTTGAGCTCTACAGTTTGCAATACACGAAGAAAAAAACATGTGTAGATCCAGCAATGATGCATATCAGTGGTGCAGACAGAGCGCACTGGAGCAATGTCTTTTCCTACAGGACTGCATCACCTATAATACCGACACAATGTCAAATGTGGACACTGAAGTCTGCAGTATAGGCCAGAGAGAGCGTTCAGCAAGGGCCCACAGTCACGTAGCATTGACTTGAGCTCTACAGTTTGCAATACACGAAGCAAAGAAAATGTGTGCGGCGCCTGCAATGATGCGTATGAGTAGTGCAGACAGAGCACACTACAGCAATCTCTTCTCTTACAGGACTGCATCATCTACAATAGCAACTCGATCTGAATTGTGAACACTACTGTCTGCATTGTTAATTAAAAGCAGTACTCACACAAACAACCATCAATACTTTTTCTCACTCCCTCTTTACAAAATAAAACAACATAAATTACAGAGAACTCTACAATGAATACATCAAAACAATTCGAATTGGGATTTCACCTCTCCACAGTCTACACTATTCACTGTTCCTTTGGACTTCCAAGATAAATTTGGTCATTTCACTAAACCTATAACTGATATAAAAAAACTTCTTGAAGCAAGTATACTAAAACAATATTGTGTATATTTCAATAGACGTTCTAATTATTTAACTACTCGATTCTGTAATTAAACAATCACCACGCAATCTAAATTGCGAACCCTGCGAACTGCAGTCTACACCAAATCCAGTGGACATTCACAACTCACAGCCACATATCGTTGGATTCGGAAGCATGGAGTTGGTTGCACCTGATCAGAGGGGGTACACAAAAATCATCACAGACTTTAACTTATGACATCCTCAATCATAGAATCAAGACCCCATTTCACTGTTTGCACCTGCTGTACCACAGTATACTCCACCGACTACTGTCAACCAAGCCCAATAATCATGTGCAGTAGTTAGCTATGGAATCACAGACTGTGATGCACCTCAACACACGAACTTCTGAAAAAAGCAAGCAGCAGGTAATATCGGACATCATCCATTGTGGGATCAAGACACCATTCCACAGTGGAGACCTAAAGTTGGATGAACCTGATCGAAGAGAGTACCTTCATCTCCACTCTCAAATGCAGTTCTAATATCGTCCATTGTGGAGTCAACACACCGTTCTACTTTTGGAACCTAGAGTTGGTTGCAGCTGGTAGAAGGGAATATCTCCATCTCCACTCTCAGATACAGTTCTAACATCATCCATTGTGAGATCAAGACACCCTTACACCATTGGGACCTAGAGTTGCTTGCACCTCATCGGAGGGGGTAAACAGAAATCATCACAAACTGTAACTTCTAACATCCTCAATCATATAATTAAGACCCCATTTCACTGTTTGGACCTGCTCGACCGCGGTGTATTCCAGCAATACCAGTCAACTGAGCCCAATAACCATGTGCAGCACTGAACTACAGAAGCACAGAATCTGATGCACCTCAACAGACGGAGTTCTGTGAAAAACCAGCAACAGCTAGTATCGGACATCGTCCATTGTGTGATCAAGACACCATTCCACTGTTGGTACCTAGAGTTGGTTGCTCCTCATCAGCTATACACAAAAATCATCACACACTTTAACTTCTGACATCCTCAATCATAGAATTAAGACCTTGTTTCACTGTTCGAACATGCTGTACCGCTGTGTACTCCAGCAACTGCAATAAACCATGCCTAATAATCATGTGCAGCAGTTAACTACAGAAGTACAGAGTCTAATCCACCTCAACGGAAGGAGTTCTGTAAAAATTAAGCCGAATGTAATATTGGAAATCTTCCATTGTGGAATCAAGACAACATTCCACTGTTGCAACCTAGAGTTGGTTCCACCTGGTCAAAGGGAGTACCTTCATCTCCACTCTCAGATGCAGTTCGAACATCATCCATTATGGCATCAAGACACCGTTCCACTGTTGGGACCCAGAGTTGGTTGCAGCTGGTCAAAGGGAGTACCTCCATCTCCACTCGCAGATGCAGTTCTAAGATCGTCCATTGTGGGATCAAGACACCGTTAAACTGTTCGGACCTAGAGTTGGTTGCACCTGATCGGAGGTGGTACACCGAAATCATCACAGACTTTAACTTCTGACATCCTCAATCATAGAATCAAGAACCTGTTTCACTGTTCCAACCTGCTGTACCATGGTGTACTCCACCGACTGCAGTCAACCAAGTCCAATAATCATGAGCAGCAATTAGCTATGGAAGCACAGAGTCTGATGCACCTCAACGGAGGGAGTTCTCTGAAAACTCAGCAGCAGGTAATATCGGACATCATCCATTATGGGATCAAGACACCGTTCCACTGTTGGGACCCAGAGTTGGTTGAAGCTGGTCAAAGGAGTACCTCCATCTCCACTCGCAGATGCAGTTCTAACATCGTCCATTGTGGAATCAAGACACCGTTCCACTGTTCGGACCTAGAGTTGGTTGCACCTGATCGGAGGTGGTACACCGAAATCATCACAGACTTTAACTTCTGACATCCTCAATCATAGAATCAAGACCCCGTTTCACTGTTCCGACCTGCTGTACCATGGTGTACTCCACTGACTGCAGTCAACCAAGTCCAATAATCATGTGCAGCAATTAGCTACGGAAGCACAGAGTCTGATGCACCTCAACGGAGGGAGTTCTCTGAAAACTCAGCAGCAGGTAATATCGGACATCATCCATTATGGGATCAAGACACCGTTCCACTGTTGGGACCCAGAGTTGGTTGCAGCTCGTCGAAGGGAGTAACTTCATCTCCACTCTCAGATACAGTTCTAACATCGTCCACTATGGTATCAAAACACCGTTCCACTGTCGGTACCTGTCGGACTACTGTGTTACTATTATGCAGAGCATTCCACGCTCCTGGGCCTCAGGCTGGGCTCTGTGTGCCTGTGTCGCGGTAACCCGCGTTAATCTTAGGAGCCTTCCGAGCTTGCAGACCTTGGCCCAGGACGTTCCACCAGCACGTGGTTGGCCCTCTTTCACATACAGCAGTGTCGAAAGGTGAACTGTGGGGCATATATGCTTCACAGCGGCCATGACGGTTTCTGAGTACCAGCAGGCTGAGAGCATCATTCATGCACCCACCTTTGCTCACGGCGTCAGCCTCATGGCGGTGTAAGCTGCCCAGACCTGGCAGACACATTCGCCAATCCGGAATAGAAACACACCCAAAGAAACGTGCCTTTTATTCATACCCCCACGCTAGCCTTGCGTACGGCGAGCCAGCCCACTTCCCTAAACATTTTGGGGGGGGGGGGGCACGTACGCTCTACCATTCCGTAATCTTCCCTACTGACTGTACTATCATTGTTGCGTCCACTGTCCACTTCACTCAATAGACCATCAGTGCATGTTGACATGTACATGTCTGTGCTCTGCATACTCAAGCCTGTCCGGCACATCCCCTCAAGACTTTGCATTGTATACTTTTATAATCGAGAATTACTTGCCACCTTCGCACATACTTTGCTCTCATCTCTCCCCGCATTCTGCATAGTGAGGCAGAGGTGCCATGCCAGGTTTAGTTTGTATACATGGCTAGCCACGGTTCCCACAGTATGTAGTGTCATTGAGTCTGCTACGTGCACATGTTGTTTGTCATGTTGAATGTCAATATATAAGGTAGTGCGTTTATTCACGAGCAGTGGCTTATTCCATTTACATATCGCTGTCTTAAAGAGCATACAAAAGTTTTTCTCACAGGTGAATAGTGCGACCACAATGGCAGTCATTCATTACTATCTAAGAATGTCCAACTATATAGCGCTTCTAAGCTTACAGCCAACAATCTTGCGTCCTTTCTTAAAAGGACGCCAACTCCCACAATCACACCAACATTCACACAGCTTTCTAACGACAGTTATCTGCTTCTCAATAACATACACTCCTACGGAATATGAGCTGGCATACCGCATGTCCTTACTGTTTCAAACACAGTAACTTCCGGTGGCAATATCTATTCCCTCCCACACAAACTAACTCCCAAACTTCAACTTGGCCTTCAATTCCTAGTTTGAAAACACATTTCAAGAAACAAACCAAACTAAAAGCACCTTTGTTCAGAACAGAAGTCTCCCTCACTTCTGCAAAAGAAATTAATCGACTGCAGATACCACAAACTTCAAATAAAATACACTCCCTTTTAAATACGAACCCCCAATTACACTTTGTGAATTGTTACACAATTTTCAACACATGTCACACTCAAGGTCTGGCACACCTTTTTTAATACGGTCTCCTACAGCCTTCTAACACGCTTTCAAACTGTTCTTCTTTTAATACCAGACTACATTCAGACATTCTTTCGATCATCTCTGGAACAACAGAAACAGTGCCCATAATTCTCACTCTCTTTGCGGCCATCCTACTACTAATTCTACTTCTAGAAATGGCTACGCTCTCTATGGTAACAACTATGTCCGACAGAATACGCCTCTACGCCAAGCTACATCAATACTGTAAAAAAACTGAAAAACTTTTCGTCTGCCTGACTCTATCTATTATCGGAGCTAGCTACAACATAACATTTAACTACACTTATGCAATATGTGTACAACCATCGTTTGATTGCCAAACTTGCCCATTCGACTGGCGAATGGATGTATGCCTTGCCAACATCTCAACAATCGCTCCAGATATCCAGAAGGTAATGGAGTATCTTGAAAACCATGAACGTGATTGTTCTGGAATCGCAGCACAATGGGATTTCTGGGCAGCCGCGAAAGATCTCCTGCAACGTGCGAACTTTCACAACTTTGCAGATTGCCTGCCCATTCAAATTACCGCTCCAACATTCGAGGAACATTACTGTCCCTTCGAGGATATGAATTGGATCACTTCGCTTTTCTCACATGATGGCAACAATAGCCTCTTGGAACATTACGCATCTCAAGCAGCTGAAGAACTGCTGGACTGGAATCCTCAAGACTTGTAAGGAACTCACTTTAATCTTGAATGGATTTTTTTCCATCTTTTTTTACTTTTTCCTTTACATTTTTTATAATACACTTCAATCCTACTACTTTGATATAATAACTTTCTAAGTATACTCAGACATTTGAACTCTATCCTCATTATTCCCCCTTACGTCTCCAATCTAACCAGGAATCGGTGATGTATGGCCTATGCAAATACGCTATTTACTTCCAAAATTGACCTAAACCCGACACCCATTTAGAAACCACGTCTATTCTTTGTGCACACACCTTTCTGCCTGCCTGTTATTCACAAAGCCCTTTCACACAATTTTACTCAAAGTCAGTTTCTGCTCAGAACCTCACGATAAAAATATAAAAAGACGACTTTGTTTAGGAACTGGTTGGCACAGTGTGGTAATCGTAAACTACCTTTATTTTGATTAAACAATGTATTTATTCATGTCTAATAGCTATTCTGTAGGTCACATAGAACTGTAACATATAATGTGCAATTCACTGATGCAGGAGCTTTGATTTGACTACAGCAGAAGCAATTGGAGTTTGTCTAAGCTCGATGCCTTAGCTCTCTACACAAGAATGTTTTTTTGAAACAGCTGAAGACAATAATGTACGGTTTGACTACAAAGGTACCGAATGTGCTTCTCAGAAGCAAAATGTTTGTATTCATCCTCAAAGTTCCAATGTGGGTAGAACTAGTACCAATTCTGACACGCACCACATTGAATCTATTGTACAACAGATTGCTAACTATTCTACTGTTGTTAATTTTCTGTTACAAAAAAGCATTGCCAAGGTACATAAAAAGTTTGATGACTACATTTTGCAATTTCTTTTTTATTTCTTAATTTTCTTAAATGATACATGTGGTAATCGTTTCCTACCTTCATTTTCTTTATAGAATGTAGAGTTGTAGAGTCATTCAAGTCTAATAGCTATTGTTTATTTCACATGCAACTGTAACATGTAATATACAATTCACTGATGCCAGAGCTTACGTTTGAATACAGCAGAAGTGGTTCAACTTTGCATCAGCTGGATACCCTAGCTCTTGCACCAGTGGGTCCAATTACGGCTCTTAAATAAAGACACTTTCTATATAATTTTCAAACTCCATCCCTTTATTACACACAACCACTTTCTCATTTTACAATTTTCCTTCTCTGGCATTGCAACCTTCTGCATAATATTTTTCACGATTATTACTTTATTCCTGCTTCCTAAAACACTACATTCGACTATTCAGACCAATAGGGATGAGTAGTTTGTTTCACACTCCCTGTATAGAATAAATGCACACTAACACTATTTACACAGGTATGCTACAGCGGCCAGTATCCTACAGCGCCCACAGCACATCACTGCACAGCAATAAACTCACGACTTACACTCACAGTTTCATCCCCGAGTCTTCATACCGATACCACTAAGTACTGTGCTTCCCACTCCCGCTATACTCTAAATGCATACTAACACCACCCACACAGATATGCTACAGCACCCACTATGCTACAGCGCCCAGAGCACATCACTTTACAGCACTCAGCTCACAGTTTAGATGCACGGTTTCATCCCAGAGTGTACCGGCACCTCACCTCAGCACCATCTCGCAGTGGGTAAAACAGTACTTTACACCAGTAGGGATAAATAATTAGCTTCACACTGCCTCTATAGCACACCCTACCCGCCCTACAAACCTCACAGCGCTCCTACCCTCCTCTTTCCCACTTTTTTCTCTCTTGTTTCCCCTTACTCACTTCAACGAAATCACAAAATGGCGGCCAACACTTCCTAGTTGCAACCGCTCGCACCGCTCGCAGCCAATCACCTGCAAGCTCGTGCTCATAACGCCTCAGCCAATCAGATGGCAGAATTCCCAAATATCAATATCTGTAAATTTCGATATTTCTCAAAAACTACTGAACGGATTTACTCCAAATAAACAAAAGCGTGCTTTCTAGACCAATACCCTTCTCCCTTCCAAATTTGGGGTAATTCCGTTTACCCGTTCGACCTGTAGCTTTGTCGAAAGTTTCCTATGGAAATTAACGTTGAAAAAACATGTTTTGGGCCCCCCTTTTTTCTCGGCCCCCCCTTCATGAATCACCCCCAATCTTTCAACATAGGAGCTGATCTCAACAAAGAAATTGTTTTGAAAATTTCACAAAGATTCATCAATCGGCGTCAAAGTTATTGCGAATAGATTGTTGCCATTTTCCTATAGTAGCTAAGTCCTAACTATAACTACCCACTGGCGACCGCCAGTAGGTAATATCTATCTCTCTCTCTCTCTCTCTATATATATATATATATATATATATATATATATATATATATATATACATCCTTTATTAAGCTCATAGTAAAAGGAAAGGTTCAAGATAAAATCCAAAGCAAAAAAATGTACCATCTATCCAAAATAAATATTACCTATACAGTAAAATGCTGTAAAAAGTATCTTTCAACAAAATATAGCAACCTAATGCATTGCTCACTTGCAAAATAGTAATGTAAAGCTTCATTAAATTAATTCAGCAGAGATTCAGAATAAAAAGATACCCAATACAACTCTATTGTTGCAGCATTCCACGGACAAGATAAATCTATGCTTACACCATACTGCAGCTAGGTAGCGGCTGACAGCAAATACTAGTGGAGTAGAGGTCTCTGTAGTCAAAATCCTATTGGCTAATAGATAGGATTTAGTTCCGAGATTTAGACAGATTGGTCGTATCCATTTGCACCTTAGATGTAAATATTCAGGACAGAAAAACAGTAGGAGCTCCACAGTCTCTGGTGTCATCCCACAGTCAGGGAAGAGATTAAATCCAGTAACTTTTCTCCACCTGGAGGGAAAAGCCTTTGTTGGGAGGTAACCAAGGTAAAAGTGCACATACAAACTCTTTGTAAATGCATGCATTATCAAATCAAGCGAGGATTCAAACAATGGAGTGTCCAAAAATCCCCCAAATCTCTTGGATAGTTGCCCATTTGTCTTACTGAGAACACATTGCTCATGCGTAAAAGCCCGAAAACGTTCTTTAATAATTCCAGCATCTAGTTTAGAGATGTTGCTAAAGTTATTCCAAAGATGTTCAAGATGAAGCATCAAAAACCACTTGTTAAACCAGGGAATCTGCAAGACACTGCTAAGGTTCATAATTGTTTGGGCAGACTCCCTGTATTCCATGAGTTCTGGGGTAGTCAACAGGAGTACCCAGTATATCAGTGGCTTTAATGCAACTAGGTGGTTAACTCAATTGATGCCTAAGTCATAAAAAAGTGGAATCATGAGGGTGCTGAACGAAAGCTAGCAGAGACCTTGCAAAGCTATTTTCAGCTGTGGACATTGGCTGGGTATTAGTATATCCCCAGATTTCTGACCCAAAGGACGCGGTGCTCTGGGCTTTTGCACAGTACACTTCTAGTGAAAGCAATACTGCATGGGAGTTTGACTTTTTATGCAACCGCAAAATAGCTGAAGCTTCATGCTTGATGAGAAGTGTATTCTTGTTAAGTTTAGGGCCCCAAATAAGAACATCTGAAACCCTAACTCCTAAGTAATCTATATTATTTACTCTTTCAAGGACAATAGGGCCTGCTCTCACAATGCAGTTCCTGACTACCCTAGTTCCAAACACCATAACCGTAGTCTTAGAAGTATTTAATTCTAGGCCTCTGCTTGTGCAGAAATCTGTTAATGAATATTTGGAGTCCCGTGAAAATTTTCGAGGTAAGGAGTGAGACGTCAGCAAACAATAGAATTTTTATTTTTTTGTTATTTAGGGCTTGAGCCACATTATTAATGTATAGAGTGAATAAAGTAGGGCCGAGGACACACCCCTGGCGGATGCCACGCATAACTGGAATGAAATCCGTCAGCTCTTCTTTGCTGCCCCTACTAACCTGATCATAATTTCCTGTGTGCAACGTTGCTATAAGATTGACCAGGTTCTTTGGTACCCCTAGCTTAAGCAGCAATCCCACTCTTTCTCTCTGGGCACAAGGTCGAAGTCAGCTCTGAAATCCACAAAGGCCACATACAATTTTTGCTTGGAAAGTAAAACATACTTCTAATGGATGAGAACCAATCGGAAGATCTGTTCAGACGTGCTATAAAGAACCTCAGCAGTTATAGTTACCTGAGCTAACTATAACTTACGCCCGCAATGCACTGCTTATGACCTCACATAGTACATCACTCATGACATGGTCAGTGACATCACTGATGATATCATGGATGACATCTCAAATGACATCACGGATGACATCATCAAGTAAGTGTATGTGTTTTTAAGAGTATATGGGTTTTAAACATATATATTAACCTACTACAAAAGTTAAATTAGTATACTAGGCGAACTACTATTGAGTGATACCACTTCCAATATATATCACGTGAGTGGCTGTGTGACTGTATGTATCCTCGTGTGTATGGGTGTGTGAGTGGCTGTATGGGAGTATAATTGGGTGTGTGGGTGAGTGAGATGCTGTGTGAGAGGCTGTATTGATGAGTGAGTGAGTGGGTATGTCAGTGGCTGTATGGGCGAGTGAGTGGCGGTGTGAGCAGCTCTATGGATGGGTAAGTGGGTGTATAGTGACTGTATGGGTGAGTGAGTGGGTGTCTGAATTGCTATATGAGTGAGTGACTGGGTGTGTAAGTAGCTGTATGGGTGAGTGAGTAGCTGTTTGAGTGGGTGTTTGGCTAAGTGAGTCGATGTGTGAGTGGCTGCATTAGAGAGTAAGTGTATGTGTGAATGGATGTATGGGTGAGTGAGCAGATGTGTTGGGTGCATGTATGGTTGTGTGAATGGGTTTTATAAATGGTTGTATGGGTGTGTGAGTGAGAGTGTGAATGCTTGTATGGGTGACTGAGTGGCAGTGTTCAGAGGCTGTATGGGTGAGTGAGTGGGTGTGTGAGTGACTATGTAGGTAAATATGTGGGTATGTGAGTAGCTGTATGGGTGAGTGTGTGGTTATGTGACTGGCTACACAAGTGAGTGACTGGCTGTATGAGTGACTGTATGGGTGAGTGAATGGTTGTGTGAGTGGCTATACAAGTGAGTGGGTGTGAATGGCTCTATGGAGGAGTGAGTGTGTGTGTGAGTACTAGTATGGGTCTGTGAATGGGTTTGTGAGTAGTTGTGGGGGTGTGTGAGTAGGCATATGAGAGGTTATATGGGGATACGAGTTGGTGTGTGAGTGGTTCTGTGGATGATGTCATCAGTGATTTTATTTGAGATATCATCAGTGATGTCACTGACCATGTCATGTGTGATGCAATATGTGAGGTAATAAGCAGTGTATAGCGGGGGCGTATTTGTAATTAGCATCTAAGGGGAATTCACCCCCAATTAGCAGTGCACAATGAGGTGCATTTGCACAGTGGTAGAGAAAGGTGGTGGGGAACTTTCTGCAGCTCTGTGGGTACCCAGGAACATAGCAGGAGTCAGCCCTTGGGGGTGGTGGTCCCCCAGACCATGTATGGCTCCAGGAGGCCACCTTCCTTTCTTGGATTTCGCTCCGGGGAGGTGGTGGTCCCTGCGGCAAAGGCGTGCCAAGTGGGCCCGCCCGCATCCATATTTTAAAGTGCCCCAGTGAGGTGGTTGTCCCCAAGGCTGCGGGGGGTTCATGTGGCTCCAGCACTCATGTAAAGAAAGCCCTGGGGTGCTGGCGGTACCCAGAGCTGCAGGGGGGTCTAAGCACCCCTCTGCATTTAATTTCACAAGCCCCACGGCGGTGGAGGTCCCCAGGGCTGCTGAAGACCATGTGGGCCCCCTGAATTAATTTACCATTCTGTGCCCTGTGGAGGTGGCGGTCCCTGGGGCACGGGTGAGCCCAGAGGGCCTGCCCACATCTATATTTCATTATGTCACAGGAAGGTGGCAGTCCCCGGGGCTGCAGGGGGCATCTTATTTATTAAACAGTTGCCCCTGGTAGTGGTGGTCCCCTGGGTGCCGGGGGTGCCATGTGGGCACCCCCCACATAATTAAAAATAGCACCCCGAGGATCGGCCTACCAGGGGGCTTCCTTGAAAAGAAGCGCTTCTTTTTTACCATTTTGCAGTGAATCCACTTGCGAAGTCTCAGCAAAATTAACCCAGAAAATGTTTTAACCCCCACCAAGGTGCCTGGGGTACCCCTCCACTAGTACTAGGGGGGCAGAGTATTCCTAGCCTGCCCCCCTTTTTTTAATTTTTACATTTTATTGTGGAGCTCAGCTCACAACGAGTCACAAGATGGCTTCCAACACTTCCTGGTTAAAGTGTTGGCAGCCAGTTGATCTCTCCCAAACTACTGAATGTGTTTACACCAAATCACAAAAAAACACAATCTGTATACCAAAAGCTAGCTTTCTGCCAAATTTGGTGAAATTCCATCCAGCGGTTCGGGCTGTAGGATTGTTCAAAGGTCCTATGGGAATTACCATGGGGAAAACACATTTTGGGTCCCCCCTATTTTCTCGGCCCCTGCTTGATAAACCACCCCAAAACTTTCCAGACAGTGCCTGAAGTACCAGGCAAATTTGGGGAGAAATTTCATGAAGATTCATCAACCGGCACCAAAGATATAGGCACCTAAAAATAACCTTTTGGCACAAACTCCGGCCTAAATATAACTACCTACTGGGACTGCCATTGGGTAATATATACATAATATATAAGTATACACACATGTATATTCACTAAAACACCAAAGGCTAAAGTAAGGGTATATAGTCAGTGACAATTTCAGTTACAACATAACATATTAAATGTACAAAACCACTGAAATTCACAAGTCATAGTTAGTTCTGGTAACTATAACTCATGCCCTAAGGTAACTATTTCTTGCGCCCCACCATGCACAATTTTCTCATCGAAAATTTCATTGCAAATGTTGCAGTTATATTATTAATGATGTTGTAGAATACGTTATGAGTGATGTAATATGTGGGGTAATTAGCAGTGCATGGCGAGGGTGTGAGTTATAGTTACTAGGGCACAAGCTATTGTTACGAAATCTAACTATAACTGGTGATATTCAGTGGTCTTGAATGTTACGTTGTCACTGACATTCTCACCTAACCATAATGATACTTTAATCTTTATTTTTTTCTGTGATTTGTTTTTAATTCAAAGTGAGATATTATTATCATACCTAACTATAACCTCACTTTAAAATTTTAAAGTTAAAAGACCCTTTCCAGTGGATTACGAGGAAACCCTTTGGAACATAGAAGGTTGTAGAGTCACCCCACCCGTGGATGCTGAGGCACCAGAGTTACCTATCCCTGGGATGCCAGGTGCCTAGGCTCGAAGTGGCATCGGAAACCACCATTGTTCTCAATGGGAGTCTTTAAGGCAATGCGACTGCTGAAAAGAAGAAAAGTTTCCGGTGAAATCATCAGGTGGATTCTTGATAAAAAGAGAGGACAGAGTCTGGGTCACTCAAGAGTGACCAGGGACTTGGTAGACGAATGCCCACCGATGTCGGGTCCTGCAGGTGCGAAGAAAGAGACCTTGACACTACAGCTGCAGGGGCCAGGAGATGTCCAGGACAACCAGGAGCCAGATACGAGCTGTCCCGCGAAGGATGTTGAGTGCCGAGGGGTCGATGTCTGGCAGGAGCACCAACAAGCCTTGGCAACAGCAACCCGCGAAGAAGGTAGAGGAAGGTTACGGTCTGGCCCAGCTAGGACCAGAGGACTCACCAAAGCAAGGGGAATCAGGGCAGGCCTGGAGTAACCAGGGGAGCACAAGAAAATCAGGATTGTCCCTCAAATGGACCCACAGGCCGAAGATACAGATGTCGCGAGGGGACCTCTAGCAGTTTCACCAAACAACAGCTTGCAGAGCACAGAATGCAAGGAGGCCAAAGTCCTTGGTATGAAATGTGCGCAGAGGTTGGGGCTATCAACAGCCTAATGCATGAGGTTGGGGAATGCCAACAAGCATATGGAATTGCAAAAGTATGCGGTGCACAGGGCTTCAGGTTATGCGGTGCCCACTTGGGAATACTGGCCTCAAACTTGTTGAGAGAGCAGCTCGGCCCTAAAAAATATTGCAACCCACCTTCTGTGATGCTGGTCCTTTCGGAGTCCACAGAAGCTCAGGTCCAGCAGACCGGTCAGTTGCGTTACCGTGTCTGCGAATGCAGGGGAGTGACTCCTTCACCCAAGGGAGATACTTCAGTTGTCCTTGATGCTCCACAGGTCCTGCACTGAGCCTGTATGGTGCACGGGCACAGACGATGCTTTGGATGGAGAGGGAGTCGAAGTCGGGCCCTGTCAAAGTCCAGCAAAGTCCAGAGTGTCCAGACGGACCAGGTCACTGGTTTCTTATTCAGAATCTTGTCCACATCGAATCTAGGGTCCTACAGCCAGGTAAGCACTTTTGTACTCACGGGAGAGGGTTGGACAGATTCAGGGGACCCTGGGAGGGTCAGGACAGTGGGGAGGATACACCTATGTCCTTTGTCCAGTTTCGCAGAAGAACATGAGCCAAAGGCTCCCAGGACTGGTTTGAACTGGACTATGCACAGGGACACCAAATGTACCCCTCGTGCAGACTTTCAGGCACTTTGGAAGTACACCCACCCAGCCCCAATACACTAAATCCTGTCTGGGAGGTGGTCAGGATGCCTATTGTGCTGCCTTCCCCTGCTCGAGCTTCGCTCAGCAGTAGAAGGGCAGAAATGTGTCTCTGGTCAGCAGCAACCATTTTGTGCTGTCCGTGTCGAGAAGGCTGGTACCAGGAAGACTAGGGACCCCTTGAAGCTCACTTCAGAAGGGTGGAATCATACCTCCCACACCGGTTACCGGTGTGGAGGCATGATTCCAAGGTGTTGGATACCAAACATGACATGTTTTATTGCAGCCGTTTTCGAGATAGCATTTTACCCGAGCATATAATGCCCCTCTACCTATATGTCCAGCTGTGTCACCGACAACCCGGGAGAATGGTCTCCAAAGGCTGCAGGGGTGTTCTGCTCATGCTTGGACACCCTCTCATGAAAAACCCATCACCCATCCTTCAGGATTGTCAAGGTCTGCTAGAGGGGTGACTGATAGGTTTTAAGTGTAGTGACCCATAGATATAGTAAACCCTTATCTTAAGTAAGTGGTGCATCCACCAACGTACACAGGCTGCAATGGTAGGTCTGTAGATCCATTTTGCATGGCCTCTTATGGGTGGCATAATACATGCTTCAGCCCATGGGAGCCCTCTGGAGTACCTATGCCCTGGGCACAGGTGTACCATATACTAGGGACTGACAAGGGTACCCCAGTATCCAATCTGGAGTGTACCTAAGTACACAACATAACATTTTAGGGAGAAAGCAGATAGACGGGGGTCCTGATTAGCAGGATCCTAGTCAGACTAGTCAAAAACAGTGTAACATCAAGCAAAAAGTGGGGGTAACCATAAGAAGCAGATCCTACTTTCCTACATCTTCCTATGTAGAAATTAATGGGAAAAACATGTTTTGGAACCTTCCTTTTTTCTCTGCGTCCGCTTGACAAGATCACCCCAAATCTTTCCATGCGCAATGTAACTGTTCCTCGTGAAAGAGCTCCAATCCCTTTGGGTGGAGTATGCGCTATATAAACTGCAAAAAAAAAGTGATTTGTTTGATTGTGCACAAGTTTCAAGGGTTTTCATTACAGTTAATAGAGGAGTGCACCCACACTATGCTTGATCCACTATGTTGTGAGTAACTACGTCTACCCATGAAGCTGTGGGACTCTACACCAGCAATGCAAGAAGTGTAAGGTTAGGGATTACATAAATTAAGCGTCAGCAATATTTATGTTTAAATTAGGACAGGTGTAAGTAAATTAAATTAAGAAAGGTGTGTGTCGAGACTCTCCCCCAAAATGATGTCATGTACTTCAATATAGCAGATCTGATGGGTCTCAATATAGTGATAAAAACTCAATAGAGGCTGCTCTACTGTACTATAGTGCACTGGAAGTGTGCACTGTAGTACAGGAATCAGGCATTTGCTTTGGCAGCAAGTGTTTTTTTTTATTATGACCTCAACAGGACTTTATTGAGCATCAATTAACACAATGTCTAAAAAGATGAATTGTGCATCAGACACTGAAACACATCTGCTGTCGATGTGCCAAGACTAGTATGTGAGCCAACTTTGGGGCATATCTACAAGGAACCGGTGCAGCGGCATTCTGCAGCACACATAGAAGTAGCAAATCGCCATTATTTAATACCTACCTGCACATAAATAATCATTAAGGGTGTTTTGCTCTTTCTATCTGTGCTGCAGAATGCAGCACACATAGAAAAAGCAAAAAGTAGGAGAAAGAAAGGTATTTGTCCTTGTTTCACCAATCTAACACCTGCTTTTTGCATGACGTTATATTTTGACGCTGCCTCAGATTTACAAGTCCTTGTAAATCTGGGGCAGCGAAAAAAGAAATGGGTGTTGTGGTGGAACGCCCACAGTAACCCCCATTGCACGCCATTATAACGCACAAAACTGCATGAAAGGGTACCATATTTACAAAGTGGAGCAAAGCCACACAAAGTGGCTTAACGCCACTTTGTAAATATGGTGCAGGGCATTGCGCCACCGGAACGTTGTGAAAAGTGATGCTTTGGTGGCGCAGTCCCCTTGTAAATATGCCCCTATTGGTGCTTATTGATCACATCCCCAGCATCCAACCATAACACCCCAGGAGAACCAGCAAAGGAAACCACAAAGAGTAACTGCATCCGTTTGCCTTTTTGACACGTCTCTAACCCCGAAGGTTGATGCTGAAACCATAATTTCTAGTTAAAATGAAAGTGCAACTAGAACCAAATTAGAACAGAAGCACATAAGCACAAATGACTCATATTTCTATATTTCCGTGCGAACAGATCGTGTCAGACAACAGCGTTTGTCGTCTTTGTCATTGCCAGCCATCCTTTTGCTATACTCTACAAGGAATCATGTCTGTCATTATGAATAAACTTTAGAAACGTATGCCATTTCCAACTCAACTGAACGAATGATAAGGTTACGGGTGAGTTCCATTTTAGTGTGGGGTTTTCCAATGTAATTGGTGTTAACTGTATGTGCACCTGACCACCTCCTTACATCTCATACATATGTATTTATGTGCAAACTTTCTAGGATCAGCACATGATGCCTTTATTTTAAGTAGTAGTGTTTGAGATATATTACTCCCCTGTGTGGGGATAGAAGTTGGCTTTGCTTAATAAAGGACATTTCATTAGTCATGGCTTAATTGGACACTTACTCAATTAACACGTGCAGGTTCTACTCTTAAGGTCTGATAATTATGTATTTATATGCAGAATATCTTGATTTAACACTTGATGCCTTTTGTAAGAAACTGGAGTTTTTGATCCCCCATGCCCTCCCAGGTTGGTGATAGAAGCTGACCTTTGGGGTACAATGGGGACATCTCACTAGCCATGCTTTTTTGTCTTAAATGGTCATGCTAACTAGCTTTTGGGGGAGGTGGGGTTGGTATGTCGGCGTGGTACCAGTTCATTACTAAAGTTGCATGTTATGGTCCTAAGTTTAACACTGATTTCTGATATGTTCAAAGAAAATGAAAATGGGACAATCCTATGGCAATGGGTTTCATTTGTCAGTTTTTGCCAGCTTGTACAGCTATTGTTTAACACTTTAACGTTGACCTTTTAATAAACCATAACAAAAGATGGATTCCACAGTGCTCACGTCAGGACCTCAACCTCAATGGAAAGATTGTTTGGACTTTTTAAGAGGAGATAGGAATGCGTGATTGTCACCCTTGGTGATATTATTTATGCATTGCATAAAGCACGTCAAATAGTGTTCAGTGTTGCATAATATAGCAATTACAAGAAGGACCTCCTTGAAAGATGAACGCATGTGTTCTAATGTAGTCAAGGACAGCACAGAATATGTCACTGTAAGAGATGAGGAAATGAATGATGGCCGCTCGGCCCATCAAGTTGCCATTTCAAATTTATTTATTTGAAATTATCATATACACGAGGAATATTTTTATGTAAAATTACTGAACATTCCTGGTTGTGGCACAAATATATATTACTTTCTTCAAATAGTACCCAATGTGTTGGCTTCTCCTTATATAATAACGCAAATAACTATAGTTAAACTGACGTTGTAGCTCAAGAAAACTGAAAATTTGTTGTGGGTTTGGCAGACTAAAAGAGAATGTGATTATTCCACATGTCGGTTTGCTTGTTATTACTATTACAGCTGGCCCTTCAATTACCTCTTGAAAATCTACCTTATTAGGCATATTTCGAGAGATCCGAACGAAAGAAGCTTTACATGAGTCAGTTACTGGAACGATGCACCCTCAATGCTAAAAAAAATATGCATTAGTTACCAGTAAATTTACCACACAAATTTGAGGCGATTACTTCATATTCATCTATGAATCAGTCACTCACTTCCTAAAAAGAATTGGCATGCCATACATACACTACAGCACAGATGCCGCGGTTAACCACTAAAGTTCTACTGAATGCAAGAAGGAAGGCGTGGGGTCCAACACTGAGGTTGTGGTAGTTATAAAGAATGTGATCGGTCTCCCTTTAAAACTCTAGCCCAACCATATGCATTTTAGAAAATAGCTAATAATACACTGCTCTTTTCCCTCAACTCTGCTATGAATCTGGTTCGAGTGCTTAGATGTCCGTCCAGAGCTACATGCAAACTTTATGAAAAACTCAAGGCTTTGCATTGTGTATGCAGCACGCAAATCCTAAAATGCGATTTATCAAGCCATGCAAGGCCACTTTGCTTGGCCCTGAGTGGCTTGACAAATCAGGAGTAATGCAAAGCAGTGCAAATTGCTGCGTTTAATTACTCTGCCCTGGGAAGGCGGCCCATGGGCATTGCATGGGTGTTTCTACGCAATTCCCATGGATTTTGATGCATTCCCAGATATACCATTTTTGGTAGACCTGAGAATGTGCCAAAATAACACACCTTCTCAGGGGAGGCATAACAAGGAGAAATATCTTTATTTCTCCACGTTATTTTGTCTTTCTATCTGTGCCGCAGAATGCCGCATACAAAGAAAGAGGAATATGCCTGTCAGCATTGTTTTTGTGCAGGAAAGGTGCACCTTCCTGTACAAAAACAATCCTGCATGCAACGTAGGCCTCCTTGCACCGTGGTGCAAGGGTGCCTTCTTTGGCGCTAGTCAGTGCATTGTGCACTAGTGCTGGGGAAAGGATAGGAATGTGCAGTATTGTAGTAGATACAGCACATTCCTGACCTTACCCTGTAATGGAACGCAGCAAGGTTGCTTGTTGCACTGATTTACTTTTTTTTATAAATTTGGCCCTTAATATAAATATCTTTCGAACTTTATTTCGGTCATTGACAACCATCAAAGTGCAGTGCATACAGTACAAGATTGGGAGATATAAATATGGACATTAGTTTACTGACCGCACAGTAATGCAGTAAGAGAGAAAATACTGACAGATGGAGAGCTCAATATGGGGCAAAACTTAAATATAATACTTTTTCAGGAGTCTCAGGGCAGAAAGTGGATACTGGGATTGGATTGTGACAACAAGAGCCTATTACCTATGTTATCCTGAGTCGTAACCCCTTCACTGCTAGGCCTCCCCTCCACCCCCTGTGCTAAGCCTTTTTTTGGCTATCTGTGGTAGTTTGCGCTTAGGCCCCTGTTACTTTTTGACCACATAAGGTATCCATGCCAAATTTGAGTCCTTTTCTTCCAACATCATGGGGATTCTAAAGGTACCCAGGGTTTGTGGATCCTCCTGGATGGGACCCAGAAATTAGCAAAAATACAAGGATGGGGTGACTTGACTGGCTCTCACCAGATTCTGTTACCCAGAATCCTTTGCAAACCTCAAACTTTGTCAAAAAAACACATTTTCGTCATATTTCTGTGATGGAAAGTTCTGGAATCTGCATGGATACACAAAAATCCACCCACCTCGCATTCCCTAAAGTCTTCCCAAAAAAATGGTACCTCACTTGTGTGGGTAGGCCTAGTGGCCGCAACAGGAAACGGTCCAAAATGCAACGTGGACATACAACATTTTCACAGTGAAAGTGCCTAGCTGCAGGTTTTGAACCCTAGCTCTGCCGGCACCTAGGGAAACCTAGAAACCTATACATTTTTGAAAACTAGACACCCAGGGGAATCCAGGTTGGGGTGACTTGTCGGGCTCTCACCGGGTTCTGTTACCCATAATCCCTTGCAAACCTCAAACTTAGTAAACAAAAAAACCATTTTCCTCACATTTCTGTGGTGGAAAGTTCTGGAATGTGCGTGGAT
Source organism: Triturus cristatus (assembly GCF_964204655.1). Taxonomy (NCBI): domain Eukaryota; kingdom Metazoa; phylum Chordata; class Amphibia; order Caudata; family Salamandridae; genus Triturus; species Triturus cristatus. Next base: position 1,365,169,260 of record NC_140590.1, read on the forward strand.
CCACAAAATTACACCCACCCCGCATTAACCCAAAGGCTTCTGACAAAAATGATAACTCACTTGTGTGGGTTGGCCTAGTGGCCGTGACAGGAAACAGCCCAAAATGCAATGTGGACACACCACATTTTTACAGTGAAAACTGACCCTTTTTTTGCAAAGTGCCTAGCTGGAGATTTTGAATCCTAGCTCTGCCGACACCTAGGGAAACCTAGCAAACCTATACAATTTTGAAAAGTAGATACCCAGGGGAATCCAGGATGGGGTGACTTGTCTGGCTCTCACCAGGTTCTGTCACCCAGGATCTCTTGCAAACCACAAACTTTATCAAAAAAACACATTTTCCTCACATTTCTGTGGTGGAAAGTTCAAGGAGGCACAGGGTCAAGACTGATTTGATTATAGCTGGGTCTGAACTGAGGTGGCGCAGTGAGCTAAAGAATGATGATGGATTTAACCCAGATCTGTTACCGGGGGTGAGTGTCTGAAAAAGTTCAGCGCTCCGTCCATCGTCTCCTTGTGTTTGCATTGTTCGCCCTAAGTTGGCAGGGTATGCCCAGACGTGGGTCCCTTGCTCACTTTGCCACTGGATTCAAGCTAGCCTGGCTGATAAAGGGTGTTACCCAGAAACCGGTCCCAGGATGCTTTTTTCTGGTTCAGGGAAGACCTGGCTTGGCAGTTCGGGCTGGACTGTTCCCATGAGGCACAGGGTCAAGACTGATTTGCATATATCTGGGTTTGAACTGAGGTGGCTAAGTGAGCTAAAGAATGATGATGGATTTAACCCAGATCTGTGACTGGGGGTGAGTGTCTGAAAAGTTTCAGCACTCTATCCATCATCTCCTTGTGTTTGCTCTGCAAAACGAAGTTATTTTGTGCTACAATGGTCCCTAGGGAGGTAGAGATAGGAAGTAACAAATGAATACAGACCTAATCAGTGCTGTATTTGTTAACTTATCCAGCCGGACAGAGGTTCAATATTTAATTTATCAGCAAGTTTTTGGGATATAAACAAACACAAATACTGAAAAGTGGGAGACAAGCCTGCATCCTACTACACAAACAGACAAACATAAAATAGGGAGAACATTTAAGCAAGGCTCAGGCAGCGCTTTCGGTTTGTTTTGACAAGTAGTATGAATTTTAAGAAACAAATCGCAAGTAACATCTCTACACAGTTAATAATGACATCACATTTAGTGCATGAGGCGTTTTAAGGTGTCGACGGTGTTTCAATCCAAGTGAGCAATGCGTGGATCTTCTTCAGGACATTATATCAGTATGCCTGTATATAAGTGCCTAAGATAATTGGGGAAGTCTGAAGGGCCTGCCACAAGAATGTGGGTGTGACAACACCGGACGCGGGAACGTCTGGGCTCAGTAGGGACTCCGGCCGTCGCAGATATGTGGTACTGGCAGGTCGAGGATCAAGGGGCACTTCAGGGAACACTTCAGGAGGGGCTGTGTGTAATACGACTTCGCGATGGCAGCGCGATGGCCTCAAGTAAAGAAATTGGAGGGATTCACGGGAGTGGAGACACAGGCGTGTGCTCGGACGCTGATGACACTCAATTGATTCTGTCATTAGAAGGCCACCACTCACTTTCACTGGAAACATTTCACGACTGTCTGCAAGATACTGCCTTATGGTTACGAAATAACTATTTACAATTCAGTGGGGAAAAAAACGAGATTTTGTGTTGTCCAGCTGGGAAGGTTCCCCTTCCATTACCAACTGGGTTTTGGCCACTTCGGGTGACAGCACCACTGATCCCTGCGAAAGTAGTGCGTAATTTAGGAGTCAGCTTTGATTGCAATCTGAGTTTAGAGCCCCAAGGAACTAAAACAGGTGGCAGCTGCTTCGCTCTGATTAGAGTGCTTCGAGAGATCCTCCCGCTGCTTCCCACACAGGCAAGATCACTGGTGGTAGGGAGCATTATTTTGAGTCGACTGGATTACTGTAACGCACAGCTTCTGGAGTCTCCCAAATATTTGATTGAGAGACTCCAGAGAATCCAGTCATTGGCGGCCAAGTTAGCTCTAAGGAGACCACGCCAATCATCGGAATCTCAGGTTCTTTTTGAGCTTCATTGGCTCCCAGTAATGCAGAGGATACAGTTTAAATTCCTCTGCATAGTCTTCAAGGCTCTGCATGGCCTTGGGCCTAAGCCATTACGGAAGAGATTTGAGTGGTATGTTCCATCGCAGAATCTCTGTTCCTTCTCAGCTAAACTGGTGAGAGTGTTCAGGTGTAGGAAAGCTAAAACAGGAGGTAGGGCTTTTAGTATCGCGTCAGCGTCAGCCTGGATCAAACTCCCAGCCGAACTTAGGCAGATGGGAAATTTGTTACAGTTCAGAAAGAGATTAAATACTTGGCTGTTTCCTAGGATATAAGTTGTGATATTTTTTACTCTCTGGCTACATACCCTCCATGCTCTTAGAATCTAGTTCACGTGTGCAAGCGCCAGGATACCCGTAGGGTCACAGTGCGCTCTATAAATGCTGATTACATTACATTACAAAGCACATCTCCTCATGGATATAAATGAAGCATACTGTTAATATTTGCATGTCTTCGCAAAAAGCAGTAAAGATGAACAGTAAGTTCATACAATAATTCATACAAAAAGGTAAAAAACGTCAGATTACAGCTTATCATCATTAAAATATTGTATCACGTAATATAATATAAAATATGTATATTAAAATGCAGTCTATTCAGTTTCATAATTCAGCGTTTCCAAATATGTAAGATCCTTTCTCCGTTTAATAGCCATCTGAATGAAAAGGATAACCACATTACATATCGATGCATTTTCCAAATTACGAACGTGATAAAAATCGGATTTATAAGAATACAGCTTGTTAGCAATAAAAAGTGGTCCTAAATTTATTTTCTAATGTCCCTATAAAAATTACAAAAGAGTATGAAATGCAAAGTACTGTGGGGGGTTTGCCATCACATGGGCACTTAGGTAGATTAGAGCTTCACTTACCCATCTTGGGGAAAGCTACTTGAAAGTGAAGCGTACTCAGCCTTAATCTCGTTAAATAAAATCTACGTTGTACATTTCTTATAAAAACAAGATACGGGTGAGTGCCCAGTAACATCGGTCCTTCACAGTAAAATCTGACACCTTGTTTTGTACTCAGTTCAGCTACCCTCTTTAATTCTCTGGATTTAAAGAGTCTCCTTTTAAGCTCCCCTTTACTGTAGATCTGAATACTCTCAGGATCCTTAAAGTTAATTACCACGTTGCACTCAGTTAAAAGTCTATGAGTATAATGTAACCATGGTATGTTCCTATAGTGGTCTAGTTTAAGGCAATCCAGGATTATATCTTTAGTAAAGTGTGCTTCATCTTTTGTCCAAATTCGATGCCACAGTGTGAGGGCAGCCATACTAATCAGATCTCTCAGATATGGTGTATCTAACTCCTTATGGGCTATGTAGGCAGCTGTTGAGTTTGGGACCGATAATACCCGTCTTAAGAATTTGTTTTCAAGGGTTTGTAATGGGGGGATATCTGCCATGCCCCATAATGCTCCACCATAACAAACCCCTAAGATGCACTTACTCCCATATAGCTTTAAGATTTCGGGTATTGGTTTATTGCCTATCTTCTGGGAGAATATGAAGATAGCCTCACTTGCTCTCGAGAACTTAAATTTACATAAATTAACGTGTGCAGTCCATGGTCCTTTGCTGTTAAATGTAACCCCAGGTAAGAAAATGTTGATGTCCTTTTAATGGTTACTCCCCAATGTTGTGGGTTCTACTCTTAACTTTACTTTTCCCACACGTCATGACAAGTGTTTTACTCAAGTTTATTTTTAGACCTTTTTTGATCATGAAGTTTGTAAAATTATCTATCAAAAGATGGAGGCCATTTGCAGTCCAAGATATTAGGACTGCATCATCTGCATATAATAAAACTGGGGTGACATGTTTACCAATGATAGGGGCATCAGCTTTCAAACTCTGTACTAAGAAGTCAATACCAATAATATAGAGTGAAAATAAGAGGACGCAACGTTGTCTAATTCCCCGGGTTACTCTAAAGTGCGTTGTGCATTCCCCCTTCTGGCCATAGCGTATCTTAGAGGTTAAATGAGAAAATATCTGTAATAAAAAATGTATGATATCATATGGGGCGCCCCTCTCTGCTAATGTTTGCCATACCTTGAAATGATTTACCAGATCGAACGAACTAGAAAGGTCAACAAAACAAAGATGGAGTAGACCTTCTTTGGCAAGGGTGTATTTCCCTATAAGCAGCTTGAGGTTAACGCACTGCTCACCCGTTCCAATACCCCTTCTAAAGCCATACTGGGCTTCAGTTAAGATATTTTTGTCTTTTACCCAGGTTTCCAGCCTGGCTAACAATACTCTGCCCATTAGTTTAGAGGTGGAATCAAGAAAGGATATTGGTCGGTAGCATATTGTGCTGCCTCTGTCGTCTTTTCTAAAAATAGGGACAATCAAACTTTCATCCCAAGTTACTGGTAACACCCCGTTAATAATTGCATTAAACAAATTGACTAGAATAGGGGACCAAAAATCAACATTATACTTAAAAACGTCAATGGGGACCCCATCCGGTCCTACAGCCTTTCCATTTGCACTGTTCTTTAAGGCAGTTTTTATCTCTTCTACGGTAATAATTTCTATCTTAGGGATATTCAATAAAGTGATATAACGATTTCCATCTGTTTCCATGACCTGGTGTGAAGGATTAAAGATATACTTAAAGTGGGTTAACCATTCTTCTGGCGTCACTAATGTATCAACCTTTGCAGATGAAATATCTTTAAACAAAGGTTGGTCTATGGTTTTCCAGAAAAGGATGGAGTTCTTATTCTCGGCTGCTTGGATCAAATTATCCCACGCGTTCTCCCTGATTTCAGTCTTTCTCGACTTTAATCCTTGCTTATAGCTCTTCCGAAGGCTACAGATATTTTCACTATTCCTGAGCTTAACTTTTAATTCTTCCTTCAAATCCCTGTTTAATCTGAAACAATGATGGTTAAACCATCGTGGGCAATAATCCCTATTTTTCTTATTTTTAACTTTCAGATCCTTAGAGATTTCATCAGAAATATTTTGGAAAGCCGAAACAATATCAACGTTACTAAATAGTTTGTCCAGGCATGTTTTTATATGGTGGTTATTTTTTTGGACTACATTTTCCACAAAAACTGTGGGATCAGCGCCTATCCACTTTAACGAAATCCCATTTTCGCCTTGCGTTTTGATATCAGTTGTAAGGGCAATTGTCTTTGCTCTATAATATAAATTAGAGTTCAGTATTAACAAGAGGGGGTGATGGTCACTAAACAGACTAGGTTGTATAAAACATTTATCAACGAAAAACCTACAATTCCTTGATGTTAAAAAATAGTCAATACATGAAGGCGACCTGGCCCCCTCCATGATTTCTTAGTTAAATTTATGCATAACATGGTTAATTGTTTCGCCATTATGTGGAAAGTGGAGAGTATGGTCACCAAGTTTATCTTCATAGCCACATCGGTCCCCTATAGTATATTTACATAGTTCACTATTAAAATCGCCATCCCAAATTAATATATACTCACCCCCAAACCCTTCAGAAATGTGCCCAGCTCTGCCTCCATTGTTATAATTATCCCTTGTCTCGTGTTGTCAAAAATGTTATTGTAGAAGTTAATAAGTACAATGTTCTGCTTTCCTTTGAAATTGAAAAGTAAGAGCTGGAAATACTGTGAATTTGTATAAGTTTTCTTTAAGATCAGGGGAGTGGACACAGATATTAATACTGCTAGGCCTCCACTGGCTCTCCCAGCCTTAGAAGATATTTCTTTAGAAAAGATAGTTTTAAAACCATTATTATAAAAAACTTCTTTCAACCAGGTTTCCTGTAATAAAATCAAGGTGCAATGCTGAATACTTTTAAGCCATGCTGGGTTGTGCAATTTACTTTTAAACCCCTGCAATGTTCCATGACATAATTTGCAATGATCCCACCAGTGGACAACTTGTTGGAATGACACCAGTCAGGCTGGTTAAAAGGGTGGGGTCATTGCAAACATTTAGTTGTGGCACTTCCATAGGGTTTGCTTTCATACCATTTGGGGAATAATATGGTTACCTTCATTCTACTGTGCTGCTACTACACATACTTCTTCCATTGGTGTGCCCAAAGGCTTGAAGGTGTAGATACTATCATCTAATTTTGCTGTTTTTGGGCCCAGTTAGTCAACCTCGCTGCAGCTTCCTAAAGGGGCAAACCTATTTGGCATAGGTGGTATCATGAAATTAGCAGGGCGACGTTGGGCTCTACCTGTTAGGTGGGACTGTTCAAAACTAGATCTGTAAAAGTATCCAAGAGGTACTGCAATAATGCTGTCCTTAGGGCCATCGCATGGCCAGGTGTGTTTTACTGATACCTCTTCCAATAGGCAACCCACCACTGTGGGATGGCGAACGTTTACTACAACACAGTCCCCATTACATGACTTTTCCCCTTTACCCACCGAGCAGACCCTTCTTAACATGATTATTTCTTGGAATAAAAGCCTAGCACTACAATGGCTTCAGTGATTCCCAGGTTTCAATGGAATAGTCACAAAGTTTAGGGACATTTTTTAAGACAATAACACAAGGAGTGGCTTGAGGGGGCAGACTAAAAGAGCCCCCCTGATACGTCTTAGATTGATGATAGCCATCGGTTGCTTGATTATATTTTGGGCCATTTTGTAAGTTACGGTTAATCTTTTTGACAACAGGATGTAATCTAGATGATCCAGGTACTTCCTCTGTTTGCAATACAGACGGTTGATGACTACTTCACTTACATGGCTTTGAACATTTTGTAATTTATTATCATCATTCCTACTGGACATAGGTTTCTGACATATATTGTGTACATTAGGTGTCCGTAGAGCTGCGACCAGTTCCATTAATTTAGTGATGTCTTTTTGCACTAGTTTTATCTCAGACATCACCCGCCTTTCAATAGTGTCAATTTTCCCATGCAGTTTTTTGAAGAGTGTCTCAATGCCTTGCATGTGTTGTGTTGCCTCTTCGGGTCCTATCACAAGTTCCCCTCCATCCTGTTTTAATATCTTCCCCGTTTATTTTTTTTCTGGAGGCAATTCTTTGTTGGTACTGGTGCTGTGTACTGTTTTCACCTTTTCGCGGGTGGAGAGACCAGATCAGGTGTGTCCGATGCTGTGGATATTTCAAGGGGGGTTGTCAGTACGCAAGGACCTGGCCTAATGATCTGGATTGGAGGCGTTGGGACTATTGTCCTTCAGGCTGCTGCTCCTGTTACTCCTGCCATTTTGGTAATTCAAGTCCTGTACTTCTAGCTCAGATCCAATACTATTTTTGCTATTGTGATTTTCCAGAACAGATTTAGTCTCCTTTTGGTCAGCGTTCAGGGCCGTTTTGGTAGCCGCTAACCGCTCCTCTACCTGGACGATCTCACGATTAATAATGCCCATAGCACTTTTTAAATAGTTTGTAATCTGCGCTGTTTTAGCAACAGACTTCCCCTTGGTTACCAATTTTCTCTTCCCCATTTCACTTAGTAGGCTCCAATACGTGAAAGAGAAATTTAAAATCCTACCCAGTGTTTATAGCATCATATCGCAGGGCCAAGAGGTTTGGCCCAGCCCTGGCGTTATTTGAGCACCTCATGGCGCTCTCCTCAGCGTCGGCGGCGTGTGCACCACAAAGGGTGCAGGGAAAAGGAGTTTTCTGAGCCCCGCAAACCGGCAATCCAGCAGACGGGTGTAGTCACTGTGGCAAAGAAAAGAACAGCAGTGTTCAAAGGGCCATTATTTGAGCGCCTCCTGGCGCTCTCCTCAGCGTCGGTGGCATGGGCACCGCAAAGGGTGCAGGGAAATTGAGTTTTCTGACCCTCGCAAACCGGCAATCCAACAGACCAGCGTAATCACAATTCATTTGGTGAATTTACAGCATTGCAGCCTCATTTGATGAATCAGTGATTACAGTAGTACAGCCAACACGTGTTTCACGCTCACAGGTGCTTCTTCAGGGCTTTATGCTACGTTTTTGTCATATTGCTGTTTGATCCTACAGGATAGGACATTTTCTCAATCTGTTATTTCTACTTTTTCAAAATATTCTTTTGTTACATCAGTGTGCTGATCTTTCACCCCTTATTATACGTTTTCATTTGCTTCTCCAATTCCAATTTCACTTGGTCCAAAAAGTACTGTATATTAGTTGCCTGTAGAAATTATTTCCAATTGCGCCTATGTCTGTACGACGAGTTTGACCATAAAATTCAGAAACCAATCCCCCTGATACAGGATATTCGTCATGTCCATCCTCCTATACCAATACCACCAATACCACTGCCACAAATACCACCACCACCAATGCCAATACCACCACCAATACCACCAATACCACACCACCAATACCACCACCAAAAATACCAATACCGCCAACACCACCAATAATACCACCATCACCAATACAACCACCAATATCACCTCCACCACAATATCGCGACCACCACCAATATCACCACCACCAATACCATCACCACCATCAATACCACCATTACCACCACCACCATTACCAGCACCACCACCACCATTACCACAACCATCACCACTAACACCTCCAATACCACCACCACCAATACCACCACCAATACCACCACCATACCAATACCACCACCCCCACCAATACCACCACCTGCAATACCACTACCACCACCACCAATGCCATCACAACCAATACCACCATCACCAATACCACCACTGCCAATACCACCACCACCAACACCACCATCACCACCAATACCACCACCAATACCACCACCACTGCCAATACCACCACCACTATTAATACCACCACCATCAATACCACCACCACCACCAATGGCACCACCAACAATACCGCCACTACCACCAATACCACCACCACCAATACCAACACCACCAATACCAGCACCACCAATACCACCACCACCACCACTACCAACAACACCAATAACACCACAAACACCAACACCACCACCACCACCACAAATAGCACCACCACCAATACAATACCACCACCACCAATACCAATACCATGGCCAATACCAATACCACTGCCAATAACACCTATACCACCACCACCAATACCACCAAAACCAATACCACCACAACCAATACCAACACCACCAATACCACCAATACCAGCACCAATACCACCAATACTGCCACCAAAACTAATACCACCACCACCAATACCACCACTAATAACACCACCACAAATACCACCACCAGTACCACCTCCACCACCAATACCACCACCACCAATCCAATTTCACCAATATCACCGCCAATACCAATACCACCACCAATACCACCACCACCAATACCAATACCTCCTCCACCAATACCATCACCACAACTAATACCATCACCACCAATATCACCACCAATACCACCACCACCAATACCATCACCACCACCACCACCAATACCACCACCACCAATACCACCAATACCACTACCAATACCACCACCACATATACCACCACCACCACCAATACCACCACTACCAATACCACCAGTTCCATCACCAATACCACCTGTTCCACCACCAATACCACCACCACCAAGACCACCACCACCAATACCATCACCACCACCAATACCACACCACCAAAACCAATACCAACACCACCACCAATACCAATACCACCACCAATACCTCCACCACCAATGCCACCAATACCAACACCACCAATACCACCACCAATACCACCATTACCAATACAACCACCACCAATACCACTCCCACCACCTCCAATACCCCACCACCAATACCCCACCACCAATACTACCGCCAGTACCACCAACAGCATCAATACCACCACCAATATCACCACCACCAATACCAGTGCCACCACCACCAATACCCATACCACCACCAATGCCAATACCACCACCACCAATACCACCACCGCCACCACTAATACCACCACCTCCACCAATACCACCACCACCAATATCACCAATGCCACCACCACCAATACTAGCACCACCAGTACCAGCACCACCAATACTACCTCCACCAATACCAATACCACCACCTCAGTGCCTCTCGCTCACTAGTAATAGAAGCGGCACTGTACAAGCCAGTGGTGTAGCAGAGACCATGCCTCACTCCCTCCCTCCATGCCTGCCATAAAGCACAGCCTGCCCTGCACCAGGAAGTGAAGCCAGGGCCCTACTACAGCTGGAGTGTTTTTTATTAGGTCAAAGATAGCAATGACATTACGCAATGCACACTGCCCACTCAAATCACGAAAGGGCAGGAAATAGCCCCCATCCCACTCTCTCTCCTGAGCCACGACAGTGTGATCACAGAGCGAAAGGTGTTGGAGCAGTTTGTTAGTGTTTATAGCTTGGATCATATGTAACTCTCACTTCACACTATGTGTCTGTGTAATTTACAACACTTACACATCTTCTTCACTGCACTATTAATCACTATTTTGAAGACGTTGCAGGCCGGTCTCTTCCTCTGATATTTACAATCTAACAAGCGGTTGAGAAGCCCTTTTATTGCCATGCAATAGGTCTCGCATTCTCGAGAGTTTAAGCTATTAGTATTGTAAATGGCAACGCCTTTTATTTATGTTTTAAAACCCAAAACATAAATAAAAAGCATTGTCATTTACAATGCCAATAGCTCAAACTCGTGTGAATGCGAAACCTATTGCATTGCAAATGCTTGTTTATTATGACCTCAACAGGACTTCATTGGGTCTCAATTAACACACTCACTAAAAAAAAGAATTGTGTCGTGTTTTGTTGCGCCACATGCTTGTCCAGAATTACCTGGGAGTAAATCAGTGCCCCAGACACTGCAACATATCTGCTGTTGATGGGCTAAGACTAATATATGAGCAAACTTTGGGGCATATCTACAAGGAAACTGTGCCGCGGCATTCTACAGCACACACAGAAGTAGCAAATCACGATTATTTAAAGATTATTTATGTGCAGGATGGGACACCTACCTGCACATCAATAATCATTAAAGGTGTTTTGCTCTTTCTATGTTTGCTGAAGAATGCAGAACACATAGAAAAAAGCAAAAACTAGGAGAAAGAAAAGTATTTGTCCTCGTTGCGCCAATCTAAAATCTTCTTTTGCATGACGTTAGCTTTTAGCGCTGCCTCAGATTTACAAGTCCTTGTAAATGTTGGGCAGCGACAAAAGCAACGGGTGGTGGAACGCCCACAGCAACACCCATTGCATGCCTATTTAATGTAGAAAACTGTGTGAAAGAGTACCATATTTACAAAGTGGCATAAAGCCACGCTAAGTGGCTTAAAGTTACTTTGTAAATGTGGTGCAGGACATTGCGCCACCGGAACCTTGTGAAAAGTGATGCTCTGGTGACACAGTCCCCTGTTACATATGCCCCTATTGGTGCTCAGTCATCACAACCCCAGTATCCAACCATAACACTCGAGGAGAATCCAGCAAAGGAAATCACAAAGAGTAACTGTATCAGTGTGCCTTTTTGACACCTAGTAGTTTGAGGCTGAAACCATAATTTCTAGTTAAAATGAAAGTGCCACTAGAACCAAATTAGAACAGAAGCACAGAAGCACAAATGACTCATATTTCTGTATTTCTCTGCAAACAGATCGTGTCAGACAACAGCGTTTATCGTCTTTGGCATTGCCCAGCCATCCTTTGGCTATACTCTACAAGAAATCATGTCTGTCATTATGAATAAACTTTAGAAACTTATGCCATTTCCAACTCAACTGAACGAATGAAAAGGTTTTGGGTGAGTTCCTTATTGGGAGCCAATTAAGATGTTGTCTGGAAACTGTTCCGAATGAATCGGTCTCGCACTCGTTTCCTAACGAATCGGGTCCTGCGAGTCCAGATGACCGATCACAATGCTTCCCAACATCGTTTGGTCGGACTCGCATTGACTTCAATGGTTTGTAGTTCAACCACCACTCCTCGATCGATTGGTTTTGCCTGAGTGGCGTGGGCGTGGTGAGGAGAGCGACAGTAGACGGAGCGGGAGTTACATGCGCCGCAGCTGCCAGACCCGCCGCAAAACTACCGGACCCAACCAGAACAGGAATATACGGGAAAATAACTCCCGAAGTCCGGTCAAGCTAGAGACTGAGACCTGCCTGGAGAAAGAAGTGGCAGAGGCGGTACAGTCCAGTCCAGCCTGAGGTGAGGCGAGGCGGGGCCGGCATGCGTGCGGGTGGCTGTTGCTCAGGAGTATTGTCTGGGCAGTCAGGCCCACAGCTTTACCGGTGATCGGACGGCCAGCGGCATTGTTGCCAGTGTCGTGTCCACTTTGAAACTTGCAGGTGTGTGGCAGAGGAGCTGTTGTAGAGGAGTGTGCACCACAAGCCAGAAGAGGGTTGGGAGCTGCACTGCCGCATTGAGGTTAGCCCTTTCCATGCTGTGCACCGAACCCTGAGCGCCAAGCCTGAGAGGCCGCCTTGCGAAGTTAAACTCTTAAAGAACCAGGGCTTCTCTAGGTTGGTGCATATATTTTTGCTCTTATTTTACGCTACCCAGAGTCGGAGTCAGAAGAGGTGAGGCGGCGGCAGGAGTTTTCCACAGGTTTTCAGCGGAGGTGGCAGGCTTAGCCTAGCCTGTAGCCTGTAGCCTGTAGTGTATATCATTGAAGAGGAGATAAAACAAGCGATGAACTGAGGGTGCAGTTAGTATGTCTAAAACTCAGCAGTCTGTTTCCCTCTGAACTCACGCACTGAAGCTGCCACTGGACATTGTTGGATATTGTTGTGTGCTATTAGTGGGAGGACTTGGTGGACGGGACTGCGAGGACGTGATTTCTAACAGCTGTGTCCTCTTCCCGCCCCTGCTCCCTGAGGCCCCATAACACCTCACAGCCCCGCTTCGGCCCCGCTTCACAGGGGTGCCGTTCGCCGAGGGAGTTTAGCATGTCTCAAACCCAGCAGTTTGTTTCCCTCTGAACTTACGCACTGGAGCTGGAGCTGCCACTGGACATTGATGGACATTGCTGGACATTGCTGTGTGCTATTAGCAGGAAGACTTGGTGGACGTGACTGCGTGGATCAGCAGCCCTGTGATTTCTAACAGCTTTGTCCTCTTTCCGCCCCTGTTGTCTGCAGCTGGTACTCATACAACTAACTCACCTGGTCGTGTGCCGGGAGAAGCCCGGTACAAGGGCAGGCCGTCCGGGGGAGGAGGGGGCATGGCAGGGCTGGTCCATCTCTCTAAGTTGTATTATTTCCTGTACCAGAGGTTCGTTAAACCTCCACCTTGTGTCGTTGTATCATCAACAGGGACCGTCATTAGTCTGTTTAAACTTGCTAACGGTCTGTGCATGCCATGAGAACACGCTCAGAAAAAGGTTTGAGGAGGGTGGGTGGTTCCGTTAGCGGCACCATGGATCAGTTCATTACTAGGGGTTTTTCGCTTCTCGAGAATGAGATCGCAATCACTGAGCGTCGTCTCTCTTGCGAACCTCTTACCCATAAACGACCATCTTTGGGTCCTTTGGCCTTAGCTTCCTCTCCCATTTATGTAGCTGAGCCCTTGGTTGTGGACTCTCCGGGGGACGTGGGCCAGAGAGTCACTGCCACAAGGGATGGCTTGGACAGGCTCACTTTATCCCTAAAAGAACATATGGCCTTTATTCCTGATGTTAGGCCGGCTGAGTCCTCCGTACCCCCTGTTTCCCTGACTATTTCTGCCCAACAAAAATTTCCTCTGGTTAGCATGGAACCAGCAAAGGTAGCTGGTGTAGTTCCCTCCAAGAGGAAGCGTATTTTAAGTCCAAGGAAGGGTAGGAACCGTAAACCTGTTAAAAAGCCCAAAACTATTTGTATGAAGAGGGGTTTGGACACTTTGGGGCGGGGAGCGGAGGAGAGACAGCTGTCTATGGGCCCGCTAGGACCATCGGGTGATCAATCAATTGGCTTTTTAGGAGGGCCGACGGCCGCCATCCCACAGTCTAGTCCAGTCATAGGTGTTCAGTCTGAGCTCCCTTCTTTAGTTCAGATTGAGCATTTGTTGAAAGCTATGATTGTTCCAGTTTTGGAGAGAGTAAAGGGTTTGACAGAGCGGTTGGACAGTTTTGAACAGACCTCCCGGGACAACTTCTTTTCTCTCAAAACCATTATAAAACTACACTTTAAAATTCAGGAAGATGGGCTGGCGGGGAATATAACTCAATGTGTGTGTAGTAGTATCTACCTCAGGGTGTCCATCTGGGTCACACACGAATGCTGACTTTGTGCCCCTGCACAATTTGCAGTTCCTATGAATATCAACATCCCCCCAAATCTGGCTAAAGGGCCTCAGCGTCCCGACAAGCCTAGCCTTGCGCGGAATTCTAGCGCTAACAACAACACGGGAGTTAATGGGAGGCTAAGCTCCATCTCAGCTCTTCCCCCCAACACGCAGCTAGTGAAAGAGGAGGGGGCTACCATTACTCCCCATGTTAATTTACCGCCCGATTGCCAATCTTTTGTTGTGGTGCTTAAAGCTGGCAAATATGAAACGTATAATGAATTAAAAAATAAAACTATGTTTTGGTTGAGGGAAAATAGACCGTTACCTAGTTTTCTGGATGGTCAGATCCTTCATGTAAGACGGGTACTTGGCTGGGAGTCAGGCCCAAAGATCTGTGGGGTGAGTGTATTATAGTTAATTTCTCAGACGCCAGGGTAGCTAATTTCATCTGCAGCTATCTTTACAGGGATGGTAACTCAGGAATTAACACCCACACCTTGAACTACTTCTATCCGTATCAAGCAACCCTTTGGCCAGATAGCACTCCGAACTGGGGGGGAAGGGTCAAATCGTATCCTCATTCTGCCTTTCCTCCCCATAGTTTGCTCTCAAATTTTTCAGGTACAGGTCATCGTTGGCAGAGGTGGGGCTGTTGACCTGAAGTCCTGCATTCTACGGGGAGGGCTGCTATCCCAGTTGTTTTTCCTGTAAGCCGTAGACTGATGCATTTAGGGGGTTCAGTGGTGCCTTCTAATCCCTATGTTCCTTTGTCTTCCCCTTCTCCTGGTTCACTGAATGAGGCTGTATTGGATTACTGCCTCCTAGAGAACAATTGTACGATGTTAGGGTCTGAGGGCACAATATGTGAGTCCTGTGCTGGGCCCAGTATGGCCCCAAAACATCTGCAAGTGGTTCGAGATAAAACCAAAGGCGACTTAAGGATTGTTAGCTGGAACATAGCTGGCATTGCGTCTTTTGGTATATGCATTTTCCAAGAAACTTGGTGTCTGGAGCCTTGTTATAAGGTTGGCTATACTACCTTTTTTGTTCCAGCAATTTCCTCTATCACCGGGAGAGGTCGCCCTTCGGGTGGCCTGCTCATCTGGGTCAGTATTGCCTTGGGCCTTCAGATCAGGTCTAGGGTTTCAAAGTTACCAGATCTAATGAGAATTTCACTTACCGGATCTCATAGAGGGCGGTGCCTGGAAATCTTTAACATTTATGTTAGGGGTGGCAATAGTGGTATGTCATCATCACTTATATCAGGGCTGGAAGACAAACTTATTCAGTGTAGTCCTGACATGCATATTTTGGTTGCTGGAGATTTTAATTGTACCTTTGAGCCTCTTGCACCAGACGACATCTTGGGTATTGCAGAGGAGGATCTGAGGAGAGGTATTCCATCTTTAGCAATAGCACCTATAAAAAGGTGGACCTAACGGGCCATGCAGCTTAATGCCCTGGTTTTGGAATATGGTTTAAGGGCGGCAAATGGCAGAACAACTTCGGACCGCTGTGGAGCACACACGTTCAACAGGGTCGGCCATTCCTCTAGAATAGATTATGTTTTATTGGACCTTAAGCTCTGGGTTTATATGATTGATATGGCTGTCCTTCCATCTACAGACAGCGACCATAACCCGCTTTCTTTGTCACTTTCCCCTATGCTGTCAGCCCGTACCCACTCTCAAGAAGTTCCAGTTTTGCGGACAACTGGGGAAGTCTGTCCAGCAAACTGTGGGAGGCGTCTTAAGTGGCAAAAGGTCATTTTGGACGAGGGGAAGGTTCAGGAAATAGGTCTGATCTTGATTAAGGCTATGTTAGGACTAGGAACCGGCCCCCTGACCTACCCTGACATTTCCTCCATCTTTTGTGACACTATTGAAGCCCTGGGAGAGTTATTTGTGATACGGAATAAGGGTTCTTCAATTAGAGTCAGTAGGGAATCTGGGGGCAACTACGGATGGTACTCCAAGGAATGTCGGAGAGCGAAAAGGGTTTTAATTGAAGCTATGAAGTCCAAGAGTTCTGAGTCGATTGGCGTGGCTAGAATGGTTTATAGGTATGCTATCAGTAACGCTAAGAAAGAGTGGGACGACAAGTTTTGGTGTGATTTGAAAATGGCCAGTGCTGGGAGGGACTCGAGGGTTTTTTGGGACCTAGTTAGGTCGAGGAACAGGCAGGTTGACTCTCTGTTAACATGTAATATCTCTGAGGAGATGTGGTTTAACCATTTCTCCAAACTTTATTCTCCCTCCCAGGACGATACCAGTGGGATGTTTGTCTTACCTTCTCTGAGCCCTTCCGGCTCGAGCGAAGATGTTTCTTTTACGCCCAAGGAGGTGGAGAAGGTTATTAATTCTCTTGTCCCCAACAAAGCTTCAGGCCCAGATGGGATACCGGGGGATCTGTTCCGTCTTAACCTAACGGAATGGGGGTTACTTATCTCTTCACTATTAAATGCTTCGTACTGTGGTGCAGCTCTTCCTGATTCTTGGAAGGGTGCTGAGGTCGTTCCGATCTTCAAGAAGGGGGGCCGGGACGACCCAGCTAATTACCGGCCCATAAGCCTAATTGACTCTTCCCAGAAAGTGGCGGGGAAGGTGGTTCTGGGGAGAGTGCTTCAGTGGGTGGATGACATGAAAATTCTCTCAGACCTACAGGCTGGGTTTAGATCAGGCATCGGGACTATTGAGCAGACATTCAGACTGATGCTCTTGTATTGGAAAGTGGTTGTCCTGGGCAAAGGCAGTTTGTATCTTGCCTTTATTGATTTACGGTCTGCATTTGACCTTGTCCCTCGGGGCTGTTTGTGGAAGGTTTTGTGGGAAATGGGAAAGCCCACATATTTATTATCCTTGGTAATGAAGCTCCACACAGGAAATTTTGCACAGGTGAGGTGGGGTAAGCAGGGGGAGAAGACCGCTAGAATACCGGTGAATAGGGGTGTCCGCCAGGGGTGTGTGCTTGCTCCCACTCTGTTCACCTTGTATGTGAATGGTGTGGTGGAGCATCTTTTGGAAAATCCTACTGATTCACCATCCCTGGCGGGCAGGAGAATACCCACCTTACTATTCGCCGACGACACCCTGCTCATCTCCAAATCCCCAATGGGCTTACAAAATCTCCTTGACAGTTTCCAAATTGTTTGCGAGAAAAGGGGTCTCCAAATTAATACAGATAAAACCAAATATTTGATCCTTAATCCCCCGAAGAAACTTGGAAAATTTCCAACTTTAAATGGGGTGCCTTTGGAAAGGGTCAAGGAGTTTGATTACCTTGGCATCCGTCTTACTGATACTATGCGGTGGACTTCCCATCTTCAGAAGATGTTGCTGAGTCATAAAAGGGTGATAGGGGCTCTTCTTAAAGAACAACGATTATCCACCTCAAAACCCATCTCTCCTGTGTTGGATATCTATACAGCCAGAGGGGTTAGTGCGGCCCTGTATGGTGCTGAGCTATGGGGTTTGCAGAACACTGACCTGCTAGCATGTTCAGAGAGTACGTTTCTGAAAGACTTCTTGTCCCTCCCTTATAGTACCCCGTCCTTACCTCTATTCATGGATATGGGCTGCTGCCCTATTAGTGATCAGGCCAGGCTTCGCCCCTTGCTCCTCTGGTCTCGCCTATGGAGAGTCCCTGAATTAGTGAGTTATGCAGATGGGCTGAGGGAGATTTTATCGCTGCCCGGCTGGTCAAAAATTGGGTGGTTAAGGGATGTCAAATTTTTGCTGGGGGAATTGGGTCTCTGGGTGTCATGGTATTCCAGGTCTGCCCCTCCCAAATCCGCCTTCAAGAAGATTTTTGGGAATTGGGTAGTGGGTAGGAACAACTCTAACCCAAATTTATGTAGATCTTCCAGTGAATTCTTCTTGGTTACGGATGTGTCGTTTCGGGAACCCTATCTCGACATAATTTCAAAATCCAGAGACAGGGCCTTGTATATCAAATTTAGAATTGGTGTATTACCAGTGGGAGAATTGACTGCCCGCTGGAAAATTCCGGCTCAAACTAGTCCCTTGTGTGTTTTCTGTTCGCAGAGGACTGAGTCGGTTGCCCATCTATTGTTTGAGTGCCCTGCCTACAAAGTGCCTAGATCTAGGTGGTTAAAACCATTATGTAAGGAGTTGGGTACTAGGCACTATAGGGCAGTCTTGAGAATATTGAAGTCAGATACACGGCCCCTAATTGTGTGTGGCATGGCAACGTTTTTAAGTTGGGCCTGGGTGATCAGATCAAGAAGGCTCAAATTAATTGTTTAATTGGAGGATTTTAAATTTGTGTGTTCAAGGTAATTTATTAATGTAATTTGTTTATGGTATATTTTATCGACTGTATTGTTTTGTTATGGCTCTGTTTTTTTTTTTTTGTCTTTTCACCGTATTGTATGTATTGCTTTTTAAGATAAGATTTTATCGAAATAAAGCCTATTGACTGACTTACTGACTGGCATTGACTTCAATGGGAGTCTGTGTTCCAAACGAGAACACAGGCTCCCATTGAAAAAAGGGTGGGTGGGGAAAACCTTGAACCCTGTGGCAGGCACCCCATGGTGCCTGCCACATTGTGCATGGTTGGGAAGAGGGGTCCTTTGGGTGAAGGGTGGCACGCAATGGGCCCCCAAAGACAGATTCCAAGAGCTGTTTCATGCCAGGCAGACCGAATTGGAACGGCTGCCTGAATCAGTCATCGTAATCGCTCGTCCGGAAACCATGTCCATAGAGCTGTACGAATCGGCTCTGAAAGACTCCGGCTGTCCGAATGCCTTTTGGAACCGATTCGGACTGCCCATATGGTTTCCGGGCATCCTAATCGGTCATTGGTAATTGTGTACGATTTGTTCGGAAATGGGGGTCCTGAATCGGATTCTGTAATACCAAATGCTATTCAGAGCCTTTACCAGACGACATCGTAATCGGCCCCTCAGTGTGGGTTTTTCCAATGTTATTGGAGTTAATGATTGCTGCCATGTGCGAAGTTAACCTCCAAGTGTTCAAGAGGAGATATTCTGCAACTGTAAGTGCAGCTGACCACCTCTTTACATCTCATACATATGTATTTATGTGCAAACTTTCTAGGAGTAGCACATGATGCCTTTATTTTAAGTAGTTCTTCTTATATGAAGAATATCTTTATTTAACACTTGATGCCTATTATATGGTGATAGAAGCTGACCACTCGGTTATCAAGGGGACATCTCACTAGCCATGCTTTTTGTCTTAAATGGTCATGTTAACTAGCTCTGGGGGAGGTGGGGTTGGTATGTCGGTGGGATACCAGTTCATTACTAACGTTGCTTGTTAGGGTCATAAATGTAATGAGCAATGAAGTTTAACACTGATTTCTGATATGTTCAAAGAAAATGAAAATGTGATGATCCTTTGGCATAGGACACTCAAAAATGGTTTTCGTTTGTCAGTTTTTGCCAGCTTGTACATCTATTATTTAAACACTTTAAGAGGAGGTAGGCATGCGTTATTGTCACTCTAGGTAATATTATTTATGCATTACATAAAGCACGTCAAATCGTGTTCAGTGTTGCACAATATAGCAATTACAAGAAGGACCTCCTTGAAAGATGAACGTCTGTGTTCTAATGTAATCAAGGACAGCATAGAATATTGTATTATACTGTGTTGTAATTGCATTTATATAGCGCTTACTACCCCTGACGAAGCGTCAAAGTGCTTTTTCGGCAAGTAGCACGCTTCTCCGGAACACATAAACGATTAGTGGTGAATTCGTATATTGAAATATGAAAGTAATTTGAGCTGTGGATATGTTAGTCAGTAATTTGGATTGAGAAGGATAGTGGAGGGATAGAAGAGGGAAAAGGTCGGCATTTATATAGCGCTTGCTGCCCCTGATGGATGTTGAAGCACTTTTTCGGCGAGTACCACGCCACTCCGAAACCCATAAAGGATTAGTGGTGAATTAGTATAGTGAAATATGAAAGTAATTGGTGTGGTGGATATGTTAGTCATCTATTTGGACTGAGAAGGTTAGTGGAGGGATAGAAGAGGGAAAAAGGTTTGCATTTACACTTGAGGACGATGCAGGGGCACACAAGCATTGTGGGACTGCAAGCCAAACAAGTGTACGCAGACAAGGCTGGGAGGAGGGTCCCATGAGGGGGCTTCAAGGTTAGGAGGGAGTCAGGCTGGTACAAGTTAGCTATACCAATCAAAAAAGGCTTTCACTGTAAGAGATGAGGAAATGAATAATGGCCGCTTGGCCCATCAAGTTGCCATTCCAAATTTATTTATAAGAAATTATCATATTGAGGAAATATGAATTTTGTGATCAGTTATGTCCCCTAACGTAGACCCCAACGGCTCCATGTGCATGCTATAAGTACATGTATGTTCCCTCCAGTTCCAGTTTTGAAGACGCAAATATATGTGCGTCCACCGTCAACATGTCCTCTTTCAGATCCGCCATGAATGGGTCAGATATTCCATTCCTAAGTATGAAAGGCCACCGACTTTATGTGGTTCACTTTCCACATTTTACAGATTCAGGCGAGTAGGCCCAGAATTCTGTCATCAAGCCTTTTCCTGCCTTCTGCCTCTGAAAGCTCCAGTCTGAGCCTGCATCTGTATCCATGAACTTTGTCCTACTCCCTGCGCGGCTAACGGTGCCTGATCCAGCCTGTTGCCTGCCAAAAACTGTATTTCACCTTCAAGATTATCTGCTCCGCTCCTCATCCGATGCATTCCTGTCTAGTAGTTTAGGTAAACATTCCTCCAGCTACCGTGCAAAGGGCCAGGCCTCGCTGTCCTCATGCAAGTAATTCATAGCCCCTGTTACCATGGAATATTCCTACCCCCTCGCATCTCATGTAGACACTTAGACGCTTGTACACGCACTAACAGTCAGTATAGAATAGATTCTATCCTAGAGACCTTTCCTTTTGGATAACACAGTTCTTTAAACATAGGATATTAGATATGATTTGGGATTAGGTTGACATGACCCCCCAGACTTCTGTCTCCACATGTAGAGCTAAATGTCAAGTCCCCTTCACCCTCTAGTTGCACGTCAATCACACGTCATGCGGCTGCGCGCGCATCTCTGCCAAATATTTCTGCTGACATTGCAGGATTCTCTTATGGATCCACCCACTTGTGACATCATGTATAATGACGTTATCTAAGTTACGCCTCTATGTCCGCCTTTTTAGTTACGTATGCATATTTTATCTGTATTATCAGCTGTTACGCCTCCTGCATCTGTTTCACTGTAATGCATTTCCTATAAAACTGATTATCTGTCAATAATGTATGCCCTTCCTTCCTGAACTTTTGTGGTGATGGAATTTGAAGCCTGCAATTCGAATTGTATTTCCTTTGTGAAGGAATAAAGCCTTTTAGAACCTCTAATACCACGGATTCTGCCTCTTATATTTACTGAGTTATTCTTACTAGACTTTACCGCATAAAAAATAGTACCGGTAATGAAATATTTACCACATAAATTGGCGCCCGAACAGGGACACTTTCTCATCTCACGCGCCGGAGGTGCGTTGCAGGCCCGGTCTCCTGCCACAGCTGAACGGACAAAAACGCGTACCTGCAGGATTTCCTGTATCTCCCTCCGGCCAAGCGGGGGCGACTGAGGCTGCGATCAACACCCAGACGAGGCGGTGAGAAGTGCGAAGTATCCCGACCAGAGCCTAGCTGAGAGAGCAAGATCCGAGGTATACAGAGGCCCACCAGGTTCCGAAGTCCCGAGTCCAGTCGAGTCGAGTCCAGTCCGGTCCAGTTTCAGTTCCGTTCAGAGGCCTTCCGTTCCGAGCTACCCGGTGAGTACCATTGCCGGGGAGGCATTTAACGTGCACATAGTCTGTGCCGGTCAAGACGGGTTTGGGTACACAAATCCGGTCTGCACTGTTTTAGCAGTGTATCTGTACTGTTTAGCAGTATATCTAGTATGTCTTGCATATAAATCAGTATTATCTAGTGTCAGTATTATGTCATTAACTAGTTTTCTATTAGTTATCATCGTTCGTAAAACTGTTAAGTGTTAAATGTTTTAAATACGTTCTATATATTGTGGTGTGAATGACTGTTCATTATTGTGTTTATTGTATAAAGTGTGTTCTAGCAACCATCTAAAAATGCCGCTCTTTTCGAAATTAAGACAGATCAAAACTAGAAAAGGGGTACTCGAAGAAGCTGTTCCCATTCCACCTAGGGACACTCCAGGATACTTTATGTATCATAAGCATGGCCTAGATGCCGTATTATTTCTTGATTTATGGGTGGACTACACCAAGGATTTGCCAGAAAATCAGAGATGGCCCGCAGCGGGGACCTGGGATGCAGATAGCATCATGAGAGTAGAAGAAGAATTATGGAAAAAGAAAGCCAGACAGTCACAAAAAGATGCCATTGAATTATGGCGTAAGGAATCATATAGACGTACAGAAAAAGCACTCAGACAGGAAGAGAAAGGTAGAGAGAATTCAAATAAAGCCCGAGAAAATCTATTAATTGAGGAAGGTACCCGAGTAAAATCAGAACAAGTAGATAGACAAAGAAACACTCTTATGAATGGTATGTATCCTCTTCTGGCCGAAGGGTTACCTAAGGCTACCCTGGAAATACCAAAAGACTTGACTCCTCCACTGCTCCCGATAAAAGCACACCCCAAAACACATCCCAAAACAGCAAAAGACGTTTTCCTTTCCTCCTATTTAGATGACGTAGCTCCCGAGTATGCTAATACTATACCACACACACCGCTTGCCGATGGTGTTCAACACCAAGAGCATCCGTCTGTACCCCCGCAACAACAAACTCCTACACAAGTCCCAACAGGTCCGTCCGTTTCTACTGTTTTTCCCGCATCTACAATTTCTATTTTACGTCCAACGAATCCTTTCTTGCCCAGCACCTCAGATGGTGCTACAGGAGGTACGACAGACATGTTTGCCACACCGCCGCGAAATAAACAGACCCTTAGAGATTTAGCACTCCAACGTACACCCCAACTAGCGACATCCGACATGTTTAAAGAACAGCTTGTAGATTGTAGATACGACCCAGTACCAGGTAAACAGGACAAATTGCTCATATCATCACTACGTATACGACGAGCTACATTGTATTTAATGACGATACCAGGAATGGTTGAACACCTAGACAATATATATCGCTTTGTCCAAACAGGGCGAGGTCCAGAAAGTATTAACGAAGCTATGGAATACCAGAAAGTGGATGTACAAAGACAACTACTACGTTTCTTCATAAATTGCGTAATTAGGAACCAAGACAGGCCTGGGGCAGATCATGATACCATGCAAAAACTTGCCAAATGGGGTCAGAACATATCAGAAGAGAAACATGATAGACAGGCGTGTATAATCGCCATGTATCGAAAGATCCGCAAGGAAGTAGAACGAATACATAAAGAAAGACGAGAAGCAGACAGAGTTGAATCAGAGGAAGAGGAGGAGCAAGAATCAGAACAATTAGAAACGATAGCTTATGTAGGTAGAGGAAGACCCCATAATAATACTAGAGGCTTTAATGATCCGATACGTCCGATACGTCCAGAATGTAATAGACATTTTCCAAACCCTATGTTAAATACAAGATCCCCTGAACACCTATTCCAAGCCGCTGATAAATTACTCCGAGATCGAAGGGGGTACCACATGCTCGATTCCATGGACGAACAAGAATTAGCCAGGTCAGCAGTACAATGGGCTGATAGTCCCAGCGAATACAATGATGATGCATTAGCACACACGTTTCTAAATCTTGCCCCATACGAACAGCGTTTAGCTAGTATATACATGATTCAACACCTCCTTATATTATATAAAAGCCAACACTCCGATCCAGGACCCTTACCTGACATATTGACAGAACTACTCACGAATAAATGGAGAGGGTCAGGTACTGATTTCATTAAAGAAATTCTAGAATTTCGAAACCAGTATATAACTTTCGTATGCCCAGAACACGTTCCAGTTCCCATTATGGGAAGAAAAATGTATCACATAGATAGACAGAATCCGTTACGCGAAGTACACCCAATCAGAGGTGAAGGTAATAACTTTACACGCGTGTTTGTGTACACGCCTATAACTAAAATTGAATTATTAGAAATGAAGAAAGTAGTACCCAGCCATGACAAGGATCCAGCAGGTTTCCACCGTGAGATAAAAGACATGTTACTCATGGGAGAGTATACCTATCCCGACATTATGAAAATATTAAAAGTCCTATTACCCGCCGGTGTTTACGAGAAACTCAAAGAAAAGGAATGGGAGGTGGGAGACCAAAAGATAGATTGGACAGCATTAGAAAACGAAGAAAGGGCCCGAGCTGCAGGAGCAGGGCTTGGGGAAAAGACTACAGCATTACCAGGATTACTAGTGCAGGTACTGCCACGTTTATTAACTACGAAAAAGGAAGACTGGGGTGCAATCTCAGCCTGTAAACAAAAGCAAGATGAAGACACTAGTGATTTCTATTCCCGATTTGAAAAATGTTTTGGTATAAATAGTGGCATAAAACCAAGTAGCGAGTCATATCCACATCTGTTTGTGACAAAATTAGTTGAAAATTCTCTGCCGCCAGTTAAGAATAGAGTATTGAAATTCGAAAGTACCTGGCAAGGTAATACCCCGTCACAGATGTTACAGATGTTACAATATCACCACAATAGAATTAGAGAAGAACAAGAACATGAACAAAGACGTATGAAAGATACGAAAATGAAAATGCTTGTTGCCCAGTCAGTTCCAGCTGATGGTCATCAAAAGGGTGATTCCGCAGGTCCTACGAAAGGGACATGCAACTATTGTAAACAACAAGGTCATTATATACACGATTGTCCAGTCCTGAAACATAATATTGCCACAGGTAGAACCCAGGAAAGACCACGTCCACCTAGACAGGATCAGAATCAACAACAAATCCCTCAGCATGCACAACCTAGGTTAGCTCCGCAACAACTAGCTCCGCAACAGGCAGCTCCACAACAGACCGTGGCACCACCACAAGCGCAGCCTATTGCTGCCACACAAGCAACAACACAACAGATGTATCAGTATGCACAAGCAGATTATCCCGATTATCAGCGATACACATGAAATAGCCTAGAGAGGGAAGTTGGCTTACCCCTTATTGAGGTTCCTGTAGACCAAGAGGGACCTTATGTACATAGTGAACTATTAGGGGAAGACAGAAAGTTTTTACTTGATACAGGGGCAAGCAGAACAACTATAAGACGCAGTGAAGTTCCAGGGGCACCCCTCTCAGGCTCACAAAATATTTCCCTTGGATTCTCAGGAAAACCTATTATTAATGACGTAACACAACCTCTTCCACTTACGGTTGGTCCATTGACACGTACTACAGATTTATTGCTTACTAAATCATGCCCAGAAAATTTGTTAGGTATAAAAACATTGAAAGCTCTAGGAGCCATAATATGTTGTTCTCCGGAAGGAGTACGACTATTTTTACGTGACTTTAAAGGTCACTACGTGTCCAGAGACATGGATCACCGGCTGCAGAATTTACCTACACATTTATGGGCACAAGGCCCCACTGATGTTGGTTGCATGAACATTACACCATATCGTGTCACACTAAAAACAGGAGTAGTACTACCACGAATGCGACAATACAAGTTACCACCAGATGCTGTTGTGGCTTTGCTGCAAATCATTGACGAGCTCATTGCACAAGGAGTGGTTGTCGAAACCGACTCCAATGTATGTAATTCCCCGATAATTCCGATTCTTAAAAGAACGGACCCAAAAGCACCACCAGTATATCGATTAGTTATTGATCTGCGCGAACTAAATAAATGTATTGTACCACAATACCCTGTGGTCCCAGATATCTCTTCATTACTAACAGCTATTGACTCAGAAGCAACGTTCTTTACTGTAATTGATCTCAAGAATGCTTTCTTTAGCGTCCCAATAGATCCGGAAAGTCAATATCTGTTCGGATTCAGTTTAAATGGACGAAGTTTTAAATTCACACGCGCACCTCAAGGATTTACAGAAAGCCCCAGCATCTATAGCCAAGCACTGAAACGAGAACTTGACAGTATCCACATGCCAGTTAACACTGCCTTGCTTCAATATGTCGATGATCTGCTGATCACCGCCCGAAGCGAACCTGAATGTGAAAAAGCGTCACTGACGGTTTTAAAATTTCTGGCCGACAAGGGGCACAAGGTGTCCCCTTCTAAGCTGCAATTCTGTGTCCAGCGAGTTGTTTACCTTGGGCACTCGCTGTCCAAGGAGGGAAGACAGCTTACACCTGATCGCATACAGTTAATCGCTAACATGCCACCACCCAAGACACAAAAGGAGGTGCGGGCTTTTATAGGTCTCACTTCATACTGTAGGCAGTGGATCCCTCAATATGCATTTCTAGCAAAACCACTCATCCAGTTGACAACACAGGAGGCAGCCACATCGACTGTCCTCCCTTGGACTCAAGAACATACACATGCCTTTGAAAGCTTAAAGAAAGCTTTATGCCAAGCACCTGTTTTAGCAACACCATGTTACAGTAAACAGTTTACACTCTTTGTTACAGAACGCGACGGTACTGCCTTGTCAGTACTCACTCAGGAACAAGCAGGATCACACAAACCATGTGCTTATTTCTCTAGTACATTAGATCCAGTAGCTCAGGCTCTTCCTGCGTGCCTGAAATCGGTGGCAGCAACAGCTTTAGCAATCAGACAAAGCGATGCCATAGTGTTAGGACATCAATTGACAGTACAAGTACCACACGCAGTAGAGGTTCTCTTGAACCGCACACAAACACAACACTTGACTATAGCGAGACTCACTGGTTACGAATTGACATTGTTTCAGCCACACATAGAAATCAGACGTTGTAATACGTTAAATCCTGCCACACTGTTGCCAGTAGGCGGAACAGATCCATTGGCACATGATTGTGTCGAAGTCATTACTATCACGACGAAACCCAGACAAGACTTGACAGATATCCCTTTATCGGATCCAGACCTGACATTGTATGTAGATGGTTCATGTATGAGAACAAGTACAGGAGAGTTAGTGGCCGCTTATGCAGTCACAACAGACACTGAAGTCATTGAAACAAATTGTATTAACACTTTGTCAGCTCAAGCAGCAGAGCTCATCGCTCTGACACAAGCCTGTATTCAAGCCAAAAATAAGAAAGTCAACATATACACAGATTCACGTTATGCATTCGGAGTCGTCCATGACTTCGGTGTACTGTGGCGAGAGAGAGGTTATTTAACTTCTCACGGTGCCCACATCCAACACGGACCCCTCATTCAAGCCCTATTAGACGCGATTCATCTACCTACTGCAATATCGATTATGAAATGCAAAGCTCATACAAAAGCTACCGATATCATTTCTCAGGGTAATGACCTAGCTGACAGAACAGCTAAACAGACTGCTCAGAACCAGACTCATACAACTGACGCGACAAAGACAATAGTTCCGACACCAACCCATTGCATGACAGTCAAGGATCCCGCCCTTGATGTAATTGACATACAGACACATGCTACACCGGAGGAAATAAAGAAATGGACTGAATTAGGAGGGATCCAAACGGATCAAGGATGGATGACGAAGGAAAAATCTATATGGTTTCTTCCCGACTCTATGGTTCAAGTCATCATTAACACAATACATAGTCCAGCGCACCTAGGAGAAAAAGCTATGCTAGACAGCATTCAACACATCTGGTTTAACAAACATTTACGAGCCGCAGCTAAACAGAAAGTACGTACCTGTATGATATGTTGTCAGTTCAATCCAGGTAAAAGCATCCCCGTAGAACAGGGTGGATTTCAACCTCCCGATCATGCTTTTGAAGTCCTCCAGATGGATTATATCCAGATGGAACGATGTCGAGGATTCAAATATGTTCTCGTAGTTGTCTGTGCTCTTTCCCGTTGGACAGAAGCCTACCCGGTTTTAGATTACACTGCCCCGACTACTGCCAAACAGTTAGTTCGAGAATTCTTCCCACGGTACGGTTTACCACGTGTTGTCTACTCAGATAACGGCCAGCCATTCTCATCCGAACTAATGAAACACGTTTCCCTTTTGTTAGGCTACCAATGGAAATTCCACTGTGTCCGACATCCCGAGGCAGCAGGTCTCGTGGAACGTCATAATCAAACCCTGAAAATCAGATTGTCCAAAATATGTAGAGAAAAAGGTGTCGATTGGATAGTAGCCTTACCAGTTGCGCTCTTTTACATGAGAATGGTAGCACATTCTCGAACAGGGCTATCCCCGTACGAGGTGATCTTCGGTAGACCACCAAATATGTGGGGGACGCCTATACCTCGCAAAATCACTGATGTTGACTGTAATATGCTGACAGATTACCTGGCTTCCTTGATGTCTGCACTACAATCTTGTCGTTCACAGGTAGCTGCAGCTTTTCCTGATAACACTGAGGTGAAGCCCCATGACGTGGTTCCAGGCGACCTGGTTCTGGTCCGGAATTTCGACCGGAAGACCCAACTGGAGCCTAGGTGGAAATCGCCAAGACTGGTTCTACTAACCACAAGGACAGCCGTGAAGATCGAGGGACGTAAAGGGTGGTTGCACTCGAGTCATATCAAGAAATTTTCTGGACTACCGTCTAGTGTGAATACTCAACCCTGCATTCCCTCACAGACAGACTCTAAGCTCCCCTTGGTTGAGCAGTCAAAAACGGAACTTTATAAACTAAAATTAAGGTCTAGCAAGTCAGACAATTTGATTGTTTAAGTCCTCTCCAAGGTGAATCGGTTGAATTTGTCTCTGACATGTATCCTCTAGACCGGAATAGAGAAAGAAATCAACAGATGCAGCTTAAAAAGCATGCGTATTGTAAATCACTTCGTAGTCACTGCACAGTAACATTATTAATTTTGTTTTTTCTAAGTCTACTGATCATCATTTCCAGTATACTATTGCACATGTATTACCCTATTTTTAAGCGTGCTTACAATGTAACTGCAGAACATTCTTTTAGCGAATTACCTCCGCATGAGTTGTCCTATAGATTTGCGCTGCGCAACAACACATTCATTAGTATGTTACATCATTCCCATCAGACCAGCAATGCTACAAATTGTTGGATATGTGGCCGACTCCCTCCCTATCAGAACTATAAGGGAGTTTTGCCCCTCTTTCCATATCCGTTCACACATAATGGCTCCTGTGGAGCATGGTTTAGCTTGATTAATTCCCTAGATTCAAATTCCGCAGTTTATCAAGACAACTGGGTATGGGAAACCTGAACCTAGTTTTGCTTAAAGTCTGCTACTCTAACAAGGAGGGACTTCCCAAAAGAACAGGAACTGATCTAGAAAATGAAGTATATGGATTAGGTAATTTTACACTTAACCTCATGATCCTGAACGTTGAATCTGAAGCTACACCAATCTTGCCCGCCATGTCAGTATTCCCAGTAAAAGGGGAATTATGTGTAAGAAAGAATGGTTCCATACACATGGGCCATAGTAAATGCACCACTGTAATAAAATTCAGTGATCAAGGCAAGTCTACATTTAGAGCTTCCCGTCATTCCTACTTCATATGTGGCCAGACCGCATATATACGTCTACCTCTAGATTGGGATGGTACCTGTTACATAGCATTCCTTCTGCCACCTGTTTTCCTAGCCCCTCCTGATTATCACAGAAATACCCATTTAGTACACAATAGACAGCAGAGAGATCTCCCAATTGTCGATTACACTGAAACAGCATGGGAGCAATACACAGATTTCAATAAAGGTTTCTTTCCCTATATGGGTACAGTCACTAATAGTAAGTTGATACGTAGATTAACTAGAACCCTTGAAGCAGTAGTGAACGAGACTACTTCCGCCTTAGGCAATTTAACAGAAGAGCAGTCTGCTATGCGGATTGTTGTGCTTCAAAATCGTCTTGTCCTTGACGTCATCTTGGCCGATAGGGGCGGAGCTTGTAGGGTCATCGGATCAAGTTGCTGTGTTTTCATACCAGAAAATTCACCGTCAGTATATAAAGCCATAACTCGCCTCCATAAGATTATGAGTCAGATACACCAGAGTCCAGGCAGCTGGACTTGGTCCAGTTGGTTTTGGAGCGTGTTGTCAGCCTGGGGATGGAGAATCCTATCCTTCCTAGGTATTGGCTTTCTCATACTATTCAGTTGCTGCTTATGTCTACAATGTGGGCCAGCGATTTGTGGTCTGTGTGCCACATCGTGTATCCCACATCCAAGTTTTCGTTCCAGATCCCGGAACAAGAAAGAAGAACAAATGATGCTATATGAGCAGATCGATGGATTGATGAAGATCGATATCTCCTGAGGGTCCGTAGGGGACAAGGAGGGAATGAGGAAATATGAATTTTGTGATCAGTTATGTCCCCTAACGTAGACCCCAACGGCTCCATGTGCATGCTATAAGTACATGTATGTTCCCTCCAGTTCCAGTTTTGAAGACGCAAATATATGTGCGTCCACCGTCAACATGTCCTCTTTCAGATCCGCCATGAATGGGTCAGATATTCCATTCCTAAGTATGAAAGGCCACCGACTTTATGTGGTTCACTTTCCACATTTTACAGATTCAGGCGAGTAGGCCCAGAATTCTGTCATCAAGCCTTTTCCTGCCTTCTGCCTCTGAAAGCTCCAGTCTGAGCCTGCATCTGTATCCATGAACTTTGTCCTACTCCCTGCGCGGCTAACGGTGCCTGATCCAGCCTGTTGCCTGCCAAAAACTGTATTTCACCTTCAAGATTATCTGCTCCGCTCCTCATCCGATGCATTCCTGTCTAGTAGTTTAGGTAAACATTCCTCCAGCTACCGTGCAAAGGGCCAGGCCTCGCTGTCCTCATGCAAGTAATTCATAGCTCCTGTTACCATGGAATATTCCTACCCCCTCGCATCTCATGTAGACACTTAGACGCTTGTACACGCACTAACAGTCAGTATAGAATAGATTCTATCCTAGAGACCTTTCCTTTTGGATAACACAGTTCTTTAAACATAGGATATTAGATATGATTTGGGATTAGGTTGACATGACCCCCCAGACTTCTGTCTCCACATGTAGAGCTAAATGTCAAGTCCCCTTCACCCTCTAGTTGCACGTCAATCACACGTCATGCGGCTGCGCGCGCATCTCTGCCAAATATTTCTGCTGACATTGCAGGATTCTCTTATGGATCCACCCACTTGTGACATCATGTTACGCCTCTATGTCCGCCTTTTTAGTTACGTATGCATATTTTATCTGTATTATCAGCTGTTACGCCTCCTGCATCTGTTTCACTGTAATGCATTTCCTATAAAACTGATTATCTGTCAATAATGTATGCCCTTCCTTCCTCAACTTTCGTGGTGATGGAATTTGAAGCCTGCAATTCGAATTGTATTTCCTTTGTGAAGGAATAAAGCCTTTTAGAACCTCTAATACCACGGATTCTGCCTCTTATATTTACTGAGTTATTCTTACTAGACTTTACCGCATAAAAAATAGTACCGGTAATGAAATATTTACCACAATATACAGATGATAAATATTTTGTTACATTACTGAACATTCCTGGTTGTGACACAAATTTACAGTACTTTTTCAAATAGGACCCAATGTGTCGGCTTCTTTTTGTATAATAACGCAAATAACTATAGTTAAACAGATGTTGTAGCTCAAGAAAACTGAAAAATTGTTGTGGGTTTGGCAGAATAAAAGAGAATATGACTATTCCATATGTCGGTTTACTTGTTATTATTATTACAGCTAGCCCTTCAATTGCCTCTTGAAAATCTACCTTATTAGGCATATTTCAAGATATCCGAACCAAAGAATCTTTACATGAGTCAGTTACTGGAACGATGCACCCTCAATGCTAAAATGTATGCATTAGTTACCAGTAAATTTACGACACAAATTTGAGGTGATTACTGCATAATCATCTATGAATCAGTCACTCATTTTCTAAAAAGAATTAGCAGGCCATACATACACTACAGCACAGATGCCGCGGTTAACCACTAAAGTTCTACTGAATGCAAGAAGGAAGGCGTGGGGGCCAACACTGAGGTCATAGTAACTAATAATGTGATCGGTCTCCCTTTAAAACTCTAGCCCAACCATATGAATTTTAGAAAATACCTAAATAATCCACTGCTCTTTTCCCTCAGCTCTGCTTTGAATCTGGTTGGAGTGCTTAGTTGTCTGTCCAGAGCTACAAACTTAACAAGAGGCCCTATTTATCAAGGGTTTGCATCGCGTTTGCACCACGCAAATACTAAAATACGATTTATCAAGCCACGCAAGGCCACTTTGCTTGGCCCTGAGTGGCTTGATAAATCAGGAGTTTCACAAAGCAGAGCACATTGCTGCGTTTCATTACTCTGCCTTGGGAATGCGTTCCATGGGCATTGCGTGGGTTTTTCCACGCAATCCCCATGGATTTTAAAACATTCACAGATATCCTATTACTGGTAAATCTGGGAATACGCCAAAAAGACACCTTCTTAAGGGAGGCATAACGAGGAGAAATATCTTTATTTCTCCTCGTTACTTCATCTTGCTATGTGTGCTGCAGAATGCATCAGACATAGAAAGAGGAATATGCCTGTCAGGATTGTTTTTGTGCAGGAAGGTGCACCTTCCTGCATAAAAACAATCCTGCATGCAACGTAGGCCTCCTTGCACCATGATGCAAGAGTGCCTGCTTTGGCACTAGGCAGCCCTTTGTACACCAGTGCTGGGAAAAGGAAAGGAATGTGCCATATTGTAATAAACACAGTACATTCCTGCCCTTTCCCTGTCAAGGAAAGCAGCAAGGTTGCTTGTTGCACTGCGGTACTTTTTGATAAATAGGGCCCTTAATATAAATATGGACATTAGCTTACTAACCGCACAGTAATGTAGTAAGAGAGAAAATACTAACAGATGGAGAGCTCAATACGGGGCAAAAACTTAAATATAATGCCCAGGGTGGGAACCTTTTCAGGAGTCTCATGGCGGAAAGTGGATGCTGGGATTGGATTGTGACAACAAGAGCCTTTTACCTGTGGTATCCTGAGTCTTAAGCACATAATTTAGCTCAAAACATAGCACCAAGTACAACCTCTCAGCACTTGACCCTCAAGGTAGCGAAGTCGAGCTGCCCAAAGATTACTCAGGAAGGTAGTGCAGGGTCAGAGTGCAAATTAATCATTTGATGAAGTGTAGTTAATACAAAATTTCACAAGAAATGGTAGTTGCTGTACTCTACACCACACTGAGTTTTAGTGCAAATGCTTTGAGGCACAAAACCTACATTTCATTGACCAATAGGCTAAAAGAAATCAATACTTTCCCAGAGTTAGACTCCCAGTAGGAATACTAGTCCTGTCTCACTTTCAGCCCTTTAGCATGACTTTAGTTTTATGTCAGTTTCTATCAGAACCCTGCAAATGATTTTACACGCCTATTATAAAACTCAGCCATGTGGAGTAATGTAATCAATTCTTTCTTGTCCAAAGGGCATCACCCAAAACGGATAGTGGCCCTCTGGAGTTGAGACCTCTCCTTTGCTCCCTCTCTTAGGGTGATCTGTCAATAGCCCGTTGTAAGAAAAAAGGTACTGAGATATTGGGCAACACCTAACCAATCAATCAGCTCATCAGCTCAGGGGATGGGGTGAGCATCAGTCTTAGTTACAGAATTCAGCCATCTGTAATCCAGACAGAACCCTAGTTCAGGTGTTTTGCCTGTTGGCCAGCTTTTGATACCAGAACCACAGAACTGGACCAGGGACTACTGGAGGGTTCTATCACCCTCACATCCAGCATTCTGGACACTTCAGCCTTAATGCTGGACCTCACCTTACCTGAAAACCTGTAAGATTTATTATTAACAGGGAGGTTGTCCCCTGTGTCCACATCATGGTTAAATAGGTGGGTGATCCCAGGGATAAGGGAGAAGGGGGAAGAGTATTGCCCCAACACTTGATTTCAGTCTCTCTGTTGTTCAGAAGTTAGAGTAGGGGAAAGGATTACTCTTTCCACAGACCCATCCTTCTCCTTGGAGTCCAAGAGGTCAGAGAGATGTTCACTCTTCTCTTCTTCTTCTCTATCACTCACCCACAGGAAGGTGAGCTCAGATCTCTAAAACTGGGGTTCTAGGTGATTTACATGCGACACCCTGTGGGATTCCTCAGATACTTGAGGTCCACTGTGTATGTGGCCTCACCAATTCTTTCAATCACCTTACATGGCCCATTTCCAACAGTCATAGAGAACCCTGTGCTCTACTGGCTCCATCACCCACACATTTTGACCAAGTTGAAATTCCACTGTGGTTGGCTTTTGTAATACAACTCCTTCATGACTTCCTGGCTGGTTTCAAGATTTTCGGAAGCTTAAGTCGAGTTTGGTGTTGTAATTAAAAGCCGTAGTTACTACTGGTAAAGTGAGATTTTTAATCACTATTCTGAAAATGCCACGTTTAGAAAGTTTACATTTTCTTGTCCTAACCATTTGGTACCTGCAGACTGATCCTGGATCACATGAATAGGTGTAGCTGGCAGTTGGTCTTTGTGTATTTCTCCCTGACAGTGAGACAAAGGGAAGATAGGTGTTGCCAGTATGGGCCACTCAGGGTTAATGAGGGGAAGGATCTATCACCTACCACACTTGCACATCACAAAGGCTCTGCCTGAGAACTCTCACATAGAGTTTGACACTGGTCTATTATGACCCCAGACAAGCTGGGTACGGAGAGGAGGAAGGAGATGCCTGAAACCTCAGAGGGGTAGAAACCTCTAGAAGCTTCCTTCACTTCAAAGTGGGCAACAGGTATAAATGCTGGACTTCAGACCCCAACTCTTCAGTACACTTCTGAACCTGTGAACTCTGCCCGGAAGAAGGACTGCAGTGATGCTGAAAGAAGTGCCACTCCACTGTTTTGAAGGATTGCTGACATGCTGCCTGCTGAATTCTTGCCTGGGTGATGACTGGACCTGGATCTGTTGAACCCAGAACCCCAGAGGACTCCAAGGACTAGTTGGCTGGAATTCTGACAAGAGCTGCTGGGACTGAAGGCTCCAACAACCTTGAACCCAGGACCTACCCTGTTAAGTGGTCCCACCCCAGGCCTGGAACCTTGGAAATAGGCCTCATGATGCTCTGCCAATCCATCTGTGGTTTCAGCAGAACTGAAACAACTCCTCTGCTGTGTGGATTTCCCTTATGCAAGGACTTTGCATCGCCACCCCCAGCTGCCCAGGAGCACTTCCTTGATGCAGGCCTTCACACTGCAAGTCCCTCATCCTCCATGACAATGCAGGACCTCACATCATGCTTCGCAGCTCCTGCGTCTAGCCACTGCATGACACTGCACAACCTCGATGCGGGACTCCGCAGCTCTTCACAGCCAGAATTTAAGGTACTCTTGTTCAGTGAACCTAACTTGGTCCCTGTAGATCAGCCCACACTCCATCGCAGTTCGGCCTGAACCTGTGACTTTGTCCCAGTCTAGCGCGACCAGATATCCACAGTTGATGCTTTGTGCTTTTTGTCAATATTTTCATTTAAACTTTAAAATTGCAAATCTCCAGTTTTACTGACTGGATATTTGTTGTATTGGTATTTTTTTATTATTAAACTTTACTCTAGGTTTTTAAATTGGTGTGGAATGTTTCTTGTGTCATATTTTCACTTTATTACTATATGAAATGCTGTATAAATACACATTGCTTCTTAGTTAAGCCTCACTGCTCTGTGCCAAGCTACCAGAGAATTGAGCACATGTTAATTTGGATGTTGCTTGTGACTCACCCTGACAAACATTGTGGTTGCTGGTTGAGTAGGGTTTAATCCCCCCTTGACCAGTAACCCAATTTCTTACAGGGACTACTTTGTGTGCAAGTGCGTCTTGTAAAAGGGCTGCATGTTGTAACTCAACATAGAGTTAAGAAGTGGCTGAGGTGTGCTGACCCATTGCCACATGAGGCATGCTGTAGTCGCTGAATGAAAAATGTGAACACAACAACAGACTAAAGGATGAAGTCTGGCTGAAAACTATGTTATACATATAATGTTAGTCAAATCAAAACGTTTGGGCTAACACCAGACCTAAGAGACCCAATTGGTCCTGTGTTAGCTGCCAACATTTTGCCTTTGCTAATGTTTTTTGGGAATATTTTGTACAACTTTCTCACAAATAGAGAAGCTGTTAAATAAAGATAGATAGAGAGGTTTGAAAAAATAGATAGATAGATAGATAGATAGATAGATAGATAGATAGATAGATAGATAGATAGATAGATAGAGAGATAGAGAGATAGAGAGATAGATAGATAGACAGAAAAAGTGAAAGAAAGAAGGCAAAAAGACAGAAAGGAAGAATAAAAAAAAGTAAAATAAGAAAAGAATAAAAAGAAAATAATGAAGTTACAAAGCCAAAAAAGAAATCAAGAAAGAAAGAAGGCAAAAACAAGAAAGAAGGAAAAAAGAAGAAAGGCATGAAAGAATGTAAAAAAAGGAAGGAGGGAAAGGAGAAAAGAAGGAAAGAAAAGGGAGACAAAAAGAAAGCAATTAAAAAGGAAAGAAAGCAAAATAGAAAGAAAAAATGAATGAAAGAAAGAATGCAAGAAAGAAAGAAAGATAGAATGAAAGTAATAAAGTTTAAATGAAAAAAACACTGGCTCTGGAAAGAACTACCTTGTGTGCCGATGTGCTCCTTATGAAAGAGCAAAATGCAGTCACTCAAAGAGAAGTTAACCTGTGGCTTAAGTGGGATGACACCCTTCTCCAAACTGTAAGCTGTAGTGGACAGAGGCAAAATGTGAATGACAGAACACCAGGCCAATGGATGAAGACAGCTGGCTGTAAACCCCTTTAAGTAAGCATATTATACTTTTTTAAAGTCTTGCCTAACACTGGACTTAAATATACATGCTATACATTTTTAAAGAATTCAATTTACAGTATTATACAAAACAATAACCATACCAAACATTTCTTATCCAAAATAAAAAATATTATAAACACATTAAAATGATTTATTAATCATATTAAATAGCTCTTTAAAATGATAATATAAATAAATAGTACTAATTCATATATATTATAAAAATATTTTATTAGAAATGTTGGCTTTCCTTTTTTTCAGTAACAAATGCATATGTTAAAAATTGTAAACTGTATGAAAATACATATAACAATGTGAAATGTATGTGTGACATTAAAAATTAAATTACGACATTTATTAACATCAAAACAAAAATATGGAAAATGTTTTGTACAACAAAAATATGTGAACAAATGTATTCATATTGTTTGTAAATAAAGTGGTATGAAAAAATAAAACAATACATGAATGTGTATTTACTAATTTACAACACATAAATGAAATACGTTAAGCTGTACAAGTGTTTTATTAAAGTTTCAAAACACACAAACACTACAAACCAACCAACACTACAAAACATACAATACCTCAAAAAAACCTATCTATTTAACCTATCCCTTTCTACAATACATTATCCTCTAAATGCCACTAAAAAAAACAATATCTACTTTGAAACACAAAACCATAATAGAAATCATTCCCACTCCAATGTAAACCATTTTGAGGAAGGAGATGTACAATGAAGGGATCACAATTACTTTTCATACTTTGATCTAAACCACTTTGGGGAATGTGATCTACGCTGAAGCAGGCAAAAAAATACTATCCCCACCACACTCTGAAAAATCTATGGGAAGATGTTGGACACTGAATAGGTACGATGTACTTTCCACAGTCCAATCTAAACAACTTTAGTAATGTGTTAGACACTGAAATTATGATTCCCACTCCAATCTAAACCATTTTGTGGAAGATGATGGATCCTATAGAGATCGGATTTACTATTCCCTATCCAATTTAAACCACTTTGGGGAATGTTTTAGAAATTAAAGTGGCCAAAATTACCATTCCGAATTCCAATCTAAACCTTTTTAGGTCTCGCAGAGCCAGCGCGCATGCGCTGCTTGGAGAGACATTTAGTATACGGGTTTTCAAAGTGCTACCCACATGATTTCAGGCCTGAAGCTTGAGTGCACGATGTCGTGCACGTGCACAGCTGCTGCTCGCACTCCCTCCTCCCTTCTCCCCCTCCCTTTTCGTCAGCTTTAATAAGGCTCCTCTGCTGCTGGCATTGCCCCCTCCCTTCTCGCCCAGCCCTTCTTGTCACCTCGGCTTGCACTTACCCCTCCTTTTTCCCCTTTCGGCCGCTTTCGGGCGTTTTGATGTTCTCAGTGAGCCCCGCGGCCAATGCTTGTTTTTCTTTGCACTCAAAAGCGCTCCAGTTCCCATGCTCATTGCTTATTTTTAAATAGCTCTCCACAGCAATGCTTTTTGCCCACATGCCGTGCTGTCCTGGCTGAAGAACTTCTGGCAGCAGGGTCGCGAGAAGAGCCGGACCGGGTCTGTATACTCTTTATTTTTATCAAAACATTTTTTTAACTGCCCCAGCTGATCCTAGCGCTCTCTACTTTCATTTTTCGTGGGGCTTGTTTCACTGCCTGCCCTGTGTAAGAGGGCTTACCCTGCTGATGCCTACGCTGTACCTTGTGAGGCTCCGGAAATGCACTCTACTATTCTATTGCTGTATATATTCTTGTACTTGATTGAAGATTATTTTTTTCAGGGCTGTTCAGTATCTGTCGAATGTTTTCTGCTACTGTTCAAGCTCTGTGTTCTGCTTATTATTCTCTATAAAAGGCAAGCATGTGTGTGTCTGTCTGTCTGTGTGTCTGTCTGTGTGTCTGTGTGTGTGTCTGTCTGTCTGTCTGTCTATCTGTGTCTGTTTGTCGGTTGTCATGTATCTCTGTCTGTTCTTAATGTTGACGAATCTTTTGATGCTGCTGGCAATGCACATGCAGTTTCTGTGCTCCTCATAGTGCCATGTGCGTAGCACCCAATGTGGAGTTTCCATGTAACTCCTGCTGCTGTCTCTCACTCACTGGGCAGTCTCTGCATCACTGACTCGCAGTCTCTGGACCACTTATAGTGCAGTCTCTGTCTAGCTGACAGTAGCCTGTGCGTCAGTTTTAGTGCAGTCTCTGTATTGTGTCTGTTAACTCACTCTCCTGCCCTATCTCTGTGTCACTCCTTGTGCTGTCCTAGTGTCACTCAAGATTCAGCCTCTGCAACCCTACTGTGCAGCCCCTGTAGCACTCAAAATGCACTCACAGTCCAGTCTGTCTACCACTCATGCTGCTGTCTCTGGGTGTCTCACTCTACAGTTTCCAAATAACTCACCATACAGCCTCTGTGTCTCAGTCCCTTTGTACCTCACAGTGTGGTTTCTGCATCACTCACGGCTCACTCCCTTTGCCACTCATGCTGCTGTCTCTGTGTGTCTCACTCTACAGTTTCCCTGTGAAATCTCTGCGTCACTCATGGTAAGTCTCGGTACCACGGGGGGACAGTCCTCTATTGTTCTTTTCGCTGTCTCTTTACAGCTCATTGTGCAGTCTCTTCAACATTTCCTGTGCTCTCTCTTATTCATGCGTTGAGCAGTTTCGGTATCACTCACTGCGTGAGCAGGTCCACATTACATTTGATTGAGTGACTTGGGCACAGGAGGCGTCTGCGTTGCTTTTGTTCACGTTTGACGACCTCATTCATTTGCTAAATATTATGGGACAACATTTGCATAAAATAGACAGTGAATTGTGGATGTAGGCCTACGGCTTTATCCCATGGCCTAAGTATGGAAATATACATAGATGTTGTGTCTACGCCTACTGTGCACCTACTTAGCCCCCACCACACTGTGCCCAGCAACTTTAAAAACAAGCATTGTCATAGCCAATAGGTCTCGCTTTTGGGACCTTATAAGTATTTAGTTATGCAGCACAATATCCTTGGTGCAACAACATCAACTGTTGCATGGCTAAACACTTACAAGGTCCTAAAGGCGAGACCTATTGGCTATGCCAATGCTTGCTGAGGAAAGTGTTGGACATTGAAGGGTCAGATTTACTATTCCCACTCTAATCTAAACTACTTTGGACTCCTTAGGTGTCATAACTACTATCCCCACTCCAATCCAAACCATTTTGGGGAAGGTGTTGGACAGTGAAAGGGTCAGACTTACTTTCCTCATGCCAATCCAAATTACTTTACGGAATATGTTAAACACTAAATGAGGCAAAATTAAAATTCCCACTCCCATCTAAACCACTTTGGGGAATGTGTTGGGTGCTGTAGAGATCATAACTACTAAACCCACTCCAATCTTAACCATTTTGGGGAGGTTTTTGACAGTGAAGGGGTCAGAACAAATATTGCCACTCCAATATAAACCACTTTGGGGAACATGTTAGACACTAAATGGATCAAAATTAATATTGCCACTACAATTTAACCATTTAATGAAGGTGTTTGACACTGAATGGGTCAAATTTACGGTACCCTCTTCATTGTAAAAGTAGGAAGAGTGAGATTTTGAAACTAAAATTGGTAGACTTAATTTTCCTCATTGAGATACATTGAACGAAGCCATTTTTAGGAAGGAGGAAGATAAAATAAAGCAATTTTTGGCCTAAAACATCGGGAGTCTCCCACCTGAAATCTGGTCTGTTGGCATCTATGTGTCATTTTAATAATTCTATGTCGGTACTGGTGGTGAGGATGATGCAGTCTTTTCTTTATTTTATATACTTTACAGCCATTTAAACACAAAAATAAAATAACTATGTAGGAAATCGGGTTACTGGTTTGGGGGGTGAATCCCTACTCAAGCAGCAACCATAATCTCTGTCAGGGTGAAACTAGCAAACTCCAAAGTAACCTGTTCTCAGCTCTCGTAGCTGCAAAGTTTTGAGATAACTTATGTGTGACATTTCTCATTTACCATGATTGTATGTGTGATACTTCAATGACTTTGAGGGACACTTTATCATATTTGGAGTTATGTCTGTATAAAGAGATTATTTGTGACAATAATGCCCTTTTCTAAAATGCTATGGTCTAGAAGAGCTTCGTAAGAGCTGCAGCAGCATTATACACGGCACCTGGATACCCACATGGGTGACAAGCAGCACTCTACAAATCCACCTCACATAACAATCTAAACCATTTTGGTGAAGTTATTATGATATTTCAAATTAAAGCAAAACAGTTCCCTATTGTAAACCATTCTACATTACAATAAACCTATAATAACCATGATACTTACTACATCACCTAAAAATAATATGAATATACATATTTACAAATCATTACAAATATTACATGTACTTTTGAAATTACACAAAACTTCAGCAAATTTATACGTAACAAACCATACAAATAAAAAAAATATAAAATATTATAAATATGTTACAAGAATACCTTTATTACTCAAACATTTCTTACATGAAAAATAAAAATAAAATCATCAATTAATCAACCAGGATTTATAAAGCATGGCAAATTAACCAATATGTGTCCAGGCACTTGCAGGTCCCAGAGGCTCATTCGAACAGTCAGGTCTTGAGGGCCCTTCGTAATTCAGGAAGTGAGGTGATGGTCCGGAGTTGCATGGAGAGGCAGTTCAGGTCTTTGCTGCGATGTGGAAGAAGGAGCGTCCTCCACTTCTGCTTCAGTAGTTGTGGGGAGAATGGGCAAGTGAGAGTTGGTGGAAGTTTAGGTTGTGGTTAATGGAAGCTAATCCTTGGTCAGGTAGATACTTGTGTGCGTGGGTCAGCAGCTTGAATTGGCATCTCTTCTGTACAGGGAGCCAGTGGAGTTGCCTGAGGTGGGGTGTGATGTGGGTTCGTCGGAGAAGGTCGAGGATGAGTTTGGCTGCAGTGCTCTGTATGGTCTGAAGACTCTGCAGGAGGTGAATGGTGATTCCTACATAGAGAAAGTTGCTGTAGTCTAGTCAGCTGGTGATGATGGCCTGCATCACGGTGCGTATTGTGTGCAGGAGTAGTCATTTGAAGATATTATATAGTATGCACAGAGCGAGGAAGTAGGAGGAGGAGGCGCTGTTGATCTGTGATTTCATTGTGAGCTTGTTGTCAATGATGATTCCAAGGTTTCTGGTGTGGTTGGAGGGAGTGGGTGCGGGTCCTAGATCTGATTGCCACCAGGAGTTATTCCATGTTTTGCTGCTGTTCCCAAAGATCAATACTTCTGTTTTGTCTGTGTTCAGATACAGGCAGTTCTTCTTCATCCAATTGGCAACGCTTGTCATGCATCTGTGTCCGTGGAAGGTGATTCTGGTGGTGGTGGTGTCATCAGTGATTGACAGGATGAGTTGGGTGTCATCTGCATAGGAAATTATGTTGAGTCCTTGGGATCTGATGATGTTGGCCAGGGGAGAAATATATGCGTTGAAGAGCATGGGGCTGATGAATGAGCCCTAGGGGACACCGGAGGTGATATTCTTGGGTTTGGAGGTCAAAGTTGGGAAGTGGATCCTCTGGGCTCTTCCAGTGAAGAAGAAGGTGATCCATTTGAGCACGTCTCCTTGCATGCCGATGTGATGGAGTCTTCTGATCAGTGTATGGGGGATAAGTGTTGAAGGCTGCTGAGTGGCCTAGGAGTATCTGAGCAGCTGTTTCTCCTTGGTCGAGGAGTGTTTGGGTGTCAACGGTGGCAGCAATCAGGGAGGCCTTGGTGCTGTGATTGCTGTGGAAGCCAGATTTGGTGGCTCTGAGTAGCTGGTTCTGCTCCAGGTGTGTTCTGAATTACTTGTTAATAATATTTTCCAATTATTTCACTAGTAATGGGAGTTGATACTTTGGACGGTCATTTTTGATTTCCCTGGGGTCTGCGGAGGATTTTTTGAATAGTAGTCTGACTTCGGCATGATCCAGGTAATGGAAAATGTTGTGGTGGTGATGGAGGTGTTGATCAGGGTGTGGAGGTCATGGCCAATCCTTTGGTTTCTGAGATTGAAGATATGGTGCGGGCATGGGAGCTCCCAAGTGGAGGGATTTCATGGTGGAGGTGGTTCCCTGTGTGGAGCGGAGGTTTCAGGTGGTCAGTCTGTGGTTTGTGTTAGCTGCGGTGGTGGTGCATCTGTTGAGGAAGTCTGTAGGTGTGGGCTGGGGTTCGAAGATTCTGTATATGGTTGTAATTTTGTTGTGAAAGAAGTCGGCGAGGTAGTTGGACAGCTCTG
The DNA here is from genome assembly GCF_964204655.1 of Triturus cristatus. Taxonomy (NCBI): domain Eukaryota; kingdom Metazoa; phylum Chordata; class Amphibia; order Caudata; family Salamandridae; genus Triturus; species Triturus cristatus. The sequence goes on from NC_140590.1 coordinate 1,365,212,685, forward strand.
GTGAGGGTATGATGTTGTTTTCACTGACAGTTGGGTTTGAGAATTCTTTAATTATGTTTAGAAGTTCCTTGGTATTGTTAGTGCTGGTTTTGATGTGTGTGGCTACAGCTGTATTCTTTGTTGCCCTCAACAGGAGCTGGTACAGGTTGAGGAAGGGCTTGAAGGCTGTCCTGTTGGAGGTGTCCTTGCTGGCGCACCATCTCCTTGCCAGCTGTTTGCTGTCTCGTTTCACTGTTCTGAGTTCCTGGATGTACCAGCAGGCCTTTTTGGAGAATCTTCTCTGTATGCTGCTCTTGATGGAGATGGTGATGTCACCACAATTGGTGATCCATGCATTGAAATTCTTAATTCCGTGTTCGAGATTAGTGGCAGTGGTGGGGTAGGAGGTGTTGATGGCGTTCGTCCAGCTGGTCTCCGAAATTTCTTTTCCACCTCCAGTGGAGTGGTGGTGCAGTGGCTGGAAATGCTGATATGGACGATGGAGCGTTCGATCCATGTGAGTTCTGTGACGTGGCTGTATTTGACATGGTTGCTGGACGTGAAGATAGGGTCTAGCATGTGTTTGGGTCAATTTGAAACTGCTCATACTGTTGAGGAGGTGTGCAGTGTAGCTGTTGTTAGGGTCATTGATTGGGAAATTTAGGTCACAGAGGAAGTTGTAGTACTTGGAGTCTAAGGCTAGGGGAGTAATGAAGTCTGCAATGGTATTGTAGAAGCTGGAGTGTGGGCCTGTGGGTTGGTTAGTAAGGATGCCTCTGATGGTTGTCTTGTTGTCCCTGTGGAGCCTAAATATAAGATGTTTCATGGGGTGGTGATGTTTGATGTGGTCCACCCTATGGTCTCTTTGTGGATGATGGCTGTTCTTCCTCCTGCTTTGTTGGTGTGGCCCCGTTGAGGGATTTTATATCCATCAGGAAATGCTGAGGCAATGTCTGGGGGCATATGGGGTTGAACCAGGATTGGTGAGGAAGATGATGTCGGGTGCGAAGGTGGGGATGAGGTCCCATATTTTGGTGGAATGATTGCACATTGAGCCTGTGTTGAGGAGTAGGCAGTGGAGTTGGTGTGCTGCTTCTGGTGTAGTGTGAGAAGAGGTCACCATGGTGCTTTATGGCATCACAGTAGTCGTGCTGGTGCAGGTGAAGGTGCATCAGCCGCAGGAGAACAGTCCTACTGTAGAGTGTGGTACGACATGGCAGTGGTATTCACTGGGTCATTTGGTGTTCAGGCATGGAGGACGTCAGAGTCGTATCTGAGAGTGGGCCGGGGACCAGGGATCCTGGCGCTGTTCGTGATCCAGATGTGGATGGCATGCCTGTGGTGTGCCCCCTGTGTGTGCCCGCTGCTCAGCCGTGCTGTGGTCTCCATTAAGTAGGTCCTGGGAGGAGTGAGGGGTGCTGGCAGGCAGCAGGCAGGGATAAGTGGGAGGTGGGAGAATGGTGCAGAGATTAGTCAGGAGGTGGGAAAACGGATGAAAAGAAGCACACTGGCACAAGCAAAATCACTAATTAAGTACAAGGATTGAGCAAGTTAATAGTCAAAAGTCAAGAATTAAGTACAAGGATTCAGCAAGAAGAAGAATGGAGCAGTGAGACAACAGCAAGATTGAACGGCAGAATTAGCCCAAGAATTGAGCGAAGAGTATAATGAGGTGAGACCAGAAGCAGGAGTTAGGTAGTAGAAGCAGCAGCGAGATCTGGTAGCACGGCATTGGGGAGAGCTGTGTCTGGGACCTGTTCAATGGGATTGTGCTGTGGCCTCCTTTAGTGAGTCCTGTGAGGAGGAAGGGATGCTGGAAGGTTGTGGGTGAGGCAAGGTGGGAGGTGGGAGAATGGGGCAGTGATCAGGCAGAAGGCAGGAAAAACAGGCATAAAAGAACACAAGGGCACAGGCAAAGTCAAGAATTAAGTACAAGGATTGAGCAAGTCAAAAGTTAAGAATGAAGTACAAGAATTGAGTACGTAAAAGTCAAGTATGAGGGTTGGGTAAGAAGAATAGAGTAGTGAGACAACAGCAACACTTAGCGGCAGAATCGTCCCAAGAATTGAGAGAAGAGTATAGCAAGGTGAGACAAGAAGAAAGAGTTATGTAGCAGAGGCAGTGGCGAGGGCTGGCAGCACAGCTGACACAGGGGAGGGCAGGGTCTGGGACCTTAAAAATGTAATGTTAGTTATAATTTATGTGCAAAAAACACTTATAATTTATTTGAATATTTAATGATTTAACCCCTTCGCTGCGGCGGGAGTTCCGCCGCAGCGCTGGGGGGGGTTTGGGGGCAGCGCGGTGGCGCTGTGCTCATGACGGAGCCACTCCGTCATGAGCCACGGTTGAGCTGTGCTCATGATGGAGTGGTTCCGTCATGACTCCGCCCACTGCGCTAATCGCCCGCACAGGCGGGGAATCAGCGCAGCGTGGGAGGAGCGGCGGCCAACGGCCGCAGCATGACGGAACCACTCCGTCATGAGCACACGGCACCCGTGGCTCATGACGGAGTGGCTCCGTCATGAGCGCTGAAGGGGTTAAAGACCATGTTTTTCTTAATATATTAAATGTACTGTCTATAACAACACAACATTATTTTAAAACATAATTCCATTGACCTTTCCTCTATTGATGCCCCTCTCTCAGAAAACGAAATTCTTAATGCTATTATTCTTCTTCCCAAAGATAAATCACCTGGTCCCGATGGATTTACGGTTCGTTTCTATTTGTACTTTAAGGACATCCTATTACCACATTTATTTTCTCTATATACCCATTTCCTTGCTCAAGGGGAATCCCAAGGCTATTTTACACAGGCAATGCTATGTTTAATCCCTAAAAAAGATAAAGATCCCTCCTGTTGTAAGAATTATCGGCCTATTTCTTTAATCAATACTTACTGTAAAATTAATGCTAAAATCCTGGCCTCTCGTATTAATAAAATCATTCCTAACCTTATTAATATTTATCAATCTGGCTTTGTTAAGGGCAGGTCCATTACAGATAATTCGAGAACTTTCCTTAACATCATTCACCTTGCCTCAAAGATAGACTCCCCAGTTGCAGCTATTACACTGGATGCTGAGAAAGCATTTGACAGAGTCTGCTGGGATTTCATGTTTGGTGCCCTAAGTGGTCACGGCTTTAGCCCCACTATTATTCGATATATTCAATTATTATACTCTGCCCCCTCTACTTCTATTTGGGTTAACGGTTCTCAATCTCATTATTTTCCTTTGCATAGAGGCACCAGACAGGGCTGTCCTCTATCCCCTCTTCTTTTTATTCTTGCGTTGGAACCCTTTTTAGAAAAAAAACAACGCTCTCCTTCATACACTGGCTTCATATTTAAGAACGTTGACATTAAGTTTACTGCTTACGCAGATGATATTTTACTTTATATTTCTAATCTGACCACCTCTCTTCCTTCACTCTTTTCGTTGCTGCATGAATACTCTCTGGTTTCAGGCTATAAACTTAATATTGATAAGTCTGAGGTCTTACCTCTTAATACATTTTGCCTTCCCTACATGTTTCAGGACTCTGGCTTTGAATGGAATTCTGGTAATATTAAATGTCTTGGTATACTTTATGCCAACACCATTAGAGAAAACATCAAGCTCAACCAAAAAGATATTGTTAAGAAGATTTCTTCCCTTATAGACAATTGGTCTCCCCTTTTCTTATCCTGGTGGGGAAGGCTTGCCACTATCAAAATGATGCTTCTTCCCATTGTAAATTTTTATCTCTCTATGCTTCCTGTCTCCCTTCCACTCTATTTTTTAAAAACAATAAATCGTATCTTTACCTCATTCTTATGGATTAATCGCAAAGCTAGGATCTCCATTTCCCGTCTCCAACATCCCAAGGATTTAGGTGGTGTTAATTTTCCCAACCTTGCTCGTTTTCATTCTGCCTTTACATTGAAACAAATTTGGCCATTTTTATCTGATTCATCTGACCCCCCTCCAACAGCCTGGCGTTCCATAGAACTTGCGCAACTTTCACCTTTCTCCTTCAACACGGCTACTCGCTTATCTCAGCCTCCGCAGCGCTTTCTTACCCCTATCTTTAAGCATTCCAGAACACTTGCTCTTTCGGTGTTTCGCTCATCTCTTTCGCAGTTAGAGTTTCTTTCCTCAACTCCAATTTGGTATCATAAATCCATAAAGATAAACAATCAAGCACTTTTTTGGAAAGAATGGATTGACAAAGGTATTATCACCTGTAATCATCTACTAGCTAATGACTCTTTGCGAGACTTCTCTGATATTCGTTCTTCCTTTCACCTTTCTAACACATACTCTTCTCAATATCCCTTACTAAAAAAATCCTTATCTTTCATTATCTCTTAGGCCGCTTCTCTGTCCCCTACCGACACACCTCCTTCCTCATCTCTACCGGATTTTTCTATTCCTCTTAAGGCTGCGACTATCAATAAATAACTTTCCTGCCCCCCTGCTGAAAGGACCAAATCCAAACTTGAACTCTCCTGGGAAAAGGATCTAGCTCAAGAGTTTCCCCTTCAGGTTTGGAACTTTCTATGGTCTAGGATACAAACTGTTTCCCGCTCCGCTAGCACCACACAGACTTTGTACTATTTTTACAATAGACTTTTTCTCACCCCATCAGACTTGCATAATTTTAAATTGTCCGATTCCAAAAAATGTTGGTCTTGTTCACATACCAACAGTGATTTTTTTCATATGTTTTTTCACTGCCCGTTGGTTAAATCTCTCTGGTCTCGCATTTGGTTAAAAATTAAATGAAATATTAGCTACTAACCACTCCTTTGAGATTGCCCACATCTTTTTGGGTGGTGCCTCACCTATATGGAATGCTCATTGTAATGCACGCAAATTTATAGATTTATATATAGCTATTTCTTTACAGATAATCACTACAAATTGGAAAGACACTTCAAAGATCTCATATAACGCCTGGTGGAATTTACTGTGTCATCATCATAGGCTTGATCGTGCTTTTGCTACCACTGTAACTCTTTTGATCAAAAAAGACTTGTTATGGTTGCCTCTAACCAATTTTCTTTCTCAAAATGCCCCTTAATGATCTTGCTTTTGTACCCCCTTTTTTTTTTTCTTTTCCTTATAGTTGCTTTATAGTTGCTATTTAGTTTCTCTCATATAAATATTTTCTTGCTTATGTTATTTATAAGATATCTCACTCTGTATGCTAAACATTTCCCCCCCCTTCCCTACCTTTCTTTCCCTTGTTTTCCTTTTGCCTTCCCCTGCATATCAACCATAATATCCTAAAAAAAAAAAAGCTTTTTCCCTTAGTATATTCTCTAGTTACGTCTGGCATTTCTTAAACTTTGTATGAATTTAATTGTTTTTATTATTTACAGTATTGCCTACTGATCCTATTTTGTACTAATGTTTACTTGGTTTATTATATTCAATAAAGCTTTCTAAACTTAAAAAAACATAATAACGCTAATTTTAAAATATTACATCAAAATAAAATAACTATAGAAATATACATATATATAAAATATATATAAAGAGCCAAATACAGTACAATTTATACACACAAAATTAAAATGTGTAATACTATCTAAATAATTAATAAGCAAACTAAATAATAAAATGAAAAAAAACAATTAAAATAAATACAATGCAAACTTGAATGTAATTTTCATAAATAACAATTTCAAATGTCAAGATATATATAAATCTAAAAAGCTCCCCACTCTCTCCTCTACGAACTATACAAACTGCCTATTAATATTGTAAATTTCAATAAATAAAAAGACAATTATAAAACAATAAAAAATACATTAAATATTTAATAATAATATTCTTTTTCAAATAGGAATATGAAATACAAAAAATAAACAATATAATTATACAAAAATAAAACAAATGTTACAAAAACATCATAAAATAATATCAGTTACAAGATTTTAAAAAACAATATTTTTAACAATGATATTAAAAACACTACTAAAAAATGATATTCTTACCTGCGATATTCTTGTTGACTATATTTTCCACATCACAATGTTCTTTTGACGATATTCTGGAATCATGATATTAAAAATTCTATATTTTGTCTAAGGACCAGTAGCGGCTAGTTTCTTGGCAAAGTGGTGAGGCGGAGGGAGAGGGGGCGGTCCGGAACGAACAACAAACAAAATAATAATAAAGTAACAAGGCTGTCTGACGCTCTGATGCTCCTCTCTGGCTCCGTCACCATGCACTGCAGGCACAGGCTCCCAGAATTCCCTGAGCCAATCCTGACGCTGCATGAAAGCAGCATCAGGATTGACCTGAGCGCTGATGATTTGTGCTCCCAGGGAGACAGGGAGCCTGTGCCTGTTGGTCTGTCCAATCCAGCAATGCAGCTGGGTTGGAGAGAGCTTCAGTGCGCATGAGGATTTGGCCAACCTGAGATGGACGGCCAAATCCTCATGTGCACTGACAATCAGTGCACCTACAACTCCCCCTTTGCCGGTCATCTCTGTGGCCCCGCCCCTAGGGGATGCTACGAAGAAATATAAAATGATAATAAACACAGGTTTAATATTGTTTTATTTTTCATTTTTTGGCTGTTGGCGGGGGTGACCTCCTCTGCCATAGCAGAGGAGCCACCACTGCTAAAAACCATTTGGTGATGATTCGTACTGGTTAATGGGGTGAGTAGGAAGTGTTCATGACTGCCACAGATCTCTGGATTGCATTTAGGGTATTGGTGATAGTACTTATGCCTTTTCCAATCGATTTGTTCCCAGAGGGTGTGTATTTTTCTTTTGTCCAGACTGAAGTGTCTGTGTTTTTGAGCGGCATCCTTTGGCAATTATGTGGACTCTATGTCTTGTTGTGCGTCTGTAGCATGATTCAACTAGCATGTTTTATTGGCTCAGCAATGTATGCTGGCGTTAGGAGTACAATGAGCCATGAAGGTGACCGTGCTTTGCCAACTGTACGGCGTTAATGCTGTGTTATGTATGCACATCGGTGGGAGAGCTGCAGGGCTTAATTTGTAAAATATTAAGTGCCAGAGCTCTGACAAGGAGGCCACTGCAGCTTGCACCACCCATCGCCCTTGTCATCACTGCCAAAACAACTACTAACCATCTCTCTTGCATGTAAATGCTACAGTTCAAATTATTCCAGGTCCCCAATGCTAAAGGAATGACTGGGGAGGTAGGTATCAGCATTTTTAATGTATATTATATTCCAATACAACCGTTGTTCTGCTCATCTCTAAATTAGATGAGCAGCGCCACCTTGTGGTAGACTGTTCTAAGTTTGGTGTTGACAATCAGGTGCCAGTGCCGAGCACTGGAACCCAATTAAGTGCCGGTGCTGAGCACCGGAAAGCACCGGCTCAAATTAAGCACTGGAGAGCTGGGCATCAGATTTGTTGATGACTCCACACAAGACTAATGAGAAATGCTCTGTAATAGTGGGTAAATAAACAGAGCTCGTTGGAGTGCAGTGCTAGGAGACTGTACTGTAACACATACCAACTTTATGTCTAAGCTTGCTGGGCCAACCACTTTCCCACAAGTAAGCCACTTCAACTGAGAAATGCTGTTGATATGGTGTGAGCTAGGCCTCTTGAAACATTTGATACATTTCCTCTGAAGGACAAATCGAGGTCACGCCTGCTAACTCGTGAGGCGAGTGAGAAGGGCCTTCTCAGCTCTGCTAATCTTAAGTAAAGTACAATAGCAGATCCCTGCTTCGGGGCCTCGCTTGACGGATTCTTTGTTGACTTAGAAAGGTGAAGAGGAAAAAAAAGCGTGAAATTATTCAGTGTCACCTTCCTGTTAAGCATCAGGTGTCGTGCTACCGCCGGAGGGAGAATTCCTGACTGTGCGCCATTAGTTTTTCCATTTCAGCAATTTCCATAATTCTCATGTCATTAGTTAAAGAGGAGGCTGCCATATGAGGAAACCCAGTAGATATTGTTTTTTCAGCATTAATGCGACTTAAAAGGCTAGTCTGGATGTTACTGAGGATACACGGTTAGGTCTATATGGAAACTCGGTGAGAATGTTTAGACTAATGCACACAGAAGAACTGCCATCACTTTCTAATTTTGTGGAAAGGATGACGCTGAAACCCCATAGATGAACAGATGGCCGAATAGAGTAGATTGGAAGAAACATAAAACAAAGAAATGAAAGGCTATGAAAAATATACGGAAATAATTAAAATAACCTTTGACAAAGGCAGTAGGTCTCGCGTTGTCCAGTATGTAACAGTTTTTATCTTTTAAGTATTTTTTTTCAAACATATGAAATATGAAAAAGGCGCAACTAAGAAAAAGTCAAGCAGCAACTCAAGCACACCCGCCCTTGCATTAATATGCACTCTTTTCCAGCGACTTTCAACATAAGATTAAATACAGTCACTCAAAGGCAGCTAATGGATGAAGTAGGCAGACCCATGTGCCATGTTGCATTCTGTGGTGGGCAGAGGCAAATGTGAATGACATTTAAACAGACCAATAGATGAGAAGGGTTGAATGAAAGCAGAGGCTGGAGAGTTACTTAAAGCTGCCTGTAGAGAAATGTGAATTTCATGGTATACTTGCTATCCATAGGAAAGGATGTAATATATAGGTGTATAGTGTTCAATTTAATATTTGTAGATTGAAGAGATTCAACAAACATAATGCTGATCACCCACAAACATAGTTGATGTTTCTTTTGTTTTAAAATACGTTTATTTATAACATAATAAGGCATAAGGATAAGGAACAGCATTTTACTATAAATAATCCATAAATTATACATAGCTAAGCAATTCAGGTCATCTATGACAGAGGGAAATTATATATGGTCTAAAAACAAGAAACGTCTGGTAGCACAAGCATAAGAAAACAAATGCATCACATATAATTTACATAAAAAACGGAATTAACAAGCAATGTGTTTAAATACGTTAAATGGAGATAGAAGGGAAGTCAAGGAGGTTGAAGAACTTCTTGTTGGGCAGGTGTGCGTGCAGAGGAGTATTGTGCACTGTCGTCTAAGAACTGTGTAACCGGGGACCATAAGATCTGGCGTTTCAGAGCTAGCAACATGGGGGAGAGGTAACTTGTGTCCAGTCTATGATTGTAGCAAACCGCGTACCACCAACCTTGAAATGATAACTTAGTAGAGTCCATAGTTGATGTTCCTTGAATGAGGTGTTAGGTGCCCTTGGGGGCAGGTTGGGGGGTAGTAAACTCTGGCTTACTGCCAAATGGAGTTAAGTAGAAAAGCAAATAAATAAAACAAATTACATTGTGCATGCTGAAACGCCAATCAGCGATGCAGCGCGCGCAATTTAATTTGTTTTATTTATTTATTTATCTACTTAACTCGGTTTAGCTGTAAGCCGGAGTTTACTACCCCCTCCCCGCCGCCCTGCAGCACTCCCATGCCACTGCTCATAAGGAGGCCACTGTCTCTTTCTACATTGATACATCAGTCTCCACTACAGTCCCCCCTGTCTAGGTCTCAAAAGTATTAATTTATTAAGGGGTCTTGCTAAAAGCCCACCTGTTCCCTTGAAGCCATTTCACAGTACAGTATAGTCTCTGCTTAAACTGCTGTCTGTCTTTCTCTCTGATGAAACTTTGATCACTCCTGCTGTCTTCTCTCTGTTCTCTCTTGTCCGTGTACCTCTCGCGTGCAGCCCTTCCTCAATTGCTGTTTCTTGCTCTTCTTCAGTTTCTCCCTCTTCCGTAGCTCCTCCCTCCTTTGTATTCTGCCAATCTTCCAACTGCACCCATTTCCTAAGCAGTCCTGGGATCTGCAGGCTCGCTAATCTCTGTCGTCTGTCCATCAGCCGCTGTTTTCAATACGCTATTCACCAAAATGTGAGGGATATCTGAAGTTACAGCACTCTGGGTCAGATGCATCAAAGGGTTTTGCCCATTCTGTGTCTATGTGAAAATGTGTTGATGCATATGGCCCCCAGTCTTTAGCCGAACATGACATCATAAGATTGACCTCTTGCCGCACCCTTTCCTTTCAACAGCATCCTGTATACAACTGCGAGATGCTCGGAAAAATGCAAGAGGTTCAATGTAGAGAAAACAAACGGGGTCTTAGAGACCTGTTTACTTTCTGTTCTTACTGTTCCTACCGCTACCTTCATGATCCCTAAGATCAGGGGTAGGAAGATCAGAGCCAGGTGCACCTAAGGACAAGCCAGGGACAGCTACTGCAAACCCTGACGGCCAGGCTGCTCCTTTTGACATCAATTTATCTGCATATCTTTAGTCCTTGCATTATGTTTCTCCCGTAGGATTGTTTCTTCTGCAGCCCACAGTTTGGCTCCTGCTATATTTACGCCTTTGTCCAATCCCTACCATTTTTCTTGCAACCTCTGTCTCAAGCTCAACCCAGGGCCGCCCTCTCTGTTAGTGCAGATGGACGTTTTACACAAGTCTGTGAAGACAAAACGTCATTGGACCCTCACGACGTTGGACAATAAAGTAACCAGTTTCATATGTGCTGAGAATATCCACAAATTATTATTTTGTGACAGTTTTTCTACGGACACTCAATTTTCGCAAATGCACTTTTATAATTTTCTTTGCTTTTAGCCATTTAGCTGTTGCTTTTGATGACCTCTTTTATTTGCTCTCTGGAATGCTGATGAAATTGAGTGCAATGTTGGCTGTATTATTTATCATATATATATATATTGTTTTAACTAAGAGCTTTTTCATAGGCGCAGTCAAATATCTGAATGCAATGTGGAATTGAATCAGAGCATTATTGTTAGTTTCCGAGGACCTCGGATGAGCACAAGAGCCTATTGTATTCAGTATATTACTTTTTTTTAATCTGCTTTTTGATTGGATGCCATAGGTAGACTTTGTTTTAAAATGCTTAATGCTCACATGCCAGCGGGAGCCCGGAGTCAGTGAGCCTGTGAGCCATGCTTGGCGAACACTCACACACATTTGGCCGGGCATTGCTTTCCCTTGGCAGTGACAGTGGTTACTTAGCCCAGGACAGTAAAAATAAACTGGAGGGATTTAACCCCCATCTTGCCATTGGTTTGGTAGTTAAATGCTGCTCTGAGACCGTGGAGTTAGACAGAGACAGCAGAGGACAGAGATATGGTGGGGATCTGGAACGATAGAGACACAGTGCACCTAGATACTTCAAGTGAGAGACTGCAAATGGTGCGAGAGACTGCAGAGATGTCAGACAACAGGGTAGACGAATTTCAAGAGGGCGGACATTGCAGATAAACACTTTAGGGAAACAGAGAGACTAGGGAGAGAGAAGGACAGAGACTCTGAGATGGGAAGAGGGTTTATGTTAAAGAAACTCCATGTATTGGAGAAGGAGAGTGCAGGGGAGATATACATAACCAGTCGCGGCTGGCAGCACTAGAGAGTGGTGGAGCCGGCCAATGGGTGGTTGACTGCATATACACACTTAATAACAGGGTTGGTTTGGGTTAAAAAATCGGCCCGGGCACACCAAAAAAAAGTGGCCCACTTTTGCGTATTGCCTTTCTGCACAACACTGCTTCAGCAAAGTTTTATGAAAAGAAAGGGGGTGGGGACATATTTTATTAACTTAGATTAAAAAAAAAAAGCACAGAATAGTTCACACTGCTGAGCCACGCATGAATGCAAGTGAGACCATTTCTGCTCAGTCCCCCTGCACTGCTCAATCAGCATACATTAATGGGCGGGCCCAGCAAGAGGAAGGGAGTGATATCTCCGCCCATCTGCCTCTAGAAAGGCCACTAAGGCACCCACTGGGCCTAACAGCACAGACAACCCCCAGGCTGCCCAAAAAAGCCCTTCGGCCATTTCCCGAGGGCCCGTTTTACCAATCCGACCTTGGCTAATAAAGAAAATTAAGAAAAAGGCACTTACCTGCAGGACAGTCCTCCTGTCTCCGGTTCGGTTTTCTTCTGCTCGGCTCTGCCTCCAGTGCGAGGCACTCAATAACTCCCCTAACCAATCCTGGTGCTACTCTCAGGCTGTTAACCAGCATCAGAGCAGCACCAGGATTGCAGGGAGCGTCTTCTCTTGGGGCTCGGGGTTTCAAAGAGTGCATGACTGGCTGACCGTCGCATCACTGACGGCCAAAGGGACATGCACACTTTGAACTGCCCAGGCAGTCACCCTTCTCCCTGCTGCTGTCACGAAGCAGGCCCCGTCCCGTCCTGACAATCATTTCGGGACATGGGTGGAAAATAAAATGGAATAATATAAATATATATATATATCTGTATATTAGTTGGTTCCATTTTCTTAACCATGATTTATCCTGTAATATTCAGTAGTCTTTGGGTTTAAATTGAATCATGAATTGGTGCCACTCCAAGTCAATTTTTAATCACATAGTTGCACTCAGGCACAATAAAGCACAAGCACTTTTAGTTAACAAGTAGAGAAGCCTTATCAATATTTGGGAATACATGGGCACTTGACCGTTATTACCCAGAGGGGAGTCAGTGATATTGGCTTCTAGCTGAGTATTTATACTCATACCAGAATGGATTCACACATTAGTATAATTTGCACAAAGCACTTTATATTTTTGTCAAAAACAGGAGAAAGTTGTGTGGTAAAATAAATGGCAGAGGTTCAGTACATATGTTATCACATACAAATACTCTTGGTGATATTGTACTGTCATGTACTCAGTGGTTTTAAGTGATTTATCGCCAATGTATGCGTAAACTATGAATGTTTCATTATTGGTTTTAAACATTTAATATTAAGAACACAAATGTAGTTGTTTTTTAATATGTTAACACAATTGCCATGTCTGGAGACAATTATTTTGCACTGACACTTTGATATATATCACATTGGCATAGCTTGTGGTGTGAAAATTTGCACTGTCACTTAAATTTTTTCCTGAGTATAAAAGAGAGAAAAAATGGCGGCGACTCTCAGTTTGAAAAAGACAGCGGAGGCTGTTGAAACCCGTCACCTACCAGACTTGTAGCCTTTAATAAACACGGATTGCAGTATCCCCGAGCGTGCTGGAGTCTGTTTCAAATTTACAGCAGATGTTGTGACGAAGATTGTAGTTCGTAGCCAGTGCTGAATTCCGGCATGCCCTCCTGTTCAGGAGCACCGCAAGGATCAGGTGAAAAGGAGAACGCTGTACATGGTACACAACGCGGAGCCCCCCTGCTGCAACCAAGAGACTTGAAAGCATTTGCGAACCGCAAACACGTACTGCGTCCGGTGGACGTCGTCCTTGTGAAGCGGTAAGACGCGAGCGGCAACTGAACGCAGCAGGGAGGGAGGAAAGCAGCATTGAACCTGCATAGCGGGGCACTATAATTTACAGTGTTTGTTTGTTTGGCTACAAGATGTAATGTTGGTAGCGATGTGGAACACTTGTGGCCAAGGATACCCTCACACCTTAGGACTTTGCACGTTATCTTTATTTCATGTGCCATACACGGGAACGCTGGAGTGGTGCTCCGTTCTCTTACGAATCGGTGCGCCTAATGCCGAAAATGGCCGCCGCCGGAAGTCCGCTGACGTCACACGCAGTGTGCACCGACAGACTAGACCGCTACACCACATCTCCCCCTTTATAACCAAAACAACAACATAACAACAACCCCCCTTAGAACTTGTACAGTCTTACTTGCTGTCCATAATGAACTCCCCAAATCTCCTAGGCAGATTGATTCTCCTGCCGCACCGCCCCACCTACTGCGATCGCCAGTACTCGGAGTGGAAGCATCATTCCCCGAGCTGGGTGCATCTCCGCTGTCCCTGCGTTCTGCTTCTCTCCACCCTTCCAGATCTGTCCCCTCCTGGGTGCTGACCGCCTGTTCTCTCGTCTCCTCTCTCGCTCCTTGCCCTGTTCCCGGTTGTGAACTGCTCCCTGCTTCCTTGGAACTCTCCGGGTTAACTTCCTTGCTCCACTGTGCGCTATCCGCTAAGGTGTTATCTGACTCCACTACAGCATTACTCGAGTCTGTTGATGTACATCTCGCCATGCGATCTTGCGACCATATCTTCCCGTTGCTGAGGAGAGCTGACCTGGAGTATGGTTCCATCACTTGATGCGGGGTTGTGAACTTACTATCTCCCTTCTTCCTTTGTGTAGGTAGTTTGATTCTCACCCACTCGCCCTTCTCGAGTGTGGCCTCCTTGGTGTTGTGCTTCGCATCGTAGTGCTCCGTGTACACTGTCTGGGCTTTCTCTAAGTTCTTGCGTACCACCGCTGGGGACCAGTGGCTTTGCACCGTAAGGCGTTTCCATGCCACATTGTCCTTAGTGAATGCCTCCCTTCCTCTCAAGACTCGGAACGGACTGTACCCCGTGGTGGTAGGTGTTATCCGATAGGCCCACATCAGCCGTTTCAGCTCCTTCTCCCAGTTGATGCCTTGGCTGATCGCTGCCGGCACCGACCCCATGATCACCCGGTTAAATCTCTCCACTGATCCATTTCCTGCCGGGTGGTATATCGGTGTATGTCGTACCGCGATGCCCATGAAGGCTTCCCATTTACTTGACGTGAATTGCGGGCCATTGTCACTCAGAATCCCCTTGGGGATCCCTTCTCTTATAAAGACGTCTGTTAGGAATTCCAGTATTGTTTCCGTTTCGGTGTTATCAGCCACTTGGATCTCCTGCCACTTGGAGTAACGATCTATTACCACTGTGATGTATTTCTGGGTGCCGTTCGTGTCTTGTATAGGTCCCAGGATGTCAATGGGAATCTCTTAACGGGTTTTCCGGACAGTTGTATCTCCCTAGGGGCGGGCGTAATAATTTCTGGGTCTTGTCCGCATTGCTGCATTGTTCACACGCCCTTACATGTCTTTCTACCATCATGTCCATCCCTGGCCACCAGTAGTCTTCTTTTGCTCTCCATTTTGTTTTTACGATCCCTAAGTGGCCTTCATGTGTGATGGATACAATACGGTGTCTCAAGGTGTTCGGAGGGACGACTTTAGTGCCCCTTAGTAAGAACCATGGTTTGTCCCCTACAGACAATTCTTCTCGGACTTCCCAATACTGTTTCAATTCTTCCTCCAACAACCTCTTGTCCGGCCACCCATTAGTCACATACGTCTTTACTGCACTTATTTTCTCGTCCTTGTCGTATTCGGTTTCCCATTCCTGGGTGCTTATGGCTATTTCTGGATCTTCTGTAAATGCAACCGCGTAGTCCTCCCATCCTTCTTCTTCTTGGACCTCCACGGTCTCTTTGGATGCTGCCCTGCTCAAGAAGTCCGCCACCTTGTTCTTGTGTCCTGGTAGATACTCCACATCATATACATAATCTAGTAGGCTTAGCGTCATCTTGGCAATCCTCGGGGTGGCATGCTCATGCCCGCAGGACGTGAGGACCTTCACTAAGGGTTTATGGTCGGTGCGCATAAGGAACCTTCCGCCCCACAGGAACTGCCGGAATCTCTCCATTGCCCACACTGCCGCGAGCATCTCCTTCTCAATGACGCTAAATTTTCTCTCGTTGGGAGCTAATGCTCTGGACGCAAAACTTATTGTGGTGATTACTCCTTCTGTGGACCTTTGCGCGAGCAGCGCCCCTAGTCCTTGGTCGCTAGCGTCAGTGGTTAACATGGTTTGCGCATCTGGGTCGAACCCATGTATAGGTACTGCCTCACTGATATTTCTTTTCATGTCCTCAAACTCTTGTTGTTACTCTTCAGTCCATTGGAACGTGGAGTTGTCCTTCAGAAGTGACCGCATATTATGGGACTTGGATGCAAAGTGTGGAACGAATTTACTATAAAACTCTGCCATACCCAGGAAGGTTCGGACGTCCTCCCTGTTCTTGGGTGTGGGAGCATCCCTTATTGCTGCAACGTTGGACGCTTTCGGTTCGATGCCGTGTTGACTTATCTCGTGCCCTAAATACGTGACCTTGTTCATTCCGAACCTGCATTTGTCCCATTGGGCAGTGAGTCCGTTTTGCATTAATACGGTTAGGACTTCCTTCAACTTCATGTTGTGGTCCGCTTTGGATGCTCCCATTACCAATATGTCGTCCTGGAAATATTGGATGCCTTCTTTCTTGTGGAACAACCTGTGCATCAGTTTTTGAAATACAGCGGCCACTGAGGTGAGTCCAAATGGCATCCTCAAGAACTTATAGCATCCGAACGGTGTGATAAACGATGTCAAATGGTTGCAGGATCGATGTAAGCCAATCTGATGTTAAGCGGATGTCAAATCTATGGTGGAGAACCATTTTGCCCACTGGGTTCTGGCTAACATTTCGTTGATCCTGGGAAGCGGGAACTTGTCTACCACAATGTTTTTGTTAAGTTCTCTTAGGTCAACACACAACCTCACCTTCGCATTGGGTTTCTGCGCTACAACCAAGGGCGCCAACCATTCCGCATTGTCGATCACCTCTATCACTCCGTTGTCCTCCAGTCTCTGCAACTTTTCCTGTACAGCTGTCCTGGTCCGGAATGGAATGTTGCGTGCCTTGTGGGACACCTGTCGGGCCCCCTCCTGTATGCGTGAACTTCGCCATGCGGCCGATGGAGTCTCTGAAGACTTCCGGAAATTCTTCCTTCCATCGCTGTGCTTCGTATTCTGGTCCCTCTTCGGTCATGAGGACCTGCGTGTGTCCTCCTGGGTTCAACTTCATTCCCAAGGCTCCTTGGTCTTTCCAGCCCAGTACCGGCGGTCCTTTTTCGGCCACGTAAAGTTTCCCTTCGCATGTTCTGCCCTTGAACTCGAAGGATAAAGGGCAAAATCCCACCATGGGAATGGGCTCTCCGGTGAATGTCACTGGGTGGATGTCTGTGGGCCTTAGGTGATAACTTGTTCTCGTAACAAACTCCTTCTCCCATATTTTCCTCTGGATAATCGTGTAGGGTGACCCCGAATCTGCTACCATGTTCACTCGTACCCCTCCAATTGATATCTCACACTTTGGCTTCTTGTCAGCAGTGCACTCTATGCCTAGAACCTGCTCTTCCACTATCAAGATCTCGTCTTCCTCCTCCTCATTCTCTTCTTCTTCCTCCTTGCGCGGCCCTTGTGCCACATACTTTACTTTGTTTCTAGGGGACTTCCTCCTGCACACTTTCTCATAGTGTCCCACTAGTCCACAATATGCGCACTTGGCGCCGAATGCAGGACAGCCTTTGCCGTTGGCGGTATGAGTGCCGCTGCCGCATCTATGGCAGGCATCCTTACTCCAATTCCGTTGTCCTTGCGGTCTTGCGGTTCTTGGATTGAACTTGTTGTAGTTCCGTGCTCCTTGCTGTCCTGGTGGTTGCTTACTGTCATGTGTCTTCCGGTCCTCAACTTTGTACACCGCTTGCTCTTGATTGCCTTCACGTTTGGCAGCTTCTGCGCACCTCTTGGACAACTCCGTCTTTTTTACTAAGGCCACGACTACCTTCAAAGGTGCATCGCCATTGGTCCACAGCTTCTCTTGATTGGAGGAATTTACTGTGTGCATGATAATTTGATCTCTTATCAGTTCTTCCTGCAAGGTTCCAAATTTGTACGTTAGGGCCAATTTCTGTAATGCCGCCACGTATTCGTCGACCAATTCCCCTTTGTTTTGCTTCCTGTGAGAGAAATTATACCGATATATCGCTGTGCATACCACGGGGCGGTAGTGGGCGTCAAGGTCTTCTATTGTGTGTCGGAACACATCATCATCCGTTGCTGGTCTTTCCTCTTTTACCAGGTCTTGGTATACTCTTTGTCCCGCTGGGCCCAAATGATGAAGGAGAATTTTCTTCCACCGTGTACTCGTGAACTCTGCTTCTCCCTCTTCTTCTAGCGCTGAGAGGTAGTTCAGGAAGTACTGTTTCCAGTCCTCCCACGGCATCTCGGGTTCCCCTGCTTTTGCCAGGAATGGCACTGGGTTCGCCAGCGAGAACGTCTGAGAACTCATTTTCTCCCCGTCGGTGGCACGCTTCTTTATAGGGGTAGAATTGTTATGGAGCTCTGCCTCCTGGGCGTCCCTGCTACTCGCATCGTCCTCCTGGCTGGATTCTCCACTCTCCGAGTGGCTTCTACTTGTCTCCTCCAGGTTGCAGGACACCCCTGCTGGGGACTAAAGGCTGATGGTCTCTCTCTTCCCCTTGGGCGGCTTGGGAACATTAACCCAGGGGCCCTTACTTGCAGGTTGGCTGGCACCGGGGTTAGTAGCTGCGCTGTGTCCCTGGGCTTGCTTTGCTGTGGCGCGCGCCGGAGCTGTGGCACTCTTACCGCTGCTCTGCCGCGCTCCCGTCGACGTGCTCCTGGTGTGTGTACTGCCGGGATCACGACCTCCCACGTGGGCTGCTACTGGAGTGCAGGTCGCCTCCTCACCACCTCGTCGCCATTGTAATGTTGGTAGCGATGTGGAACACTTGTGGCCAAGGATACCCTCACACCTTAGGACTTTGCACGTTATCTTTATTTCATGTGCCATACACGGCAGCGCCGGAGCGGTGCTCCGTTCTCTTACGAATCGGCGCGCCTAATGCCGAAAATGGCCGCCGCCGGAAGTCCGCTGACGTGACACGCAGTGTGCGCCGACAGACTAGACCGCTACACCACAGAAGACATTCAGTATGGAGTGGCTGAAGGAAAGGGAAAGCGCGGCAAACCAATTGTTCAGCGATGCTGAAATTACTGATGAACAGGTTGTTGCTACACAGGAAGGAGTTTCTGGCAACACAAATGATGTTAAAGGGATCTTACACTCATTAGAAAAACTGATCAAAAGGGAAACCTCCAAATGGTGGAAAATCAATTCCCTGACACGTTATTTGGAACTGGGGCGGGTCCCGAGGGGCCTACGTATTTTAATTGCGTCCATTTATGATAATCCGAATCCAGACATGCCCATGCCCATGGAATGGGCCCAGAATTATGCAGATTCGTCTAAAAGGAATGTTGGCTATTTTAATTAAATATGCCGACATAGACAGGGAAAACATTCTCAAATAAATTGCTGTACTATCTGAGCAATTAAGCAAGTTACCAGACCAGGACAGTATAACAAAGTTACAAGGTGAAATGCATGAAAGGATTAAGAAATACAAACAAACCATCAAAGTTCGGAAAGCAATAAAGTTCAGACGTGACAAGTTAGACTACCAGAGGAGTCAGATTTTCACATTTTCTAAAAGGTTTGAGAACATTAGACAACACAAGATTGCATCAAGTACCACACGTAATGCCTAGCCACAAATTGTGGAATCTGAATCGGACCTCAGTTCTGAGACAGAAGTTGATATTGAAGAAACAGGGCAGCCGAGTAATGTACCCATGGTGGAAGACGAGGTGCGTTTTTTGCGATGGGACTGAAGCACCAATTTGAGGCCGTTACGGGGGCCAGGAAAACTGTTCCGAAGGGGCAGAAGAGGAAGAGGAAAGCTAGGAGGTCATGGAGAACAAGGAGATCAGGCGGCAAAGAAGTCGACTGAAAAGCAGAAAAGATAACGGACAATAATATCAGTATCATCAATCTTTCTAATTTAACATTAAATGCAGAACAAACTTCAATTTTGTCTCGTGGCTTGTCTTATTGTGCCCGGAGTATATGAATTATGTGCAAACTCGCAAAGACTGCTTCAAATTTATGCGCAAGCTGAGACTGGCTAAATATTACGCAGTAGGCAGGCCAGGCCAAAAACAAGCAGGTAGAGAAGAGGCTGCCTTCACGGTGCTACAGATTTCCGATTTGGATACTTTGAGGGACATGGACAATTTGGAAAGGGGGAGACCAAGGAAGGACGGATGTTGTCCTACTAAGTGAACAAGGTCTTAATGCTTGTAGCAAGCCCACTACACCTTTTAGACCCCGCTCAGTGTTCATGCCTATGGTTCCAAACAATTTATTTGATGTTTTTAATGAGTTGGTTGTTCTTGATCTTAAAAAGTTGCACACTGATCAGCAGGCTAAGAGCACAGTAACAGTGAAGGATATTGGTTATGATAAATTGGTAAAAAAATTGCAATCACGCCAGGACATAGTTGTCAGACAGGCCAATAAGGGCGGCAACATTGTTCTTTGGCCTCTCACTATGTACCAAGAGGAGGCTAAAATGCAACTTAGTGATAAGCAGTCCTACGTTAGGGTTGACGATAAAGCATCAACAACCACGATTTCAACTTATCATTGCCAGTTGGACAAGTGGAGATTGGCTGATCTCATTTCACATATTCAGTAGTCTATGGGTTTAAATTGAATCATGAATTGGTGCCACCCCAAGCCAATTTTTAATCACATAGTCGCACTCAGGCACAATAAAGCACAAGCACTATTAGTTAATATGTGGAGTAGCCTTATCAATATTTGTGAATACATGGGCACCTTGCCCGGTATTACCCAGAGGAGAGTCAGTGATATTGGCTTCCAGTTCTTTATTTATGCCCATACCAGAATGGATTCACACATTAGTAAAATTTGGACAAAGCACTTTATATTTTTGTCAAAGACAGGGGAAAGTTGTGTGGTAAAATAAATGGCAGAGGTTCAGTACATATGTTATCATGCACAAATACTCTTGGTGATATTGTACTGTCATGCATTCAGTGGTTTTAAGTGTTTTATTGCCAATCTATGCGTAAACTAGTAATATTTCATTATTGGTTTTAAACATTTAAGCTTTTATACATTTTGTTGTTTTTTAATATGTTAACACAATTGCCATGTCTGGAGACAATTATTTTGCACTGACACTTTGATATATATCACATTGGTATAGCATGTGGTTTGAAAATGTGCACTGTCACTTTAATTTTTTCCTTAGTATAAAAGAGAGAAAAAATGGCGGCGACTCTAGGTTTGAAAAAGACAACGGAGGCTGTTGAAACACGTCACCTACCAGACTTGTAGCCTTTATTAAACACGGATTGCAGTATCCCCGAGCGTGCTGGAGTCTGTTTCAAATTTACAGCAGACGTCTTGACGAAAATATATATATATATTTACTGAATAAACCATAGGTTTCAGGGGCGCTATAGTTAGCTGGACTTTTCACTCATACAAAACAATTGAAATTCCCCCGTTATAGTTAGTTTAGCTAACTATAACTCGCGCGCCCGTAATGCACTGCTGATGACGTCACATATTACATCACTCATGACATGGTCAGTGATGTCATTTGAGATGTCATCAGTGATGTCATGAGTGATGTCACTGACCATGTCATGAGTGATGTAATATGTGACGTCATCAGCAGTGCATTGCGGGCGCGCGAGTTATAGTTAGCTAAACTAACTATAACGGGGGAATTTCAATTGTTTTGTATGAGTGAAAAGTCCAGCTAACTATAAAGCCCCTGAAACCTATGTTTTTTTCCAGTGAATTTCTTAGGTGTTTTAAATGCTAATTCCTAACTATAACGTGCCTGAAACCTATGGTTTTTTCAGTGAATTTCAAAGGTTTTTTAAATGCTAATTTCTAACTATGCCTACAGACTTAGGACATGTGAAGAAAGAAGGAAAAACGTACAGAAAGAAAAAAAAAGAAATGCAGAAAGAAGCAACAGAAGTCCTCAAAGACGAAGAAAAGTGCAGGAAGAAGGATAACGTGCAGAAAGAACAAACAGAAGAGCAGAAAGAAGCTTTGTTGTAAAATCATCCTGTACCCTCAACTTTTTCAGACGGATACTGGTGGTAACTGAGTCTGACTAACCAGTCCTAGAGCCAGTGCTATGTTAAAAGACACTCAGAATACAGTGAAAACACCTACATACACTAGGGAACACTATGCGTTGGGGTCCCCCTGTGATTAGCTTGACCTTCTCTGTAATCCCCTAGTATATAATAGGGCAGGGGGATTAAAACTACCTCTTAAAATGGGCCACAGGGTATGTTTGCACACGTTATCTCAGGCCCCGTCCCCTCCCTTCCCAACTGTGGAAACACGCCCTGTGGCAGTTTTAAGTTGGGAGATTAAGTCCCCTTGAATCCTGAGTTTCCCTTGGGTCCAACTAGACCACTAGGTACCTCCAGTAACCGCCACAGAGGTGTGTTGCAGAGAGATGTAAAAAGGGGCACGGCCTAGACCACCTTTCTGCAACGCAGCGCAGTGGCGCTTACTGGAAGCACCTGGTGGGCTAGTTGGCACCAAGGGTGCCTCAGGATTGGAGGTGAATTCTTTCCCCAACTTAAAACGTGCCACAGGGCCTGTTTGCACACGTTAACGCAGGCCCGTCCCCTCCCTTCACCACTGTGTAGACACACCCTGTGGCCGTTTTTAGTTGGGAGATTAAGTTCATTTGAATCCTGAGGGTCCCTATGGTCCAACTAGCCCACTAGGTACCTCCAGTAAGCGCCACAGAGCTGCGTTGCAGAGAAGTGTGTAAAAAGTGGCATGGCCTGGACCACCTCTCTGCAACGCAGCTCAGTGGCACTTACTGGAAACACCTGGTGGGCTAGTTAGCCCCCATGGACCCTCAGTATTGAAGGGGAATTAATTCCCCAACTTACAACTGGCCAGGGGGCGTGTTTGCAGAGTGCTGCAAGGAGGGGGCGTGGCCACCGGCACGATGCCGGTCTTTTATTTATTTTATTTTTTTAAGAAGGAGGGCTGTGTGGCCCCCCTTCTTTCTCTAATTTATTGGCCCTGGGGACCCCACCCCCCAGGGCCTGCCCCCTAAAAAAACTTTTTGAAAAAAAAGAATTTGGAAGGGGTCCGCGCGGCCCCCCTCCCAAGGCCTCAATCGGCCCCGGGGACCCCAACCCCCGGGGCATGGCCTTTTTAAAAAAAAAAAAATCTTTAGGAGGGGGTGCATTGCCCCCCTCCTCAGGCCACTTATGGCGGGGCCGGCCTTTGTTTGTTTGTTTTTTATACATATTTATAGAAACACCTAGGACATGCTGGACAAACCGTATGTACCTATCACCATGACGATTTGCGTGATATTCATTAAATGGCGACTATGCATACAATGAATCCACGTGGAATGTATTTACACTGCTAGTGAAGCTCTGGCGTGTCTGACGCCCTTCCGTGCCTAATCCCGGCGCCCCCGCCGGTGGGTATTCTCCAAGTAGACACCCTTGTCGTTTATTTATACAAACATGGGTAGCTATTGACGGGCACATTTAATACACACGCACACCAAGCCATTCAAAGGGGATTCAACAAAAATTTGACCAAAACTATGCAAGAAACCTCCCCTCACGATAAATAAAACACACATCCATCGCCGGATGTGTAATACTTTTTATTTTACTCTCTGGAAAGGAGACGAACCTCACTTGAGAGTCACAGAGCGCTCCTGGCTGAGCCCAATGCTGTGTTACACCCACCAGTGCCCGCCGAGTGCCACACACCTCTGTGGTGTATTCCACCAGCTAGTGCGTATGCTATGACACTCTCTAGCCCATGTGCACTGTAACACCACCCCCGACTATGTCATGCCACACTTGTTTTTGCACGGGTTATATTGCCCCATCTAACGTGCCTTCCTCAATGCCTATGTTATAACGCACAGCGCTATGCCATACATATTACAATCTGGGATCCATATTTTTGTCACAGTACATATGCAACGTTACACTCCCCAGCACATGTTTTATATTACAACTTTAGAGACTAGTTAGGTTACACAACACTGCCCTGTGCATATTACACTCCAAGGCGAATATCGCATAGCACGCGCTAGTGCCTGTGCTATCTCGCGCTCTCCAATGAATCTGTCATTGCGCACAATGTATTGCATATTATATTTCATGCCCTGGTTCATCTTATATCACACTTTTTGGTGCATAGTTTATACCATACACTATATCTAGTTTTCATTTTCAATCGTGCTCTCAGGACTATGTTCTATTTAACACTGCGTTCACCTACCCTTTTCACGGGCATTACATTTTGCAATGGGGGTGGAGGGTCAGGGGGTGTTTCTGCCAAGTGAGCCCGGAGTCACAGTCACAAACATCCTCTTCTTCCTGAATAAAAGTGAGATTATGCTGCATACTTGTTCATATTTTAAGTAGTTCGCACAGACACACATTTTAAAAACAATAAAGATCCTAATACCCACCTTCTCTGAACAGTTAGCTTGGTGCCCCATCCACCTCCTCCCTATCCTTTGTTGTCTGAATCCATGGCCTAGCCTCCTCCCTCCTGCCATGCATGGTCTGATGTGCTGCCACTGCCCTCCATTTAGCATGATGTACCAGTCCACTCCTCCTGCCCTCCATTGTCCAATTATATGCCCCATCATTGACCTCCTGCTTAGCCTCTGTGATTAGCTTGCAGGCCCTATTCTTCTTCCCCCTGCCGTCCGATGTCTTTGTGTATGCCCCTGCTCCATCCTTTTTGCCCACCATGTTCCACGGACCTGCCACTCCTATCTACTCTGAGTGTTCTGTTGAGCTGCCACTCCCCTCCCACCTGCCTAGCATTGTCAGATGACTGTAACCTGTCCCTGCCACCTCCACCCTGCCTGTCCACATGCCATGCCCCTATCCCCTTCCTCCTGTCCTCCATGGTCCATTTTACTGCCACACCCTTCTGCCCTCCCTGGTCTGTTGTGCTGCAACTGCTCCTCCTTCCTGCCCCACGCGGTCTGTTGTGAGGCCCTTTCCCCTGAACTCTCTTGTCTGTGCCCAGGTCCTGACCCTCCCTTCTATCCTCCATGGTCCTTTGTGCATGCCCCTGTCCCCTCCTTCTTGCCCATCATAGCCATTTGGCTGCCACTAACCCTCCCGCTTGCCATGCATGGTCTTCTGTGCTGCCACGGCCCCTCCCACCTTCCCTGTGTGGTCAGCTAGCTGCCCCTGACCCCCTCCCACCTTCCTTCCATGGTCTGTAGGTATGCCATCATAGTCTCACTGTTGCTCTCCATGGTGTGTCTTGTTACTAGTGCCCATCCTGCCTGACCTCCATGGTCATCTTGCTGCTCCTGCCCTGCCCCCTTGCCCCCAGCCCTCTGTTTCCATGTGCAGACCCCTATTCCCTCCCTCCTGGCTTGTCTGTTCCATTGTAATGCCCCTGATCCATCCCTCCTGCCCTTTATGGTCTGTTATGCTGCAGCTTTCTCTCCTGTCTGTCCATTATGGTCAGCTAGCTACCATTGCCTCTTTCCCCCTCTGTTCTCTGTTGTCCATGTGCATGGTCCTGTCCCCTCCCTATTGCTTTCTATGGATTGTTGTGCTGCACTCCCGTCCCGCATGCCCTGTGTGGTGTATTGTGCTGCTGCAAACCCTGATGCCTGCCCTGTATGGTCAGTTTGGTGCACCTCTCCATGTCCCTCCTGTCCTCTGTTATCCGAGTCCATGTCCCTACCCCAATTCTTCCTGCCTTCCATGATCCAATGTACCATACTTGCGAACATTTTGAACTTGGTAAGAGGGAGATTTTGAAAAAAAACTGAGGTATTGATTTTCCCCTTTGAGTTACATTGAAAAAGAGGAGATTGTAGACAGGAGACAGATCAAATAAAGCCCATTTGAGCTTAAAAACATTGGACGTTTCCTGGCTGAATTGGGTCTGTTGGCATGTATGGTTGTACTACCACTACCTCTTCCTTCTGCCCACAATGGTCTATTATATTGCCACAGCCTCTCTTGCCAGTCCTATATTGTTGGTTTGTTGCCCCTGCCCCCCTTCCCACTGCCCTCCATAGTCTGTTGTGCTGCCACTGCCCTTCCTGCCTGTCCAGTGTGTTCAAATTGTTGCCTCTGCACCCTCCTACCTGCCTTCAATTTTCAGAGTCCGTGCCCCTGGCCTCTGCCTCTCAACAGTATCCTAATGAACAACTAGATTGCTAACATTCTATATTTATTACAAAATTGTGGAACGCCTGACGTCATCTTGATGTAATCAAAACTGTAATACCTACAGCATTTCTTTTAGAAATTACGTATATGAGAGGGTCTTATTTGCATCAAAATTATGGTTAGTGCTCTAAAAAACTAAAATGAGGACATATTTTCTGAGTTTTCAAATAGCGACAAAGCACTTTTCAATTATTTGTTATCTTTATGTTTTTTTATCCAGTTGACCACTTGATTAAATGTTGCACTTAGGGAAGAGGATGTGGTGTTACTTCCAGAGCTGCATACTTTGCAACTGGGGAACCAGGTTGGAGTTTCTGCTTCAGCTCAACATTCTGTGATTCTGGTCAAATCACTTAATCTCCCCATGTCTACAACCAAACTGAATTTGATCTTGTGTGATGTAACCAATGCTAATGTAAAGCACTCTAATACCTGACAAGTCTGTACTATATAAAACTGCAAAAACACAAACAATAAGTGTTTTGCACACTTCTGTCATTGGGCTACATGTGGGCTACATCTGGGTGATATTTGGTCTGCGTTTTGTCTCTTTTGTCTCTGGCGGCCGTCTTGGGAGATTTATTTGTTATGAAGTTTCCTAATTTCCTCATTTACTGCAGTCTCCTCAGTAGGAAATGCTTTCAGGTTTTTACTTTGATTCCATCAAGAAGGTATTCAGATATGTCACACATTTGCCATAAATTCTGAATGTTAGCACTCTAGTTGCTCATTAGATCACTGTAGTAAAGCTACTGCTCACCACGGAAGTCTGCTGCTGGTATTAAAAGTGCATGTTTCAGTCTGCATGTCAGAATTTGTTAATGAAATAGAAGAGCATTTGAGAAGTCACTCAAAATGTGCCCTTATATATATATATCCAAAAACGCCCAATCCGTGAAGAACAGGTAGAGGCCACTTGAGGGGAACAGTTGGAAGATCTTTAATTAAAACAGCTGGTGCATAATGCATTTCGGCCCTACGGCCTTCCTCAGATGCCGCTGTGTGCAAAGGGTAACTCCACCTCCACCTTTGAAAGTTCAAAGTTTCTCCCATTGATGGAAATCCACTGACCGAATGTCACATGATTACAACTCCACTGCAGTTCTGCCACAACTACAGCTCCCAGAATGCTGTACAAACGGGTGAGTATATATAACATGACTCATTATGTGATGGCTTTTAGTGACAAAAAAGTTGAGATTATGGATTACCTGACTTGCTGTACAGAATTTGCTGTTTACATTCTCAGATGCACTTGTGGCCTAGCATATATAGGTAGTAGTAAACTTCCTGTACATAAGCGTGTTCTTCAACATATCAGGGCTATTGTCAATTTGGATGCTAGTTATTCGGTTGCCCGGCACTTCAAGCTAGTTCATCATAATCAGTTGAAAGACTTTACTTATTCTGTGCTTGGTGCCGTTCCCAACCCCGGCCGGGGAGGGAACAGAGAGAAAAAATTAAGGCAACTAGAGACACATTTTATTTTAGTCCTCGATACAAAGATGCCGAATGGACTTAACATCAATGAAGATATGCATAATTTTTTATAAATTTCTATACATTTTTATAAATTTTTGTCAGTTTTGTCTCTTCTCTGTAGCTTATACATATCGTTACATGAATGTGCCTTCATATACTAGTCTTTTTTTATTGCCATTCATTAATCTTTTTCTGATCATTTCCAATTCTGACCAATTATTAAGACAATTCGAAGATTTTACATCTTTTCGAATTGTGTGATGTTGACTCTTATATGAAAAAGTAGTTCTTTTAGGGAATCAGCTGCTGCTATTTAACTTTACTATTTTTGCACATTAGATATTTTGCACACCTTTGCACATTTGCACATATTCTCTTTTTCTCCTTTTTTTTATAATTCGGCATTCTTCTGTTTCTAATACAATATAAAGCATTGATGCTAAATCTATTTTTTTATGATATGCTTTTAAAAGGTGTTTATGAATTATATCAATTCCATTACATGTTGAGCGGTTTTAATGTATTTACGTATAAGTTAATTTTGTGATCATGTGCTATAATATCAATGTCCTCTCCCACCTTATAATTTTTGTATTGGTATGGTATTAATTTATTGGTGAGCAATTAGCTAGGCGCACTTGCACTTTATAAATGACATTACCTATATTGATATTTGTATTTATATTAAATCTAATATCTGATTTCATCACTGTTTTTTACTTTTTGCCTTGATACAATAGTCCACTTACTGAATATGTATGCACCTTGATTGTATCAACTTTATAATGGCAGGTTTACAACTATATGATTGATATAAGCACTGCCACTTTAGTTATATATTTACATTGATATTCTCATGCTCATGGGATTTATTTTATCTCCCAAACATAGTGGCACTGTAATGACATATTTCTGATTGATTCTGTTAGCCTCTTAACCATCTTTTAACTATTGGAAATGGTGCCGATATTTAGTCTGTTTTTCATTATAATTCACGGTGTTCACTTGTGTCGATAGGCAGTTGAGCATGTTTTCTGCCTTATTTATTCAAATTGCCTTTAGATCACGAGACACGTCATGTGATCAAGCTTGCGCGATGCGAGCGAAATGCGTCATGGCAGGCACTATGCCTGATCATCTGGTGGCGATTTTCTATCAATAAATGTTTTCACTGCTTTCAACTTCAATTTGAAGTCCTCGTGATTTGTCCTGGGTGCGCTGAGGTCCGTGCCCGTGGTTTCCTGGAGTGACTGCCGGGCCAGGATTTGGAGTTTAATATATATATATATATATATATATATATATATATATATATATATATATATATATATATATATATATATATATATATATATATATCCACATGAAAACTGCTCACACAGTGAAGCGCCCACTCTACATTGAATTTTCACCTTTATTGATTTCAACTGACAGCAACGAGTCCAGCGCACAGACACAAGCAGGGTCTCTTCAAGCCTTTTACCACCGACGCGTTTCTGGAGACATTTCTCCCTTCCTCATGGCTGGCTTGTGGAGGTGAGATTCAGCTGCCTTGCATTCTCATGCATTTAACAAATTACATAGTCCCGCCCTCTAGGGCGTGTTGCACAGTGGCATTCTGGTTCTTGTAGTAACGGTAAATATAATCCATAGTGGAGGCAGCAGTCACTCAACCTTCCCAAATTAAAATATATATATATATATATATAGGACTTCAGGACTATTTTAAGGCGGGGTTGTGGCACCAATTCTGGTTAACAGCGGCATCTGATAAAGGCCCGATGGCCGAAATGCATTATACTTAATGCTGGGGATTAAAGAGCCTCAACTTGGTTTCCCCATGTGGCCTCTTCCTTGCGCTGATCGGAGGGTGCACTGGAAATGTTTAAAATGCGTGCATGCAGCCAATGGTGCTTTTGAAGACTGTAGTTATAACCGATGCCTCTCTCTGACGAAGGAGCCAGCACGCTCTAAAACGCATAAGAGACTATGAATTAAGGAATGTGATTGCTGGTTTAAATTAAAAGCTTTGGTTAAGCACACGGATGTTTGGAGGTGTCCTTGCTTTTGGGCAACTTTTGGTGGATATATATATATATGGGATTAGCCAGACACTGCTGCTTGATGCCCGATCCCACAAACTCTGAGTCTCAGCCTATGCCCCACCAATAAGAGAAAATTAAGCTAAATAGGCTATACCCACTACTTTAATACTTTCAAATAGGTCTAAGTCTTTTCATTTTCATCTCATTTATCCAGCACGTGTGTTACACTGCACCTTATGTAACAGCATCAATGGAAAGTTAAGCAACATCTTTCGGTTAACGTTTCTTGCATTCCATAAGTTATTCAACTTATAACAATGTCAATATGCATTGATGCAATCATGGTTTGATTTGACAGCATTAGTCTTGAAACGTAAACATCAGATTTGTATTATAGAACTTTGTTTTATTATGAAATTTTTAAAGCAAACCGAGCACATTTAAATGTTATGCACTTTCGTGCAACTATTTATTAATGTGTTTTTAATGCTGTTAAACTGAATGATATTATGCATTTATGTTTTTAGAATATCCAAAACTGGAACTAGATCAATTTGCACTATGTCCAGCGAAAAACAAAGTATGTATACAAACTCACATGTTAAGTATTTCTTCACTTTTCATGATGATGTGGATTTTGTTGCTCTCTATTTCATTTTTGCACTAAGCACTTGCACTTTCAATACTATAAAATGGCGGCTGAAGCCAAGAAGCGTTGTCATGTGATCAAGGTCCAGGAGGGACCGAAACGCGTCATGGCCGACTAGCGAAAATAAATTAATTTGCACAGAATCGTGGTCCATGCCTGCTTTGTATCTCGGAGATTGGGGAGCGAAGTAAGCAGCAAAACTGGATATATATATATATATATATTCACTTAAAAAACCATAGGTTTCACACATGTTATAGTTAGGTGGACATTTCACTTGTAAAAAACCAATAAAATTCCCCCGTTATAGTTAGTTGAGATAACTATAACTCGCGCGACCGCAATCCACTGCTGATGACGTCACATATTACATCACTCATGACATGGTCAGTGACATCACTCATGACATCACTGATGACATCTCCAATGACTATAACTATAATGGGGGAATTTTAATGGTTTTGTACGAGTGAAAAGTCCATCTAACTAGAACGCCCCTGAAACCTATGTTTTTTTCAGTGATTTTCTAAGGTTTTTTAAATGCTAATTGCTAACAATACACTGCCTGAAACCTATGGTTTTTTCAGTGAATTTCAAAGGTTTTTTAAATGCTAATTTCTAACTATGTGACGTCATCAGCAGTGGATTGCGGTCGCGCGAGTTATAGTTAGCTGAACTAACTATAACGGGGGAATTTCAATGGTTTTTTACGACTGAAATGTCCAGCTAACTATAACATGTGTGAAACCTATGGTTTTTTCAGTGAATTTGCAAGGTTTTTTAAATGCTAATTCCTAACTATAACGTGTGTGAAACCTATGGTTTTTTCAGAGAATTTGCAAGGTTTTTTAAATGCTAATTCCTAAGTGTGAAACCTATATCTTCCATAAACTTATAAACAGTTTTTTTCTTTTAAAGTTTTTCACGGTGCGCGCACCGTGCGCACACCGTGCGCGCAACGTCTCCGTGTGCGCATGCGTGCGTGCTCCATGTGCGCATGCGTGCGTGCTCCGTGCGTGCTCCGTGTGCGCATGCATGTGTGCTCCGTGTGCGCATGCGTGCGTGCTCCGTGCACGCACGGTGCACGCACTGCAAGTCATGTGATTACGAAACAACACTTTTCATTGGTTCATAGTAGTTTCAGTTCCAGAATCTTCAAACACCACACCCACTCCCCTCATTATTTCTTCTTATTTCCTGGGAGAAGGAGCTGAACAGCAATGGCAGAACAGCAGACTTCTTCAGAGAGTGAGGAGGAGACCTTTGTGGCAGCAAGGCAGAGGAAACAAAAGGACTCATTCATCTGGAAGTTCTTTACTTTTCCAGCGGGCCAGAAGAAGGTGAATGCCCCAAAAGTCACCTGCACTGTTTGTGGAGTTGTTTTGTCTTGAGGAGATCCTAAAA
The DNA here is from genome assembly GCF_964204655.1 of Triturus cristatus. Lineage (NCBI taxonomy): Eukaryota > Metazoa > Chordata > Amphibia > Caudata > Salamandridae > Triturus > Triturus cristatus. The sequence continues at coordinate 1,365,243,951 of NC_140590.1, forward strand.
AAAAATACTCCTTTAGTATTTATACTATGTTGAGGCACTTTCAAACAGTGCATCCTGTGGCTTATGCACGTGAGTGTAGAACAGCCACAAGAGACAACCCTCCAGGTCCTCAGCCGAGCACATCATCTGCGGCCGCAGAATCACCTGGTTCCAGACCTCTGGATATCCACCCTCTGTTCTAGAGGGTTCATATCCGGTGCAACGTGTGCAATGTTGTTCTCTGTTATGGTGAGAGCAGCATTAACCTGATAGAGAACAAAATCCAACAGCAACATGCTCCACCCCATAATTTTTTTTTTTTAGTTCCTGTTGAACAATTTTTTTTTTTTTTTTTTTTTCCTGTTGATCAATTTTTTCTTCCCTGTTTTTTTTAGCTGCTCTAAAAAAACCAAAAAAAGACAAAAATTTTTAAAAACTAAAAAAAAATACAAAACAAAAAAGACAAAAAAAACAGTTCTTTTGAGAACTCACTTCACTTCTCCAAGCAGAGCTATATTCCTAATATACTGTGTTGTAATTTTTTTAATGATTTTTTTGCCACCGTGCGTGCACCGTGCACGCACTCCGTGATTTAAAAAAAAAAAAAATGTTTTTTTCACCCTTCGGGGTCCTTCAGGGACCCCCTGACAAAGGCTAGGGGGTCAGGAACTCTCTACCCTGCCCCCTTTTCACGTTCTCCACCTTTCTTTTTCACTGCCACACACAAAATGGCGGCCGACACTTCCTGATTTCGACCGATTCGAATGTTGACTGACATGTAACCACCAATCAGAATTACGCTCGCGCACGTTATGGTGCGCGCACGGTGCGCGCATGGTGCGCGCTTATAGATATTTATGTACTTTTAACTGCAATTTTCTCAGGAACTACTGAACAGATTGACACCATATATGCAAAAGGCACATGCCTGACCTGAGGACTACCTCTTTGCCAAATTTAAAGTAATTCTGTTCAGCCGTTCGGGCTGTACCTTCGACTAAAGGTCCTATGGGAAAATGCATGGGGAAAACGTGTTTTGGGCCCCTCCTTTTTTCTCAGCCCCTGCTTGACGAATCACCCCGAGACTTTCAGGGTAGGAGCTGAGCGGAGCGCCCCATTAGTTTTGAAAATTTCGCGAGGATTCGTCAACCGGCGCCAAAGTTTTTCAAAATAGAATTTTCAGATTTCCTATGGGAACTCGGTCCTAACTATAACTATCTACTGGCGACCGCCAGTAGATAATATATATATATATATATATATATCTTGAATACTCCTCCGCTGTCCTTCGTTCAACGGCAATCCCCAAGGATGGACACAAACCCAAAACTGTGTGCAAAATTATTCCGTCTTTATTCCAGATGTCGCCATAACGCGTTTCGGCTCGCCTGAGCCTTGATCACATGACAATGGCATCGAGATATTGCACGCCTTTTAAAGTGACAGTATATCAGTAATCATGATCACGTGACAAGCATTGCGCGCAACTTTTCAATGAACATAAAGAAATGCTTAACCACAGTCTAATCTAATACAAGAAATTGGACTTGGTTTCAATATTAACGATAATAAAATAACTGTTTGTTTTTCTTTTTTCTTTTCAATTGTAAACATTGTTTAAAAAGATCTCTGTAAAATACCGTCAATTTGTTCATGGTTTAAGTCATATGCCCATGCTATATATATATATATATATATATATTACCCTACTGGCGGTCGCCAGTAGGTAGTTATAGTTAGGACCCTGTTTCCATAGGAAAACCGCAACATTCTATTTTGAATAACTTTGGTGCCGGTTGACGAATCCTCGCAAAATTTTCAAATATATATATATATATACAGATCTTTACATAAGAAAATGTGGTTGAATTTTTAAGACAGTGTTTTAAAAAGGCTAAAATATTGGTGCTATTTGAAGGTCAATGTATCCTTTTATTAAATCTCGGGTGCTGTCCCAATATACTGCTCCAGGCTACAGCTAATTATGTAGTGTCACTGCTGCACAGGTTGCTTAAGGTGCTTTTTAGGGTTTTCGAGTGCCGTGGCTGTGTACATTCCGATGCACTTGAAGTTTTCTGGTCAAACCTGATCAGATATTTTGTGAGCCTGCAGCTAAGCTGCATGTCTGTGGCACTGACGCAGGCTAGGATTGCTGCCCTACAGTGACGAGGGCCCCTCTGTTTCCGGGTTGGCCTTAGGATAGCTCTTCAATCTTATATGATGGCTTTACAGATACAATTCTGGTGGACTAAGCCCTATTGTGTTAGCACGTGATCCAGCGCGAGACAGGGGTGGAAGAGCAAACTTTTATATATGCTTATCCTCCCTGCATCGCAGACCCGTCGTCACACTAAATCACTCATACAAACAGTCATTGGTGGGGCCCATAACACCAACACTCACACGTCACCATTCACGAGTCTGCACACCGGAGGGATGACTGATTCAAGCGCTGGACATGTGGGAGGTACCTTATAACCTATAGGGAAGAAAAAGTTATTTTACAGAAATATACATTAGCATTTGCCACCTATACATTCCTAATTCTAAACATCAAGGCACTCCACAACTTAGTTCGATTGGTTGATGGTGATCTAGAACCAGTTGAAACACATTTAAGATCCAGAATCCTTTACTCTCTTCATTGAATAAACCACAAACTCGTAATTTCTGTTAATCAATATTTGTTTATCTAAATATTAATTCATTTAGTCTCAACATTTATAATTAATAAAAGTTTAGAGTTGTATTCATTTTGCATGACATTATATTTACCTATTCTCGCTATCTGGATTTTTCTTTAGTTCATTTGACTCTGCATAACCAAATTTAGCTGTTAATTGTCCAAATAAAGCAGGCCAAAGCTCAAAGTCCAAAAGTTTTCTGCTCAGCACGTCACAGTCCCAAAGATCTCCAAAGGACCATAATTCGTGCAAACATCTGTCATCATCTGTGTGGTCGATAAGGTATGCGGTCATCGAGCAAAAGGCAGCATTCCATCCATACTAGTCTACTATTCTTTTATAATAAATTTCAGGATGACATGAAACAATTTTAGACCAAGAAAGTACGCTATTGGCTGATTGTAAACGTCCGATTTTACATCATAAAGGTTCACATGGATTTTGCTGTTTCACTTCCGTAGCGCCGGCTAGTCCTTATGCTACATTGTTTTAGGTTTTGCTTGTATGATCCAACTGTTCCTTTAAACCAATTTTTTACTTGTTCGGAGTTTGGCAGTCCACCAAGTTCCTATCCTTGACTGAGCACATGGTGTGCAAAGTTTGTTAGGAAGTTCACGGAGCCATCCGAGTCTGCGCAGTAGACATCGCGCTCACGAGACAGTGGCCACTTCTGAACTCCATTTTCTAGGTAGACCCAAATGCCAACTTAAGCTAAACAAACACAGAAGAATAATTAATACAAAGAAATGAAGATTCTAATGTTAACCCCTCACTAATCCCCTTATTTATTAGTATTTTCCGAGCATATGGCGACATTTAAAGCAATAATATTTACATTTACGGTTCTCCACGAGAATGCAAACGTCACAAAAGCAACATAAATCATGCAATATTCTATTATCACATGTACTACTATTAATATGCGTACAGATTTTAGTTATTAGTTATTTTGCCATGCAAATAGCAGTTTCCCACGTGTAATTGGTGTATGCAAATGGTTGAATTAATATAACACACTGCACTCAGTTAATAAAATTATAGTTAGTAGGTTATGTAATTAATGTTCGCATGCAAAATAGAGGAGGTATACAAAATGTTGCTCTACCTGCTCCATCACACGCATCCATGGAGGTAAGTGTGGGAGTGACGGCAAGCAGCCCATTCGAAACCTCATGAAGCTGTTTTAAGGTGGGCTTTGATGGCAATACTCAAGTATAGCTGAGGTGCTAGCTTGGTGTATAATGCCAGTGTGAGCGAAGCATGCCGTCTCTTTGCAAATGACTCTTTGTCAGCATGTAGTGAAAGGGCTTTCATGTGCTTTTTGACCATTGACTTGGTCTGAAGATAGTTTACAAAGGACTCCCAATGTTCTGTTAGGGCTAGTGATGCCAGGGAGCTTACAAGATAGTCTCTGGCTGGAGAATGGGCTCTTCCTTTAATTTCAGTCCACAGGCGGGAACTTAGTGGCTCGATGCTAGCCTCGTTGAGCTTGTAGCAGCGTTTAATGAAAGCTCCCTCTCTTGCAACTGATTGCTTGATTAAGCCAAATTCAAGGCATAGCTAAGCTGGAGGTGAGTATGCTGGCAGGGATAGGACCCCTTCAAAGAGCTTAGTAGTAATGCTGTCCATTTAAGGACTATCTCTTTCTCTGAGAATTTCACTTCCATAAGCTATGCTGGGAATTAGTTTCACTTGCATTATTTTCAACAGTGGTAGGTAAGTGGAAGATCCTGTGGCTGCGTTGATGTGCTTGAAGGCGGCTGTAACAGCGACTGATTTCCGGTACATCTTCAATTTTGTCCTAGCCTAGGTAACACTGATGTGTGCATCGTAATGGTTTTCGCTGGATCATTATTTGGGACTTTTTTAGATTGATGATTATGGCATTGGCCTCTGAATTTTGGGCTGGGCCACTAGGACGCTTTTGGAGGCCGATTTTAGTTCGACAAAGTAGTACTAGATCTTTGGCATTCATCAAACATGGTAGTAAGGTGTTTCCCAGGTTTGGAACATGAGAATTGACTTGGCAGGTTGGCTAGAACAATATCGAAGAGTGTGGGACTAGCACACACCCTGCCTTAGCCCCTTGTGGGTTGGAATCTTCCTTGATAGATGAGCACCATCCCCAAGCTTGATCCTGACCCAGGTATCGGTATGGAGAAGAATTATTGCTCTCAGTAGGGGGTTGGGTATGTTACAGCTACCTAGTTTGTTCCACAGCTTTCCTCTATCTACTCGGTCGATAGGGGCCTTATAGTATATAAATGAAAGGTAGAGAGGTTGCTTAGATGCCATTGTGGTCAAATATAAGTGATATGGCAAGAAGATTGTACCTGCTATTTTTGCAGTCCATGTTTGATTAAACGGGACTAAGTTGTTTTCAGATGCAACTGAGTTCTATTTCAGTTGCTAAGTACATCACACCACACGCATTCACATCACTTGCGCCATATAAGAGAAACGCTGATCCGGCGTCTGGCCTCATATGCTTCATCGCTCTGCCACAGTGTTCATACCTGGATGCATTCATTATTTGGCAAATGAGGTAAGTCCTTATCCCCGTAGACCTCTTGTGGCTACTAGTTAAATGTGCTATTTCCAGTACTGATTCTGTTGCCACATATTTATACCTTAGAGACAGTAGTTATTGTATTCTGTTTACATCATTCGGAGAACAGTCTGGATCAGTTACTCATTTTTGGATTGTCATCAGCCGCTCTGCTGCACTAGGAATCCCTATTCAGCAGAACTGACTACGACTAAGTAAATTCATACGGTTCATCTCAGGTACCCAACAATATCTTGTCACTTGGATATTTCTCAAAAAGTAGATTAATATTTTCTACTTTGATATATTTTGTTCATGATTGACCTGACATAGATATATTATGCTTGTTAACACTCTACGCAGGAAAACCTTACCCGTTCGCCAAATATTGATATTATCATCAAGCGATTATTTCATTGTTTATAAACAACCTACAGTAGAGAGATTTTTGACTGATCGACTCACATTGAATTGTATGTATTATCTAGATGATTTGGGGACTTATTCCTCCCTTCCCGTGTCAAATTTGTTAACATTGTCATTTACCCATTACACCCTCACAGCTTTTTTTTGATGGATTTTGTCATTGCCTGTGGATCTAAACCTTTGTCATGTTCCATCTTCCTCCTGGTTCATTGTGATTAACATTATTCACGATAGCTCCAGGCAACCCTTCCTTAGGTATTCTGGGGCAGATTTACAAGCTCCTTGCGTCACTTTTACACTGCCGTTGCGTCTCAATGGCGGTGTAAAAAAATGCTTCAAATTTACAACATGACGTATCTGGGGAGATGCGTCACGTTGTAATGCCCTGCGTGACATTATACCTGCGTCAGGTATATTGTATGCAGGGTAGGCGTTCCCACGCATGAAAGCCTCGTAAAAGTGACGCAGTAAAATCTACAAGATTTCACTGCGTGACTTTTAGGACACCACTGCGTCAAAACCTTACGCCTGCTTGAAGCAGGCGTAAGGATTGACGCAGTGTATTGGAAATAGGCCACAACACTCATTGCTGGAGTTGCGTTGTACTTGTGACACAACTTCAGCAATGCGTGACTTTTCCACCAACAGATGCATCAGAATTTCTGACGCATCTGTCAATCCTTGCGCCATAGTGCACCGTATTGTAAATATGGCGCATCTATGGTGGCGCAAGTGTTTTTCACTCAGGCGCAAGGAAACTGACGCATCTATATAGATGCGTCAGTGTCTTCTAAATCTGGCGCTCAGACTTTTATTGGTTATTTTTGTATGGTATGTTTTTTAACATATGAAGGATAATCCCATTCTCACATATTCTGTTTTTACCATCCGTTTTACTGACAGCGAATTCTGATTGTTGCCCTATTTGCCCCGAAATTCATATTAACATAGAAGTTAGCCTAAGTATATGACCTTCGATTTTTCTCTATCTCTTTTTTTCTCTATTTTCTCTATTTCACGGTTGAAGATTAACACATTTTAATGCATGTATTCATCTAGTCTATGGCATCTTTACATTTGTCCTGAGTTTGGGTTCTTCAAGGTTGTATCTCTGACTGATTTCCTTTTGAACACAATTTTGTTGGTTGATCTTTTCGGCTGAGTCATTACTCAGTCGATATGTAATAATATATAATTTATTGCATTGGCTTATATGAAGAGGTGATACATTTCAGGTTCTCATTTCACTCCATTTGTGGCTTTTCATGAAGAAGGCGGATCAGTTCACCGAAACGCGCATATAAAAAGGAATTATTACCCAGTTGGGTAAACAACTTCTAGTCACATATTGTGATAAAATATCCTGACTAACTTCAAATATGATGACTCAAGCCACTAGTTTTGATTTTTAAATTGCATATACTCAATGTTTTTATATGTCTAACATGTCATTTGTTTTATCTTACATCTGTTTACACATTATTGTCATGTGTTTTTTATATATTGTGATAATTATTTTCAATTTCTTTGTATTAGCTTTGTGTTATGAGGCATGATTACATTTTCACTTTGAAAGGTTTCTCATACCAATTTAGCCGAACAAGATTAAATCTGTTTTTTGTATATATTATCATAAAGATTAAATAAAGTATGTATATTTATTCACATGTTCATTTGGCCTACATCTTCACATTGTATTCACATTCTTGAGTAGGTTGCCAAGGGGTTGTTTTTTTGCATTGTTGTATTTTTCCTGCCCTTGGAACGGTTATTTAGATACAGGGGGCCCCTGATTTTGTACATTGACTTTGGGAAGTCGCTAGTTCCTCCAGACGGCAACCCATGAAGGACTTGAATTGCACATCCAGGAGAGCTATCAGCCGATCATTTGGTGGATCATTGTTCACTCCCCTTTAGTAAAGTGGCGTGGTTGTAGAGCCTTTCCATGAGGATGGAATGATGTTAGAAATAATTGTACTCTCTTCTACTGATTCCAAGTGCTTTGCCTAGAACTATTTGTCTTCTTTGAACAGGGCAGATAGGATGCCTTTTGGTCAAGGTGCCCCTTCTCTTCTACTTTTCACGGTCCGCCAATCGATCGTTGCAGCCCAGATGGACAGAGGGCTTAAGATCAAAGGTGCAGTTAGGGAGGTTTTGTAACCAGGGGAGGCTGACATTCGAGTGATGGTCGGGGGTGGGCTCGATTTGGGGCCAGAGTGACCAAAGTGTTTTGAGAGGTACTGATTCCATATCTCTTCTGGAATATTTACCGTTGCTCCTGTTTGCGACAGCTCGTTGAAGTTGTTCACCAGCTTCCAGAACGTATTGTGCCTATTGGTCTTAAGGTCATGCCAGAATTTGGCAGATAGCTTGACTGTCACTTTTCTTTTCAAATCCCACAGGAACTTTTTGTACGCTAGCTAAGACTTGGCCAGGTTTGTCTTCGATGTTGTCCCTTGGATTTTTTGGATATACACGAAGCGCTTGATTTAAGTCCCTTTTGAATTCCTTGGTTTTTCTTATTACTGTCAGTTGGGGAGTGTATGTTCAAGTCTGTAGCCACCACCAGAATTTGAGTGGTTGTCTACATATTTTGTGGTGAATTGCTCCCATGCCATGTAAGCAATACTCATTCTATCCAAGAGGTTAGTGCCTTTGGCTTCGTTAATTGTACTTGATGACCATTTGAGCTTCTTGTTATTTCTGTGCAAATACTGCCTTGGAGTGAGCCTGTTGGTTGGTGATAGTTCAAAGACAAAGGGAGGGATATCTGTTGCAATAGGTGGTCACTTTCCTCCATTGGCTTAGTTTGAAAGCTGGAGACGTAACGAATCGGGGGGGGGGGGGAGAGAGCACTGTAAATATTATTAGAGTGTGTGCCTTGTGAAATTAGAATGACGGTGGATGATGACTTTGAAACCAGACTTTGACAGCTCGCAAGTTAATAGACTCTAGTTTGCTAATCAGCACACTACCCTTTTTGTCGTGTTTAAAAGTTAGGTTTGGGACTTGGTCTCGAATCTGCCAAAAGGCATTTTGGCAGCCAGTACCTCCTCATCCTGGGTTGTCCCCAGCGGGTTTATGTTGAAGTCCCCTGAGAATAGTATTTCAAAGGGGGAAATGCCATACTGCAGAGCTAGAATTTCGTGAGTCAGGAGTTCTTTTGCTGACAGTTTGTGTTTAATTTTTGGCAGAATGTGGATGTTCACAAGCACTAGGTTAAGTCTTGGAGGGCCCTGATTCATGGTGAGTAGGACAGTCTGTAGGCTGCTCCAAGCTTGGTTTCATGGTGTCATTTCCTTGTATGGCGGCCTGAATGTAAATTGCTAGTCCACAGCTTTGGCGGCCATAAACAGTTTCTTTTGTGGCCAGGACTGAGTAGTTGGTGTAACCTGGAATCGTTGGTACTTTTTCGACCCACGTTTCCTATACCATTATTATCTAGAAGGAGAGCAAGTAGTCCAATGTATCCCTGTCTGCAAATTTGTCTAGAAGGCCATTGATGTTCCAGGAGCAAATTTGGTTTGTTTTTTGGTTCAAGACTCCTGGGATCCAGCTCCAGTTGTGGGTTTCGGGTAGTACTCTAGCACCACACACAGGCTGCTAGAGACCTAATGGGGCAAGGGGATGTGGTGATTTACTCTGTAAGCTTCTTAAGATTGAAATTGGTCTGTTGTTAGGGGAGATAAGCACCTGGTTCATTGTTTGCGTAAGATGTGGGGGTATGCTGGTTCGGCAATTGGTGATACCCATTTGCCCCAAATTTTGAAAACCACGGTTGCCCCTAGTACCTGGTTAGTGGTTGTGCTGGATGCCAAAGTCGTTTTGATGATTTTTTTGTATGGGGGTAGGAACTCGACTGAGACAATGTTGACTGTGGACAGATCCTTAAATTCTGGAATTTGAGTGAAGTAAGCGAAGAGTGTTGCCTAAGTTGAGAAAGTCGAAGGGGCCTCTTGAATTATACTCCAGACACGTTAGAACTGCACGGCTGCTGATTGTGTCCTGAAGGATTGTTATTTGATCAGTGCCGTGGTGCTCAATGACCGAGGGATGATTTGTCTCAGTAGCGGTAGTTAAGACCTTTGTTGCTAGTACATCTGTAGTCCTTGCAGCAATTGTTGTTGCATCCGCTTTGATGGTTTCCTGAAAAGCCAAATGTGCTAGGTTGATGTGGCATGCATCTTGTGCTGGTTTGATGGTGCAGTTTATTTTTGTTAGTTCAATGACTGAAACTGGCCCAGCCTGGGGGCTCCTGTCTATGAAGCAAGGCCTATTGGTGTAATAGCCGCTGAGGATGGAGGCTCTACCTGCTAGGTGGCTTGGGCTGGGTAGTCTGATTGCCCTGGTTTTTCTGGGGGCACCCACTGGAGAAGTTATGAAGTCTTGATTTTGGTTTCCTGCTTGAGTTGTCTCCTGGCTTTGTTCAGTGCAGTCGCCCATGTCTTCCTGGAAGGCTACAGAGCCTGAGTTAGTGTCTCAGGGATCCATGTTGTTGACTCAGCCTACTACCATCTCTTGTGCCTTTAAATTACTTCTGTTATGTAATTTTGGGTTGCTGCTTCAGTTTCCAAAGAAGGAGTAAATGGTCTTTCTTGTTTTATTTTTTTCTCTATGTTATGCTTTGCAGCAATTCTTCCTTGGTTGGCCTTCTGGCTGTCGGTCCTGAATCGCCTTTCTGTCTTGGTTTGTGCCAGGAGAGTTATTGTTGGAGCTACTGTTGAGGGCAAGAGTAGACGTGTCCGAGGGCTCGTAGTGTTGTAGCACTTCCTCAGTTGTTTCCTCAAGAGATGATATCATTGTCAGTAATGGTCAAGACTTTGTAGGGTGACCCTGACTGACACTAGAAGTGGTATTTTTGTGGTTGGATACTGAGTGTTATTTGGACCGAGAGGGCTGGTTACGGCTTTTGGTGGAGGATCGTTTATCGAGGCTGTGGGTTTCACGGACATCTTAGGATTCCTAAAAATATCACTCAGCACAATTGGAAGTGACTCTAGTTTATCTAGGATCATGGGGCCGGCTCAAAGGCCAGCCAATACTGAGGCTTCAACTACTTTTTGAGCTTTAATTATAAGGCTGTTGAGGATAGCAATTTTTGTGTCGATCCCAGAGGTGAAAACTGACAGTGTGTTCAGTATTTAATCTGAGTGTCCATTTTCATTGATTGGTAATTGAGGGAATCAACTTTTAGTTGCAAGGTTCTTAGTAGAATTGCCCATACATCTGTTGAGTTGTTTGCAGATTTGTTGTGCTCACTGGTCCTGCCAAAGGGCGTTGGTTCATGTATCGCTACTTGAGCTGAGTTTGTATTGTTCAACTGGTCCTCGCTGTACATAACTATCATGTCTTCCCATTCTGTGGAGGTGAGTGAGAATGGATTTGGTAAAGGTTCGACTTCTTGGGTGTCCAGATGTGTTCCACTGGGCTGGGTTGGCGGTGCTTAGTTTTGTCGCTATTATTGTCCCTGTGGTGGTGATTGAAGGGTGATAGAAGTAGCAGGGGAGTACAAACTCAGTTTCCTTACCTGGGTATCTGTTGCTTCAATTAGAAGGACAGAATTGCCTTCATACATGCTTACAGACAGGCTCAATAGAGTTCCAATCTTGTCTGCGCTCAGATGCACTTGAGCGAAGAATGTAAATATGGATTAAGAATCTCCTTTCCAGTTGCTATGCCTCATTAGTTGAGCAGGAGTGATGCTCTGGGCCGACGAGGTTCAGTGGCCGTTTAAGGCGAGCTTCTCCTCTCCGGCGTATGCATTGATACAGTTAGGTTGGTCTTAGTCGGCAGTTGGGTGGAACGAGGCTTCGAGTTCTTTGATTGTACTGTTTGATCTGGGGTGTGAGACTCCCGACCTGTCTTGAGAGCCCTGTGATACACCTGAGAAAGTCTGTATACAGCAATTTGATAGATGATGGTTGGCTCTAGGGGAGATGGTAGACCAGGGATGTTTGAATGGAAAGAGAAAATGGCCTCTACTTGGTCTTTGAGAAAATAGAACTTGCTCAGAACTTTGGGCTGACATTTTTTTGTTGAGATGTCCTCATAGGTAGACGCTACATTTTCTGCACCTGGATTGTCTGCTGGTCCAGTGGCTGTGGGGCTGTCTACTGCTGAAGTTAGATCCGGGAGTGATGGCGCCGGGTTGTATGGATGATTAACTCTGTGCGTACTGTCCCTCTGGCCAGAGTAAATATCCTTTTCGCACATGTTGTCGGGGGGAGTCCTCATATTAACAGATCACATTTTGAATGTCAAGATGAGGTGGAAGCTGTGACAAAGTTGGTGCTGGGTTAGTCTGGGGTTGATGGTACTTGATGGGGCTTATCTGGTGCTTGGGCCTGCTTGTGCAGTGTTTGTCTTAAAGGGCTGGCCCAGCCAGGCGGGCTTTACTGCTTTAGTTGTGTGTTCTAGATGGGTTACCAGACTGTTGTGAGTCTGTTACACCTAGACTGCTGGATGGGGTATCAGGCTGGGGAAGATTGCCTTTTAATTCTCTTCCAGGGCTTCCAGGTCTTTAGACGAAAAAGACTATGGTGGCGTACACCTAGAGTGGTAAAGCGGGGCAGAAGCAAGGGGAGCCAGTGGCTAATGTCTGGGAGGTATTGTCCCACATCAAATGGCTTTGTGGTGTATGGGAGCTAGAAAAACCAGGCGCTGGGGCAGGAGCACACCCCTGGCCGCAAGTCGCACCCGTACCAAGCCCAGGCTGCTTCGGCGATCAAGGAGCTCAACCTGGTGCAACGGGACTAACCGCCTCTCTTCCCCTGCTTGGCTTCCCTGCTCCCTTCTGCCCCTCAAACTCCCTCACTTCCTTAAAGACATACCTCAGCTCATGCTGTGCTTCGATCCACTGCACTCTGGCTGGCTGGTTTCACTCTAACTTCGGTGCTGGCTCAGCTCAGGCTCCGGTTCATGCTCCGACTTTATCCATGCCCGGTCCTGCTCTCTGGCCTCTGTGTTGTAGCCCTGAGCTCTGGGCTGGAGGCGGGAGCATTTGATGTGTGTTTTGATAAGGGCCGACCTGTGGCTATGCCTGCAGCACTCTGGGACACAGCGGAGAGCGGTACCACTGAAACCACCAGGCCGCTGGTGGGGAGACAAGGGCAAGAATTAAGAAGCAAGGAGATGAGGAACAGGTCTTCCTGGTGACTCTGCCAGTCTGTCTTCGGTAGGAAACACCCTTGTCACGTGATACTAATGATTAGTTTTCCATCAGGCCAAACCGTTGTGCCTTTGATGCATGGAAGTGCATAACATGTGCCTCCAAAGCAAGTCAATATTTATGTCTTGCAATATAAATTAAGAAGCATATGTCCTGAGAAAGTTGGCCTGATGTGATGGCATGCTGAAACATTGATGCTGACCATTTCAAGAGAGCTAATAGTTATATCTTCTTAATGAAATAATGTGTTGTATATAATGAAATAATTTTGATGTTGACCAAAAACGCTACTTAAGTTGCACCTAATTCACAAGGACCAAATAGGCCGAAACTGGTGAGTGGTGGCTTGGTTTCCCGTTCATAGAGGACCTGGCCTGGCAAATAAGACTGGACTGTTCCTATTGGAGCAGGACAAAGACTGATTCACCATGAGGGTGGTTCTGGTCAAGAGTGGTGCAGTGGACAAAAAAAATTGACTGGATTGCTGCCCATAGTAAATACCAATGGCTAAGATTGCTTAGTCATTCCACCAATCACTTTTTTCTTTTTCTCTTTGCAACACTATAAGGGCAATGGCTTTGCCAAGACATGGGTCTCTTGATCATTGAACCATAGGAATCAGGATGCACTTTGCAGAAGAAGCCCAAATAGGCCAAGACCGGTCCATAGTTGCTTGCTTTATCATTCTAGGGGGACCTAACCTGGAAGTTTGGACTGCACTATTGGAGTAGGACTGAACCTTTTCATGAGTGTAGTTCTTGCATGAAGTGGCGCAGTAGACAATACATTATCAGTTGGAATACAGCCCCGAGAATTGCTAGTGTCTGTAATTATGTAAATCACGCCACCTTTCTATTGAGCAGCAGGATTGAAGAGGTCCAGGTTAGAAAGAGTGGCAGTCTATCAGAATAGAACGTGAATGGGAAGCCTTGTTCTTTGATTTAACGCCCTTTGGTTTGCAACGTCACCTGGATGCCCTGACTAAATATGCAGAAGTCCACTTTTTGAAAATTAACATTGCCAAAAGTAAGATCTTGGTTTTCGGCAAGAAAGAGCTCAGAAAAAAGAGATGTTTGAAGTGGATTTTGGGGTCCGAAAAATTGGAATTGGTTGATTCCTATTTATATCTCGGAAAAGTTTTTTCAAAAACCTGGCGAGATATAGAGCATATCAAACTTTGCGTAAGTAGGGCTGTTTCCCAGGCTAGCACATTAAACAGATTTTATAAGATTTGTGGGAGACGCCATTTTGGCCATGTTTTGTCAGTTTTCAAGGTTAAAATCCCCCCTTCATTTACATATGCTGCCTAGGTGCTGGATATGAACCATTGGCTTTCCCTGGAAAAGTCCGAAGGTCGAATCCTGCGCCAAATGTGTAACTTAAACTTTCTGGCTGACCCTCATGTTTTACGTCTTGAACTTAGGTTACTATCCTCATATACCTTATCCCTGGCAGTGGTTCTGAGGTGGGGTAATTCCCTCTTCTAGAGGGATGAGGGTCCTCTTAGGGCTGCCTTGAGAAGGGAAATCTTTGAAAAGCTGAAAGAACAATCAACATTCTTTAGGTCCTTTGCACAAGCAAACAATTCATTTGGGCTTAGCTGGAACACTGACTCCCCGATGCCAAAGTCTGTATTGAAGTGTTTATAAAGGAGTCTGTAACCTCTATCAGTCTGGTCAGAGATGTCGCTTTAAGATAGCCCAATTCTCGTAATGAGGTGGTCTGTGGGTGCGCACTGGGGAATAAACCACAGCCCTATTTAACTTGGAACCTACCTCAAGGGATTAGAAGGTTGATACTCTGATTGAGAATCCACTTGTTGCCCCTAAGAGAAGTTACTGGCATTTGGGATAAAATACCGAAAGAGGAGAAAATTTGTGAAATATGTCATTTGCAAATTCAAGATTTTAGCCATTTGCTATTTGTGTGCTTGGAGTCATAAAAGGCCAGGCACATGTTCTTAAGACCATTATTTATCAAATGTAATATTCATTTCGCCCATGAGGCCCGTTTATTTGTTTTGTCCCCACCAAATGTAATGGTCTGTTATAGGATATATCAGTTTAAAAAAAAAGAAAATTGGGCTATTTATTAGGTAATTTTTAACTCCATTTTGTATGTTGTAATACTCTGGTGGCTGGATATTTGATTGTATACATGTTTTAATATTTCTCCTCTTCTCCATAGGAATTTTTTGACTTATTTATGTATTTATCTTTCTTGCACACTGCGCAGTATGCCACACTCCATGTCAGCCCTTTCAGTGGGGGCCAGGACTCGCTGCCCCAGACTCCACCGCACTATCCCGTGCGCGCAACATTATCGCTGCACCAGGAGGCGAAAGCATTTAAACAGCTGCGGGCTCCCGAGGTGTGGGACGCCCGTTTGCCACACTCCACTTCAACCCTTTCAGTGGGGGCCAGGACTCGCTGCCCCAGACTCCACCGGGCTAACCCCGGCATGCAACGTCATCGCGGCACCAGGAGGCACAAGCATTTTAACAGCTGCGAGCTCTCGAGGTGTGGGACTCCCGCTTGCCACACTCCACGTCAGCCCCTTCAGTGGGGGCCAGGACTCGCTGCCCCAGACTCCACCGCGCTATTCCGAGCACGCAATGTCATTGCCGCGCCAGGAGGTGCAAGCATTTAAACAGCTGAGGGTTCCCGCGGCGCGGGACGCACACAGGCGGCACCCGGGCCTGGCCCGTCCTTGCCCATCATTGACAGGAAGAGGCAGGGCAGGGCCACCCCTCTTTCACCTGACGTCTGGACTTGGACTGCGCGGTGGACCCCCTACGGACTTTGAGGTACCAAGTGCTAATATCTCTTCTATTGTCCGCTATTCTAAATTAAAGCCTGAGACAGAAGATAAAAGCTGGAACTTGAACTCCATATCATCTTGCATTGCCTTTATTTTAAGGACTTTTTATATGTTAAATGAAACTTTCATTTTAATAGTTAGGTTGTAGCCTATACGAGAGAGCTTGTGAAGATATTCCTAGTGTTGGTTCTATATGTTATAAGAATGGGGAAAAGAAAGACAATGGAAGAAAGGGGGGGCGGGGGAGGAGGTGGTGGTATTGGTAAAAGTAGCAAAGGGAAAAAGGCTAGGTAGGTAGTTAAAAATGCAGGTAGTAATTGTGTTTTAGATCTCATTGATACTCATTGGTGAGTGTGAGGAGATACTAGTAGCTGAGCCAAATGTGCAATTAGAAAGGGATAAGTCTCCCCCTAGATCTACCCAAACCACTGATGGAAGTCCAAACCGTAATTCTGCCATCCCCGCCATGTTTCTTAAAGCACGTAAAAAAGGGCCTACCACCACTATTGCTGAGAGAAAGCAGGGCCTTGTGAGGATAGGCGAATCGCCTACTAGTCCCCCTAGGCCAGCTGGCAATAATCCCCAACACGTTGACCCCATAATTACATGTACAAACAGGTTTTCTGCACTGTCGAATACTGAAGGGGAAGAGTGGCCCCAACTATCCAAGTCATCGTCAGCTAGTACTACAGGGGTAGACGCAAGTCATAATACAGACTCCCAGGATGTGATCCATCTGGTCCACATGCTTCGTTCTGAAATAGAGATTATGAAAACAATGATTGAGGACCTTGCCACTATGGTGAGGCTTTTATCGCAAAGGGAGTCTTCATGTCTAGAATGTGCTAAACAAAATGGTGAGCAATCCTTCCCTACCTAGGCAATCTACCAATTCAGAGAGAGTAACAGCCCCCTTTTCTAGGGGTGGTATCCACAAAGGCAGTCTTCCGCTCCCTGAGGTGGCTAGTCCCTAAAATTCTGAAAATCCCACACTGTTATCATCCATTCCTAAGCATGTGTCTTATTCTAACCCAGGCAATTCTAATTACCGCAGTGTAGAAACCCCATGGGACCGGGTGATACATGGTAGACATTCTCATTCTTCCCTGTCTCAACACCCACAGTGTAACACCACAATCAGGCGGAGGAACAGAATGTTGATAAGGCATTTAACACACGTAGAATTTATATGGTAAATATACCCAAGTATGACACCAGCAAAGGCACAGAAAATGCGGATTCCCTGAACAATAAAGCTATTCACTGGATACAACATGTAAGGGGATGTCGTTCAGTGATCAGGGAGGACATTGTTAAGGCACGTAGGCTTACTGCCCCCCTTCATCAAGCGGATTGAATAGAGCTCAACTTCAAAAGAGAGGACTTTGTTGAAAATCTTTTTGTTATTGAATTTCAAACTTGCTCCCCTGATTCATCATCCATCCAGCTTAGACGAGCGACAAGCGCCTCCGAGTAGCCTACCTGGACAGCTTTCAGGACAGATGCCTATTAGAAAGATGGGATGTTCTGTGCTGGAGAGTAATGATTGACTCAGGAGCAACTAGAATACATCTGGGATCAATTGAAGTCCCAACAATCAATAGGGGAAGTCCTACTACTACTATCCCAAGCTTAGTAGTTGTTGGGTTCATAAGCTCCATAACCATGTCTCCACCTCTGATAAAGACACAGTGTGAGAATAGTTGTACAACTCCTAACAATCTAAATGAGCCATTATCAACTTGTTATACTTCCCAAAGGGAAACATAATGTCATGGAATATCGCAGGGATGAGTTCTAAGACATCATCTCCTGAGTGGCATGCCTTCATAAACTGCTATGATATTTGCCTCTTTCAGGAAACATGGCTAGTGGCACCACACCACTGTGCAGGTTATGTACATTTTCACATTCCAGCCCTGAGAGGGGCAAAAGGCCGCCCCTCAGGGGGGCTGACAATTTGGGTTCGTCAAGAATTAGGCATTATTATCGAGGAGCTCTTGACTGAGAATAATGATATCCAGGCCATGAGACTGAAAATGGGCCCACAAGGAAACATAGATATCTATAACATTTATCTGAGGGGAACTAGAGGGAGGAAGTCGGAAGTTTTAGCGACTCTCGACGACTTCCTTGACCTACATTCAGTAGATGCTACGGTTATAATTGTGGGCGATTTTAATTTGACTTTTAAACCCCTTGCTAATGAGGATTGGCATCTCACAGAAGAGGAAGATACACAGTGGGGCGTCCCAAAGCTTGAGCTTGCACCTATAAAAACAAGCATTTACAATGCAATGGTCTCGGCATTCTTAAAGTTAGAGCTATTGGCATTGCTCATGACATTATTTTTGTTTGTTTTTGTTTTTAAAACATTTAAAGAAACGGCATTGTTATTTACAATGTCAATAGCTTAATCTCTCTCAAATGTGAGACCTATTGCATTTGCACCCACACAGAGCCACACACACAAAGCCACCCACACACACAGAGCCACCCACACAGAGCCACCTACACAGAGCTATTCACATAGAGCAACCCACACACAAATAGAGCCACCCACACAGAGCTACCTACACACACACAGAGTTACCCACACACAGACAGAGCCACCCACGCATAGAGCCACCTACAAAAAAAGCTACCCACACAGAGCCACACACACACACACACACACACACACACACATAGAGAGACCTCTGCAGCAAACACATTAACCCACTGAGCCGACGAACCAGGATTTGATTCTGTACCCTGTAGAATACACAGGGAACAACGCAGCAGGCTCACTATACTGTTTTAGAAGGAAAAAAAGCTGTGTATACACATTCGACTCTGCAGCAAAACGCCACTCATATGGCCCACACTAATTCTAAAACTCAGAGGACAGCAGCCAATTATGGTACATGCAGGCTGCATAACTCCACTAACCCCATTGACCGCCTCACACTGACATGCAACGTCTATGGTTCTTCTCCATGATACAGTACTGTACACAGCCAACGGACCTGGCATAAAATAACTGGAAAGATGCACCACATATTGCTGGCTAATCACCGGAAACTAATCTAGTCCACAACTGCAGGTCCCAACCAGCTAAATACTTGACATCTACTTAACATTCTACCAGACCCACCCCCCTTACAATATAGCTCTAAACATGCCTGCTCAGACCCATAAACCTTTCAACAACGTCTCAAATTGGACAATGCAGGGAAGGCAGCAACAGGCAAAGAAGGGGACCTGCAGTGCTGTTCAAAGCAGTCAGCTTACTGTAAGTAATCAACTGCGCTCTTACGTTTCACAATTCATCTGCCACACTAAGTGATGCATTCCTTAATCCAATAACCGCAAGTAGGTGGTCACCACGCACATGGGGACACTTCCCACAGAGGAACACCGAATACAAAACACCCTTACAAATTCATACCCAATACAGCAGTGAATCTTGCAGCCAAGCGTTTTGGTGGGCCACACGGCGGTGGTAAGCGCTATTTAAATGTTTCAATACAGTTAAAGCAGGAAACAATACTGCAACCCTTGCTGGAGGGTGGGAACTAGGCGAACAGTTGTAAGGTGCTGGCAATTGTCTGGCATGGGGCGAGCGTTTTCACAGGACCGATTCACAAAGCTGTGGGTTACACCTAAACATACAGATTCAGTTCATTAAGCACTATCTGTGGGTAGTTTCTTTAGGCATAAGACGCGAGTATGTTCTACGCCCAAAGATTCAAGATGACGTTATTTAAACCTGGAGTATGAGGACCTATCCCAAAAGTTTTTGTGAATCGTACCCAATAAATTGGTCAACTCACAAAACTTTAAACCCTAAGAATTAAGGCGGCGGTCTGGACAATATAGGTAGTGCTTGTGCTCTTCTGAAATGCGGCATTTTCACTGATGTATTCATTGTGTTTGTCCCTCCTTAGTCTGCTAGTCATCTCCCATGGCGACTGGCCCTATTACATTAACTCTGCACTACTGTTCAATGTATGCTGCTTGTGAGCACTACTTTGTTTTCCCACTCGCTCGTATTACAGGAATGGGGTGTTTTCTGTGCTTGGCGATTTTCACCATGCCATCCCCTCTGCCGTCTCCCTCTGCACTTCTGCTCCAATCACTCTGCTTTTAGTGCGGGAGGTGCTTTCTGCTCTCATTCATCACCCTCCACATACATCCGATGCTGTACATGTTAGGCGCTGTTTGTTTTTTTTTTTTGCAGTTTTATATAGCGCGAACTCGACCCGAAGGCAGAACGTTTTACATGAGCACCAGTTGTTGTAGACGGAAAGATTCATTACTTTTTTTGTATGCACGGGGAGATTAAGTGATTTGCTTAGAATCCCTGTGGGGAGGAGATGAAGGGTGCTGGATCCCGGTTGTGACCTCCTTCCAGCTCTTCGTGTCTCTGACACCACGTCCCTATCGTAAAGACTATTGCTCTCCAAGGGATTGGACACCACCCTTATTCACAAGAGAGCGCGGAGGCACAGATCTCCATAAAAAAGGCAACTGTGACTCGCATGCACAACCACAACAGGTCGATCCCGAAAAACACAAATTGTGGGAGCTACACAAATTCAGCTAAAAAGAATAGTTTTACATAACACATAAACTCTCACGAGGGCAGGGGATTCCAGTCGGTGTCTCCTGGGCGCTGTTCAGTTTCAGGCTCTCAGAGTCTCAGGGAGAAGTTGTCCAATGAGTGTCTTCCTGGCGGCTCCTGCACAGAAGCGTCCCTGTTAATGTTTTAGACGCTCCCGGAAGGGGATTTGTTGTGCCCAAGCCCAAAGGCTGTAGAGAACACGCCCTGATCCCCCCTTGCGTTGCAGCCGTTGCCTGATAGAAGCTTCCCCGTGAAAGTTTTCTTCCCGGCCCTCCAGGCTCCTAGACAGACGTCTGCAGTGCCACTTGAATGACAGGGTCCGAGCCCTGGCAGCTTTTAAAAGATGTAACAAAGCCCCCCACTGCCCGTTCAGCGAGGAATTCTGGTAAGTCACGGACCCTGCCCCAGCCCTAAAACAAGGCAGAGGAAAAGGCACACCACCGCCTTTCTCCGAGGCAGAGCAGAAATGCCTCGGAGAAAGGCAGCGGCATTTTCGGATTCGGGGGCGTGTTTGTCTTTTCTCTCCTCCAGCCATTGGCTGGAGGAGAGAATGAGACTTCTTGCAAAGAACACGCCCCCCGATCCGAAAAGGACGGGGCCTGATCGGAATGACTGACCTCTTCTCCAATGGCTGGCCAGCATTCAAGAGGCCAGCCAATGGAGAACAGGGGAGAAGAGGGGCGGGTTCAAGCCCCTCTTCTCCAAGTCATTAAATCTCTCGACTTCCGGTTCTGCCTTCGGCAGACCGGATGGTCCCGAGACCTAAAAAGGGCGGATGTGACTATGCAAATTAACTCCATCTGCCTGGAAAAGGGTTTGCGGGCGACAAACAGAAGGTCCACATCAGATAGTTTTGGGGCAAATACATTTAATAATGGATCGAGTGCCAGTCACATAGACTATATATTAATTAGCCTTAAATTGTGGCACACCCTTGGTAAAGTAAATAGTAAATTGAACCTTGTATAGCGCACTACTCACCCGCAAGGGTCTCAAGGCGCTTGTACGAAAACCGCTGTGGAACCCATCCTGGCTTTCCCTGTGAGGCGTCCACTCCTGGGCACCCCCAAGGTGGAGGCCAGGCATCCTTAGCGTTGTGGGGGCCGTTGTGGAGATTAAGCAAGCTATTGCCCAGAGTTGCAGAGTGGGACTCCATGATTGGAATGGCACCGAGGCAGGAATTATCAGGTCCGTGGAATTTTGAGCCCAAGACCCACCAAGGCGAGGAATTGAACCCTGGTCCCTGGCTAGACCTCTGCATCAGGGGCTGCCGCTCTAATCATTGAGCCACACTTCTCCATGGTGATATGGTTGTGGGGGAACGGATAGAGAGCGACCATAATCCCCTGTGTGCGACAATGGGATTTTTGCGGCAAAATGCATCTACACAAAGTGGGAGCGAATTTGCTTTCCTGTGAAGTTGTCCCCACTAATGGCATGAGGCGCCTAAAATGGGTGAAGATAGTAGAAAAGCCTGAATTTATAACTAGTATCTCTAAGGAAATTGATCATGCCCTTACTGAGCTAGAGACTAGCACACCTGCCATTTAAGTACCAGAGCTTATCACGTAGACCCACAATAAATTCTTTGCCCTTCTGCGCACTTATTTTGTTAAGCAATGTAAGCCTAAAAAAGCTATAAATCAGAAAGGCTGCTGCTGGTTTAATAAGGAATGTAGACAGGCAAAAGAATCACTTGGGAAAGCTATTAAAGTAGGTGAGCCCGCCGCAGTGCGAGCAGCTAGACAGATATATAGGAATACCCAGAAAAAAGCCAAGAAAAATTGGGATGAGAAAAGACAGCAGGACCTAAAGAAGGCTTGCGCCTCGAGTCACAGCAAACAGTTTTGGAATATAGTAAAGTGGGATAGAGGAGGACAACCTGAACAACCACAAAATCATGTAATGCAGGAAGATTGGGTCAATCATTTTAAACCACAATATGCTTGTAGCCCCCTTGAGATAAACCGGGTCGAACAGGCTCACTTGCTATATTCAGATGAGGTTTTTTGTATTGCTGACATCAATATAGCCCTTAGATCTGTAGCAGGTGGTAGAGCACCTGGCCCTGATGGTGTCCCTGCAGATATGTTCCTCTATGATAAAATAAGATGATGTAGGTACATCTTGTTGCTGGCTAATGCGGTTCCCAAGTGCGCGCCAGTACCTGACTCGTGGGAAGGGGCAGAAATCATCCCAGTTTATAAAAAGGGGGACAAATCTCAGCCAGGTAATTATAGGACCATCAGTTTAATAGATTCTCTGCAAAAGATAATGGGGAGGCTAAGTCTAAATAAGATCCAGGAGTGAATAGAGGAGCATAGCATTTTATCCCCCCTGCAGGCTGGCTTCCGGTCATATACTAGCACCATAGACCAGGTGTTTCGTTTTATTTTGTTGTACTGGAAGACGGTGGTCCTGGGCAAAGGCAGCTTGTATGCTGCCTTTGTCGATCTAAAATCGGCATTTGATCTTGTTCCCCGTTCTAAATTATGTGTGATTTTACAGGAATTGGGGATACCTCCCGAATTGCTGACACTCATTATTAGAATGCATGAGGGTAACTATGCTAAAATTCGATGGGGCTCCAAGGGAATGGTTACTAGGGCTTTTCCAGTAGAGAGAGGTGTGCGCCAGGGTTGCGTAATGGCACTCACGCTATTCTCCTTGTTTATCAATGGAATAGTGAATTGCATGGAGTATACTACTACTGATGCTCCGACACTAGCAGGTGAAAAAATCCCTATTTTAATGTTTGCGGATGACACATTGATTATTTCAAAGACCCCTAGTGGCCTTCAGCGGGCCCTGTTAATTTTTTTGAAGTTTTGCACTGAGCGGGATCTGGAAGTTAATGTGTTGAAAACTAAATGTATGTCTTTTAACCAACACAGAACTTTTAAAGGTAGTATTTCAGTGATCAATCATCCATTGGAGCAAGTTAAAGAGTTTACTTATCTGGGGGTTAACATACAGAGTGATTTAAAATTGAACCAACAAATTGACCTGGCGACACTAAAGCACCAGCAATTGGCAGGAGTGCTCCAATTGGGGTATAATGCCTCACTCACAAAACCAATTAGTCCGGTACTCCAGGTATTTAACATGAAAGTGGTTAGCTCAGCCCTCTGAGTAGCAGAAAAATGGGGGTGCGAGAACCTGACAAAACTTACCATAGTGGAAAATAGGTTCCTACGTAAGATTACTAATCCCACTCAAAGTACCCCAGTGTATCCCCTACTTTACGATCTTGGGAGAAAGCCCTTGGCTGATATTGCAGTACTACGTCATTATTATACTGGCGCAGATTATGGACAACACCTGAATTGATATCATATGCTGCAGGCTTTATGGATATAATAAAGGCTGATAACTTCCATCAAATTAAATGGTTACGAGAGGTTCGAGACACCCTAACAAGTATTGGCCTGACAACACTATGGGATGATCCAGGCACTGCTTGCTTCCCCCCAAAAAAATTCTTAAAAGAAAAATACTGGGAGATGGTAATGTACAAAACCCTGAGAACTAACGAGTCATTATCGCTTACAGGAATTTCTTCTGGAAATAAAACACATCCCGAGACTAGAACATCACCGGGACACAATAACTAAGCCACATGATCGAAAGTTATATTTCCAGCTTAGGGTGGGCTCATTACCTTTAAGAGCTTTCACTGCCAGATGGGCTAAACCAGGCGATAACAAGTGCCCAATATGCCAGGTACATGTGGAGTCGGTTACACATCTACTGTTTGCTTGTCCAGCATATACTGCCCCACGACCCGCATGGCTGGTGCCCATTTGCAAAAGGTTGGGCACTAGGAGTGAAGAAGCTGAAAGAATTTTACGTACTGATACGTCAACTCCCATCAATGTAGCAGTAGCAAAATTCCTAGGTGGGCATGGGCCATAAGATCGAATTTTTCTATCCATACAATAGGAGGGTATTAGCCATTGCATGTTTTGCACATGCACCAGGGGATTTATAGCCATACTCCATTACTAGCTGCTATTAGCTTTAGGGCTAAAGTTTTGTGTTTCTTTTGATGATAATCTCATAAATGTATTTATTATTAAGCATACAGTAATGTTTTTAAAGTTTTTATTGAAATCTGGTTTTTATGATGATCTGATGTAATTTCCATAAGCAAGTTTTTTAATCAAGCCTGGCATTGTGTGTAATGAAATATTTTTGTACCATGCTTTTATGACTGAATTGTCGAAAAAAGCTTGTTGGATTGAATTGGACAAAAGTCTTCTTTAAGAGGCAGCCATGTACAAAGGAAGAATTATGTATTGTATGTAAAGTATTTCTTGGTTAATCTGTAGTGTTTATTTTTGTGGACCTCCGTAGGAGTTCCATATCAAAATTAACTAAATTTGTTTTGGGCAGCCTTGTTGCAGGATTGGTAGGTGCAACTAAGAAAGTGCAGTAGATAAGGGTGGCAGGGAAGCCTGAAATGAGACAGTGAGGCCTAAATGAGGGATAGTGAGGTTCACAGGCTGGTAAATCCAAGAGTCCTCCTCGCTACTATGAGGCTGGGAAACTGTAACGTATTAATGGAAAGGGTTCTTTCGAGATCATGATATTGGCTCCAAGGATAACGTTTATTGAAAACGCAAATATTCAGCAGGAACCAAGCACCTTTTATGCATCCTCAAAGTGTGCCTTAGGTACTTCACTGGGTGCCTCAAAATGGAATTGGAAGAACAGAGGGACTCTAGTCTTCCTCTTCTCCTGGGGATACTACAACTAGGATAATGGCACAGGAACATGGGCCACTGCCTTCCTGTGAGGTGACTGGCCATAGAAGGCTGTGATGTCATCTCTCTTATCCACAACTTGCTAGCGAAAAACACTTTCCATCTTGACAGCAGCAAAATGGCTCTGCCATCCCCTTCTATGTCAAGGGTAATCCGGACACAAATACAGCTATCCTTGTCACCAAGTTCACGGTCATCAGATGAGTAGTAGATTGCCAGAATAAAGAGAAGTGGTATCAAGTTTATAATACATTGACTGGGAGATGGAGGAGGAGATGATGATATGTGTAAGAACATCCAGCAGCCCTGGTCTACTGAGTGGGAGGGCTTGCTGAAGGGTTGGGTCGCTCATTTTAGCAAGACATGTAGGCCTGTTCAATTTCAAATGGCTTGAAAGCTTGACATGGGACAGTGAGGTTATAAAGCTGGGCTATGTCCTATTGAGGAAAGTACATGATGCATAGCTGCCTGTGAGATTTGAGGTTGTAGATGTGTTCCTTACTCTAGGTGTTGTGGGAGAGCCAGGTATGCATTACTTCTACCCAGTTTCTAGTCTTTTCTTCATGTGTATAGTTTTAGAGAGCTGCATGGAGACCTAGCTCAAATGCTACATCGAGGAGAATCAGGTTCGCAACACCCATTGGACTCAAAGGGCTTCAGCCCCCCGCCCCCGTCGTGTGTGGCAGCCCGGAATGAGACAGTTTCTCCGGCACACACACAGCCGCACCAAGCACTTCACAGGTCTTTAAAAGACCATTTGCATGTTAATGAGGCCTCGCTGTTGTTTCACCCCTTCTAAGAGCCCCTGCAGCCCCACTCTGCCTATTGCTTAAAGATTCAGCCCCCCCCCGAAATTTTTTCTTAGCCCCCCCCGAAATTTGGCTCTAGTTGCGCCTCTGAGGAGAATTACACACAAGCTTCTGTCAGGCTTTAGATCAGGTTGCTGTCAGGAGAGGCTTGTACTGGTGAAAAGAGGCCTGGGAAGAGGGACAACAGGCATTTCATTTTTGTTTACATAAGAGGTGGGGGAATGGGGGACAAACAAATATAAAATTAAATGTACCTGCTGCCCTCCAGCATCACGTTGCGCTTTTTCACTCCTCTCCACCGCTGCAGGCGGGCTCGGGCTCCCAGACTGCCCTGCAGCCAATCCTGAAGCTGCTCTCACATGAGAGCCGCTTCAGGATTGGCCTGAGCGCCGATGATGTGCGCCTCAGGGCAGACCTGGAGTCTGTGCCTGCTCTCTCCAGCCCCAGCATGGCAGCTGGGGTTGGAGAGGGGTCACTGCGCATGTGGCTTTCAGCCGGCCTGAGACGACGGCCAAAAACCACATGCACAGTGTAGGTAATTCCCACCACTCCTCCTCCTGCCTATCATAACACTGGCCCCGCCCCAAGCTGAACAAAGCGATAATTAAACCCGTTTTTTAAAAACAATTTTTAAAGTGCTGGCAGGGGGGGGGGGGCGCGCGCCTCGGCCATAGCAGAGGAGCTGCCGCTGGTTGCAGTACTAAGAATGCATTTCTAAAATAACTGATGGTGCTCTTCACATATCAGATGAAGGTGACTCCTGCCTCATTATGCTCATTGCCCTATTAGTTGCCTTCAACGTTGTGAGCCACATCACTCTCTTGAAAATGTTCGAATGGATTGAATCGCAGTTTGTGAATGTCCACAAACATAGATTAGTGGGTAATAAAAAACGTACAAGATCAACCCTGCCTTTTAAAGCCTACTTCCAACCCTCACAGCTGCATATTTCTCTGAATTCAAGGCGGAGAAATCCTCAGTAGTAAATGCAATTACCCCCTCAGGGATCCTTTTGTGAATAGCTGGTAGGTATCAATGGGAATATTTTCAGCCTTAAACAAACATTTGCAAATGTGTGCTCACTTATTTGGATTTATGAAATGTGACTTTAGTTCTGCATGAAAGACGTTTTTTAGAGTATAGTTTTTTTTGTTGTTGTTAACTTAAATAAATGATATTTAAACTTCACCACTTGAACTTGCATGAAAGTTAGGAGTTGTTAGTCAGCCGGCGGTACCAGACCACAGAAAAATATTTTTATGACTAATTTTTACGTCACTGATATTCTTTCCTGTGGCTTCCCGCTCTGGGAGTTCCCTGACAGACCTTGTTCTTGCATGTCTGCTGCCTCCCTTTAACCTGACTCACCCTTATTCATGTGGTACAAGAGAATAAATAGGGCATCAGCTGAAAAATAGCCCTTGTTGTGTCAGCGAGACGTAGAAAAGGAATTAAAGTGAAAAGAGCCTTAGATAAATTATGTTTTTTTTCAGAGCATTGCCTCTCGACCCGTTAATAAGAACACGGGAAACGGAAAACCACAGGGGTGAGACAGGCAGCAGTGCAGGTGGCAGGCAGACAGGTTGAAGCAAAGAGCCGGAAGGTGGACGACTGTTGCTTACAGGCATATTGATTCATCCACTTCCGTGCTCTCCTGAGGCAGAAAACTTCTTCCATTGAGGCATGGCGGGAATCGTCTCCATTGCGTATGCTGTTGCGTGTTAGGCCAAACGTGAGAAGTCTATGTAGAGGGGGCGTCACGCGCGCCCTACAGTATTGCAAACCTGGAAAACGTCCAAGGCCGTAGCATGGGCGATATGTACCTGTGCAACATGTATACATATTACGTTTTAATGGTTATATACGAACATTTGTACAATACATCAGGATATCAAACTGATCTTAAATGGACACATTTTTTTCCTGACTAAAAAGCCCTGCTGTAATTAATTACAAAACACGTATTTTCGATATTCTCGGATAGGAACTACTTCACAAAACGTGTACTAACTTTTGAAAAATGGTCTTGCGCGCAAATTGATTATTAGCAGTATAAATCACGGAAGCCCGACTATATGTGTGCAAACGCAGGCCAAACAATTGTGCAAAGGAATTTTTGCAGATGGGCGCATTCATTGATGCAGCTCGGAAACTGAAACAGTAATGGGTATTAGACGCAGAGACGTTTTAAGGCATGGGCAAAGTGGGCTCTGGCCCAGGGCCCCAGCCTTTCAGGGGGGCCCCTTGGAGCCAGGTCTGTGCTGCAGATTCTTGTCCGAATGACTTTGAATAATTCTTAAACATATTTTCTAAATACCGTTTTCCATTAAATTATTTTAAATGAGGGTGATGTGTGAGGGTGCATTACAGATATTTTGCAGAGAAAATGTTGTGTTTATGTTTCATGCAACATCCCTAAAAAGAAGTTTCTTTTAGACCAAAACAGGACCTCACATATGAGAAATGGGAGGGTGTCACACAGAGATTATTTGCAATAATATTAGTTAGCTGCTGCTGTGATACAATATTGAAAACACATAATTATATCTGAATATTAGATATAAACACAGTTAGAATTTCAACAAGTGTGTCTATGCACTGTCAGTCACATGTCCAAAGAGGGCATGAAATAGCTAAAAATGGATCATAAATTCGAAGCTGATCCAAAGAGGGGCCCCAAAAATACCTCTGGCCCAGGGCCCCCAAAATCCTTAAGATGTCCCTGATTAGACGAGGAGCAAAAGTTGAGAAGAGTGTCTAATGCAAATTGCACATTTACAGTATCTACATAATAAAAATGATAAAAGGGCAAATGAGCTTATAGCCATACTTGTAGGGGCGGCTGGTGACATTTGAAAGAGGTGGGGCGTAAAATGATAGGCATTCTGCACCGTTGCGAGCGAGCGTAGCGAGCGAGCCCGAACCACCATAAGGGGTATGCATTTTGTTATCCAATGCACGCACCCAACAAGCAGGTATTTCAGTACCTCCAGGAATAGTGTGCTTTCCCACCCAGGGAAAACATGGTTGTTCAAAGAGCGAGGAGGCAACAAAAGAAGGGCTTCACTGGCAAACACTGTAATGTGGCGCTAATGTGTTTAGGTGTGAATAAATCAATATGGCCACCTTGCTTTAGTTAGTTAGTTATTTCTCATATTTTGAATGTTTTATTTCTCTCTACCCTGAGGCTGCACTTAGAAATTGAAAAATGTCAGCAAAAGTCTACGTTTACAGCAAGGGTTTTTCTTTTTTGGATCCATTTCACAAGGAAGCAAATAAACAAAAGGAGGAAAGAGAAGGTAATACCTGTTTCTTGAAGTCTCTACTACATGAGGAGAAGCGAGACAGAGAGGGAAGAGGGGGAACAAAGGAGGGGGGAGGCAGCTGCCAGCAGCGGGAGAACTGGACTCAAGCAGCGACTTACGACAACAGACAGCGCTATAAAAGACTTGTGTTGAGCGTAGTGTCCAATACCTACTTCAAAATGAACAGCACCATGCTAGACTCAGACTAGTACTGGTCACAACGGAGGAGCACACTACCACATAACAAGAGACATATAATGTTCAGAATAGTAATATAAACAGAAATATGTGTGTGAAGTCAGACTGAATTTTATAATAATATCATGCCAGTTTTACGTGCACTTATAGAAATACTTACCAACACATGGATGGCCCCGTAGCGCTTTGGGAATCTAGGCACCCTTTGCTGTTTTGGCATTCATGGCGACCAGAGCACAGGAAGGTGACATGTAGCTTACCGACTAATGTGGGTGAGATTGCTCCTGGAGCTAACTGCTGGCATCAATGTGTGCCGTACAAATCACAGGTTCCAAACACTGCAGGGCCGACTCAAACATTCAGCCAGTTGTGGCTCTGCAGAAGGAACAGCTGCCACTTGGGTAATGGTAACACCAGTCATTACCAACTGTGAAAAACTCAGCTGGCAAGCGCTGTATAAAATAAAAGGTAGCTTGGAACTTCATAGCACCTATTGTTTACAGCATTTAATATATGTAGGTAAGATTCTTCGATGTGGTGTGCACGCTTCACACGAGCCTATGCATAAATTGCATGAACTCAGTGTACCTTACGTTCCCTTCAAGGGAGGGTCACGAAGAGAATATGGCCTGTGAATAGATCTGGGGTGGTCCTTGTAGCGTGTACCACCGTTCATCCCAATGTTAACAATATTGTCTCTCGGCCCCTCATTGCACTCTGCCGTGGGGGCCATTATGTTGCGTTACGGCAGTGGACGTGGTGTGTTGGGTACACCACCTGCTTAGATAAAATGTCGGTGTGAGCCCTGCAGTCTCAGCGGCTAGTTGCCCCGACGTGCGTCCTTGAGTCTTGACAGAGCACATCTCACAATCGATTGAACATCTATAGCGCCTACTGAGACCTAATGCCCATTGCTTATATCTGTAAAAAACGAAAGCAGGTCGCGCGGGGTGGGGGGCCGAGGGAGAATAAAATTAAAATTAAAACAAAAACTTACCTGACCCGACCGCCTCTGCTCCTGGTCCGCGTTGGCGCCTCTGCCCCCTTCAAACAGGAACACCACGTCAGCACACTGGAGTGGCAACCCCTCAGCCAATCCTGGCGCTGCTGCAGCGCCAGGAGTGGCTGAGGGCACCGCTTATGCTTCGCCTGCCCATTAGGAGACCGAGGGGCTCCTAATGGGCATGCGCAAGGCAGTGAAAACACAAGGACGCATGACTGGGCACAGGCTAAATATGAGCTCACCATGCCCTCTCATGCGCACTTGTGCTGCCTTTCCCTGGCTTGTCTGACAATGCATGTCAGTCAACATGACGCCGGACCGCCCACGGTCCGACGTCATGCTGACTGACATGCATTGTCAGTTCTCCCTCGGCGTCTCTGAACTTAAGTAAACTAAGTTCAGAGACGCCGAGGGAGCTGCGGGTGTGGGCAGGGGCGGGGGGGCAACGCCCCCACGCCCCAATGGATGTACCGCGCCTGCATACTTGTACAAGTTAAACGCAGAGCAAAAGGAGATTTGTGCACGTGCCACCAGACAGAACACACTAATCCACACTTAAGTACTGTAACACAACATCTGCATCGGCAAACATCAAACAAAATGACAGCCGCCCTAAGAGGTAATTTATTATCAGTTTACCATGCAAACATTCTGAGACAGCAGATGATCATTTTCTGATGCAATTGAACATTATCACCCTTTAGATTTGAATCAGTTAGCTCAGGAGTACCGATAGAGGATATATGAATTACATTAATGGTAACATGTAATTATATTTGATTTCTAATGTTTGCTGAGAAGCAATTACATTACAGTGAAGGAGCTGTCACTTTGCTGCATTTAAATGTCTTAGATTCACAGATACTTTGCTTGACTCAAAGATAGATGAAATCAAAAATTCAAAAACATGCTGCCAAACAGAGAAGACTGCATTTATAGATGAAGGAACATTTAGGAATGTCTGTTTCCTAATAAAAAACATTAGAACCTGGTTTGTCAGTGTCACTGCCAGGTCAAGCTATAGACATAGGGTGACGACCGCTGCTCTCAGATATTTAAAGATATTTAAATTATTTTCTGACCTATAATCACTTCAAAATATGAACTTTTGAGGGGAACTGAGTGTAAAAAACACTCTCCTGCCTTTTTAGTATGGGACGCCTATCTCAAGTTGCTTTGTTTCATCTGCGGAAGATAGATCGGGAAATTCCTGTGACTTCCATTTGGCCTTTTGTCTGCCCCTCTGGGGATTTACAAACCATCTGATACCTTTCTGCACTGACTCGGAGTTTGGGGTACATATTTAATGTTGCAATTCGACCACATCATGCTAATAGCAGAGGGTCATTTAAACTTGGTTATTGAGAGATTTTTGTTTATATCACTCATATGGATGGTGAGATTTGAAATTAATGGAAACAAGACTGCCTTTAATCCAACTGAGACACTCAGTTTCCTTGGTTTTAAGAGTGACGCGATTTTAGTCCAATTCAACCTTCTGTTAGATAATGTTAAAGTGGAAATGGTAATCGTATGTAGTGTGGTACTCCTGTGAAACGTCTGTGAAAGCAAACTGGCCAGAAGCAATGCCTACTCTTGGGGTGCATTCAGGCTTTATTTCCAGAACCTATTCGATTCAGGCATCTGGAAACTGTTCAAAAGTGAGCATTGAGGATAAGAGTCATTCTAGTTGTTTTGTCGAATTGAACAAAGAAGCAAGGTGAGAAATCGCTTGGTGACTTGAGCAGATGGAAGATTAGAATAACTGAACCGTCTTTGGATTCTGCGTACAAGCGGATCTAGTACGACAGTTTATCTGAGCTGGGTGGGGGGGGGTGCATGCCAAGGATCTTCTGATCATAATTAAGACATAGAGTTTAATCAGTACATCCAGTACATTGGAGTTAGAAGTGGCTTAATGTTTGATGGTTCCAAGGTGGATTAGGTATTGACAGTACGATACCTAGCAAATACGCTTTATTCAATTTAAAAATGTTAAATCATAAAAGTACAATGCATTAAGAACGAGAATACATCAATTCATATGTGTAAGTTTAACAATACATTAAAAATAACATTGATTAAAATGTAGTGATAAAAAAGAACTACAAACTAATTTGCATACACTGCCATGTCATACATAAAGTCCATAAACAGTTAAGGAAAAGAGGGCCCTTGTAGCTTGATGAAGGCAGGTTGACATTGTCTCAGGCTTTGCACTTTTAAAATCCATCTTTTCCTAATTAATTAAAATATAAAACTTACAGAAGAAAATAATATGAATTGTAGTCTGTGCAGATATATCATCACAATGGCATGGGCCTAGAGAGTGTGACCAGTCAGGGAATGCAACCATGTTATGGAAATTGCCTAAACGTAGGTGGGTCAATAGCAGTTCAATTGTGATAACACTACCTATAACATTACTGTTTTATTGAAATCAAGGTACATTACAGAAATATCAAATGCGACACAACTGCTACCAAGGAACATCAGCAAAACATAAGAGATACACGCAATTGGCCACGAGTTTTCAATATCTTTGCTCAAATTCTAAGTTAGGGGATGGGATAGTTCATTTCAGATATTTAATAATTCATTTCTTTAGACAAATGCATGAAAAAAGGAAACATTTTACATAAAAAAAATGTGTAAAATAAAAACCACTTTCAACTAATTTAAAGAAATGTGAATTAAGCTGTGAAAAATATTCCCTAGAGCTATAGCTATTTCTATATTAATCATGCTTTCCAACAATTCTTGCTCTTGAGCTCTTGACTCATGCCATATTTAAAAACACACGACGAGGATGTGTACCCAATTACAAAAAAAAAATCTAAAAGCAAATATTGGAAAATTTACAGTGTAGCACAGAAATGCATAGTTCAGTTAAATGCCATGTGTTGGCCATCCATTATTAATTCCAGTACGTCACCCGAAGATGCATATCTCACATGGAGTTTGGGTATACATTCTAGGTATTAAACACAAATTCCAGTTCGTAGCTATTTGTTAGTAAAAGTAACAGTTTGTTTTCAATTAAAAAATGGTTAAGATAAAAAGATGTGCTTCTTTTCTAACGTTAATATTTTAAGTAAAATTGTTGTAGCAAAGAAGTGAAATCTTGGGCGTCACATAATTCACAAACGTTGTTAGTTGACATAAAGATTTTAAAAAAATGTCATAAAACGCAAAGATGAAAGTTGATCTTTCTGTGCCAGTTTCATATTTAATACAATATTAATAGTTCTGCTTCTGGAAATAAAATCCTACAGACACATCCAACATTCGACCAATGTTCCCAGTGGACAGCAACTATTTGAGGGATTTAATAATGACAAACAAATTATGTTTTTTGTTGCTGCATTTGAAAAATTCATGACTGGTTCATTGCTGTGATCTATTTTTCACAAATCCATTTGTTGTATTTGTACTGTTTGAGAAGTTTTTGAGAGTATATATAAAGTTTAATTTTTGATTGTATGCCTATTGTTTAAACAAACAATAGGCATAAAATCAATCTGGCATAAAATACAACACATTAAATGGTCTTTAAATAAAATTACAGAATTAAGTGTGAATAAATACTAAAGACCAATTCAATCAGTGATTGGTCTGAGTCTGTTCAAGTAAAAAACAGCATAAAAAGCGACAGCTAGATAAAACGTTTCTTCACTTTTAGAAAGTTGGCATTTTCTTAATTTAACCATTCTGTACCCCAGCCGGTCTCTGAATACATGTCTGGGTTGGGTGGCAGCTGGGCTTTGTGGATTCCCTCTAGACAGTCACACAAAGGGAGCTTATTTGATTTGGCAATTTGTGGAGCACAAACAAATGCCCAAAGTTATCAAGGCACTAATACGGTTAGTCTGTTGTTGGAGGAGAAGAATTGCATGGCCCCAGTCCTAAGAGGAGGCATTACAAGAAAAGAGGCAGGGTGATTAAGACTCTAAGGAAAGTGTTTCCTTTCCTTTCTTTCCCCGCCGCCAACAGGCAGCCTTGGCATTGATTATGTCCAGGTTGGATCACTGCAATGCGCTCTACTGCGACATCAATAAGACGGCTATAGCCACGCTGCAGCTTGTCCTGAATGCGGTGGTTAGACTCATTCTTGATCCACCTAAATCCCATTCAGTCTCTGATACAACTTGCAATTTGCATTGGCTTCTGGGCAACACACAAATCACATTCAAAGCCTTATGCATTGTCCACAAGGCACTACACAATATAGGCCCTGATGGAATTAAGAACCAGTTCCAACGATATATGCTATTGAGGCAGGTGTGATCTGCAGGGAACAATTTGCTGGTTATTCCTAAATTCCGAGAGGCAAGATGGGGTTGGAGGGCGGTCCTTTTCTGTGGCTGCATCCAAGCTATGGAATACGCTTCCTTGTTCCATTTCTTGTATGCAGGCCCACCTTCCTTTCCATAAGGCTTTGAAATCCCAAAAGCGGGATGATACCATCCTGTTTATCTGAAGATTGAAGGACACATTTTTTTCCACCAGAACTCCAAGGTTTTTTGCGTAGTCAACTGGGTTGGGAAGTTGACCAAGCATCTCTGGCCTTTAAGATTGGGTCCAAATGAATGATTGATTACCAAAGATCAAAACCTCAGTTTTATCACCACTGAGTCTGAAGTAGTGTTTTGCCATCCAGATGGCCACAGTCTGCATGCAGTTCTTGAAATTGGCAGAAGATGCCTCTATGTCCTTCATAATAGACACAACTATTTGTGTGTTGTTAGCATATGATAAACCTTGTACCACAAAAGATCTAATCAGTTTGGCCAGCAGGGAGACATGTAGGTTAAACGGTTTGGGGGTCAGGGAGGAGCCCTGAGAAACCCATATGGAGTAGCTATGGGTTCAGAGTAGAAATGGGCCACCACCACTGTCTCTGACCTATCCGTCAGAAAGAATGAGAGGAGCTTCAGTGCTGAGTCTGCAATCCCAATTTACTGCAGGCGATCAACCAGCCGGGTGGGAGAGATGGTGTCAAAGGCCGTGGATAGATCCAGAAAGATCAGCACTGCAGCCTGTCCTCCATCCACCATGGAGTAGATTTTATTTACCGCAGATAACAGTGCAGTCTCAGTCCAGTGGTTACTCTTGAATCCAAACTGGGAAGCATACAGCAGATATTGTTGTTACAAATAGGTCATCAGCTGGAAATTCAGATGTTTCTCCAAGATCTATGTGGGAACCGGCAACAAAGAAATGGGCTGATAGTTTTTTTAATAGGAGGGGTCAAGGTTGGGTTTTTTAAGCAAAGGCTTTAAAATCGCATTTTCCCAATATTTAGGATAATAGCCAGAAGTAATCACCTTGTTAAGAGTTGATGTGAGGTTAGGAATAATGATATCAGCTCCCAGCTGCATCACTTTCGGTGAGCAGGGTTTTAGTGGGGAGCCTGATTTCACACTTGGAAGAAACTGGTCTGTCAAATCATGATTGAGGGGAGGAAAAGGAGACAGACAGTAATCCAGGCTTTTAGACTGTGGAGAGCTAGGGACTAAATAAATATCTACTAGGATGGCTAAGAGTTGAGATGATCCAAGGTAGAGTAGAGTAGATATCACATGTTTTGGTGTGAACAAAGTTTGCCATATGATTACAGAAGGCCCTAGAGGTTGTGTGCCATGCTCGTTCTTGACGGAGGAAGGCCTGCTTGTTTATTCCTAAGCTTCTCAGAAAACCAGGGAGAGGTAGGCTTCTTCCGCCGTGCACAGGATTCCTTCAGTGGAGCAAGTGAGTCAATGGCTGATGTAAGTCATGTAGAAAACTCTATTACTGCAAGATCAGTATCAACATGATCTATCCAATTGCAATCCTTCAGAGCCTGAGAAAAGGATGCCTTAATAATGCCTTTCCAATTCATCTTAAGCACCTTGTTACATCCCCCGGGCAGTCTTGTGTAAGGTGGAAAGGGAGAAGGGAACATCATGGTAATCAGACCAAATGAGGGGAAGGGGTTCATCAACCCTGAGACAGTAGTCTTTGGAAAAAGTACCCACCAAGAATATGGCCTGCTTCATGAGTAGATGTCCTTACTAATTGCGAGAGTCCACAAAATAGCATCATGTCTTTAAAAACGTGAGAGGCTTTACATGGCTCACTGTCTACATGGAAGTTAAAATTTCACGAAAGGGTGAGGTTTTGTTTCCCAACTTAGGGTTCTATTAACTGAGCAAACTCCAAGGTAAAAATAGACCTATATCCAAGAGGCCGATAGATCAGAATCCCAGCAAATGTTTCAGTTGGGCACACTTTTAGAGAAAAATATAATGCTTCACAGAGAATCATAAGGTTGGGAAGTGGCTCCATGAAACATGCATACAGAGGATTGTATTTAATTGCCAGTTCTATCAAGCTGAGTAAAAGTGTAGCCTGGAGGAACGGCATCCACCAAGTCAGGCCCTGATGAGTCCTAAGCCCACATTTCTGTGACGAAGACCCAGTCTGGCTCATGTGAAGCAATAAAGTCATCCACCTCAGTTTTATTTTTAACCTGCGATCTGGCATTTATGAGAAATCCAAGATAGCTGGTCTCAGTAGGAGAAGGGGAGAGTGAACGCATTGCCGATTTGAAGACGAAATGGGTTCCAACTGATCCAGCGAAAGGCCAGGACGAACATTTCACAGTCAGCAAATTCCTCCAAAATGGGCCCATATACATTCAAGTTTCCTGACTGTTTTGCTGGGGTCAAGTTTAATATTCATTTGATATGGATTAGCCAATGCCTAGCTAACCTTCAGAGATCAACACTATTTTGGTCAATAGACCATTAGTCGAGTAGTTAAGGATGATATTAACAAATTTATTAATTTTATCTTATATCCCTCAATAAAATAATCATAGA
Organism: Triturus cristatus; assembly: GCF_964204655.1. Taxonomy (NCBI): domain Eukaryota; kingdom Metazoa; phylum Chordata; class Amphibia; order Caudata; family Salamandridae; genus Triturus; species Triturus cristatus. The sequence continues at coordinate 1,365,281,126 of NC_140590.1, forward strand.
CTCCGGGTCATATTAAATGAATTTTATCTAATAACTCAGTCAAAATGAACGCTCATTTGTACAGACTCACAGTGCAAACTCCTTCAACTTTCATGGGAGAGAAAAATTCATTTATCAAAGTACATTCAATGTATAGACTCATTACACAAATGAATGCATTAGGAGTCATAGATAAAGAGCCAAAAGACATGATAAATCATACATATGCAAAAGATATGAAAATTTAAGACAGAATAATATTTACCAAATGGTGAAACGGGGAAACCCAACCCTCTGGCCAAAGGACTGATGGGCGTCTCCTGACTTAAGAATCAGGTGACAAAGACTATAGAACAGAAGCAGGATAATACTTACTACACTCCTCTAGAACCCCGACGCACCGGAGAGCATCCCTCTCTTACACTATCTCCCTCCACGATATTCTTCCGCAAATCTTCAATCTAATCAGGCTCTCTTTCAGGAATTAATCTTCCCAGTCTGTTCTTTTCTTTCCAGCAGCAGCTGTTGCCCAAACCTCACTCAGCATCGACGTCAACCCCTTTCTTAACTTAAATCAATCTAGTTATACTCTTTCATTCTGCATGTCCCACCCTCAAAAGTTGCAAATATCAATGAATCATGGACTGTGATTGGGCAGGTGTAGGGGAGTTGTCATCACCTCATGCTGTCATGTTTAATTTCTTAATTAATTCTTTGTTTAGCAAAACCCTCCCCCTTTAGCTCCTTTATTATTCTGCCTTATTATTTTCCCAGGCATCTGATGTATCAATTTAAACAGTTTTTCAATAGGATTCTTGTTAGACTTGGGGGTATTTAGTTGGCACAGGTATGCACTTGTGACAAATAGGGACCCTCTCCTCTAGTCAGGGTAGGGGGTACACTTCTAAAATAACCCCTGCTCACCACCTAGGTAGCTTGGCACGAGCAGACAGGCTTATCTCAGAGGCAGTGTGTAAAGCTTTTGTGAACACATACAATAATCAAGTGACAACACTACAGATGGACACCACACAGGTTTTATATAAAAAATAAGTATTCTTTATATAGATTTACCACAAGACCATTAAACGAAAAAAACACACAATAATGTTACTTTAGATGGTAGAATTTTGCTTAGTTCTCTTAAGTTCTTAAATGCGACACTTTAGGTCAAGGTACCTTTTGGATGCGACACGCAGGGCAACAAAAGTGTTGCAACGATGTTGATGCGATGATGTTTTTGGTGCAAAGAAATAAAGACGTGAAGATCTTCCAGATGCGGCACGCTTCTCTGATGTAGCGAGAAGTCTCGGCTCGATGCTTCAGCTGCAGCGGCGACACACTTTACGCGATGCGACGACAGCGGCCTTCGGCAGCGACACTCTTCTCCGACGGTTGCGAGACGCTTCCGCTCAATGCGATGTTGCAGCAGCAACATCCCTTTACACGATGCGACGACAGCAGCTCCGACGGTGGCACGCTTCTCAGTGGATGCGAGGCGCTTTTCTTGATGCGGTGCAATGCGACAACTACGATGGCTGCGATGGCGACACGCTTCTTCCTTGATGCGAGACTCTTCTCTTGATGCGGTGCAATGCATCAGCTACGATGGCGACACCCTTCTTCGGCGTTGCGAAACACTTCCTGGATGATGCGAGACGCTTCCGCTCGATGCGATGCTGCAGGGGCGACACAGTTTACGAGATGCGACGACAACAGCTCTGACGGCGGCACGCTTCTCCTTCTTGAGTCTCGCTTCCAGCTCCTTGCGACATGCAGTCCGTCAGAAGGCCCAACAACAGCAGCAGGCACTTCCAAAGAACTCTGGTGAGCTGGGGGGTGAAGTCTGTTGTTCCTGGGACTTCAGCAGGAGGCAAGCTCTTTTCCAAGCCCTTGGAGATCCTTCACAAGTTGAGCAAAAGTACACACAAAGTTCGTTTCTCCTCTCTTTGGCAGTAAGGCAACCACTGCATGCCAATCCCCCAGGTTCAGGGATAGTTTCCTCCTCAGCTTCTTCTGGTTCCTCCCTCAGCAGACGTTCTTCTTGTTTTCCCAAAGTGATCTAAGTTCTTGGGATCAGGGTCCCAATATTTATACCCAGAAATCCTTTGTCCTCTGAAGGTATGTCCTACCTTATCCTTACAATGCACCCTGCCCTTGGGCCTACCATAGGGGTGTCTGATATGAAGAAAAGGGAAGGTTTAGGGACTGGCAAGTGGGTGCACTTGCCCAGTCAGCATGGCAGTACCAGACTGCACGCAGGCTCTGCAATGGCAGACCTTAGACACATGTTTACAGGCTGCTTCTGTGGGTGGCACAACCAGTGCTGCAAGCCCACCAGCAGTATTTGGATTACAAGCCCTGGGCACTCCTGGTGCACTGTACTAGGGTCTGACAAGTAAACCAAACCAACCAATCATGGAACCACAAATTATACATTAACTTACAATAGGGAGCCCTTGCACTGTGGCACTGGACAGCAGTGGCACAGTGCCCTGAGAAACTAACACCAGCAAAAACATATGAGGCAACAGCGAAAAATGGAAGGGAGACCCATGCCAATGTGCCAGGTCTAACACGTGTCCCCTCCAGCTGAAATGTGGGGAGAACTACCCTACCTCCTGGGAGTTCTCATCACTAAGGCGGAAAAATCTGGACAGACCATCAGCATTGGCGTGTTCTGTACCGGGTCGATGTTCCACCGTGAAATCCATCCCCTGTAGGGAAATGGATCACCTTAACAGCTTTGGATTCTCACCCCTCATCTGCATCAACCATCTGAGGGGCCTGTGGTCTGTCTGAACCCGGAAGTGATTCCCAAACAGGTAGGGTCTCAGCTTCTTCAGTGCCCAGACCACAGCAAAAGCCTCACGCTCAATAGCACTCCACCTCTGTTCCCGTGGAAGTAACCTCCTACAGATGAAGGCTACAGGTTGATCTAGGCCCTCCTCATTCATCTGTGATAGAACAGCCCCCACACCATGCTCCGAAGCGTCTGTTTGCACTATGAACTCCTTGGAGAAGTTGGGTGCCAAGAGCACGGGTGCTGTGCACATAACAGTTTTTAAGGCATCAAAAGCTTCCTGACAGGTGTCAGTCCAAATCACTTTCTTGGGCTGCTTCCTGGAAGTCAGCGCTGTCAAGGGTGCAACAATGTTGCCATACCCCTTGACAAACCTCCTGTAGTAACCTGTGAGTCCTAAGAAGGCTCTCACCTCTGTCTGGGTTTTGGGCGGCTCCCAAGCCAGGATGGTTTCAATCTTGGGCTGTAGGGGCGCCACCTGGCCGCTCCCTACCTGGTGTCCCAAGTACACCACGGAACCCTGCCCGATCTGGCACTTACTCGCCTTGATCGTGAGGCCTGCCCTCCGCAGCGCCATCAACACTTCGCAGAGGTGGCGCAGAGTTTCTTCCCAACTGGCGCTGAACACTGCGATGTCACCAGGTAGGCAGCACTGAAATCCTCCAGTCCAGCCAACACCTGGTTGACCAACCTCTGAAAGGTGGCAGGGGCATTCTTAATCCCAAAGGGCATCACCCGGAACTGGTAGTGCCCATCTGGTGTGGAGAATGCTGACCTCTCCTTTGCCCCATCGGTCAAGGCGATCTGCCAGTACCCAGATGTTAAGTCAAACGTGCTGAGGTACCGGGCAGGCCCAAGCCGATCTATGAGCTCATCAGCTCTGGGGATGGGGTGTGCATCAGTCCTGGTGACTGCATTGAGCCCTCGGTAGTCCACACAGAACCGGAGTTCGGGTGTGGCACCCGGCGCGCAGCCTTTGGGACCAAGACCACTGGGCTGGCCCAAGGACTGCTAGAGGACTCAATTACCCCTAGCGCAAGCATCTTGGAGACCTCCTCCTTGATGCAAGCTCTCACCGTGTAAGTCACTCTGTAGGCCTTGTGCCTCACAGGTGTACTATCCCCAGTGTCCACCTCATGGACGCACCAATCAGTGACACCAGGAACCAGGGAGAACAGATCAGAAAACTTTCCCAGCAACTGTTGACAGTCATTCTGTTGCTCAGGGGTCAGGGTGGAAGAGAGGTTTACGCCATCCACTGCCCCATCTTGCTCCTTGACTGACAGGAGGTCAGGAAGAGGCTCGGTCTCCTCCTCCATTCCAGCATCTGTTGCCAAGAGCATGCCCACTTGGGACCTCTCCAAGTGGGGCTTCAAGCGGTTGACATGCAGGACCCTCAAGGGGTTCCTGGGAGACCGCAAGTCCACCAAGTAGGTAACCGGACTCTTACGCTCCACAACCTCAAAGGGGCCGGTCCACTTATCCTGGAGCACACAGGGCTCCACTGGGGCCATGACCCACACCTTCTGTCCAGGCTGAAGCTCAACCAGAGTGGCATTCTGGTCGTACTACCGCCTCATCACCTCCTGGCTGGCTTCCAGATTCACCTCAGCGAGTTGTCTGAAACGCCTAGTCTGGTTCCTAAAGGCCAGCATGTAGCTATATACATCCTGGGGAGGTTTCCTGGGAGATTGCTCCCAGCCTTCTTTGACCAGACTTAGAGGTCCTCTTACGGGGTGTCCATAGAGAAGTTTAAAGGGACTGAACCCTAGAGATTTCTGTGGCACCTCACGGTAAGCAAAGAGTAGGCATGGTAAGAGGACGTCCCACTTATGCCTCATGGGTTCCTCAAGACCCATTATCATGCCTTTAACGGTTTGGTTGAATCTCTCAACGAACCCGTTTCCTTGGGGGTGGTAAGGAGTGGTGAACTTTTAAGTTACACCACACTCCTGCCACAGGGACTTCATATACTTGGATATGAAGTTGGTTCCCCGGTCAGACACTTCCTCACGAGGGAATCCCACTCTGGAGAAAATTCCCATCAGTGCTCGTCCCACCACGGGGGCCGTCACTGTCCTCAGATGTATGGCTTCCGGGTACCGGGTGGCATGGTCCACCAAGACCAGGATGAACCTGTTGCCCATGGTTGTCTTTGGGTCCAGTGGCCCGACAATGTCAATACCCACCCGTTCAAAGGGGGTGCTGACTACAGGGAATGGCTGGAGAGGAGCCTTGCACTTCCTCCCACTCTTACCACTTGCCTGGCAAGTCTGACATGTCCTGCAGTGAGTGTCTGAACTCCTGCGCATTTGGGGCCAATAAAAATGGGTGACAAGCCTTTCAAAGGTCCTGTCCTGCCCCAAATGTCCTGCCAATGGAACATCATGAGCCAGCCCCAGTAGGAAGGCTCTGAAGCGCTGGGGTACCACCAGCACAGGGGCTGACTCAGGCTCAGCAACCTTAGGCTCTGTATACAGGAGGTCATTCTCCCAGTAAATCCAATGTGATCCAGACTGATCACCTGCTGCCTGGTCTGCAGCCTGTTGCCGCAGACCCACAAGAGAAGGGCATTCTTCCTGCTCCTTGCAGAATTCCTCCCGAGAGGGGCCTCCTTCTTGCTGCCAATGGGTCAGCTCAGGCAGGTCCCCCGGTTCGGCTACCTGTTCCCCTGTAGGCTCCAGGGCATCCCCCTCAGGGTCTGCTCCCTCCTGGACCGTGGGAACTTCGGGGGCAGGTTTCTCGTGCCCCCTGCCTCTACTCTTGACAGCAGGTACCTGGGCCTCCCTCTCAGGCTCCAGGTCCTCTTGAGCACCATTACTCGCTGCCATAGACCGGATGGTCACACACGCCCAGTCAGGCATACCCAACATTTCTAAATGTGCATTCCGCTCCACGTTCGCCCAAGGTGAGCTCTCCAATTCATTCCCTAACAAACAGTCAACAAGCATGGCGGGCCTCACAGCTACCTGAAGAGTACCAGAGACCCCCCCCCACTCAAATGGAACCTGAGCCACCTTGCAGTGACTCTCTGTGTTGTCAGTGGCAACAACTGGGTAGAATGCTCCAGGGACAACCTGTTTTTGAGACACCAGGTGACACTTGACAGCTGTCACACTGGCCCCTGTGTCTCTCAGAGCCTCCACTCTATGGCCACTGATGGTCACCCACTGCCTGTATTTTTTAGTGTTATCAGGCAGCTAGGTCCTGGGGACTACCTCACAGTCTCCTTATGAGACAAGGGACATCTCTGCGGGACCCCACCCACCTTGGGCATCCATCTCCTCACCCAGGGCTACACTAGCCATCTGCCAGGGCGCTGCACCAGTGGGTGCTGGTTTTCCAAACAGGCGACACTTGGGATCATTGGCAAAATGACCCAGTTCTCCACATTTGTAGCATCTCCGGGGCCCTCTTTGAACAAGTGGACCTGTCGGGCCCCTGATAGTTTCTGGGGGGGGGAGGCTGAGAACCTTTCCCTTGGTTCCCTTGGGGATTACTTTGGGGCCTCTTATGGAACTCCCTCTGTTTACCCTTGTCCCCCCCACTCTTCTGCTGGGGACCCTGCCCACTCTTGGCTGTGTCTCCCACGTGACCCTTGTGGACCCTGGTACTGACCCAGCGGTCCGCCTCCTCAGCAAGCTTCCTAGGATTAGTCAGCCTACTATCAATCAGGTGCTGGCGTAGCTCAGGAAAACAGTTACTTGACAAGTGCTCCCATGCAATCAAATCAAGCAGTCCCTGAAAATCATTGACTTTGCTACCCTTCACCCAACCATCCAATGCTCTGCAGAAAAAAGTTACATATTCAACATAGGTACTGTTTGCTATCTTTGTGCAACCCCTGAACCTCTGTCTGTACATCTCAGGGGTCAAACCATATCTAGACATCAATGCATCTTTCATGTGGGGATAGAAATTATGGACCTCAGAAGGCAAGTCTAGCAGTGTGTCCCGCCCCTCACTAAGGAACCGACCCCACAACCCCGCTCCCCAATCCTTCTCAGGAACCCGGTGGGAAGACATGGCTACCTCATAGGCCTTGAACCACTGCCCAATATCATCATTTAAAAAAAATTCCTTCACTACATCTTTAGGGATATATACTCTAGATTCCACAGGCATTGACGGTGTGCTGCCACCAGAGGGAGTACTCCCTAAGCTCTGGGCTTTCAACTCCAACTCCCTCAAAATCTGTTCATGTTCAAACTGAAGTTTCTTTTCTCCTAGGGCTAACTTTCTACTTTGCCTTTCAAATCCTAACTGCCCACTTAACTTGAGCTTGGTCAGCTCAATGTCATGCATCCTACACTCTTTTCTATCTGCCAACTCCTCTGGAGATAGACTTTTACCAGAAACACTGATACCGGCAGGGGAAGGGGTTCTCCTTCCTCTGGGACCCACAGGCCCATCCAGCTGCTCCTCTGCATTATCATCATCAGTGGCATTCCTTGCTTCTACCCAGGCCCTCAGCGCCTTGTAGAACTCTGCCTTACTTTTAGGTCCAGTAGTGCAAACATTACATTTCTTGCAGAAGAATTTCAGCTGCCTGGCAGTGTAGCTGTCCAATTTCTCTTCTTCCCATTTCCATTCATTATCAACAGAGACTATGGATGCTGCTTTCTCCACCATGGTTAAGCTTGGCAGTACTCAAAAATAGGAAGTCCCAAAAAGAAATCTACCAACAAGTATTGGTTGCGTTATGGTCTGCACTCACTAAGTAGTGTTCACCAATCACTGTACATGAGTCACGAATGCAAGTCCAGAATCCTCTCTGCTGACCACCAATGTTAGACTTGGGGGTCTCTAGCTGGCACAGGTATGCACTTGTGACACATAGGGACCCTCTCCTCTAGTCAGGGTAGGGGGTACACTCCTAAAATAACCCCTGCTCACTCCCTTGGTAGCTTGGCACGAGCAGACAGGCTTATCTTAGAGGCAGTGTGTAAAGCATTTGTGAACACATACAGTAATGAAGTGACAACACTACAGATGGACACCACACAGGTTTTATATCAAAAATAAGTATTCTTTATATAGATTTACCACAAGACCATTAAACGACAAAAACACACAATACTGTTACTTTAGATGGTAGAATTTTGCTTAGTTCTCGTAAGTTCTTATATGCAACACTTTAAGTCAATGTACCTTTTAGATGCGACACGCAGGGCAACGAAAGTGTTGCAATGATGTTGATGCGATGAAGTTTTTGGTGGAAAGAAATAAAGACGTGAAGATCTTCCAGATGCGGCACGCTTCTCCGATGTTGCGAGAAGTCTCGGCTCGATGCTTCAGCTGCAGCGGCGACACACTTTACACGATGCGACAACAGCGGCCTTGGCAGCGACACTCTTCTCCGACGGTTGCGAGATGCTTCCACTCAATGCGATGTTGCACCTGCGACACTCCTTTACGTGATGCGACGACAGTAGCTCCGACGGCGGCACACTTCTCCGTGGATGCGAGGCGCTTTTCTTGATGCGGTGTAATGCGACAAATATGATGGCTGCGATGGCGACACGCTTCTTCCTAAATGCGAGACTCTTCTCTGGATGCGGTGCAATGCGTCAGCTACGATGGCTGTGATGGGGACACGCTTCTTTGGCGTTGCGAGACACTTCCTGGATGATACGAGACGCTTCCGCTCGATGCGATGCTACAGTGGCGACACACTTTACGAGATGCGACGACAACAGCTCCGATGGCGGAACACTTCTCCTTCTTGAGCCGCGCTTCCAGCTCCTTGTGACACGCAGTCCCTCAGAAGGCCCAACAACAGCAGCAGGCACTTCCAAAGAACTCTGGGGAGCTGGGGGGTGAAGTCTGTTGTTCCTGAGACTTCGGCAGGAGGCAAGCTCTTTTCCAAGCCCTTGGAGATCCTTCACAAGTTGAGCAAAAGTACACACAAAGTTTCTTTCTCCTCTCTTTGGCAGTAAGGCAACCACTGCAGGCCAATCCCCCAGGTTCAGGGATAGTTTCCTCCTCAGCTTCTTCTGGTTCCACCCTCAGCAGAGATTCTTCTTGTTTTCCCAAAGTGATCTAAGTTCTTGGGATCAGGGTCCCAATATTTATACCCAGAAATCATTTGTCCTCTGAAGGCAGAGGGGCCTTTGCCCAGTCCAAACCAGTTCCTGAGCACTCTGTTTACCAGACTTCTCCTTTCCTTCCACAGTGCAGGGCAGAAACATTAGACGCCCCACAGGAGGTGGAGCCAGCATTGTGGAAGGCAAGTACAGCCATGGAGTACTTTGTTGACCGGATTCCTTCTCTTCATTCACTGTGCAGGGCAGAGACATCAGCCGCTCCCCAGGAGGTGGAGCCAGCATTGTGGAAGGCAGGCACAGCCCTATTCAGGTCCCAGGTGCAACTCCTCCCAACCCATCTAGATGCAGATCTCTTTATTCACCACGGGGGCACCTCACCCTGTCTCCTGGAATTCCCCAGCCCTGTCACTCAAACTCCAGACAAATGAATACACAGCCTAGCAGAGGCAGGTTTGAATGGTTAGACAAGAAAATGCCTACTTTCTAAAAGTGGCATTTTCAAACACAGAATGTTAAAACCAACTTCACTAAAAGATGTATTTTATCATCCTGAAATCAGGCATACTAAATTCAAATTTCTACCATGTTCTCTGAGTCAATTAGGATTATAAGATGTAATAACCAAACTGCCCATTCTGGCCTATGGAGAACAGGTAGCCTTGTAATAGTGAAAAACGAAAATGGCTGTTATTCACTATTAGAACATGCCACACACACCAGGGCATGTCCTACCTTATCCTTACAATGCACCCTGCCCTTGGGCCTACCATAGGGGTGTCTGATATGAAGAAAAGGGAAGATTTAGGGACTGGCAAGTGGGTGCACTTGCCCAGTCAGCATGACAGTACCAGACTGCATGCAGGCTCTGCAATGGCAGACCTTAGACACATGTTTACAGGCTGCTTCTGTGGGTGGCACAACCAGTGCTGCAAGCCCACCAGCAGTGTTTGGATTACAAGCCCTGGGCACTCCTGGTGCACTGTACTAGGGTCTGACAAGTAAACCAAACCAACCAATCATGGAACCACAAATTATACATTAATTTACAATAGAGAGCACTTTTACTGGACAGCAGTGGCACAGTGCCCTGAGCAACTAACACCAGCAAAAACATATGAGGCAACAGCGAAAAATGGAAGGGAGACCCACGCCAATGTGCCAGGTCTAACAATCCTACAGTCGATGACAGCGTTCCCGCAACGACTTGTCCTTGGCTTTTGGCTTTTGGCAGCCTGTCAATGATCCGGTCAGCGGGTCACAATTTTACCACACCGCACATATCCCAACTGACGTATATCTTCACCGCCATCTTTTCATTGACTTAGCGTATTAGGCCCAAACATACATTACTAATAAAAGAAACATAAACAGATGTTAATTTATTAGATATGTGATTGCCACTGTTCACCACCCACTTCTACTCTATCCCATGTTAAATTCTCTTTCTTTCGTCAAAAGCATTAGCAGCAACGTCTTCTTTTGAAGATCAAGCAAGCATATGCCAAGCACGCGGTGCCTCAAGACCTAAGATTTGTATTCTTTGCGCATGCGTGAGAGTTTCCCTCTCAAACAAGTTAGTCACATGGTTATTTTTTGCGGTACTGGTTTGCACATGCGCAAAGCATTTTTCCGTTTCAAGTGGGATTTCAGTTACGTAGCAATTTATTCTTTGTTATTCAAGCGTGCATATAGCTCTTTTCCCCATATGTAAATGTTGTGTGCATATTAGTTTTCTCCTATTTGTTATTTTCTGGTTATTAGTACTTATTAATGAGAGATTGATCCAAGCAAGTTTATTTTCCTTGAATCCTTGCTCCATCACAACTGTGAGGTTCAACAACGACGCTTCGCTGATCTAAAGAAGCCACTGCGAGGCTTGACTTTGATGCCGCATCGATCCTTCGACCCCGACAGCGAGGCTCGACTCCGACGCATCGGCCCGACAGTGTGAATCGGAACTAATGCAAGGAGTCCTCGATGCTGATGCTTGCTTCGTAAAAGGTACTTTTCAGCGGGCCCTGCGTGGGTCCTGTAGACTGCTTGCCCTTAATCGCATAGCGCCACCTCAAGTAACCTTTCAGTGCTATTGACTTTTAAGCACAGTTTTTGGATTTAGTCTTTAAAAATTAATATCTTGACTTCTACTTATTGGATTTTTGTCATTTTGGTCTTGTTTTACTCAGATACTTATTTTCTATTGTTCTGGACTTGTATGGAGTCTTTTTGTGGTGTTTTTACTGCATTACTGTAGTGAAAGTATGAAGAAATACTTTACACATTGCCTCTTAAGTTAAGCCCGACTGCTCTGTGACAACCTGCCAGGCTCTGTACACAGGTTAATTTGGGTTGTGTATCAGACTTATCCTGACTAGGACTGTGGCTCCTGCTTGTACAGGGTGTATACTCTGCCATCTAGAAACCTCAATTTCTAACACACCCAGCAGTCTGTCGAGTGGTTGCAATTTAAAGATCTTCCTCTTTTGGTTGGTAGCACTGGTGTAATCGCTGAAGTGAAACAAAGGAAGAGTCATCACAGGATATCTGCATCTTTCTCCACAGCGGTCTATGAATCGAACTATCTTTACTTTGTGGTAATCACTGGCAAATTGAGCACGATCCCTCCAGCAGTTAGTCAAGGAGACCAGTGGGCTCTGGGCACTTCATGGTCTTCGCTGGACTCTCCTATGTTACCTCTGCTCCCTCTGGGCCATTCCTAACACCAGGCTCGGCTGCTGAGTTATCCTCCATGGGATGGAATACTCCACACACCAATTAATAGTATCCACTCATTCACCTACAACTATCACAACTCAATTAAGCCCGAATTAGATGCATGAGAACTGTATGGAGATATAGCAGTTCATCTAGATGACGGTTTCTGCAGTGAGGTATCTTTTCCCAACCACTTCCTTGGGTGTTAATATAACATTTTCAACCTGCTAACTTGATTTATCCTTGTTTAGGGGTGGCTACTCCGTATGAGCTCAGGAGCATGGCCCCACAAACCAAAATGCCCCAAGAAAGCCCCAGAGATGAAAAATAAAATGGTAATTAACTTCATTTATTACTATTTTATTTTTCATCCACCCATCCCCAACCGAGTGTCAGGACAGGGCAGGGCCTGCTACGTGACAGCAGCAGGGAGGAGGTTGGGCACTTTGAAAACTGTAACCCAGCTGTCTTAAGACAGCTAGGTTAGATGAAGCCCAGACCTCCAGTGCACTCGGGGAGTGCAGAGACAGGCGGCTCCCTCCAATCTTGGTGCTGCTCTCATGCTGATTAACAGCATGAGAGCAGCGCCAGTATTGGTTAGGAGATTTGAAGGTCCCACTCAGGAGGCAGAGCAGAGCAGAAAAAAACATACTGGAGCGACGAGGACCTTCGTGCAGGTAAGTATATATTTTTTCTTTATTAACTGTGTATATACAGTCACCCACCAATTTGCCAGCCCCACCACTCTCTAGTGCTGCTAGCCGGGACTGTCCATGTTGTTGGTAAGGAGCATTTTTTAGGAGGTACCCTTTTTTACGCAATCTCTATTAATGCTGTGTTGGTCTTTATGCTTAGTTATCTACCCTTCCTCAATTTCGTATAGGCTTATAGTCAAGCGTCAGCTTCCCATACTTTCTAATTGCCTGGCCAGTAACTGTACAGATAAGCTAAATCGCCACGGGTTACTCACACTATGTTGAAGGCTGCTTTGAATTGTACACTGTTTTGGAGGAGAGTTCAAGAGTGATCCACTAGTCAGGCAATTGTACCTACATATCCTGGTTTCTCAAAGTCATCAATGATCCCCTGGGATGTTGTTTGCATCAGCATCATACAATCTAAAATTGGTGCAATTGTTGACATTAAAGCATGCTCAAATGAACTTTCCTGAGGCCCTGGCGTGGGCACACTATCCTTCAAAAGAGAGTTCTTCATGACAGTCGTTCACTACATACATAATTTGCTAAAAGTGACGATTGCATATTAGAGTCAATGTCACTAAATTCAATTTCATAATGACTTACTGGATGAGATATTAAAATAGGAGAAGATATAAGACGCCCTTACGTCGTAGGATAATACAGAAACACATTATATGCTGTTCAGACCAAAATTAGTTGAGGAACGTGATTCTCACTTAAAACTGCTTTTCTACACAACTTCTAACAAAAATTGCTTGAGGTTTCCCCTGTCTCAACAATATTGCGACTTGTGTGCGCGAGCTGACATGCAGCCGCATTTAATTTATCAAAAACCTTTTGCACACTGAACGCTTGTTGGCATGAGTTGCTGAGACAGCACTTTGTTTTAATGCGCATTTTCACTGCGTAGATTCATTAACGAGCATGGTTTCTCTGTGTACATCCTTCGTTCAGTTGGACAACTGTTCCTGGTTTCACCACCCTTTGCCTGGAGTGATCTGTTCCCAAGGGTTGTGGACTGTGGGTTGCTGCTGATCATATTTCTTTGCAGACAGACTGAACATTGGATTTCAAGATTCCTATCGTGCACTTCTAGAATCAAAGTGCCAGATGTACGACCCTTTCAATTTGCGACTCGCAAATTGCGTTGTTTTGCAACTCGCAATTCGCAACTCGGAAAATAGAATTTATAACAGTGTCTCAGACACTGTTTGTGATTCCTAATGGTATCGCAACTTGCCTGCCTCATTACTATTCATGAGGCAGGTGCAATTTGCAACTCCATTGGGAATGAATAGCACTCCCAGGGATGGTGGCCTGCTGGGGTCAACAGACTACCATGTCTGTGACTGCTTTTTAAATAAATCATTTTTTTTCAAATGCAGCCTGTTTTCCTTAAAGAAAAACGGGATGCATTTAAAAAAGAAAAATGAAACGTTTCTGCTTATTTTTTTTACCAGTAGGCTGTGGTCTCTGGGACCACTACCTGCTCTTACAAAATATTTTTGCTACCAGTCACAAAGGGGAAGGAGTTCCCTGGGGACCCCTTCCTGTTTGCGAGTGACTTACTACCTACTTGAAGTAGGTCGTAAACAGCGAGTGTTTTGCGACCACGATTGCGGTTGCAAAACAATCTTACATTGAAGTTTGAGTCGCTTTAGGAAGGGACACCCTTCTTAATAGCAAGTTGCAAACCCTACGATCCTTTTTAATAGCAATTGCAAACCCTTTTTTCCGAGTCAGTAATACGTTACCGACTCGCAAAATAGGGTTTGTACATAGGACAGACCTATTTTGCGGTCGCATTTGAAACTGCAAAAAACAGTCATACATCTGGCCCTAGATCCAGAAGTAGCATTGACAGACTTAGGATTTGGAGCCATGGCCTGCTTCAAGCTTTCCCCTCTCATTCTTTCATGAGTGTACAAACTCTGACTTTGTTGCTTAGTAGGGTCCTTTATTCTTGGTGGCTGGAGTCTAGCATGGTTAGTCTTGTTAAATACTTCTTCTCACTCATAGCGGCCTCAAGTTTCAAATAGTAAAAACAAAATGTGACTTATCTTTGGGGCTCTTCCCTGTCTGGGTTGGGAGACTTTTACTCTGTGTTGCTGCATTCCAAGAATATAAGGGAGGGCTCTGCAGTCTGTTTATGGATTTTAAGAACACATACAAATATGTGTTATGCTGATAATTTTTGTAGTGGTTGCCCAATCTGTATCTGAAAATGCTGGTACTGGTGATTCACTGTTGTATTTTGACTCCAAAGAGTGACTTTGGAAGCTCAAGCTAGAAGGATGAGATGGGTAATGAGTTAGGTGCACACAGACACCCCACGTTCTGGCACACGTTGCACCAGAACAGTTGCTAGCAACTAGGTATGTGATAGGGAAGACGCAAGTAGTTTGATAAGAGAAGAGGTCTTAAAAAGAGACAGCTCGGCTCAGTCCTTAACGTTTCAGAGATTCTCCATAAAATTTTTGGATACACATGGATTTACCTTCTGTTTGGAGGATTATCTGTACACTTTAAACATGAATAGCCCATTTCTCATAGGAGAATCCCAAAGATGAAGATTATATGAGGTAGACGTGAATTTAGCTAGTTCATAAAATTGGTTATTGGGTTTCCAAATTATCCAATAGATATATAAATGCAAACCGCCTGCTTGCTGATTATGATTTAGGTTTATCCTCTTGTTGAGAGACAGCCACCATAAAGATGCTTGATGATGTACACTACACCCAACATGAGGAAGAGCCATTTATTTCTGAAGCTGAACCTCTCAGTGACGTTCACCACTTGCAATCACCACAGGATGCTTTTCAAACCAGAAAAAGCTTTTGGCTTTTGTGAGAAAGTGCAAAGTTGGTTTTTCACCTTTCTTGCATCACTAGCTGATGGTTTAATATTTGAGACCATAAATTGGACCGTTCCCTAATAACATGCAATGTCAATAACATGCAATGTTGGTTCAAATGAGCTTTAAGTTAGATTTTAAAGACCTCAGCTTGTTATATAGTTTACCTTGTTTATCCTTTGGAAGCTCCAGTATATAATGAATTTGCTCATTTGCTTAGACCATATACGTTGTTATTCATCAGCTCGAGCTCATTTACTTATTTTAATTATTGTACAAAAATATGTATTACATTGATCATGTGTAATGAAATCCAAGATGGCACCAGTAGACTGATGATGATCAGCTGCACTGGAGGAAGCTCTCCACCTCGTCGCCTCGTGTTGATCTACAGAGTGAAGAGCTGCATAATCAGTTGTAGCTAAACCTAAAATGTAAAAAGTGCAATTGCACGCCCTCCTCATCTGCAACCATTAATGGAGGCGCACTTGGTAGTTAAATTGCCCTGCAACCTCCTCAAAGGAATTCCACTCTTCCAAGAGCTCTTCACAGGTTTTCTTACAGGTCTTGAATGAGTATGCACTTACCACTTATGATCTGTTAATCCACAGATAGCAGGCCACCAGAAGACTAGGTCCTCAAGGTAAATCGCCCATCGCCATGCATCATATCTATTAACGTCAGCGATTCATAGAGGTTCAATTGGTCAGGTGTATCATCTATTGATTAATAAACACCAAGAGAACCATTACATCTGACTGTCGTATGGTCTTATAGATTGGGGGAACCTGTACATCAGAATGAAACATCCAAACGTATAAGTCTGAGCCATAAAACGTAATATTTCTAAACTAAAACCACACCAATAAAGAATAATCAGGTTCCAACAGACTTTATTACACAGAGATATCAGGAACATTCTTCTTGTTTTCACAGTGGTTGTCCGGAGCAGATGCAATTCATATATTTGCTACATGTGGTTCAATTCAGCAATTCTGGTTTCAAATATGCAAGGAGCAGGTAGACTACTGGGAGACATATTACTTTCATCGCCTAAATTTCTATTCTTTGGCTTCTAGCCCGATATTCAACAAAGGTTTATGGGGTGGTATTCTTTGTAATATTTACAGAGCTTCTTTTGCCAAATCGCGACTGGACAATGACACCCCTAAGGTATCACTTTGGTGCTGAATATTGGATTCCTAGATCAACTTCATCACATGCTTGTGCTTTTGAGACCCAGATTGTCCCATTTTCTTGACGGGGTTCCATTTTGCACCCGGTTTATAAAAAGTGTGATCCGTCTCTTCTCTCCGAATATAGAAGGAATGCTGCGCAAATAATAAATTTAAGTATTTTGCACAAGTACTTTTAGTTCATAAGACCTTAAAGGTAAAATAAACTAGCTTGTTGTTAATTCTAAAGATTATCATATGGTGTTTGATGGGGTAGACTGTGCATTACTGTGCACAAGCTGTCAACCTGGCTAGTACTCTTGCAATCACAGCATGCCATTCAATGGCTAATGACATCCAGGGGTCCAAGTCCAATTGGCCAGCACTGGTTATGCTTTAAGTAAGGATAAGACACATAAAAGAATGAAACGGGAGTGCCTGCCTGTTCAAGCAGCCCCCACACTCAGAGACGTTTTAAGGCATGGGCAAAGTGGGCTCTGGCCCAGGGCCCCAGCCTTTCAGGGGGGCCCCTTGGAGCCAGGTCTGTGCTGCAGATTCTTGTCCGAATGACTTTGAATAATTCTTAAACATATTTTATAAATACCGTTTTCCATTAAATTATTTTAAATGAGGGTGATGTGTGAGGGTGCATTACAGATATTTTGCAGAGAAAATGTTGTGTTTATGTTTCATGCAACATCCCTAAAAAGAAGTTTCTTTTAGACCAAAACAGGACCTCACATATGAGAAATGGGAGGGTGTCACACAGAGATTATTTGCAATAATATTAGTTAGCTGCTGCTGTGATACAATATTGAAAACACATAATTATATCTGAATATTAGATATAAACACAGTTAGAATTTCAACAAGTGTGTCTATGCACTGTCAGTCACATGTCCAAAGAGGGCATGAAATAGCTAAAAATGGATCATAAATTCGAAGCTGATCCAAAGAGGGGCCCCAAAAATACCTCTGGCCCAGGGCCCCCAAAATCCTTAAGATGTCCCTGGCCACACTGTTTGCCTTTACTCTGCTTCTTTGGCTGGTGTTATTGCTATGGAAGACATGAGACCCCCGAGGTTAGGTGAGAGTCACCTACAGACTTTACGGTATGCTGATGAAACTATCTTAGATCACACAGCAGTAGGTCTGCAAAATTATTTGACTGCACTTAATGTCTTTGATTAGGCCAATAAACTGGTGGCTATTACAAATAAATCGACGATTTTGATTTTTAGCATTAGGATTTGCAAAATTAAAAGATGGCACGTTGGTAAATTAACAGTTGAAAGACAGAAAATGTACAGGTATTAGGGTGTTTGGATTGAAGAGAGAGGGTTACTTTTTGCACATTTATCCTCATTTAATGCAAAGGCTGCTTCACTGACAAGCTATTCTCTAGGTATATACTATTCTGCTATCTCAGCTAAGTTGCTACCATATTTGGACTATGGGGAAGTTACGTTTCTAGGGAAATAAGGGTCATGGTAAGACTGTAAACAAAGCAAGGCTTTTAGGCGCATGTTTGGTCTACTAACTGCCCTTAATCAGCATCAAATCAGGCTAGAATTTAACTTTCAGCAACTTTCTCTTAAATTTATATCACTGTTTTTAGTGTGCTTTAAGTGTGCTGTTATTCAATGTAATATGTCAGTGGGAATAAGTTATGGTCAATTATATGGCATGTGTTATCTAAGACGCAAAATAATATTCTGCACAGTGAGAGTATTTGAACACGGCAATGGGTGTCCCATAACTAGACTTTTTGTCGAACTCTTCGACCACTTTAGTTCATTTTAAATTGCTCATAAAAAATAAGTTAAAAGCTTTGTCATTGCTTGGGGATAAAGAGGCTTTTCATAGAAAGACGTTTTATGTTATACATCTGGTAGTTTCTTTTAGAACTAATTACCCAAAAGACCTCTCACATTTAACAAGGCATCTAGACATCAATTTGAGAACATCCGCTTTTTAGCTATTCCATTAATGGAATTCAGATACTCATGTCCATCTTGCAGCTGGTGTCTAAAAAGTGTCCTTTTTTTGCGGGTGGTCATCAGTCATTATCGCCTATTCTTTTCACTTGTCACTCATTGCTCATAGAACGCAGGAAATGACTCAAACTTTTTTTTTTATCACGAAAGGTTATAGTAATTCCCCAGAAGTCACGAGATATCTTCTTGGTGGGGATCTTTTAATGAGTGAAAGGGTGGTAATAGTTCTGAAGGTGGCTTTGCAGCGTGTTAGATATTTTAAGCAGTTTCATATGTCAACTTGATGAATTTGTCTACTTTGTTCTCTGTATCTGTATATAAATTAAATGGATTTGATAGGTTACATAGTAATATGCTATATACATTTTTCTATCTATATGAAGGGTCAATTTAGAAAACAAAATCCAGGTTAAAATACGCTTTTACTCTCTTTAATTACATGAGCTTTACTGCGATTTATCAATGTTATTGTCTGATTTTAAGTCATTATCAGCAAATCGAACTGGGTGACTGACTGTCTTTCATTATATAGTTAATTAAAACCGTAACATAAAACATCATATTGGTACTTAATAAAATTAAGGATTAGAAATTAAATACACATTATAAAATCTAGCAATACAAGATAAATGTCAATTCCAAAAACAGCATTTCAGGTTGATGACAATATATCACAATTAGCCGTTTAGTCCAAAAGGGAAGTGTGTAGTGCAGAAGGCAATAACAAAAATGTCTCAATGCTTGTTACAGATACCGATAGCTAACTTTCATCAAAGTTCATTTGTACAATAACAATATAAAATAGAACTTGTCTATTTCTTAGTGCTGGGCTGTGTGCAGTGCTGTTAAAATAATATTGACAAACTTCCCAACCCTTGCTAGAACTTGAGCTGAATTATTACTGAAGCACAAATCAGATGCTTCCCTGCAATGCCTCAGTAACTTTTCCCAATAGACTGGGACCAGTAGACGTCGATGGTCATTAGCAAGATGAGGACAACAACATAGCAGATGTAACCAGGACTCATGTGGATAATTACAGAGCCTGCATGTTAGCCGTCCATTCCCCCGAGCCCACAACGGGTTAAAATCGTGAATTGGAAGGGCTAACAGCCTCATATAAATAATTTTATTGGAGTCTGTGGTTGGAGAGAGTAATTAAAGTATGGTTGAGGTTTCCCCTTGATATACAAGGCATCCAGAGCTGTGAGGAGTGGCTTTTTGGGAAGCCGAGCGATGTCTCTCAAATGACACTAGGGTAATTTGGCTTTTTATTGTTTTTTCCCATGTTGACAGGGGAATGATTGGGTTAGAGAGGTTTATGGTTTCAATCTTCATTGTGGAAATGGCCAAGTGCAGCTGTCTGTACCAAGGAGAACGTTCGTCTGTGAACAATGATTGCAATTGTTCTTTCATGGATTGAGCTGATGCATGCAGAGTGTAGATTGAAAATTTAATTAGGTCTCCTAGACAGTGAAGATCTGCACTTGCCAGGCCCAGCTCGAGTCTCAACCTGGCCTTCCTTGCATGCAGGGGAGGTGAAAATATTTTCCTATGGGCCATTGTTTGATAATTCACTAGGAATGAGTCCATTTTGCCAGGGAAAGCCAAGTGACCATGAGACAATGCCGGGAGCAGTTTGGCACGTAAGACCCTTAAAATTGGCTCGGCAGTGGGAATGTGCAAGTGCCGATTCAAGCGCCTCAGACTATGTATAACCCCAGCTCCCTTGGGCCGAAGATGTTTGAGATGGGCCACTTGGTTTGCTCTTTCAATGAACCAGACTCCTAGATAATTATAGCTAGTGCAGGTCGCTATTTGAGGACCACCTACTCGCCAAGACAGGATTTTCTTTCTTTGATGTTTCCCAAAAATCATAAATTTAGTTTTTGACTCATTCATCAGAAGATTATTTTTTATATTGTATGTATTAAGGGCAGGGAGCGCTCTTTGCAGTCCTGTTTTTGTATGATCCATAATGATAATGTCATCAGCGTATTGCATGATCTGTAGTCGTGCGCCGCCCAGTTTTGGGGATACCAAGGTTGCACCTGCCAATGCTTTAGGCAAGTCGGCAGTATAAAGATTAAAAAGTAGTAGGGCTAATACGCAGCCTTGTTTTAGACTATTTTTTGTTGCAATTTTTGCAGATACTGTTGTAGCACTGGTTTTAATCCTCACCCAAGTTTTCTGATGTAGTGACATCAGTGCAGAGAGAAGTGTGGAGGGTATCCCCCAGGAATTTAACTTGCTCCATAACATCCCTCGATCGACTCTATCAAGCACTGCACTAAAGTCCACAAAACAGAAGAATAGAGGTAGATGATTGGCCAGAGTGACTCTCCAGGACAAGTAAGACAGTGCTATTATGTTATCTTTTGTAGAGAAGCCTGATCTAAAGCCTGACTGAGTACGAGGGAGGATGCTGTTTTCTGTAACCCAGTTTTCGAGTTCTGCCAGCAGGACACGGGCGTAGGCCTTAGCTTCGATGTCCAATAACGCTATTAACCTATAATTGGCCGGATTTGAGCGGTTGCCCTTTTTGTAGATTGGATGTAATATTGAGCCATGCCAGGTAGATGGAATTGTGGCTGTAAGAAAGGCTTGTTTAAAGAGCGGCCTGAGGAGCTGTGCCCAAAAGGATCAATTTGATTTAAAGACTGCAGCAGGTATTCCATTTGGCCCTGGCGTGCCAAGGTTCCTCATGCGACTAATGATGTTGATTACTTGGGCTTCAAAGATGTCCGGACCCTGAATGTTTTCATGATTTGGTGCTTGGGGCGAACAGAGGGCTGGCGGCTCCCCTGTCCTGCTGCTGTAAAGCTGATTGATGTGATTCACCCAGACATTCTCGGGTACCCCATTCTCCTTAGACTGGCCACTATTGCTGACTTGATTAATATATTTCCAGAATGGAGCTGGATTTTTTTCCTTGAGAAGAAATAAAATTTTAAGCCAGGAGTCCTCTATTTGTTTAGTGCATTGCTCCCATGCGCGTTTCTTATAGACAGCTCAAAGCGATCCAATAGCAGCACCCTGCAATGCTTTTTCCCCTCTTTGTTTTACTTTTGGGGGATT
Organism: Triturus cristatus; assembly: GCF_964204655.1. NCBI lineage: Eukaryota > Metazoa > Chordata > Amphibia > Caudata > Salamandridae > Triturus > Triturus cristatus. The sequence goes on from NC_140590.1 coordinate 1,365,302,475, forward strand.
TTGACGCTTCCATTTGCTTTCCAGCGTTTCCTTATTTGAGTACCGGTTTAGATCGTTTGGCCGCTGCTTTTGTCGAGCGTCCAATATTCCACCCAGCGCCCGATGCAGGTCCATCAGGAGGGTGGGCCAGTAATCTAGCAGGGCTTGTGAGGCAAAAGAGGTTTTTAATTGTTCATTTTTAATTGTCCATGCGGACAATTTTGTGCCGAGATTAGTGGTCCATTTTATCCTACGGGGGACTTTATCACATTCTTCGCCCGTAGATTCGCCTACAGGTATGAACTTGCAAGATACTGCAGTGGAAAGACTAAAGGATGCTCTAAGAGACCTGTGGTCACTCTCTACACGATTGTCAATATCAAAGTCATTCAGATGTAAGGCTAGTGTACTGCCGATGAATAGATAATCGATTGTAGAGATGTTCCTGTATGTTGGAAGCGGGGCCCATGTCTGATCCTTTGCTTTCTTAAGATTGTGGGCAGATGATATAGAGAAGGCATCAAATAAGGCTTATAGTACAACGACCTCTTTAGATTGTTTATTTTCATTTCCTGTCTTGTCAAGCAATCTATTATTAAAGTCCCCAACTATAAGTGGATTGTGATAAGGATATTTGATGAGAAGATCTCCAATGATGGCTACCTGGTCATCAAGTGCTTGGTTTCTCTGATGCAAAACTGGGTTGACATAGCAATTGAATAGTAGCAATCGAAGCGGTTAATAATGTTTTTTTATTCCGTTGATAAGTAATGCTTGGATTCCAGGTGAGGGGGGTGCAAGTGTGATTACTCCCAACCTTCGGGAATGCTTGATGTAAACAGAGAGGCCGCCCAAAGATATTACGTCTTGAAGCCAGGACATGGATTACAAAGTACCTGGAAAGAGCTGTGGTAGACGTTGCCCATGTCTCCTGGAGACAAATTATATCACTGCTTTGAAGGTAATCTAGGGCAGAGTCATTTTTAATCAATTTCTGAAGGTCAGCCACGTTCAAGAGATGATCGTTAACTCCTTCCCTGCTCATGACGGAACCACTCCGTTATGAGCCACGGGCGCCGTGTGCTCATAACGGAGTGGTTCCGTCATGCTGCGGCCGTTGGTGGCCGCTCCGCCCACGCGGCACTGATTCCCCGCCTGTGCGGGCGATCAATGCAAGTGGGCGGAGTCGTGACGGAACCACTCCGTCATGAGCACAGCGCGCCCGTGGCTCATGATGGAATGGTTCCGTCACGAGCATGGCGGCGCCGCAAACACCCCAAACCCCCCCAGTCCCGCGGCAAAATTCGTGCCGCGGCGAAGGGGTTAAGTGATTATTTTGTTCATTCAATGTTTAGCCTGTATTGCCTCTAAGGGACTTAAAGATGCCGTCGGGCTGAATGCCGGCCACATTCAACCTGATGTCCAAATTGGTTGTTAATGTCCTGTTTGCTAGTGAAGACTCTTCTCTGATTAGTGGAGCAGGTGATCCTCAAAGGTTCATGTTGGGAGAGAGTACCAGTAAGATTGTTACCTGGACGGATGCCGTCAGCGCATTTTAAGATGGAGTAGGTCAATGTATTTGAAGGTTTATTAACTATAACATGAGGATATCTGTCTTGAGGTAAGTGCCTAATCTCAATGCCCCAATCTGCCAATTGATTAGCATAGGTGCAGCATTGCCGTCTGGTGTGACTGTTGGTATAGCCCGATAGTAGATTCGTCGTGGGAGTCGCCTGACAGTGACAGTGACTGGCTGATGTTGTTTACATTTTTTAGACATGTGGAATAGAAATATCTATCATTCAAAATAACCAACATCATAGGGAGCTAACACAAGTTTGGGATCCAATCATGAGCAGGATACTATCAATTATATTCTTTTATATGGACACTTTATGAATTTAATGATTAGTGTTATGCTTCATAATCACTCTTTAGATGAATTGTTCCACAATGCATACACATGCACTGTAATTTTTGATCTTGAGGCTGTTGTTTCTATGATATTATTTATTTTTATGTATCATCTCTCCTAATTAAAATACATTTATTATGTGTATGTCTCTAATTCATGTATTCAGAATAATAGCTACATTTGCTACGAATAGAAAAGAGGCTAACATTCCAACATTTGCACATCTGCCATACATTAAAGTTTTGAATAGAATGATCAGCCCATATAAACCAAATCACATCTTGCAATTGCTTATGCAAGGCCTTGGCAAAGTCAGAATTTGTGGCTGTGCTTATTCAGATGCATCCCTAAAGCTTTGGAATTTGCTACCCTAATCTATACATCAGACGGAAGACTTGCTTTCCTTTGGGTTGGGAGAAGGTTGAAGAAATGGCGATTTGGGAAGTGCACGTGGGAAATTTCATTTATGCTCACAGCAAATCTGTAGGCGTTCTTTTTGTCAGGGCTAGTGTGCCTGTTGCTTAACAGAGTACTTTACAAAATACCAAATAGAACAGAATAAAATAGATGGAATCAGTTTGAATAGATGCTGCATAAGAAAAAGCACAATAGCTTTATGTTTTAATATGAGCGAAGAAATTGTCACATTTTTCTCACACTTTACATCATGATCACAAGATTTATGTTACTAAAAAAACATTTAGAGTATATAATAGCTGTTCCCAGACCTTCTTACTAAGAGAGATCAGAACTTCAATGAGATTTCAGACAGTAGAGAGGTGCAGCTTCAAACTGAGCTCCTACCTGAGCCACTCCAAGGACATCTGTGGCATACTTCTACCCAACATTTTCCAACTGCACAGTGGTGGCTCCCTCTCTAAGGAAGAGGAGCGTTGCCCCACTGCTCTTAGAACTATTACAAAGGAAAACATAAAATGATAATAATAGCGTTATTATCATTTTATTTTTCTTTACTGAGGGCTGTTTTAGGGCAGGGTGGGCAGGTGGCTCAGGGAGGAGGAGTGGTTTGCGCACACTTAAGTGCGAATGACTGATTGGCCAGCCATCTTGGCCCGGCCAAACATTCATGCGCACTTTGCATATTCCCCACCAGGCTATAATGGACAGCCTGGTGGGGAATATGCACATGTTCCCTGTCTCCATCTAAAGGCCGATCTACGGTGCTCAGACCAATCACAATGCTGCATTGCAGCATTGTGATTGGCTCAGGGGAGCTTGTGGGCCCGAGTGCTTCCTGCAGCTTCTTCTGGACTGGAGTCAGAAAGAGAAGAGAAGCGTAGACTGAGGAGAAGCGGCGGAAAAGGTAAGTATTCTTTTAAAAAATATGTTTTTCAACTGCTCGCCACCCCGTTTCCCTACCAGCCACCACTGCAACTGCAATGACATTAGTTGCCATCATCTTGGAGACAGGCCTGCTGACTGAAAAACATGAATGAAGTACAGGTATAATTGTATATTGATACTACTGAAATATTAACCCTTGGTATTGCAAAACCTTTGATGCTTTTTTTTTTTAACACACTTTATTGATGACCTCATTGAATGGTGCATAACATAAATCTTTAAGCCAAGTCATTTTTTAACTATAAGCAGATAGATCGGAGCAGTGTACAGATATTGTGACATTTACTTTCCCGGAACAGGCATAACCTATTACCGCATGTAACAGAATACAGATAGTATTTACGTAATTATCGTTACATTATCGGATTTGAGCATATAGTACCTTAATGCATATGACACAGAGCAGCACTGTCTATCCGCTCCCCAAAACTATCCCCCCCTCCCTAACCCTCCCCTTCCCTCTCCTGGTCGTGTCTATACTGATAATGGGTAAGTCAAGCAGGTTATCATTAGTCGTATGGCCAAGGAAAATATATACACACTTGTCAAGTTGTTCTGGAGATACTTCCAGTGGCGCATGTCAAAAAAAGAGGGGGGGGGGAGTCGGATCTGAGCCAACCCTGTTGTTTCACTGGGTTTGGGACTCCCGCGTTATCGTAAAGTCCATGGAGGCCAGTTGTTGTATCATGGTTTCCCATTCTATCGAGATGGGTTTCTTTCGATGTCCCCTATCTTCCTCTCGGCGCAGAGCAATCCCCTCCGCCCGTCCCCACTGAACAAAACCTTTGATACTTGATGATTAGGCGTGTAAAGATTATTAAAATAGACCACATAATATGTTGTCAGCTTTCATAATATTTACATTTTGTGCTTCTTCTCTCACTACAATTTGACTGATTACTGTTTATTTACTTGTTAGAAATTGGGGTTTTGGTTGAGTGGGTTGTAAACTCTTCTCAAGCAACAACCACACTGTGTAAAGTATTTATGCAGCACTTAAACAGTAGCAGAGTTAAATCGCAAACACAAGAAAAATCCCACACCAAATTAGACAGAGTAAAATGTAATAAATTATTTGACACCAAAATAACAAACACCAATCAGTAGAACCAGACTTATGTATTTTTGAAGTTTTAAATAAAAAACTAGCACCAAACAAATCAAGCGTCAACTGCGGACATCTTGTCACTTGAGACCGAGGTAAAGTCTAAAGTTGTGGATGTCAGAGAAGGAGCGTGGTTTGGATACACAAGGGGGATGGGCCTGATCTTTGCTTACCTTCGGCCATAGAAGAATATTTGAACAAAAATGTCTGAGAAGGTAAAGTTCAGTGGGCATGGCAGAGGTGGTGTCTGAAGGGGCGGCATCAGCTTAGGGGAGTGACTGGACAAAGTCACAGTGAATATTTCTGCAAATTCGACTTAGACTCTTTTTTGGAAATCGAAAATCTACAGTGGGGTCAAGCTGCAAGCTGTTGCCACGGAGAGTTGCCACAAGGCTAGATACCCCTTCTGCAAGGAGCCACTAAACCAGATTTGATGCCGCGGAGAAGATTGTAGCTGGAGCTAACGCGAAGTCATGCCATCTGGCAATGCACCTTGGGCAGATAGGCAAGCAGGTAGGTCATGGTCTCCTCTCGATTCTCAGGGCACATTTTGCAGAAAAGTTTGAAAGTCCCTAGTTTTGGATTTAGGATGTTTGGGTACCTTTAGCATCCCTTCCAAGGGTCCAGGACTTAGTGGGCACCACTTGGAGTGTAGGACTCACTTCAGGCAGGGTCCAGGTGCAGAGTTCATATTGTTGGAACTTTTGTGTCCCTTTAGCTCAGATGAAGAGACCAGCCACTTGCCCTTGAAATCACTCTGGTAGTTCTGGGTTAAAGCAGCAAGGCGGTCCTCCAGCGGGCAGGGCAGCCCTCTGAGGTTTCAAGGCAGGCTTCCTGCAGTAGGGCAATCCTCTGACGTACAAAACAGGCCTTAAGCAGCAGGGCAGTCCTCTGAAGCGCAGGACAGGCCTTTTGAGTGTCCTCTGCAGGCCCAGGAGTGAACTGAAGAGTCGTTCTGAGGGTCCTATTTATATACCTGGTACCAGTTTGAAAGTGAAATAAATTTCTGGAGTTCCCTCCACACCCCCAGATTGTTCTGGAATTTCCTTCCTATCTTCCCTGTGCCCAGGATGTCTCAGGTGACCAAAGGCTATTATGAAGTCCTTTGTGGGTGTGCTGAGGCAGCTGCTTAGCAATATAAGTAGGGCTGTACACAGCTCCACCGCTCCCATCCTCGCAGGATGGCCCAACACAAAGGCCAATTGCCATGCTAATCACAGTCATGTAACCCAGGACAAAGGCTGCAGACAACAAATGGTTCAGACAGGAGAATGTCAGCTTTCTAAAAGTGCCATTTTCAGAATTGTGACTTAAAATCTAACTTTACCATTACATAGGATTTCAAATTATAATTCTTTAGACACCAAATTTGATATTTCTACCTGTTCAAAAAAACTTTAGTCACGTATTAAATGTAATAAGGTAACCCAATGTTATCCTGTAGTAGAGGCAGGCCCCACAGTAGTGCAAAATGAATTTAGGAGTTTTTCCCTAACAGGACATGTAAAACTTAAAGGTACATGTTCAATTTTGTAAATACAATGCGCCCTGCCCTCTAGGCTGTTTAGGGCCTTCCCTAAGGGTGATATATGAATTAAAAAGGGAATTTTTAAGCCTGGCAAATGGTTTATTTTGTCAGTTGTATTGGCAGTCTAAAGCTTCAGACAGGATGCATTGGAGGCCTGAGACTTGTTTTACAAGGATACTTGAATGGGTGGCACTATAAGCTCTGCAGTCCCAGTAGTAGCGTTTAATTTACAGGCCCTGGACATAAGTTGTACCACTGTACTAGGAACTTATAAGTAAATGTAATATGCTAATCAAGTGTAGGCCAATTTTACCATGTTTTAAGAGGCGAGCACACGCACTTTAGCACTAGGTAGCAGTCCACAAGCTAACAAGAACGAATTTCAGCAAACAGGTGGGGCGTAGGCAAATAGTTTGGTGGAAGACGAACCTAAGGCTGAAAGGTTTAACAATACTCTTTCATTTATTCTGCACTAAAATTCGGCTAAAATAAAGCCTTAAAAATACCAGTGTGGATTTCCTGTGTGTGTAGACTTGTAGGGAACAAATTTGCCAGACGCACAAAAACAAATTGAATATGCCTGACTATCCCCAACAGGTTTATTACATGTCCAATGCATTTGTAATCAAGCAACTATTGAAAGGAATGTGTGGGGCATAACTTGTCCATTCCTTCAACTAGGAATTGGTAAGTTGTTCTAAAACTGAGATTGTAAAAGGGGACACGAAGTATCTATCAGGTTGAGTTTACATAATGCTGGTACGTAAAACAGTGCTCACCTTGTGGGCTGTATATTTGAGTACCATCAGGTGCCACACATACACACTTGCAAATTATTACTAAATGGATGCAATTGTTTTGTTGTAATATTTGTTTATCCTACCTCTTCTCAGATAACAACACCTAATTCTGGGAAGAGTTTGTCAAGTACTGTTAAAAGGATTTCCCCATAATTCGATTGAGTTTTCATTCATAATCTGAATCTGTTGAAATGGCTGCTGGGATTGTACAAATAAGGCTTTCCTGGTACCCAGGGTGAACACATGTTGGCAAGACCAACCTACTTATCATCGTAAAATATTCTACTCATGTGTATAGTTTGCAACAGTTGAGGCTGCTATTGGACACTGTGCTACATACAATCTAATATAGCGTACATACATGCCAATATAGCCTCCTGCAAAATACGTGCCATGTGAAAGTCAGAAGATCCCATACATTATCAAGATCATGCATTACGGTACAATGAGCAATTACCACACGTAGTGATATAGACATCACAACAAAAAATAAAAAATGTAATTCACATTAATTCAGACAATTATTGCATGAATTTATGACTGCATATAGATGATGTCAGGGGGTAATGTTGGGACTCCAAAAGTTGCATGTGGACATCTGGCATTAACAATAAGTCCAGTAATGGGCTCACTATGTAAGAAGTAATCATATTCTTGTTTGCTTGTAAACCCAATCAATTAGAGATGGTCTTTCCTCATACAATACCCTAAGACAAACATAGACCAGTAACTATGGACCTTATGTATCAGGGTTTTAGTCATTCTGTGTCTATGGGGAAATATGTTTGTACATATGGGCCCATATTCTTTCCTGTAGGAATGGTCTCACCCATTGAAGAATGTGGTACTAGGCAAAGCATATTTGTTAGTATGTTCACTGTTACACATGGTAAACTCTATTGTGGTTTTACCAAATGTTCTAAAACAAATACCAAATTGCAATGGGGTAGCTCTAGCAGTTGATTTTAGTATGAAATTGATCAGTAATGGTCTCTTTGATACTTCTCAATAACATCCTGGGGGAAGAGCAGTGCTTAATTTGATTGAGTGGTTTCCGGTGCTCAGCACCAGCACTTAATTGGTTTCCGGTGTTCAGCACCGGCACTTAATTGTCAACTACGCACTTATGACAGTCTGCCACATGATAGTACTGCTCATCTAATTTAGAGATGATCAGAACAACTGTTGTTTATGAATACAATTTACATAAAATAATTACTAATATTTGTCTCCCCAGTCATTCCTATAGCTTTGGGGACATGGAAAACTTGAACAGTCGCACTAGCAGGCAAGAGAAATGGTTAGTAGTTGTTTAGGTACCGCCATTGGCAGCAATGACAGGGGCAATGGGTGGTGCAAGCCGCAGTGGCTCCTGGTAAGGGCCCTGGCATGTATTAGTTTAGTAATTAAGCACTGGGGAAGAGGCATTGCTGGCCATTCACCAAGGTCTGGCACTTATCTAAAATGATGTCACAAATATATACCTCTAGAGGCTGAAACACCTTGAGTACTTATCCTTTAAAAACACCATCAAGTCTCAATCTGAAATAGAAGGAGCACAGAAAGGAAAAAATATCTTCCAGTGGAAAAACGATACAGAAGATCAAACAGAAAATGTGGGCTGGATCTCTACTAATGCAAAGCCCAGTGGCAGAGGCTATACGTTGAGGGACAATACAAAAAAACAAATTGTAGCCTGATTGGTATTAGTATATTGACAGACGTTCTTCAATAGACTCTGGGGACAATAGGTTCTCAGAGAAATGCCCTGTGGATGAAAGGAACAACCAAAAAGTATTGTAGAAGATACAAGAAAGCTGAGAAGGGGCAGTCTGGGGATACTGAGTACAGAGTGAAGGAGGGGAAAGGTTTGGACTCAAAAGATCAAACCATGAATCAGAGATTGAGAGGTCTTGTACCAAATGGGACATGGGAAGTGGCGCTTCTGGACAATGCAGTGGAAATAACAATAGTTTGTCATGCTCTCCAGGAGCATCTAGCCATGACTAATATGGAATATGTTGAAATAGAAACACCAGATGGACATGTAAATTCTCCCGTCAGCACTTATAATGTAGAAATTAAAATTAAGGGTGATATATCACAAACAATAAAGAATGTTTTCAGGCCACCTTTGTCTAATGCCGATGATACTCATGATATCATCCTAGCTGAATGTTGGACTTGGCCGTTTTTGGCAGGTTCACCCCTAAACTTTTTGCCTTACCTCTGACATGGTGTTGGTGGTTTTAGGCCTCTGGGCACTTTAGCACTGTGGTCCAGTGTAAAGTGTGTACGCTTTCTGTGTTACATAAATAAGATTGGCCTGCCCTCCCTTAGGAATGCATTAGGGTTTCACTGATCAGTGTGTGTCAGTGGTAATTCCAGTTATGAGAGGAGCAGTGTGGTCAAGTCTGGTATGTATGAAATTGTGTGAATAAATGCTGCACAATGGCGTGCGCAGATTTATTGTGGTTATTTTAGAAATGCCACTTTTAGAAGTTGAAAAAATAATGACAGCTAAGCGTGCACTCAAGTTAATCTAGTGAACAAACTAAACCATATATACTGCTGTATTTTCTTGCTTGGTGTGCAGTGCCTGGGGTGGTTCTACCCTGCCACCTGATCTATTGAAGAATGTGAACTAGAGCAAAATGTTCTAGTCAGGATGTGCACAACCTATTACACTCAAAAATGAGTGTGTATTATCACTTCATCCAATTACTTAGTTGATTGACAAAGCGAGCAAAACAATATTATACATAAGCATCTCGTTATTGATCAAATTCCTATATTCAAGCAATTATACTGTAAACAGATCTAAAGTCCTTGTTATAGATGTGCTTCTCTTTTATTGACTCATCTGATGAAGATCCAATTACAGGTTTAATTCCATCAGTCCATATGGTAAATCAAAGCCAGTAAAAATAGAATTCATTCCTTAATCCCAATGCATTTCTGGTGATATTGTCACCCTTCTTCAGGGGTATTCTATAAATGAAATTTACAAAGAAGATTTATCACAATTAAAAATTAACTGAGTCGTGAGATGTTAGTTGTGTTACTCAGCAGAAAACAGAAAATGGCCCTTTATTACCCAGGAGGGTAGGGAGCTACAACGTGAGTGAATTGAAGTTAATTGTTGGTCGCACGGTGAGGTTACTGTGCCAGATGTCAAGACTGAAGCCTGCAAAAGTCCAAAAGAGATGCTAACTCACCCAGTGAATAACTTGTGTGCAACCAATGAGCCATAACGTGCAAAAATCTAAATCTACCTATTGGCTTTCCAAATATCGGTCCGGGTATGTGCCCTAGACTTCAGTCCAAACAAGTTGCTGACGAACTGTAAAATCAAAACTAGCATCAGCTGCACATGTCCAAGTGATGTGAGGAGTCAGAATGTTAAGACTAAGAGTAAAAAAAAATAATTAAACTCACCAAGCGTCAGCGACTCGGGGACTATCCTGCTTGTGGTGCTTTAACGCGTCAAAGACAAGCCTTCTGGGGTCGTATTGCCAAAAAGACGAATGAAGACTCAACTTTAATATGTTCATGGGCACCCCTGGTGCATATGAGAGTATCTGCAAAATATTGCGTGGTCGATAAAGACGTAATGAAAATTACAAGCGACCAGCTTGCTGGGCGTTCGAAGAGTATCCAGTAGCTTAAAATTACTTACAATGCCTGTCTCCAAAAACGTCGTTATTCTGAGGACGCCAAAGTCAAACCATCCGATGAATGGTGTCGGTTGGGCAATATATTTTTTCACGTCCTACGGCAATGTGGTAGAAACAGAAAGCAGACTACAAGTAGCAAGTCTTACTGAAAAAAGTGTCAGCGATGTTGGAAAGTGAAAAGCTATAGGTTAGGCATGAATGGTAAAAGTGTGTGAACCAAAGTATGATGAAGAGTGCAATAACCAGGAAAAAGAAAAAAGAAAAAACTATGAACCTCGTGTGTCTAAATTCTGAGCAACAATGCCGAGGAGGTGACCCATTCGCACAGTGACTGAACACCTTAGTGTGCGAGATAGTTGTACGCTGTATTTGTGTAAGGAAGCCTGTATAGCATCTATAAGGTTACATGATGTCTATCATGAGAACAATAATGACATACGGAATATATACTGTCTGCGTAAATTACTATGTAACAACGCAGGATACAAACTCCTGTACTATTATATGAGTTAACATATGAAACAATTACAGGTATAAAACATAATTCTCTGGTAGGACAACATGACTCGCATCGTAGACATGTGGAACAATTATGAATATGCAGCATTACTTCTCAGATAAAACAGCATGACTCAACGAGGTTTTCTAAAACATGTATCATAATCAAACAATGTGATTATCGTACGTTTTGAGCTAAATCTAATACGTTTGAAACATGTTGCTTGCATTAGACATACATTTTTTGTGACTTCATGAGAATGATGCAATACTGCATGAGAATAGCTTTGTGTTATTGATCTTATAAACTAGATTACATGAGAGCCACCTAATACCCCCAGTAATAACCATACTGCAAATAATAACAGTTCACATATGTATAATGTTGGGAGACAAAGAGCTATACAGCATACCTATATCCATTGCTGCGCAGAAACAGCAAATCTAGTCCAAAGGATGTGTTACTGTTATCTCTTAATGAAAAAAATTATCGTATTAGATCATGTGTAAACCAACACAAGGCATTGTATCAAAACAGAGAATCAAGACCTGAGCTAACAAGTAAAAAACTGTCAAGTAAAAAACTGCAATCTGTGTATTGTGCTATGATTAAAATGAAAATGAGTGAAAATAAAAGTGAAGTACTGTGAATGGCTCCAAAAGGCTATTGCGGGCTCCCAAAGAGGTCGTGTAACTAAACTAAATAAAAAAACTGCAACCAGTGTTAATCCCCTAATTGATACCCTATAAAAAACATGACAGTTCCATGCGGTCATTCAAACCCTTGGGACTCATAGTGTCCAAATACCTGATCCAGAATGTCTCCCTCTGGGTGATAAACTTTGACATGTCCCTGTCCTTATGTTCCTGGACAACTTCAATAGCGCTGAATTTTAATTGTGATATTGTGTGATGGGCTTCTGTCCAGTGGCTTGCCAAAGGGGAGCTTAATGTTCTGGTGCGAATTCTACTTTTGTGTTCTGTGTTTCGAATTCGTAGGGACCTTTCGGTCTTCCCTACATAATACAGGCCACATGGGCACCGTATTATGTAAATTATGTTTTGTGTATTGCAATTGGCTGAAAAATTGAGTCTAATCTGTTTGCCTGACCAAGGGTGTGCTATGTGAGTTCCAAGAATCACGTTATTACAATGCAAACAATTATAGCATCTCATCATGCCTTTATGTTGTTGTCTATTTGGGGTATCTCGTTTCTTTAATAGCTCTTTGAGATTACGGGACCGTTTGTATGCGAAAAATAGACAATCTTTAAAAAGATCATCAATGCCAGACTCTGCTTGCAGCAAGTCCCATCTGTTTAAGATGCTTTTCTTAATGGCAGGAGAGTGGGTCGAGAAAGTGGAAACAAAGACTTCCCTCTTCTTGGATGATTTTGTTCTCTTCTCCAAAAGTGCTGATCTGGGAAACTCTTCTAATCTGGCTACCGATTCATCCACAATTTCCCTCGGATACCCTTGTGCCAAAAACTCTTGTCTGGTGTTTTCCAGAGTTTCAGCCAGATGAGCGGGATCTAAGGTAATACGTTTGATTCTCATAAATTGGGACAATGGCAAATGTCTTTTGAGGGATCCCGGGTGAAAGCTAGTGTAAAGTAGTGTGTTGTTGCGGTCAGTGGATTTTCTAAAAACCTTGGTGGTAATTTTGGATTCCTCTAATTCAATGCTTACATCCAGATAGGATGTGGATCGTCTATCTAAAGTGAATGTAAACTGGATTCTGGGATTAAATTCATTAAGTGCCCTAAGCTTACTCTCTAAGTCTTGTTTCTCTCCATGTAACATGATGAAGATGTCATCAATATACCGATGGTATATGATGAGATGGTCAGTCCATGATATGTCATTCAATACATTCTCCTGTTCTAACTTCATCATGAAGATATTTACGTAGCTGGGAGCCCCCGCAAAACCCATGGATGTGCAATTGGTTTGGAGGAAATATCTTTCCTTCCCCTTGAAGTAACTGTTGAAGAGGCTGAACTGTAATAGTTCAAGGAGAAAGACTTTGTTAGCAGGAATATCGGCCTGCTGCAGCAGGGCCCACTCTATGGCTTCAATGCCCTCGGCATGAGGTATAGAAGTATAAATAGATACTACATCCACTGTGCCCAACCATATTGTTTCACCAGACGGTAAGTGCAGACCATCTAGTAGCTTTAGGAAATGGGTTGTGTCCTGAAAATAAGTGGGTCCTGATTGCACAAAAGGTTGCAAAAAGGTATCTAAATAGTGGCCCAAAGGTTCATGAATGGAGTTGCATCCTGACACTATGGGGCGAAAAGGAGGAGCATGAAGATTTTTATGAATTTTAGGTAACATGTTTATGATTGGCCTACGTGGAAACTTCGTGTACAAAAAATCAAATGTCTTGGTGTTGATCCATCCCATGTCCTTAGCATGTGTTAAAATATGTGACAGAGTTGCTTGGAATTCAGAAGTGGGATCATGACTGAGTGGTAAATATGTGGATTCGTCAGCCAGCATCTCATTGACTTTAGACTCATAAAAGTTGTGATCCATTACAACTAGAGCACCCCCCTTGTCAGCTGGAAGGAACACTAGTGACTCATTGCTTCTTAAACTTTTGAGTGCTCTTCTATCTGAGGGTGTCAAATTTTGATGTTTTCTTTGAGGAGTCGGTAAAAGAGAAAGATCTCTTTTCACTAATGTGTCGAAATTGTTGAGAACCTTGTGGGATATGGGGGAGATGAAAGTGCTTTTGGTTCTGAACTCTGTGTATTCCAAACCTGTAGATTAGGTACTCCTGAGGTTTTGATTAAAGAAAAAGAACCGGAGCCTGAGCTTCCTCATGAATTTGTAAAACTCTATTTCAGTGTTACACGGTGTGGTATGGAATGTGGGCACAAAAGATGTGCCTTTGTTGAGTAACGCGATTTGTGATTTAGACAAGGTGACAGAAGAAATATTAACAACTAGTGCTTTTTCTGTCTCCTGCCTGAGCTGGTTGATTTTGGACCTTCCACTGCCTCTGCGGATTTTGTGATGACTGACTCGAGTGTGGATTGCCCTGTCGGTGGATTGTTGGCAGCTGGACTGGTCTCCAAAAAAGAGACCTTGGTACCTGAAGTGGATGGTGCTTCTGAAAGCGTGAGATCAACCGAAGATGATACTGGTGGTCTGTTTAAACGGGTGTCACTGATTGAAGCTACACTCTCTTCAGATGAAGCATTTCCGGGTTTTTGGTACGTGCGTTTCTGCGCATATACCTCAGCCCAGGAATATACCTCATCAAGCTTATAATCAATTGTGTCACGCCTAAACTTCCGTACCTTGCGCTCATGAATCTCTTTGGCGTAAAGATCGAATTTTTTTGTTAATGGTCTCTAACGAAGTAGACCAATCTTCACCTGTCATACGCGTTTTTAATGATTCTTGTAAATCATGTATTTCCTGCTCTAGGCCCAATAAAACACTAGAAAGTTCCTCAACTGTCAGCAAGATTAGATCTAGGGAGCGTTTATTTAAAATGGAGTACCATTTGTCCATAAATGTTTTGTTCATCTTGAACATCATCGGTTTCAGAGGTAGTCTCAACCCCCTCGGGATCCTGCTAGCTTTATGGTATTGTACCAGGGTTGTGGCGTGCAAGCGCTGATTAATTTCACGTCGCATCAGGTATTCCAATTGTCTCAATTGATTGACAACCGGACCTTGTGTTACGTCAAATGTGCAGGCCTCCCGGATAAGGCCATACATTTCTTGTGCTTCTAGCGTGCTGTGAGCTTTGGTTTCAGCCTTGTTATCTGTAAGGTGCGAAATATCTTCGAAAGACATCTTATCAAGGTGCTACTAATAGCTGTTGTGGGTAGAAAATGGAACTAACAGTTGAAAAAATAATGACAGCTAAGCGTGCACTCAAGTTAATCTAGTGAACAAACTAAACCATATATACTGCTGTATTTTCTTGCTTGGTGTGCAGTGCCTGGGGTGGTTCTACCCTGCCACCTGATCTATTGAAGAAATGTGAACTAGAGCAAAATGTTCTAGTCAGGATGTGCACAACCTATTACACTAAAAAATGAGTGTGTATTATCAATTCATAGTAAACAACAAGGGGGACAATGAGGGCTTGATAAAGGTCCACCGTACTTGCCCTGGGTAGAACTAGAATACAAAAGAGGTACGGTGTTCCTGGGTGGCAAGTTGGCCACCTGGTGAGTACTCAGAGTGGTGGGGAGGTGGGAAATACCTCCTTTCGGAACTAGGACCCTCACACACCCAGCAAGCTAGGTGTCATACTTCATCATATGGGTCTGCTCCTCGTCGAGCCGGCGCTGCAATGCTCGACGGGCACCTATAAAGGGGCTCTTTATCAGAGATCTTTTGTTCCTTGCCGTATAGGTGCCATGGGTGTGAGGGGCCTGGTAAGATGTAGATGTGGTGTGTGGGTTAAAACAGGTAAGGGAATCCTCTATAATTATTTTTATTCTGGAGAGGTCACAACCTGATTAAAAAGTAAAAAGAAGAAGGAGGGCGACCATTTTGTTTTAATCTGACAAAAATTACGCTCTACCCCTTAGTCGTCAACATGTTTCTCGCCTATAAAATGTCTCTAATAGATCAGTTGGCGATTCCTCAGGACCTAGTGACTAAATGAAAACTATCTACAGTGTGTGGTGTGGTTCTACATACCACTTCTTCTCTCGGTAGGATGTTCCCCCGGAGAAAAGCAGCCAACCTCTTAAGGATTCAAGTGCGGCTTCATCAGACCGCAGCGGAGTACATGGACACTCAACGTACTGTCGCTGCTCCCGCTCAGAGCAGTCCGGCTCACCTACCCGCTCTGCTGCATCAGGAAGGACACCAGAAGGCTTGTCTTTGACGCGTTAAAGCACCACAAGCAGGATAGTCCCGGCGTCGCTGACGCTTGGTGAGTTTAATTATTTTTTTTTACTCGCAGTCTTAACTTTCTGACGCCTCACATCACTCGGACATGTGCAGCTGATACTAGTTTTGATTTTACAGTTCGTCAGCAACTTGTTTGGACTGAGGTCTAGGGCACCTACCCGGACCGATCTTTGGAAAGCCAATAGGTATATTTCAATTTTTTCACGTTATGGCTCATTGGTTGCACACAAGTTATTCACTGGGTGAGTTGGCATCTCTTTTGTTCTCTTGCGGGCTTCAGTCTTGACATCTGGCACAGCAACCTCACCGTGCGACCAACAATTAACTTCAATTCACTAACGTTGTAGCTCCCTACCCTCCTGGGTAATAAAGGGCCAATTTCTCTTTTCTGCTGAGTAACACAACTAACATCTCCCGTCTCAGTTAATTTTTTATTGTGATAAATTTTATTTGTAAATTTCATTTATAGATATCCCCTGACGAAGGGTGACAATATCACCCGAAATGCATTGGGATTAAGGAATGAATTCTATTTTCACTGGCTTTGATTTATCATATGGACTGATGGAATTAAACCTGTAATTGGATCTTTATCAGATGAGTCAATAAAAGAGAAGCACATCTACAGCAAGGACTTTAGATCTGTTTACAGTATAATTTCTTGAATATAGGAATTTGATCAATAACGAGGTGCTTATGTACAATATTGTTTTGCTCGCTCTGTCAATCAATCAAGTAATTGGATGAATTGATAATACACACTCATTTTTTAATGTAATAGGTTGTGCACATCCTGACTAGAACATTTTGCTCTAGTTCACTTTTAGAAGTTGGCATTTCTGTGTGCTATGTGTTTGCCTGCCTGATGTGAATTGCATGTCTTGCTTGTGAGTGACATGGGGCTGGGAGGTGTGTGTGACTCCAGGAGGGGTAGGGTGAGTCAGCACTGGGCTGAATAGGACATCTGGACTGGGAGTAGTGGGAGGGGTAATCCCCTGACTCTGAATAGGGTGGTACCTGCCCTAGGGAATGCTGGATTCGCCCCCTGTGGTGCGCCTGATCACCTAGCCCCTACCTGACAAAGGGGAAGAGGAGCTTGCAAAACAAAGTGCTCCAATTCCCCCCTGAACCAGTTGCATCTGGTTCCCCCATGCCCTGCACTAGCAGACAAAGGAATGCTGGATATAAATGTATGGGCTGTGACCCCATGAAGAGATTCTTGTGCTTGTTGCTGACTTGCAGGTGGCTGGTTGCTGTGGCCCAGGAGGAACTGCCATGGGGGCTTACCTCCCTGCTGGAGGGCCCTGTGTGCTGGCCTCCCTGGGCCCAGCTATGTCCCTTGGAACTGGGATTTAACCTTCTTTACTCCAGGACTTTTTCTGCAACTAGCGCCTAGGAGCGCTTTATCTTAATTTGCCCCAAGAAGAGGAGCGGGCTGTGCAGCACTGCGCTGCCGCCCTTTTAAAGGGAGGAGAGGTACGGCAGCTGATCGGTGGGGCTCCTGTGAGCGAGGGAAGCCCTGCTCCGCAAAAGGAGACCGAGTGAAGAGGCCGAGCGAGTCCCAGTGAGTGGGGGCTCAAGATGTGCGGTGTGGTGCCAGTGTGGGCACTGTGCCTGTTTTCCTGAGCGGACCCGCCGTTGCCGGCCGCTCCAACGTAAATATGTAAATATTTACAGTTGGCACAGTGTATATTTTGTGATTACTATTCTAATGTGTTTTATGATAATACAAAGGCTATTTTTGATAACCTTGTGTGGAGTTCCTTTTGTAGTGTGCCTAGTGTGTTGTTGCTGTGTGCATGTTGCACAAATGCTTTACACATTGCCTCCAGGATAGGCCTGACTGCTCGTGCCAAGCTACCAAGGGGGTGAGCAGGGGTTATCTTTGGCGTGTAACTCCCTTGCCCTGACTAGAGTGGTGGTCTCTGCCTGGCTTTGGCGCAAGCTTTAGCCAACCAGAGATGCCATTTCTAACACTAAAGATGACTGGCCTTCATCTTTTGTAAGGGACACACATCGTAGGACAATATAATACCAGAAGCGTTTTCCTCTTTAGTGTGTGAGGATCCCACGGACAAATATGGACACAAATGGGCTTTGGGGCAGGTAGTGTTGTATAAAAATCAAACCAAATGGGATAAACACTCTCCGCCACGTGATTTCTCATAGGAGTGAGCCCCAGGCACAGACACAGCATCCATTGAAGTCAGAGGCAAAGCACGATAAATTCATTATCCTGACACACAATTGTATTATATTGGTAGGTAGTGATAATGTCTTTTCATTAAACCATTAGCACTCGATTATAGGAATGTGAACTCTCACAAGTGTAGACACAACACAAAAATACTCTCAGTACTGAACTGAAGATGAATCTAGTCAAGTAAAGTGAATTATGACTGTTGACATAGTTTCTTAAGTCAGGACATAAGACCAGAATCACAATACTTGAAGGTGGTTCCCTTTGGTGGTATCCAGTAAGTTTATGTGGGATTACAACATGAGTATAAAATAAGTTCACATTTATTTGAAGCAGAAATAATAGAAATTCTTCGAGAATAGTGATTATTTTAGCTGAATATGAATATACAATATATTTCTGCAAAATATAGATTGTTTTCATCAACGTAATCTTTTGAGATATGAACTATCCACTGAAGGCAAAGGATTGACACCAGATTTCTTATAGAAATGTGCAACTTTATAACTCCTGAATACATTGAAAAAATTACAAGCCCTTAATGGATTCTTGAATTTTGAAAATGGCTTATCTGCCACATTACACTGAGAATATAGAGCCTTTATAAGTTTAAATGTAACTCTTTTTTTCTGAAAAGTATTTGAATGATCAGCATATGGCTTTCTTACATGAGCTACAAGTTGATATATTTGCAGACATATAAGTAAGTAAGTAAATCTTTATTTGTATGATTACTTAAAACCATTGCACAGTAAAACAACCATGTTGAAATCTCTCCAAATTCATAAAAAACATCACTTTAATGAGGCCATGATATATAAAAACAGCAATATATAAGTTGTCCATATTAAAATCTTTAGTCATGTGCCAGGGATTGCTGTATATTTGCAGACATATGGAAATAAGAAGATATAGTTATCCTGGTTATCACATGCACATCAAGCTAAACATATATTTTATTCAATGCGGTACAAAGGACCCCCATGGCCTACACATCACATTTATTTTCAGCAGCTAAGGAACTATTCACTCCAACTGAAAAAGTTCTCATCGCTGTTCAGGCAGCCATTTAAGGAGCATCCTCTTACACAGGTAAAAAAATATAAACTTTACTCCCATATGTGTTTTAGAGCCTCACTCCATTATAGCTAGAATACTGAATGTGCATGCATTACAGTAATTGAGTGATATGACATTTGAGTTCGACCTCAAACTTAGAACAGATTCCCCACACACTACCCGTATATGAGAATGAGAGCATTGTCTACAAGGATGGTCTGCCCACCCACAATGGACACTAAGCACAAATATGCCATGGCTTGTGCTGCAGTAGAGGGCATTTTCAAAGATGCCATATTCATGCAACTACAAACACAGACAAACATTAGGTGATTTCATTGTTGAAATAGCTGAGATTCATGCTCTTCTCCTAGCCCTTCAGAAGAGGGATCAGTTAGTTCCACACTTATTGTGCCGGATTCTACTTTTGGTCAGAGATTCAAAGAGTAAATTGATAAAGGCTAAACAGCTTTGGGTAAAGGTGGCTGTGCTGTGGGATAAGCTTTCTTTGGTCTATGCACAACGTCCAATGGCACATCAAAGTGAAATGACTCAAACTAAAAAAAACTGTGTGGCAGATCTAGCTGCAAAGACAGTTGTACAAACTTGTAAGGATGCAGCTGTAACCTGATCTCAAACTAAGATCGATGACAATATCATGGTAGCACTACAGTCAACATTAAAAAGTGCTACACCCCCGTGAAGCATTGCCTGTTAAATACACTCACAGTTTGAATAAGG
Source organism: Triturus cristatus (assembly GCF_964204655.1). Classification (NCBI taxonomy): domain Eukaryota; kingdom Metazoa; phylum Chordata; class Amphibia; order Caudata; family Salamandridae; genus Triturus; species Triturus cristatus. The sequence goes on from NC_140590.1 coordinate 1,365,322,232, forward strand.
AAAAAATGTGTATGGTGTTCTAACAGCTAGACATCTCCCTGTTAAAACAGTAAAGATAGCCCTCATAAAAGCAGCGTGTAAGGCGTATAATCTGCCCATGCAGGCATTAATGCGACAGTATCAGTGCTACAGCAACAATATAGATGGCCATATTTGCATAAAGTAAGCCAAGCAAAACTTAATTTCCACTCTAATAGTCTGGTGTAATTTCTATCATTTGGCATTTCTACTGTCATAAGAACCCAGCTCTGTCTCTACTATACCATAAAGGGGTACAGTGTGCACAGAGTCTGGTAAGTCCCCAAAGGTATAGCAGAGGATAAAATAGATAACACCTACTCTCAATTTAGTGGCAGCTGGGCTGAGTAGTTAGGCTTTGCAAAGGGTAGTGTGAATGCGTTTGTTGGTCACACTCATACAAGACAGGAACACACACTCAATGACTAACTCCAGACCAATGTTTTGCAAAAATATTACTTTAGTCACTTTTGTTTTAGGAACCAAGTTGAACTCAGTTACAGGCAGGTAATACTTTCAAAAAGGCAGTAGAAATACTTTATGGTCTTGGAAATACTTTGGTATTGTCAATCCAAAACAGTACTGTTTAATACGTGCTCAAGATAGACAGTTGTAGGTAATCAATAAAATTCAATGCAATCCTAAGGAAGAGAACAGATTTATGCATCAGCGAGTAAGTAAACGACTTACATTGTCAGTCTTCGCGGTTTAGACTGGAACTGAGCAAGGGTCAGTGTAAGGTGGGCACTACACCACCAGCAGCAGTGTTCAGTATCTGCACAGCAGCAGTCGATACCGACAATGATGTTCCGCTCTCGCAGTCAGCAGAGAGCAATGGAATGAATGGGAGTCAATAGGCCGCCAATACCGAAACCGTCGCAGTCGTCATCAGCGAGACACAGTAGGTCGAAAGGAGGCAGCACCAGCTCAGCAGTCATGGGGATGGAGATGTGCAGGGGATGGAGGAGTTCCACCAAGGTTTGGCCATCAGGGGAGCCCTACATACAAAATCTAAGTGCGTTACTGTGGTCGGGCGGTAGTCAATGGCTACTGTCCCCATAGGGTGACTATAGCCTTTGTGTGCACCCTCCCTTTGGGGGGGCCTTACTGCAAAGTGGAGCAGCTCTCAGCACGTCTATTTACCCTCGACCCACAGGTGAGATTTTGCTGGAATTTAAGGACATTAAATATCATTTTGGACCTTATCTCACATAGAGCGCAGACCTCGGGCTTCGGTCCCCTCCATCAGTGGTGCGGAAGTGGTCGGCACTAGGCCGGGCGGCTTGCGCCACGCCGAGAGGGCCTCTATGCCCTATTGCTATGCCATATAGGGATACACCCAGGTGTATCAAACCCTTCTGGCTCCTACCATATGCTTTGGGCCTTTGAAGGTTACAGAGTAAAACCTGGCCAAAGTTTAGAGAAAGGCCAGTTATGGTTAGTCAGACGCCTAATTGGGAGCAACATCATTCTGATAAAGCTTCACAGCCTTCCTGGACTCCTTAAGTATCAGTATCTAAACACCTGGGCTCACTCATAGATCTTCTTGAAAATCAAATCTGTGCCGCCTGTGCTGGCTTTTGAAGGCTGCGTTGCCTGGCATAAGTGCCAAACATGTGAAGGTGGGTGTAGCTGCAGTAATGAGTACAATAATAGGCCCTGTAGTGAATAAATCTGGGCCTTGGAAGCTGCCCGAATAGAAAAAATGCTGGGCTCACAGGGCCGGTGTTGTGTCCAAGAATGTAAAATATGAAAGGTCTAAAGGAGCCTCCCCTCCACGTATAAAAGAGATAGGCTGGAACCACAGCCTTCCAAAGTCCCTGAGGAGAACAATGCCAGCGAAAACGTTGCGATCTGTTCGTCTGCTCCAGGGAAGGGCTCGTGCGAAAACCAAATCTAATCCACTATAGAATAGAGACCCCTGTATTACGATGTTGAAGGGAAAGAATAACAATTTTAAACTAAGGAAAAAGGAGAAGTCAACACAGGAGGATTTGAACATGAACTCAGAGTCCCATGTGGGGGTCAAATGGAAATGTACGGGCCAAAAGTCGAGGTGGGCCATGCCCCGAAGGGGATAGGCTGGCTTTATTACAGCCTGAGGAGGTTATGTCAATCACAATGCCTTATGTGGTCCCACAAAATATGATGATCAAGGGCCACATAAGGATATCTCTGTTCCCCCCTTTAGGCTCCCGTTCTCTTCCTACCCCATATCAGGGACTCTATTACCAGCTTCTGGGGCGTTGGACACATTTTCCATAACTCCCCTGGAGAATTCTCTTTAATGAAAAGTAGCAAAATCTCGGGATGAGGACTTCACACTGCCAGATTTGGAAATAGGCTTATGTAGGAGACATGGTTTGCAATACATGGATGATAGATTGCAGTCCGTGGTGACTCCGCCTCTGATCGCACCTACGGGGATGCAACTCTTTAGTAGCACTCCTTCAAACTAACCTTCCCTGCTATCATACCAGTCTGTAACACTAGATTTGGATATAAGTGGCATGCAGTCATGTCATCCTCCAGATCAAGAAGTAAAGGTTTCTGCCTCCTTACTGTGCTTGGAAAGACTTTAATCTTCAATTTTAAAGTCATTAGAAAAATGTTTGGGAGGATCATATTGAATCTTCGATAATGTGATGGCAATACTGAAGAAACTGATCAGTAGCAAAAAGGACAAGGGCTTTGGTCCTGAAGAGCCAATTGAAATGGAAGGGGTGTCAATTTCAGGCAGAAAGGCTAACCACAAAGATGTTTGTCCCCAAACTGACTTTGGTTCCCAGGCAGGAAAGCCACAATGCAAAAAGGTTTAACACACCGAAAGCCCAGGTGATTCCATAAGATTCATTTTCAACACCATCCCCAATTTGGAAAGTCCAATTGGAAATTCTCAATGTGTCGGAAATTGACCTTTTTGCAATCTTCAAATCCTGCTCCAGGCAGGAGTTAGGCGCTGGTGAATCATGTACATCTCAGGCAAAGTCTAAGGACAGGAGAAAAAGCCGGAGAGGGAAGAAAAGATCTCACTGTGGATTCTTGAAGAAGGGTTTTAGGAGGTTAAGCTTCAGAGAAGTATTAGATGCCCCGTAAAGTGCAGAGGGCCAAATGGTAATTTCTCAACCAGACCCACAAGCTGCGGATCCTATATATGGATCCTCTAGTGTTTCGAAGGAGAGGACTGTAGAAGTAACAGCAGAGTCCTTTACGGTTTAACCTCTTTCAATTCCCATCTCTCTGAATCCGATGGCAGCATCGTTTATGGACTTAGGCACAAAGATGGGTCCCTTGGAGTCATTTAAACCAGAAAAACAAAGTTCTAAGTGGTGTAATGTGAACACTTGCATATTGGAGTTTATTCCTCTCTTTGATGCAGACTTACTTCTGAATCAGTCCTCGTGCTTAAATGTCTCTTGGACATTGAGACTTTGAAGCTAATTTAAAGTAGTGATATTAATGTGGTGTCCCTATTGCACTCAGTGTCCGGTTCTAAATCAAGTGTGACCTTCTATTCCAAACTCACTGCAAATATGATACTAAAAAATTCTGAATGTTTGCAATTTAGGGGCATTGATATCCTCCCAACATTAGAAGGAAATGGGAGGCATGATATTGATATGATTTCTCATCGGAATGATGATATGGGCAATGGGCAGCCCCACCTCTGCCTTTGTCCCCTAGCAGAGGGGCTATGGTTGAATATAAGGGGCTAAAAGTTCATCTAGGGAAATATAGCAGGCAGGTATCTAATTGGGAATCAACCACTTCCACTGCCCAAGTTACAAATGAGAAGAGCTTTTTAGATGGAATTGGTTAGCTACCTGTTGTCCAATAGGCTTAAATAGAAGTATGAATGTTTTAAAAAGCCCAGTAACCTGTTTATGGCAGTGTTAGACCTGGCACCTTGGCGTGAGTCTCCCTTCCACTTTTTGTCACTGTGCCTCTTGTGTTTTGCTGGTGTTAGCTGCTCAGAGCACTGTGCCACTGCCAACCAGTGCCACAGTGCAAGTGCTCCCTATGTAAAATGTATATGTTGGTTGGATTCCATGATTGGCTTATTTGGTTTACTGTCAGACCCCAGTAAAGTGCACCAGGAGTGCCCAGGGCTTGTAAATACAAATGCTGCTGGTGGGCTTGCAGCACTGGTTGTGCCAACCACAGAAGCGGCCTAGTAAAATGTATCTAAGGTCTGCCATTGCAGAACCTGCATGCAGGCTGGTACTGTCATGCTGACTGGGCAAGTGCACCCACTTGCCAGTCCCTAAACCTTCCCTTAACTTCATATTATTCACCCCTATGGTAGGCCCAAGGGCAGGGTGCATTGTAAGCATAAGGTAGGACAAGCACTGATGTGTGTGGCATGTCCTAATAGTGAATTACAGCCATTTTCGTTTTTCACTATTGTAAGGCTACCTTTTCCCATAGGCCAGAATGGGCTGTCAGAATTGTTACATCCTATGATCCTAACAGACCCAGGGAACCTGGTATAAATTCGAGTTTAGTATGCCTGAACTCAGAATAATAAAATACATCTTTTAGTAAAGTTTATTTTAATATTCTGTGTTTGCAAATACCACTTTTAGAAAGTTGGTATTTGCTTGCCTAACCATTTCAGCCCGCCTCTGCTATGATGTGTATCTGCCTGTCTGGTTTGTGTGAGTGACAGGGCTGGGGAAACCCAGAGGGGCAGGGCTAGGTAGCCTGGTGGCGAATAGAGAGATTGACATCCAGATGGGTGGGAGGAGTGCACTTGGACTCTGAATAGGGCTGTGCTCTGCCACCACAATGCTGGCTCCAACTCCTGTGGAGCGGCTGATGTCTCTGCCCTGCACCCTGAATAGAAAGTCAGAGTCATGTCAGCAAAGTGCTCAGGAACTGGTTTGGACTGGGCAAAGGCCCCTCTACCCCAGAGGAACAAAGGAATTAGGGGTATAAGTATTGGGACCCTGCTCCCAAGAAATTAGATCCTGCTTGACAAGAAGAACCTCTGCCTGAGGAGAAGGAACTGGGAAAGCCGTAAGGAGGAGTACTGTCCCTGACTAGGGGGATTGGCCTGCAGTGGTTTGCTGAAGGAGAGGAGAAAGACTACAAAGACTTTATTTCAACTTGTGCTTAAAAAGATCTCCAAGGGCTTGGAATAGAGCTTGCCTCCTGCTGAAGTCTCAGGAACAACAGACTTCACCCCCAGCTCCCCAGAGTTCTTAGGAAGTGCCTGCTGCTGTTGTTGGGCCTTCTGAGGGACTGCGTGTCTCAAGGAGCTGGAAGCACGACTTAAGGAGGAGAAGCGTGCCGCCGTCGGAGCTGTTGTCGTCGCATCTCGTAAAGTGTGTCGCCTCTGCAGCATCGCATCGAGCGGAAGCGTCTCCCATCATCCAGGAAGTGTCTCGCAAACGCCGAAGAAGCGTGTCGCCATCGCAGCCATCGTAGCTGACGCATCACACCTCATCAAGAGAAGAGTCTCGCATCGAGGAAGAAGCGTGTCGCAATCGCAGCCATCGTAGCTGTCGCATTGCACCACATCAAGAAAAGCACCTCGCATCCACGGAGAAGCGTGCTGCCGTCGGAGCTGCTGTCGTCGCATCGCGTAAAGGGGTGTCGCCGCTGCAACATCGCATCGAGCGGAAGAGTCTCACAAACGTCGGTGAAGAGTGCCGCTGCCAAGGCCGCTGTCGTCGCATCCCGTAAAGGGTGACGCCGCTGTAGCTGACGCATCGAGTCGAGTCTTCTCGCAACATCGGAGAAGCGTAATGCATCTGGAAGATCTTCACATCTTTATTTCTTTGCACCAAAAACTTAATTGCATCAACATCGTTGCAACACTTTAGTTGCCCTGCGTGTCGCATCTAAAAGGTACATTGACTTAAAGTGTCGCATTTAAGAACTTACGAGAACTAAGCAAAATTCTGCCATCTAAAGTAACTGTATTGTGTATTTTTTGTTGTTTAATGGTCTTGTGGTAACTCTATATAAAGAATCCTTATTTTCAATATAAAACCTGTGTGGTGTCCATTTGTAGTGTTGTCACTTGGTTACTGTATGTGTTCACAAATGCTTTACACACTGCCTCTGAGATAAGCCTTTCTGCTCGTGCCAAGATACCAAGGGGGTGAGCAGGGGTTATTTTAGGAGTGTACCCCCTTACCCTGACTAGAGGAAAGGTTCCCTGCTTGACACAAGTACCTACCTGTGCCAACCAGGGAACCCGGATTCTAACAGGCAGTAACTCTGTTTAACTCAGGAAGGAAGCAAGGGGCATCACCCCCTTGTTGGTAAATGCTTATATCCCTCCAGAGGCCACCAATGGCACTCTTCTAAATAAGGTCTTCTGTTTTATCAAAAAAGCCTTTGATAAGAAATAGGCTCCACACATAAGTTTGGTAGGGAACTTAAATTGGAAACTATCCAATTCTGCCTTAGAACAACTACGTGATGTTGAAAAAGCGGAAACGTTGCGATCCCCCAGCTATCTTTCCCTCAAAGATAAGAACTAATAAGAGAGAAAAGCTCCTATCTTCCCAACTGAAAAAGAATGATTGCATTATAGCTAATGGGAGACTACCCTCAGACTCTCTCGCAGCACACACTCATAGATCCTCATGGAGAGTGGTAATTCTAGAATGCAGGGTGGTAGATTGTATCACAGGTTCTTTGCCGAGTGACTTAAAGGCCACAGTTTGTTAATGTTCTCCCTGAGTCTAAATATGATGCCTATTATGTTATGGAAGTTCAATGGGTTTTCATCCAATTTTTAATAAAAAAACAGGGAGGACACAGTGGGGTCATAGGATGAACATGGACTTGAAAAGTAAATTAGAAGCTATTCTTGAAAGCCTTGATACTTGGATGGGAAACAAACTATAGTGTTTTAGTATGTTCATGAAGTAGTAAGTCAAAAGTGTTAGTCAAAAAAATTCAAAAGGTAGGTTTAAGGCGATTCCACATTCTCTACTTCCGTTAAATAGGGAAATAAATGCTCTAGCTAGGAAACAATATATGGATTACCTTCCTGAGAGGAATACTGGGGTGTTGTTATTAAAAACTCGAAGTCGGTTGAAGGCCCGTTTGAAGAGAGAGGCTTGGGATAGGCTTTGGATCAATCTAAGGGAAGCTGCAATAAAAGGCCAGACTAGGTCCTTTTGGACGCTTGTTGCAGAGGGATGTGGATCAAGAGTCAGATCCTTTCCCTTGACCATTGAGGAATCCATATGGATGAACTTCATCAGGGGTTTATATGCAGCAAATGAGGGAGCGGTTAATAGACCAATTGCAAAGGGGGGCGTGGCCGAGCAGCTAAGATGGCGGACGCACCTTGATCTAGCTCCGCGTCCGATCCCCTGATTATTCTGCCCATCATCATGCCAAGAACATTTGGGGCAGACCTGCGGGTGCAGATGACACAGCTGGCTACCCTCTGAGCCCAGCGGTGAGCTTCTGTGATTGTGGGGTCCCCTGACAGCCAAGATTGCTGGGTTACGGCTTTCCTCATGCGGAGACCGGAGATCAAGCCCACACTTCTTGCACGCTCCTGCCCTCCTGGTAGGCAGTGAGAAAGGATTGCGCCCCTGGGTGTGCAAGTAGCAGGAGCAGTGACCGAGGTTCATACCCCATCTGAGCAGAGGGGGTGCCTGCGAAACAGCGGCGATACCTACACTTAAGCGTGTGTTAACCCCGTGTGAGGGCATGTCATGAACCTGTGCTGAGGAGCGGGCCTGAGGTACGTGCGTGTGGGCTTAGAGCATGCACGAGAAGATGGCGGCGGAGTGGTAGGCCCGCGATCCGGCTCCCTGGCGATTAACTGCTGTGGAGCAGTGGGATCATCTCCTCGTGCATGCTGAGCCTCAAGATGGCAACACCAGGAGAGGTGAGACTGCTAGGAGCTGTCGATACAATAGGCCGTAGGGGGGCACAGGGGTCGGTCAGGCCCAGTTCCCCCGCGGCAGGCATAACAGGTCCACAGCAGAGGGAGGCCCTCCATGCCAAGAGCTAGGGGCTTTCCGTGAGAGGAACAGCATGGGGGCTGTGTCGCGCCCAGGCTGTCCCCTTACCAGTCAGTAATGATCCATGTGCACCTGTGGAGGGTAGCCGGGTGGGCACTGGTGTGGTGGTAGTTTGTAGGGGACGGACTTGGGGGGCCTATCAGGCCGAGGCCCCCACGGCAGGCGTAACAGAGTACAGTAGATCACAGCAGGACTAAGTTGAAAAAACACTATTTACACTGAAGATCAGCGCCCTTTGCTGTGATGGACAGCGCAAGGGTCACATCGGGCTCAGGCTGTCTCCTCTCCTGGCATTATGGCATCAACAGTCAATGCTGCAGCGGGCACTTAGTGGAGGGGAGTCCCGGGGGCCATATCGGGCCTAGGCCCCCCTCCATAGACATCTGGGGACGAGCGGCCATTTCTCCAGGGAAACCTGCGCTGTCACTCCAAACTATGAGGTCGGCTGTACTGGACCAGCACAGAGGACATATTGGTCCCTCTCTTCCTGTATGCAGCCTGCGGGGTAACTCACACGGCATTGGTACTGAGGTCTTGGGCCCTCTTACCCTGCAGGGGCGTCCCGCACAAAGAGTCCTACTCAGATTCCTACTTGCAGGCCCTAGTACTGCTCCCAATAGTGGCATTTGTGTCTCGGGCCTACATTACGGAATGCGGTGGCCATCACTTAAACTGTGGCAGCATACAATCATGGATTACCCCCTTCCCGTTGATTTTTGATAATGCAGGAGTCCACTGCTCTCCCTACGACGCAGCTGACTTATAAGGTTGGATGGACATCAGAGACAAGCCACACTGCACACAAACGAAAGTTCAGCTAGGCACAGTGACAGCCATGAATATCAGACCCTGCTGCAAATTGTGAACCGGGGTGAGCATTGAGGACACTGGCCCGTGCAGTCTAATCAGTTGCCCTCAACCACTGAGGCCATATTAAAAGACATCATTAGGTAGGCAGTGCAGCATCCCCTGGAATCCTGGTCTGAGCTCGTGTGGTACAAGCATAGTCAACAGCGACTGACTCCTTCCCAACCCTGGTCACAGATCTCAGGACCAGCACACCGCCCGTTCCTCATGCCCACTGCACAGCAGCTAGTCATGGGCCATCTCTGTTCAACCACGCAGCAGGCTATACCGCCTAATGGTGCACACGAAGGGCGTACCGCTAATGCAATGAAGTTTCGGGACCAGAGACACCCTGGCCTATCAGCTAAACTGGACACAGTGCTAGCAGCAGTGGAGAAGATTGGTGCGGTGTTAGACCAGACCCGCACATCTCTTGAACATAGAACAGATAAAGTCACATCCAACTTTACTCTCTTGCGGGCGTCTCATCAGAAGTTTAGCAATTGTGTACATGAAACTGAGCTCTCACTAGTAGAACTACAGCCGGTCTCGCAATCACACCGTGACTCTGCAGGACCTGCAGGACCGGGTCTGCACCCTGGAGGAGAAACTAGACGATGCAGAGGGTCATTCCCGGTGTAACAATGTGTGTGTGGTTGGCCAACCAGAGGGGGCAGAAGGACAAGACCCAGTCAGTTACATGGAGAACTGGTTAAAGGAGCTGCCTCCTACAGGATCGCTCTCCTCCCAATTTGTAGTGGAACGTGCTCACATGGGTTACGGCCCGCAAACCACCTCCCGGGGCAAATCCCCGACCCTTCCTGTTCAGTCTATTAATTTTTCGAGACAGGGATGTCATACTGAGGGAAGTGGGGAAGCATCCAGGACCCATGGTTCATAACGCTACTGTATCCTTTTTCCCCTGACTACACTGCCCAAGTACAGAAGAGAAGAGCCACCTTTAGGGCAGTAAAACACCAGTTGAGAGACCTTGACCTGAGATACTCATTGCTTTTTCCGGCTCGCCTACAGGTGATTTGAAATTTTACTGCCCGTTTTTTCGACTCCCCGTCTGAGGACCCTCCTGTAAACAGACGGAACAGGCGAAGTCGTCGCAGAGGTATGGGTGGCAGATCACGTCGACACACCTCACCAACCAATCTGTGGCCCAGATCGAGTCGGAACGTCCAGAAGTGCTCCAGGTAGCATCCACCTTCCAGTCCATGAGATCGTTATCAGCCTCCACGGCTTCTCCCTCCAGAGCCGGGGAAGTTGCAGATTCCACAACGGCATGGTTCGCTGACTCTGGCTCACCGCACCTCCCAGAAGTTACGCCTCAAACTTTTGATGATATTATTTGACACTTCTGTTCATACTAATTCATCTTTTCAAACATGCTTCACACTGCTGCAACACGTTACATTAATCACCTCGACCCACCTTTTGCCATCCTGCACTCTGAACCTATGACATGACATTTATACATAATGATGTTCTTTGGTGTTACTTCACAGGATCCTTCATTCGGGGTGGGTTGGTTTGCCTCTACCTGCCTGTACAAGCCCCTATCCAAGTCCATATCTGATTGAATACTGGTTGCCATGGTTGGGCACATCTGTTTGGGTCAGCCCCCGTTTAGAGCTCGCACTTATGTAGTTTGACATAGTAGTAGATATAGCAATTCTGTTTTCCCCCCACAGTTACGGCCACTTACAGTGATCTGATGCCATGCTGCATATGCTTACTCTACACATCTGCTCAGCTGACCGATTTCTACCGCCCTAATCCATACCCATTTTCTTTTTTTTTGAAAAAACCTTTATTATGTGCAGTTGCTTCATCTTACAAAGTACGGTCACCGTCCAGGCGGCGATTCAGTGAAACAAAGCGCACGTTTCCTGATGGTGAAACACAGCCATTCAGCCGGCAACCCGGGGGTCCGGCGGCGTTGTGCAGGTTAACGTGTATACAGGAACGAGACGCGTACATTGTCAAAACATCTGGTACATGGGGTTCTTTCCTTTTTCGGGTGTAGTTTTGTGGTGTCCCTGATGTGTGTTGTCAACAATAGAGGATGGCGCTGTGGTTCAGCCCACTCCGCGGCTGTGCCGGTGGCTACCTAGGCCTTGATCTGGATTCTCACTGGACATCCCTAGTATCCCAAGTGGAAAGGCCTCCGGGCAGCTTAGCGTCAGCGTCGTGCTCATAGTGCAGGCTGAAGCGCGACAAAGATGCTGCGGTATAGCTCACGTCGGCATATCTGACGGTGTGTAGGCCCGGCGAGTCTAGTGTGCAGTTTCGTAGCCCATGGTTATGAGTGTGCTACGCGGTGCGCACCCGTCCCACCAGCACCGCGCCTCCCCAGCCGCCAAGTGTCGGCGCAAATCCGGCATGGCACAGAGTGCGCCTAGGTCAAGCGTTTGCCGTGTTCTCCGGGCGCATCCGCCCCAGACGGGGAGCTCGTGTCTACAACACCTTGTCTTTTGTAAGCGGGGGCTCGCTAGGGAGGGCAGCCCCCCGGGGGCGCCGCGCGCCGCAGCCATCGTTAGGTATCCGTGGTGAAATGAGGATTCGATCTAGGAACTTGACCCATATGTAAACTACTCCCCATGTATGTGCAGCAATAAAGGGGTGTCAAGGTTAGGGTCGTAAACTCAGGTAGGGGCAAGGGGAAGGGGGGGAGGAGGGAGGAGGAGATCATTCTGCGATCGAGCAGGGGGGCCATCTTCCGCCAAGCGGAGCCCAGTGGGACCGCGCAGCGCGCGCGGGGAGCCGCAGGCCAGAGGGGGGGGGGGGAATTGGGCCGGTGAGAGGGCAGTAGGTCTAGGGCTGCCGCCCCTCCACTAGTAGGGGCCCTAATCCATACCCATGATGAGCATCAATATTATCACTTGGAACGTGAGAGGTATACACACTCCCTCACGCGGGTATTCCATCTATGCATATCTGCAACGCAGGTCTACCAGTATTTCTCTCCTACAGGAGACGCATCTAACAAATATAGAGGCTGCTCGACTGCGGCACTGCTGGCATGGAAATGTATACAGTACAAACTTCTCCTCCATGGCTTGCGGCGTCTTGGTCTGGGTGAAAGCGGGGATCCCTTAGGCGGAAGAAGAGGTGGTGACCGACCCTGCAGGACGGTATGTTTTCCTCAAGGGCAAACTTAATGGACAATCTCTTCTGCTGGGCTCAATATACGCCCCTAATGTGGAGCAGGGCGCCTTCCTTCGTAGCCTCTCTCCCTTGCTGGCTAGATGGAGGGATATCCTGTGGGTCTTTGACAGTGACTTCAATTCAGTCATGGATGTCTCATTAGACCGCTCCTTCCCTCCTCTGAACCGCACTCCAGCTTCCTCGAACGTGTAGGAGTTGCGCAGTTGGTTGGGACATTGGGCCTTGACGGATGTCTGGAGCGCGCACAATCCCGACATACTCCTTTTACTCTCTGGTCCATCACCTACATGTGCGGCTGGACCGCATGCTGGCCTCATCCGCGTTGCTCCCCATAACAAAAACGATGGATTTAGGCCCAGATCTCTGTACTGGGGTGAATGTACGACATTGTTCTGCATCCAGAGAGGACCTGGCCTGGCAGTTCGGGCTGGACTGTTCCCATGGGGCACATGGTCAAGACTGATTTGCATATGGCTGGGTTCAAACTGGAATGGCATGGTGAGCAAAAAAACGATGGATTTAGGCCTAGATCTCTGTACTGGGGTGAATGTACGATATTGTTCTGCATTCTGTCCATCAATAGTTCTTTTTGCAATTGTCACCCCGAGTGGGACGGGTATGCTCAGACGTGAGTCCCGTGCTCTCCATGACACTGGAATCAAGCTAAGCTATCCTGGCTGAAGAGGGGTGAAACCCCGAAACCGGTCCTAGGATGCTTGTTTCCAGTCCAGAGAGGACCTGGCCTGGCAGTTCGGGCTGGACTGTTCCCATGGGGCACAGGGTCAAGACTGATTTGCATATGGCTGGGTTCAAACTGGAAAGGCATGTTGAGCAAAAAAATGATGGATTTAGGCCCAGATCTCTGTACTGCGGTGAATGTACGACATTGTTCTGCATTCTGTCCATCAATATTTCTTTTTGCAATTGTCACCCCATAATTCACGACACTGGGTACCTAGGCCGCACACATTCAGTCCACAACCCACAGTTCCTGCAGCTCAGTTGGGAGAAGAGAACTCCCCCGATCCCTACCTGGGGACTTCAAACAGCATCATTAGAGGATCAGGCCTTTGCAGTTCCCTGGGAGCAGCTCTGATTGAATACTTTTATCACAATGCTGGCACTACAAGCTCCCCCCTGACTGAGTGAGAGGCCTTCAAGGTCACGACTCAAGGTCAATGCCTAGGCCTCACCTGGCGCATCCGTAGGCAACTGGATGCCTCTTTGGCCGCTATTGTGAGGAAACTCCTCCACTGGGAATCCTTGTCAATCAAGTGACCAGAGGCCAAAACAACATGGTATACCGTGCAGACAGACCGACTAGAGCTCTTCGATAGGCTGCAGTGTCATAACTATCTGGCACACTTGGAATGCACCCATGCAACATCAGATAAAACTGGTACACTACTGGCATATCTAATAAGACAGGAACACCCACACTGGCCCATTCAATCGCTCAGAGATGAGCTGGGGCATATGGCATGCACACAACTAGACATTCACACGGTCATGACCAGGCACTACTCTGTGCTCTACACATCCAACCCACATAGGGACTCCCAGCAAAAATAGCCTCTTTCCTAGAGTCTGTAGAGTTAGAATCCCCCACATCAGTCGATGAGGTCCGGGAGTCACTCTCATCGCTGGCTTCCGGTAAAACGCCAGGACCCGACGGACTCCCTACCGAGTTTTTTAAGACATATGCGGAGAACCTCGTTCCACGTTTACACACACTCTTCACCTCTGCAAGACAGCTCTGCCCTGCCACCTTCCCTATGCATGGCCAATGTGGTATCGTTGTTAAAGCCCTGTAGAGATCCCATGGTCTTGGGCTCCTATAGGCCCCTTTCAAACTTAAATTCGGACTATAAAATATTAGCGAAGATTCTTGCCAGCAGGCTTGTGCCTTGCATTCCCTCATTGATACATTTAGACCAGAATGGGTTCGTCCCTGCCCGAAACACATGTCTCAACATCCATCGCTGCTTTAGAGTGGCAGAGTATGCCCCTTTGAACTGGCCCTGCTCAGGTTGGCTGGTGCTGGACCTGGAGAGGGCTTTCGACTCTCTTGAATGGGCCTACTTATTCACAGTATTACCCAGGTTTGGTTTGGGCTCTTTCTTTATTAGCGTGGTTAAATTGCTGTATGAAAACTCGACAGTTTGTGTGAAAACTGGGCCCCATATATCGGACTCCATCAACGTGGGCCGCGAGACCCGACAAGGCTGCCTGTTATCTCCTCTCCTCTACTCCTTAGCAGTAGAACTGTTGGCTGCATACATATGTTCGCATGTGGACATGGGCATCCCCCTGGGAGATGGTATGCACATTATTTCACTGTACGCCGATGACATTCTGCTCTATGAGAGAGACCTTCACTCCATTCCCCCCTCTTTACAGGATTGCATACCAGTGTGGCGAAGTCCATCCTCTTCCCTTCTCCTCGGGCACCCTTGACCCTAAGTACTCACTGAGCAGCATTCAGGTGCCATGGTGCATTGGCACTTTACGTTACTTGGGAGTTCACATATATCGGAGTAAAGCTGACCTCTTCGGTGGCAACATCGTCAGAGCCTCCACCACTATTCGGTCGCAGATGGCCTTCTGAGAAATGCTCCCATTGTCCGTCTCATGCAGAGTAGCTCTCACGAAGATAGTAGTTCTTCCGTGACTTCTCTACTATTTCTCTACTTTGCCCCTATACATCTCTCCTTCTTTCTTTTGTATATTCGAAAAGGTAATCAGGGACTTCATCTGGGGGACGTCTAGGCATAGGATCTCCATTAAGAAACTTTATCTACCGACTGGGCAGGGTGGACTCTCGTTGCCCAAAATCGAGCATTATTACCTAGCCGCTCAATTGCAATGGATAGCCAGATGGTTAGCTTCCCGTCACCTATCTGACACAGCCACACTACATCCTCCTACACCACTTCATGCACTGCTTCACATGTTCCATCCTTGTGCAGGGCCTCAACGCATGGATTCATTATTGCTCTCCATAGCCTATAGATGCTACCATAGAAACCTCTTTCTCACCTTCGAAATCACGCCATATGCCCCTACTATTCCCCTTCTTGGGATACCTTGGGGAAGTTCCCCTATAATGGCAGCCAAGTTACGCAACTGGGATACGGCAGTAATCCATGAGGTAGGGGACCTGTATCAAGATGGCACCCTCATACCATGCACTGAGCTAATTTCAGAGGAGGGTCTCCACCCAGGAAGCTTCTTCCTACACAATGTGCGCATAGCCGCACTCTCATCAAAATGGGGAAACCTAACTACAGAACCTCCAACGCACTGCCTGATCCAATACTTACATATAATGGGAGATAGGGGCACCTGATCCTTTGGTTTGAATTATCTCTCCGTCAGCATACGGCAATCTTATTTGCTCCCTTCAGACAACATGGGGAGGACGATCTAGGGCGAGCACTCTCAGACAAAGGATGGTCTGCCGTGCTGGAGGGTCCAACACACATTCCTTGTAACCAACGCTTTCGCCAGATTCAGTTCTTCCTCTTACACTGGGCATACCTCACCGTGGCCCAGATTAACAAATACTTTCATCGCACAGACTCAACCTGTCCCAGGTGTCGTTTACCCAATGCTGATCTGCTACACATGCTGTGGCATTGTCCCGCCATGTTGGAGTACTGGGCTGGAGTTGCGGCCACCTTGGCCCATTGCACACAACGTGACATTCCATTTCATTGGGAGATATACATTTTACACCTCTTCAAAAGGGGCAGGAATAACAGGGTCACTTACCGCTTTCAGGACCTGGGCTTAGTCACAGCAAAGCGCCTGATCACCAAACGTTGGTAGTTACCAGAGGCCCCACATGTAAAGGCCTGGAGCCAATCTTTACTTAATTTGGCCAAGGCGGAAGGTGTGGCCTTACAAAAGGAGGCCCTCCTGTGGCTTCGCAAATTTCCCCTTGCTGATAGTTGAGGGGCTATTGCAGCTCATCTGCTGGGGTTGGACATGCAATCTGGGGTTTCTTGGGAGAGGGAGGGAGATTAGTCAGATCGCACGTTGCAACATGGGTTTATACATGGGGTGATACATGTGGTGATACATGTGGGTTGGTGAATCACAATATTCGGTCAGCTAGTTAACACATGGGTATCCAGCACCTCAGTAAAGCAGATACGTTATTGTTGTAGTTCCTCACAGCAACAGGTCGTGGGCAGTTTCCTTATATTAATTTGTCCTCCTTTGGTTGAACCCTCCTCCCATCGTTCAAGTTTATGACATGCCACACAGGGATTAGCCAGGATGCACATAACACAAGAACGCACCTAGCTGTGATTGTTGCAGATGTATACTATTTATTGTATAATCTTTATTCTTTCAATTGCATATAACTCTGTACATTTATGGATATGCAAGTGTCATCGTCAATAGATGGCTAATGTAACCAATGCTTATGCTGCTCTCATAAGTATGTGCCTGTGTAATACAAAATATCAATAAAAAAATTCAAACAAAAAAATAGACCTATTGAAAAAGGGGATACTTATCTTCATGGCCCCAATCTGAAAAAAAGATTGATTAGCAATCCGAGGAATGCGTCCCTTGGCTGCGATAGGGCCAGATGAAATTCCAATTTAAATAATGAAACAAACTGTATCCCTTTGGAGTAAAATCCTGAACCCGGTTTTTAAAAGCTATTATAAAAATGAAAAAATCCCTCCATTGTGGATGGGAAGTATCATAGTTTATTCAAGAAGGGAGATCGACATTTGCCAGAAAATGATCATCAGCTTGCCCTTCTAAATGCGGTGGGCAAAGTTTTCTTTGAATGTTTATTAACCCAGATTAAGAAGTGGGTGGAAGAAAATAAAATCATTCCTATTGAGCAAAGTGGATTCAGGAGTAAACATGGAACTATTGATAATATAACTGCTCTTCAGGTGATTAATGGGAAACATGTTTTAACAAAAGGAGGAGTGATTTAGGTGGCTTTTATAGATATTTGATAAAGTAGATTGTTCTTTGCTGTGGAGTAAACTCTTAAAATTGGGTATGCCGGCGACCCTTTTAGATTTAGCCATCTCCCTCCACTCCTCCACCCTGTGTAGGGTTCTCCCGGGCAGTGATAGGGGTCTCTCCCATGCAATTCCCACTTTAAATGGGTTAAAACAAGGGGGCCTTTTAACACAGCCCTTTTTTTCCCTATATATTTCTGATCTCCCGAGTCATCTGAACCGGAGTGAGAGTATTGCACCGTTCATTTTGGAAAGTCTATTGTTTGCCTATTATACGCGGACAACATAATATTTCTCGATCTTACCCCAAAAGGGCTAAACATTTGTCTTCAGGCCCTACAACAATTTGCAGATACCCACTACTTGAAGATTAATAAGTCTAAAAGTAAAATGATGTGCTTTCATGGGAGGAAGAAGCCAAAATATGGAAATTTTAAATGGTTCCTGGTTGCACAAAAGTTAGGAATCTTGAAATGTTATACTTTCTTCACTTTTTATAGAGCATCCAGGAGAAGATATTTTTAGCACCAGTTAGAGGTTTATTGAGCCAAAATCCCTGCCTCTTTGGTTTATGGATTGGAACAGATTGAAGTATCTAAATGGGGTTTCTTAGATATGATGGAAGGATGAGTCCTCAGAAACCTAGCTTCTGTTAAACCAGCTATACCTGTAGCAGCCTGAAGGTTAGAACTGGGTTTGAGAAGTGCTTTTTTTCAGGGTTTGGCAGTGGTGGTACGCTGGGTCACTTGTCTTGCAAAGAGCAATGGTCACTCACTAAGGTCCTGTATAAAGTAATCCTAGTCAACTTTAAAGATAAGTAATTAAACTGCAGAATTTGTTGCTTATGTTGCAGATATGCTTCACCTAGACCCTAATTTAGCACTTGCTTTAGCAACGCAGCAAATAAAACCCAGTTAAAAAAAGCTAAATGGTCCTTAAGCATTCCCCTGGACAGGGAAGCATGCCTCAATAAAAGGGTTTTTCAGAATGTTATAGACGTCTTCTTGGTAAACAAAGCGCAGCCAAATAATATTTGGACTTTGTCTCATGCATTGCGATGCTTTTGGATACTTTTGAGGCAGGGTATGCTCCTGCTTAACTCCCTTTTGGCTAAATGGTATGGTATTATGGACGATTGTAACATGTCAAAATGATCTCCAAGATCTGAACTATGTTTTTTTGTCTGCCCTGCACTTTCAGCATGTCGCCGAAAATGGCTGAGACCTACATGTTTACAACTGTCTATTCTTTCAGCCTCAGCCTCTCTACAGTCACTTAATGCACCTCCAAATTAAATGTTTTGTTACAGAGTTTTTAATCTTTTTAAGTGCTTTTTAAAGCTGTATTAATGATATTCTGGCTGAATGAAGCCTATGTTGATATGGTTTCCAAGCTCTGAACCCAGTACATTTTTATTCACCCTGCAATCTTGCTGCTGAAAATGACTGAGGATTTTTTTCTTGTAGTGGTCTACACTTTTCCCTTCAGATGAACTTTAATCACTTAATGTACATCTAAATGAAATGCTTTGTGTTAGAATGTGTAAATGTTCGAATGTGCTGTTTATTCCTGGATCAATTTTATTGTATTTATAGCATTTGGATCTTATGCTGTGGTGTGGTTGATGTTCTAAAAGGAACCAATTGCATACAGGCTTATTCTGTCTGTGTTTTTTTTAAAGTATATATTTTGGCTAAAGTTTTATGTGGATCTCTTCGGAGTTCGGTAACATAAGTAAAATAAATTTGAAACTTGGTAAGGCTCCCAGCCATACCACATAATATTTCACTTTCCTGCATTTCCCGTATCAAATATACCCACCAACACATAAATACGACATTTTCTGTGCAATTCATTGGATGACAATTTTATGCTAGGTTTTTTTGCAAGTGCATTGGATATGAAAGTCTTAGATGATATGCATACATATGATTCATTAGACAACGAAGATCCTTTTATATCTATATATACATGTCCCTTGAATTCCAAGGGGTCCGGCTTTCCAGCTCCTGTAACTTTTGTGTACCAACATAAGCTTCACTGATATTTACATTTGCACCTAATCTGATATCTTATTCATCTACTGAATCTTTAATTGCAAGCTTTGGTCATCTTGTACCGACACCGACTATGCTTTCAAGGTCCACTGCATCTCCAGATTCTTCCATGGTTTAGATTATGTTCTTCTTACCATTGCATCCATACACCGGAGCCACATTCAGAGCTTCAGATTTGGAGGTTCTAGGACATTCCATGACAGAGAAGCCTGTTTCAAATGAGAAGTATAATCAGGGAGTGCTGCTGCTAAACCTGTGTCCATAATGTTAATTATTCCTTCTGCACCTGATTTTCTACTGACATTTTACGTTTTTTTGTGAGGTTCAATTAGAGCTAAGGACATTCCCTTGCTTGATCATCAATCAATGTGCATAGTAACTCACAAACTATATATTCCTTAGATTGTTTTCGGGGAATAATACCTTTTGCTAGATATTTTTATTCGGAACCCCACCATTGTGCCTCTGCTCATTTGCTTAGGCCATACAAGCCGTTATTCATTTACAATAGCGAATACATTCGTTTTAATATTGTACAACAATGTTCATGATATTTATCATGTGTTTTGATAGCTCACTCCTAGTTTATATATTCATGCATTCATTTTAACAGATGGTACTGAGGAAAAACATAATTGCTCTAGGATTTATTATGCGTGTTCAAGGAAACAGTCATGTTATTTTTCTCATCTTACATCACAATCTCAAGGTTTATCTTCTTTAAAATAAATGGTTTAGAAAGTATATGACACCTGTTCAGCCCTCTCTGTGTGAGAGATCTTTGACTTTGATGACATTCCAGACAGCCGAGCACTCGGCTCATAACTGAGTCACTCTAGCACCATCTATGATGTATTTTCCTTTCATTTAATTCATTGAAGGAGTAATTAGGTGTTGCCACACAGACAAATCCATGAACTGAAAAACATAAATGAAATGCAGGTAAGAATGTGTGTTGATTCTTGTGAAATATTTACAATTGTTATGGCAAAGCACTTGATGCTTGAAGATTAGGCACATAGGGAATCTTAAAATGTACCATATAATATGATGTCACCTTTCTAACATTTGCATTTTGTGTTATCACTCTTGCTATGATTTTATTGCTTTCTTCAATTATGAAATTTAATTTTTATCAGCACTAAAATTACCTTAAAATATTGTATTAAAAATGCCAGTGTCAATTTCTTGTGTGTGCGCCTGTGCAAAAAATTGTCAGAACTCACAGCAACAATATATCAAATATGCCCGAAGATCTCTTACATGTTTGTAATGTGCCCAATATATATGCTCTTCATATAAGAATGAGAGAAAAGTGGGGCCATAATTTGTCTGTTGCTTCAGCTCACAGTTGTACAGTTGTAGTTTATCCGAACCTGTATGCATTCCGAAAGGGCCAGTAAGGATCAACTGGTCAATTTTAGGTTGAGAGTATCAGATCTTTAGGAACAATGAGAATAATTGTGGACCTAGACAGATTGTATCATAACCATGAACATACAACCTCTATTTAATAGTATAAAAATATTGTTTATTTTTTGTTATAATTATTTTAGATACATTAAATTACACAAAAAGATGAAAAATACAAAAAGTACAAAAGAACGTCCTCTTTATATGTGTTCACATCAAATTCCGTAAATCAGATGACAGAGATAAGTTTCTTTCAATAACAAAATTCCAGATGTGATGTGTACATAATCAATCATTGATATATGAAATGCTATTTAACATAATATAGTTGATATCAGAAAACATATGTACAAAAACATCATATTTAGTGAGTAGAGAGGACAATCATTTCTGGCATGGCTCTTGAAAATCTGTGTCATCTGATTATGTACACATCACATCTGGAATTTTGTTATTGCAAGAAACTTATCTCTGTCATCTGATTTACTGAATTTGATGTGAACACATATAAAAGAGGATGTTCTTTTTTACTTTTTGTATTTTTCATCTTTTTGTGTAATTTAATGTATCTAAAATAATTATAACAAAAAATAAACAATATTTTTATACTATTAAATAGAGGTTGTATGTACATGGTTATGATTCAATCTGTCTAGCTCCACAATTATTCTCATTGTTCCTAAAGATCTGATACTTACATACTAGTTATTTTCCCTGATTTAGGAACTTATTGTCAGCGTTACCCCTATTCTTACACACAATTTTAGGTTGAGCCCACCAGACAGTGCCAATTCTCTGTTTGTTAAAAACCGACACATTTGGGCTCACTAAGAACTTATATGGGCATACACCCTGTCCATTGCTTACCACTGGATTACTTTATTGTCACTCTCCTTTGTTTGTTTTTTATTCGATGACTTACCATGTCACAGCTTGTCGTTCTTCCTGTTAGTCGATCCTCTGGATCATAAACTTTTTTTTTTTTTTAAATCTTAGATTTTCTTGGCTTCTATCCTCCTACTGACTTTTTTCTTTTGGCCATGCTGAACAACCTAGACATATTGGCTTTGCTAGAGCTTTTTACATAATGCTTGTAAAAACATAACAAGCTCTCTAACGATGAACATTCACTTGCATTCAAATCACACGCAGATTTACTTAACTACAACATTTCTCACCCTCAGATTCTTCCTTATAAAACTCCAGCAGTCAATCTGAAACAACTTTCCCATGCTAAAACTACATTCACGTTAATAAACAAATGTAATTTCACCCTTATGACTGACCTCAGTTTCAATGGCTTTTGTCCCACTATTTATGTGCCTCTTTATTTATTTACCCTGTATATTACCTACTCTTCATCATTTGCAACATCTTGTTCTTTCTTATCCTCTTCAACAGGGCTACCAAAGTGCATAATCTTTACTTCATTATCTCTTTAACAAATCAAACACCTTCTCCCCGCAGATCAAGTAAACAGCTGTCCATGCCTTCCTCATCCAATGGTCAAAAACGGTAATATTATCTTCTCTTATGTCCTCTAGTCCTCACTCATTCAGTTATGACTGTGCTGCATGCAGTAGCCTGCCTCATCTATGTGACGAGAAAATTTGACCACACCTTACGCCTTTTAAAGGTCTGCACAGACTACCAACTAAGGCCTGAGTTCAATTAAAAATATCTTGCCTTGCATATATGGCCTTCCTCTAGATAATATGTGTTCTCTAACAAAATTTCTGACCATCGCTTGTGAGAAATATAGCCTCAGAAGCAATGACTATCTTCATTTGGACACCTCTAAATGCAAAAGATATTTAACATTTATTCACTTTCCACCATGTGGAAACATACTTCTGGAATTCTCTTCTTTCCACTTTAACAACCCAACCAAGTTTTCTGTCTAGCAGAAAGAAATTCCAAAGAAATTCTTCACTGATTACATGTTTTTGTCATATCTATCTTTCTAGTTTATCATCACTAGATTCTTTTTAATTGTTCAAGTGAAATTATATATATATATTTTTTTAAATCATACTCTTAATGTTCCCTAAAGTTATTGAAACTTTCTTCCAATACTCCATGCAATCAATAGTTCTATGTATGTTCTTTAATTTCTCCTGTTACATGTAGAGCATTTTAATACCATTCAACATCGCAACATTATAAGGAAATGTTAAATAAAAACATACATAAAATAGCTACCAAGAGGTTCTATGTCTTGTGTGGTTCTTACTGCCAGTTCAGTTCTGGAATTTTAGCCAATTGGTTGTTTGGACACTTGGGCTTATACTTACAATGTTAAAATTGAAACTTCAAATCCTTGTATGCAATATTGTAAGACATACCGCCGCAGCTATGCTGGAAATTTGTAATTGTATGAATGGCACTGATGCTGACTTCCAACAACACATTCCGTTTCAGATATATTATTTTTTGCTTACCATCTCTTTTCTACTATTTAGTTAATGCTTTTTTTAATGGAGGTTAAGGTCACCAGTCCAACAAACCATTATAATAAACAGAGAGAAACACACAGGGCTATTCACAAAGGTAATTTACACTTGTAATTTACTCTTACACATTTGAGTGACTTTACTACTTTTGACTACTCATAAAATGTGAGTGTAAAATTACTCAGAAGTATAGCGAGAGGAGGTGGAGCCAGATTTACAAGTGTATGTTACTGCTGCCAGAAGAGAAACTGTACTAACTCCAGCAGCCCACCTAGCCAGCCACTGGTACTGGTACTGCAACACCATCCCATGGAAAGTAGAGACTTAAAATAGAGCCTGATAGGATATAATCTTAATTTGAATGAAATTATGTATAATAGTTAAACATATAAATAAATATATTTTAATGTTAAAAATTATCTGAAAACAAAACAACTGAATATTTAATTATAAAATGTTTTAACTTTCTACTTTGAATTTATAAATTAATGTACAATTCATTTTATTTAAAAAACAATAACTACCCTATTTATAATTATTTCTTTGCATTAGTTTTAATTTTTATGAAGCTATAATTAAATATTTTTGTTTTACTTTAGGTGGAGATTTATTTTTTAATTTAAACTTCAAGAAAAATATTTTTTATTTAATTTATTATACATACATTAAATAAATAGTTAACTCAAAATTAAGTTAACAAAATTGTAGCATTTGTTTATTTTGTTCTACATTTAAAATACGTATATAATATTCATTAAACATTCTTTTTGATAAATGAATCTACACACTGTGGCGATCTTACCCTCATGCAAGCACATCGGGTACCTGCCCATCTCCCTCCTAATCCTAAATTCCCACGGACTATGCTGGCCAATTTCAGAGATTATAGTGTTAAGGAACAAATCCTAACTAGGGCAATTAAACCTTGACAGTTTACCTCGACAGAAGTTCCACTGTGCTGCATCTTTCCGGACATGTTGGCTTCGGCAGCCAAAAGGCGGAAGGAATTTGTAAAAATGTTACATCTATTCAAGGAACAGGGGGCACAAGCCTTGATTGCCCAACAGAGCAAGCTAAAAGTGTTAGTCAAGGGTAGGTTCCATGTATTCTGTAATGTTCCGGAAGCACAGGCACTGTTGCAACAAATTTCCATGGGAAAATCCTAAGAACCATTATATTCCTCAGTTTCAAGATATGATATAACGTTAATGCTATGCATCTACCAATTGCTCTCAAATTGTTTTCTATTTTGTTTTCAATTGTATGTTCTGGCTGTGTGCTCTGGCTCACTTATCTTGGGATTCGTCTTTTACTAGCATATTTTTCTTAGGTCGTTTTGTTTCCTATTGTCCTTTGGTTTTTCCTTTTTTCTGATTGTATTGGTACTGGTATATATTGGTGCTCTTTTTCTTTTTCTTTTGAATGAGGGAAATGGGACAGGCCGCTTGGTCTGTAAATGCCCCGGAAAATGCGGGAATGACAGCAACAAATTTAAACTTTAAATAACCTGCAGACATTAATAGGTGAATATAAGGGCAATACATTCTAATATAAAAATGGTATATCTAAACATAGGTCATTCTTTATTTAGTTTCAATCTCTTGTTTTTACTGTTCTGCTGCTCTTTCCTGCTGCATGTACTTTTCTGTAGGCACCTGTGATAGGCTAGACAGCTCTTTATTGATTAGTTTTCTGATTTGCTCTGTGCCTTGTTCGTCTTTCCTTGCTTCTTTCTTTCCGTTTTTTATTTCTTGTTGGAAGGAAGGGGGGGTAGTGAGGCCGGGGACATTGGGCACCAAGTCATAGTGCCATTCAAGGGGGGGGAGAAGCTTGTCAGATGTGGGCAGGGTCGGCGGTGGGTGTGGGTTTGGGTGGGGTCACAAGGGTGGAGAAGGGAGCTTGGGGAAAAAACGAAATCCATTTTTTAAATCCATACACATATACATCCATTTTGTATTAATAGACTCATATTATGTCAGATCACAGATGGAGCCACTTATCATTGCCATAGTTTCGCAGTATACTTTTTAGCAATGCTGTTAAGGCTGCTAATTATCTTCTCTATTGTTAGTGGTTAAAAAGAAAATTCTGAAAGTGGCTTCTTTTAATGCTAATGGTCTTAACAACAAAAAGAAAATGAGGGCAATTGAGGCGTGGATAAAGACAGAAAATCCAGCGGTTATTTTATTACAAGAAACCCATATACCAGCAGGGATGCTACCAGACTTTTCTATGTTTAGGTCCTGGGCAGCCTATAGGGGGTATTCCTCATCTTCAGCACCCCATCGGGGCATGGCGATATTTTTTAGTAAAAGACTTCAGGCAGAAGTTGTTAATTATGTAAATGATCAGAGCAGACGGTGTTGTTGGGTCACCTGTAACACAGGGCACATACTTATAACATTCACCAGTATATATTCCCCAGTAGAGGACAATCCAACGCCGTAAGAGGAATTGTTTCAAACTCTAATTCAAGTACCTGGCGAACTGATCTTAGGGGGGGGATTTGAATTTTTTGATGAATCCTGCCATCGACTCCTCTGCTCTGTCCAAAAAACAGCTGAAACCTAAAACTTTAAGAGTTATGCAGAACTATGGCTCGACTCTGGACATATTGGATCCTTGGAGGGTGGCATTTCCAACTAAGATTGCCTATACTTGTTTGTCAGGCAGATTTCATACCTCATCACGCATCGATTTATATTTTCTTATTTCTAGGGGACTGAGTTTCAGCCAGCAAATAATCCTTCAGAATGGATTCTCAGACCATGCGATGTTGATTCTTGTGTTACAGTTAGGGGATTATATTAGGACCCCTAAAAGATGGATGCTAAATAGGCAATATCTATCAGAAGAGAATTGGGTGCTGTTTATTGAAACAAAGATTAAAGAATTTCTCACACGAAACCATGGCTCTGCACCTTTATACGTGGTTTGGAACACACTCAAGGCTTTCATTCGAGGGCTGGCCATCGTGAAAGATGCTGATAATCTTGGGAAACTAGGGAAGAAAAGTAATCCTTAGAGCAGACAGTACAAAGGTCTCTCGACGCATTTCTTAGCAGCCCCTCAGTTTTTAACTAGCGGCAGCTTGATCAGGCTTAACGGGATCTTAGCGAAAAATATTATCTTAACAGTGAATCCTTTTACCAGCACCATAGACACAAATGTATGAAGAAAGTAAAGATAACTGCATTAAAAGGTCCTTCAACTGCTTCCCGTACTGACGACCCGGTAAAAATAGGTGATATAATGCTACAACATTATAGGTCTATATACGGCCAACAACAGATTATTGATATCACATCCCTGAGAGGTTTCCTCTAGAGAAATGAATTGCCGGTACTCTCGGATATGGAGAAAATGAGTATGGCAAGGCCTTTTACAAAAGATGAGCTGGAGGGGGTCATAAAAAATCTTCCGAGCGGCAAAGCCTACGGCCGGGATGGCCTGCCGGCAGAATTTATTAAAATCTTTCGTAGGGCCATTTCGGATTATTTTTTACTGTTAGCCAACTCAATTTTAGTGGGTGGGGCGATACCATTGTCATTCAGAATATATTCAGCTTTTTGACAAAGGGAAAGGATAGCGAAGATCCTAATTCTTACCGCCCCATCACGTTATTAAATTCTGACTATAAAATAGTCACTAAACTTTTAGCTAATCGTTTTAATCAAAATGCCTCGCATTTGAGTTACCCTGACCAAAATGGTTTTATTGCTGGCAGGCAGCTTGGCACAAATACGCACTATTTAACGGAAGCATTGGACTATTTTGAGACTCAGAGGATTCCTGCTCTAGTCCTCCTTTTAGACATCGAAAAGGCATCTGACCTAATTGTCTGGGAGACCCTATTTTTTATTCAGCAAAATTTTGGCATACCTCCCAAAATTACGCGGTTGGTTCAGAATTTACACCTAAATGCTGAAACCAACGTAATCATTAACACCTCAGAGGCTGGCCAAGGTTAAGGTTAAACGGGGGACTAGACAAGGGTGCCCTCTGTCTCCAGTACTATTCGCCTATTTTATTGAGCAATTAGCAATTGCAATTAGGAATAGTATTGATATCCGCCCTCCACTCCCAACTGTGGCGCAATTGAAACTATACGCTGATGACATCATGCTTATTATAAAGCCTGAGAAGGCGGTCCAAGCAAAAACTGTTGAGATCTTCGAGGAATTTGAGGCATTAGGTGGATATAAAATAAATTTAAAAAGGACAGAAATCATACAGTGTGGCGGAGTATGTTTGGATTTACACCCTGATATTCTTTCTTGTTTAAATACAAAACCTAAGAGGTATCTGGGTGTTTATTTTTCAGCACAAATAGTTGATTTATACGATTTGAATTTCGCCCTACTTCTATTAAAAGTTCAGGATTTATTCCTCCGATGGAGCTCTCTTCCATTAACCATCTTGGGTAGGGTTGCTTTGATTAAAATGTCTGTCCTTCCACTATTCAACTTCCTCTTCTCGGCGATTCCTTGTATTTTAATGAGCTCCTTTTTTACCAAAATAGAGTCTATGTTTGCAACCTTCCTTCCGCAATGGAAACGACAAAGATAGTTCCTGCACGGCATGGACTATTAAGACCATGCCGTGCAGGATCTGGGCATACATGCAGTCAGGGGGGCGCACCATGTGCCCCTCTGCATGCATCCCCATGGCATGAGGCACCAGACAGGGTCCCCTTAGTTTTCTCACCGCCAGCAGTTTCATGGCATGCACACCGCCATGAGACCGCTGGCAGTGAGGAAACTCATAATATGCTTGGCGGGGTCGCAGCCGCCCTACCAAGCATATTGCGGCCTCACACTGCAGCGCCAGTTCCCTGGCAGTGCCATGGAGGTCCGTACGCCGTATTTGTAATACAGTGGCGGCCCCGACTACCACCATACCTCCACCACGGGATCGGCGGTCCAATGGACCACCAAACTCGTAATCAGGCCCTTACATGTGTTAGGCTCTCCCCTAGAAAAGAGGTGGAAGTGGCGATTTACACTCGGAGGTTTGTGAATAGCATGTTATAGTACTTTAGTAGTACTATTGTTAAACTACTAAACCTACTACAAAATTCAGTTTCCCTGAACAGGCCCGACATACTTTATATTAGATAAAGAAGGCCCACTCCGTAAAAACAAGGCATGATGGGATGTAACATGTGATAAATAAATGAAGGCTATGAAAATCACCCAAATACATCTACACAACCAAATTTCTGACAGGCATGTAACCTGATCAATCTTGTTCCTAATTTTCCCAAATCCCAGAATAGTTTAGGCCCCAGGAGGGTCTCGCAAAAATAGCACAGTACCCTTGATAAAATAAATGTAGTTGTAGTCATCATGAAGAATTTAAACGAAATCATGTTCATTTCAATTTGTATGGATGGCTATATATATATAACGCGAATTACTTCTTAATTTGGAAGTGCACGAGGCCTGCACAGGGTTCCCAGTCATTCTCTTTGGGTTGTTGTTTCTAGTTTGAAGACTCTTCTTTCTTCCATGTTCCAGAGTGAAAAATGAAAATTGTTCTTTGGAAGTGGGATGCGCGGGGGATATGTGGGCTGTGTGTGTGTGTTTTTTTTTTTTTTTTGCTGCTGAAGTTAAATAGCCGAGCCTTACAGGATGGAGGGAGATAACTTCAAATTACGTGTGAATGTTTCAAATAGTCGAAATCTTGCAGAGCGCACGCAACCGTGACAGGAGGGAGGAGGCAAAACATTTGTGGCACGCCCTGGGGTAAATTCTGTTCATCCTAACATAAATGCAATTCCAAATATGCACTGTGCACGAGGACACATTGTTAGAGCAACCCCCTCTCCTAGAGGGTTGTCACTCACTTGCAAACACACACTGTCAAAGGTTATGTGACTGTTCCAATGAAAGTGGGTTGGGCTCGTGCCCTCACTCGAGTTCTACCTCTGTTTTTGCGTTTGTGTGTTCTGTGGCGGCCTTCGCCGCACACACAACACGGACGCTCCTGTGTTATGAAACTTTAATGAGTCAAACAAGCGTGGCTCCGCAAACATGTTTGCCCAGACTAGCCTCTCCATTCGCCACCCTGCCTTTGCTTTAAACAGGTTCACCTCCTTTCCTAGCAGGTGATGTCATTACCTTGGAAAGGCACTTACGGTAGAAGAGTAAACACAGTTTGCCGCCGGTGCTACAGTGGAAAAAAACGCACGTACACTGGTGTCTGTGAGACAAAGGGCTTTCACACATACCTTTTTAATGATTTGGCAGGGCAGGAAATGGAATGCATTAAAACGCTCTTTGCTCGGAACAAGCATTGCCAAAGCCCACGACTCTAGTTTTCTTACTGTACAGGCAAACACGGAAAGATAATATAAACCATTATGCACAGAAAGATATTATTCATGCCAGCAGCGCTGGGCATGGGAAGTGTGGGCAGCTGCCCAGGGCCCCGCGCTCAGCTCGAAAACATGGGGCCCTGCTTCCATTTAAGAGGCTGCATTACACAGTCTGCCCACCTACTCCTCCTGTGCTGCCTCCCTCAGCCGATCACAGCAGTTATGCGCTTTATAAATGAGGTGTTTTAGGGCCTGATTAGGATGGCGGTCTGAATGCCACCGACAGGCTGTCGGTGGCGGTCTGATCGCCATCAAGCATAGCAGTCCGACAGCCGCATTAGGATGCGGTCTGCCGACCACTGTGTTCGGAGGGACCGACCGATGCAGCCAACAGGCTTAAGGAGCCCATCGGGCCATCGGTCAGATCGTAATCCCTACAAGCGGGTCAGTGCATGCACAGGCACTGCCATTGGGATTACCATGTCCCTTTTTCAAACCATGGTGGTCAGACCGCCATGGAAAGGCTGTCGGAAAGGGACTTTGGGGGCCCCTAGCTGGGCCTTTGTCCCCCGTGGGCCTCCCCTATGAGGTCAGGGGGCACTTGCAATGCCCCTCAAACATCCATGCCTCGTGTGCCAGGTACCAAATGGTGCCTGGCACACTTGGCATGGATGTTTTAAAACATCCCCTTTTCCACTGCGGCTTGTGCTGCAACCCTTTTCTGGGCCTACGCAGCGGTCGCACCTTAATTTGGCGGATGGAATAATCAACTAAATGTCGGTCAGTTTCCCACCCACTGCGAGGGCGGTCAGATGCTCATCCGACCACCATCGTAATTAGGCCCTTAACCTCGCAGGCCTATAGGTGTGATGTCGGGGGATGGAAAGAATGGGTGGGGGACTTGGGACCAACAATTGTGTTGGCTGACAAGGTCAAGAACGGGGCCGTGTTGCCTTGTATGCCCTTTCTTTGTTTTGTGATTCCATGCAACAAATAGTCCCTTTGTTTCCAGGATCATCTGGGCATTAATGGGTGTGGAGAGGTGTGTCAGTGAAGGAGGGAGAAGCCATGGTTGGGCAATGTTTATGAGCAAAGCGCCACACCGCTTCTAAGTCCAGGGGAGGTGCCCTCACTTCCCTGGGCCTTGAAGTGCGGGTCAGGCAGCAAGGCCCATGTGTGGGACCCCCTTCTCTGAGCCTCGCAGCCATTATGGATGCTGTAAGGCCCAGGGCAGGGGGGGGGGCCTATCTGGGGCCGTGCAGTCATTGTTCAGTATTGTGAGACCCAGAGAGGAGGTCCCCGCTCTCTTGGAATTCACAGAACAGTGTGGCTGTGAAGCCCGTGGGATAAAACACTTTCCCATGGGCTTTGAACCCATTGAGCTTCATGGAACTGAGGAACTAGGTTAGAGTCCCGGGCGCCTGTTGGCCATCCTGTGATTCTGGACAAATCCTTAATTTCCCCTTTTCACAACAAAATGAATCTATCCATTTGTAATGTAGCTGGTGATCATGTAAAGCTCTCCAATGCCTTAGGGCTGAGTTCAGGTAATATAAAACTGCAATTCACCTCACGTCCTGGAACTGTGAATCATGCCTCACTTTGCTTCCACAGTCCATTAAACACAGCAGGGTTTTATATTTGTGGGTGCATTTGCTGTGTCTAGGCAGGCCATAGGAGTTCCAGATGCCCTGGAAGTAGGGGGGAGTGGGGTGCTACAGCACCCCCAAAATAACCCTGCTGGTGTTCCAAAGGCGAAGGAGCAATAAAGATGCTTTTAAATTATTGCTTTTATTATCTTGTCACATTTGCTGTATGCATTGATATCTAGTTCTGGAGTGCATGGCCTTTTACCCCATTACAAAACAGAAAGTATGGGGAGAAGCTTGAAAGAAGCGCAAACTTTAAGGAGATAAGTCGATGGAAGAATGCGGAGCGAAAGTGTGAAGATGAAATAAAGCAATGGAGGGAAAATGGGAAGACTTCAAACGTGAGACAGCATGGGTTAAGAGGAGAAAGGTGATCGAGGGACGATGTTGGAGAGATGCTAAGAGAGGAGAGCTGAGGGGATAATGGAGAGAAGTGAATAACAGCAACACATGAGGAAGATAATATGGGAAATAGTAGAGAGGGGAGGAATGAGGATGCAAAGGCAAGGAGGAGGAGAGGAAAAGTGTAAATACGTCCAATGGGAGGAGATGGAGAATGTGGAAAAGGCAAAAGAAAGGAAGGAAGTTAAGGTACATGCATAAGAGAGGAATGTATTGGACAGAAAGAAGGCTATAGGTGCTGGAAGTAGGTGTGCAGGGGGAGCTGCAGTGCCCACAAAATTACAATGCTGGAAGTCAGAAGATGAATGAGCAACAAAGATGTCTGTAAATTTTGTTCAATGACATATGTCAAATGTCAGGCGATGTATTCTGACAAATTGTTGCCTATTCTTTTAACATTGAGATTGATTGCTTCTTTTTTCTCTGAGTGCAAAGTGAGAGACTTTGCAAATTGAACTATGTGACAATCTTGCTGAGGTGAAAGGAATGGCTATAGGATGTCATTTTTTTTTTAACACACAATAAAACGTAAACAAATAAAAACAGGGTTGGGGCGATAACAGGTTAGCTTGGAGGTTGGTTGATGGTAACTAAGGGGCCACCCTGTGAAATTTCTCAGGCCAATGCAAGGTGTGCTGCTGCCGCCCAGGTTTTTATTTTGAGTTCTGGGACTTAAATTTGTGTTTATTCCATTAAAAAATAGGACTACAAGTCCCATAAATCAAATAAAAAACCTGGACTGGAACAGCACATCATGCATGGACCTTGGAAACATGGCAACTATGAGGGCCTGGAAAAGGTTTATGGGTGTTAGTAGAAAGCATCTTAAGAGCTTTGAGGGTTGTACAAAAGAGTTGACGATTGATTACCAGGGATTCCTCTGGGCCATAGCCTCATGCATTTTAATTATTAAGTCAGTCTGGGAAATGCTGGTTAGCTTCACTATATGTTTTGGGGCAGGTCTCCCGTTGTTCTAGGACTGCTTAATTGCAGGGGTTCTTATATTTCTTTCATATTTGCATTTGTGCTTTGACCTGTAAAGAACATCAATACAGAGTGAGAGGGCCTTCTTTCAAAGTCAGATTTTAATTATTACGGGGCCTGAGATCTGAATGGACCTGCTGCACTGAAAGCCCGGACCCTAGGTTTCTGCTGTTTACTTTGCTTTGGTACAGTCCTGCAATTTAACAAATGTTTTTACCTTAGGCCACCCATTCATCATGTATTGCTACGAAGCCCAGACAAAGGGCCCCTCCCCCTTGGCCTTGCAGCCCCGGATGACGTGGGTCAAGCCCAGGAGAGAGGCCCCCTACATTAGCCCTTATTGCAGACATGATCCACCACTGTGAGGCCCAGGGAAGGAGGACCCTCTCCCTGGCCTCATAGCACTACATTTTAACTGCTAGGTCCAGGGCAGGTAAAAGCATTCATTAAAAGGCAGTGCTAAACCGAACCAAGGTGAGCTACATAAACCCAGGGTCAGGGCTTTCAGTGAGGCAGGTCAATCTGGGTCTCAGGCCTCGTAGTAATTAGAATCTGACTTTGAAAGACATTTTTATTTTGCTTTAATTTGATATCCTTTACAGGGCAAAAACACGGGTAGATATCCCAGAAAAAAACTTACTGTAATTCATGGCAGCGAGGTTTCTCCTATTTACATTTCATACATGCTTAATTTGCTTCTCTAAAATCATTACATTTTACCTGGATTTTGTTTAATGTGTTTTTTTCAATGAGACATATCAATCTTGTGTTGTGCACACTATGAATTGACTCACCCAAAGGTGCCTGTGTGAGCTCAGGTTGTGGGCGGGTGATTGTAGTGGTCTGTGCTTTAGAGCACTGGATGGAGTGGAGTATAAAGGCTGTGGGAAGTTCTCACAAGGGCCTGCCAGTGAGTCACAAAGGTGTTTAGAATACCTGCTCACACAGTCATACTTGGTCCTTCTGTGGAGCACACAAAGCAGTGATAACATGGCAATTGTCATTGTAAATATATGGGGATGAGTGTGACGTAGACGAGGAGAGGTGGGTCAGTGGCTGGACCAGCCGGAACCGATCGGGGGTGGTGGGGGTTTTGGGGGGTAAGTGGGATTAAAAACAGAAAAAAATACCTACCCCCTCGCTGCGCCTCTCCGCCGTCGTCCCGCTGTCTTCTATCCTGGCAGGCCTTCCAAACAGGAAGCACCCAGGCTGAGGCTCCCCAGAGCCAATCACAATGATGTAATGCAGGGTTGTGATTATTTTCACTAAGCCAGTGGTTCCCAAACTTTTTCGGCCTGCGGCTCCCATGACCCATTGGTCATTGCCCATGGCTCCCCACTGTTACTTTTTTTGGAGGGTGGGGGGGATGTAAGCCCGGCCTCTGGAGTACTTGCATTTTTCTCCCTGAAATTAATTGAGAGGAAGCTGATGAAGGTATTAAAATCATATACACAGGGTGTTTCATATTACTAAAGTGGTGCCTCTAATAAAATATTACTAGTTACACTTCTTTGCCCATGCCTTTTTTT
Organism: Triturus cristatus; assembly: GCF_964204655.1. NCBI lineage: Eukaryota > Metazoa > Chordata > Amphibia > Caudata > Salamandridae > Triturus > Triturus cristatus. Next base: position 1,365,356,076 of record NC_140590.1, read on the forward strand.
AGAGTACGCTCTCAAACTTTGTAATCTCACTTACAGTGCTAGATAGCACCCATATGCATGTACGCCCCATTGCCAAAGTGTTTCTGCGCTTGAAGAATATTTGCATGCACTTCCATTTCTACCCATGTCATAAGTGGCAACACATCTGCCTCAGCAGGGTGACTCATGCTTTTTTAAACCACATACAGCTTTATTTTTGCTATCTCCTCCCTAAAATTTCCAGATTTTCATTTTTGGGGGCGTCCCTCTTTCTTGCTTGCAAATGTTGGCATTATGCCGTATATGGTGTTTTACTTCCCTGTGCTCAAGGAGAGAGCAGGCCTGTCTGGAAATGTTTGTGTACTGAAAGAAATGTGTACTGGAAGTACCTATGATTCAAGTGCAAATGTCAATACTTAATAATACTTAGTGTGTTTAATAGACAGGACAACTGTACTTTCCTGATAACCTGCATTGGTGTAAAATGCATTTAGAAAAAAACGAAACTATTAACGAGTCCAACAAAATAAATCAGGCATCTTCCGCTTACTTTGGGAGTGTTGGGCGTGGGGATCCAGTGAAATATGGAGGTCATCTCCCTCGAAATGCCATCAATTAAGCACAACGTTTACAATGTCACTTACAAATCATCTTTAAATCAATAAAGAGTTCTGGCCCCTAATCAGCAAGGCTAGGCCTATACCAAATATACACAACAAGAAAAATGCCGGTGCTGATCACTATTTGACTAATCACTCGTCCCAATCACACGTACCACTCATAGTGATTGGTAAAAATAAACACATTTTTGATTTTTGTTAAATAGAAATGTAATTTCCAATTACAGCCAGTTCATGTTATTAATTCAATGAACATAATCGTCAGACCACATGAAAACATACAGACATGTAACAAATTGTTTTTTCAGTTACATTACACATTAAAAAACATTTAAGAACAGTAGAGAAAGCTCAAGTTCCAAAGAACAGATAAAGAAAGAATATAAACAAAGACTCAAAGCAAACAAAGAAGAAATGAAAAGGAAGCCCAGGGTAAGGTTAAGACATATTAATTCTATTTTTATTTTTTCAAAGCACCACAGCCCTATGCGAAGGCAACCAAACAGTACTATATTCAGGTCTTCGACTGACAATTTTCTTTAACATTACAGGGTACTTGTCCCCTCAAGACCTGATGCTCTCACTTTTAGACCCCACTTGTTTGGTCAAAAAATAGAAGGTCTGCGCGTTTCAAACCCTACAATTGTTTAAAGGGTTCTCTTCAGGACCTGGAACATGGTGCTCCTTTCAACTGCATGACAGCACCATCAGTGCTTCAACACGTCTGTGGAAGTTCTCAATAAAGGTCCGCGTTGAGACTCATAAAAGACTGGCGGCTGGATGTGGATGCATTATGGCGATATCAAATTGAGCTTGATAGTTTACTCATGCAATATACTGTGTGCTGTCCCTCAATTCAAACCGTTTTACTGGGATCAGCAGGGTTGTGTGTCCGTCGACCTGACGTTGACAAGAGGAAACTTCAAGACCTCATCTTGACATTATTTTGGCAACTGTCCACATAACAGCCGGCTGTTATCAAATTAAATCAAAATAGAATTAATATGTCTTAACCCTACCCTGGGCTTCCTTTTCATTTCTTCTTTGTTTGCTTTGAGTCTTTCTTTATATGCTTTCTTTATCTATTCTTTGGAACTTGAGCTTTCTCTACGGTTCTTAAATGTTTTTTAATGTGTAATGTAACTGAAAAACCAATTTGTTACATGTCTGTATGTTTTCATGTGGTCCGACGATTATGTTCATTGAATTAATAACATGAACTGACTGTAATTGGAAATTAAATTTCTATTTGATTAAAAATCAAAAATTAATTCTTCCAATCATTATGAGTGGCACGTGTGATTGGGACGAGTGATTAGTCAAATAGTGATCAGCACTGGCACTTCATCAACATCATGAGTTTAAGTCTAATAAGTTTAACAGAAGCCAACAGACCCTTCAACATTAAATGCATTAAAGTGCTTGGTGCGCGGTTTCCCTGGCTAGGTTAGATGGCTCCCCAGGGAGCCACGGCACACAGTTTGGGAACCACTGCACTGCAGCCTTGTGATTGGTCTATTGGTCTGAGCGCCGTGGCTCGGCACTCAGACTGGGGCTGGAGGCCTGGGTGTGTACTCCATGCAGGCTGTAATGCATGCAGCCTGCATGGAGAACATGCAAAGTGCACCTGACGGTTTGGCCAGCCCGAGAGTGCCAGCCAAGCAGTCATGTAGACTTTTGAGTGGATAAACCACTACTTCCCTGCTTCTCTGTCATCGGAGCAACACCACCCTGCCCACAAAGCTGCCGGAAGCAGAAAAAATGAAATGATAATAACCTCGAGTTATTATCATTTTAATTTTCCTTTCTTTCATTGCTGCAAAGCAGTGGGGCGATGCTCCTCCACCTTAGTGGAGGAAGCTGCCACTGGTCAGTGGAGAAGGGAGCAGCCAGATCAGTCTAGCATGGCAGGGCTCACTTTACTCTTTATCATCAAAGCACTACTCTGCAGCTTCAACGCACAGGAAAGGGAGCCCTTCTGCCCAGGGCCCCTCAGCTCTGGATCATGGTTGCGAGGTCCAGGGGTTGGGCCCCCTTGCCTGGGCCATGCAGCCATTATCCAGTGGTGTGAGGCCTATTACAGTGAACCACCCAGTCCTGGGCCGCACAGTGATACACTATGGCTGCGATGCTCAGGGTCTGAAACCCCCTCCTTCGGGCCTCACAGCTCATTGAGTAGCTTAATGTTGTAGACAGTCATTGTGAGATATCAGTTATACCCCGTAAATGATGTCAATACAGATGTGATCCAAATTACTAGGGGGCTTAAGACCCAGAGAACCTGCCTCACTCAATGCAATAACCCTGGGTTTACCTTACCCACTATGCTTTGGTTCAGCTCTGCTCTGCTGTTTAACAAATGCCTTTCCCTACTCTGGGCTTCAAGTCTACATCATAGTGTTAAGAGGTGCAGGAGAGAGGCTACCCTGCCCTAGGCAACACAGCACTAGATCATTGCTGCAAAGAGGCATAGTTTGGGGTGGGATCTCCAGCACTGAGATGCTCAGGGGAGACGGCACCTCTCCTGGGCTTCATATCAATACATTATGCAGCGAGGTCCAGAGCAGGTAAAAGTATTCATTAAAAGACAGGACTTTGAAAGGAGTCTATATTGTGCTCTATTTTGATATCCTTTAAGTGCAAAACACTGGTAGATATCGCAACAATGATTGACCAGTGACTGTAAAAAACATTACAGTAATCCATGTCAGTCATGCCTGCGAGATTGCTCCAATTAATGCTTTCCATTCTTGCCTAATATATTTCCCTAAGAGTGTTTATTTTTCCTGGATTTTTATTATTATGTTTGCCATGCAACATATTATTCTGCATACTGAGTATCAAGTCGTCTATAGGTGTTTGTGTGAGTTCAAGTTGAGGGGGGATGAGTAAAATGGGCCATGATTAAGAGCACTAGAGGTGAGTCTAAAGGTAGTGCGACGTTTTCACAGTGGCTGCCAGTGAGTCACAAACGTGTTTAGAATACCTGCTCAACCAATCTTTTGGGCTCCTCTGTGGAGGGCAGAGAGCAATGGTGACATGCACTAATTGTACTTGTAATTATGTGAAAAAACATGTGAAGGAGGTACAAAGCTTTGATTGGAATATTGACAGGGCAAATGCGCATACAGTGTGTAGGAGAGTAGGATCTGCTTCTTATAGTTACCCCCACTTTTTGCTGATGCATCACAGTTTTCGACTTAGACTGACTGGGATCCTGCTATCCAGGACCCCAGTCTAGCTGCTTTCTCCTCTAAATTGATTGCATGCACTTTAGGTATACTCCAGATTGGATACTGGGGTACCCTTATAAGTCCCTAGTATATGGTACACCATGTACCCAGGGAATGGGTACCCCAGAGGCCTCCCAGGGGCTGAAGCATGTATTGTGCCACCCCTGGGAAACCATTCAAAATGACACCACAGGTATGCTACTGCAGCCTGTGTAAGGCGGTGCATGCTCCCCTTACTTAGATATAGGTTACCTATATCTATTCTAAATCACTGCACATATAAACCTATCAGTTACCCCTATGGCAGGCCTTATCAGTCCTGATGGCAGGGTGCTGGGTTTTAGGTGAGAGGGTGCCCCTGCATGAGCAGAGCCCCTCTGCAGCCTTCGGAACCTATTTTCTGGGTTGACTGTGATGCAGCCAACCATATATATTTAAGTGCATTATAACCTCGAGGTAAATGCTAACTTTCAAAACAGCTGCTTAGAAACATGTCGTGTTTGGTGTCAAACACCTTGGAATCATACCTCCCCGCCAGTAACTGGCAGGGGAGGTATGATTCCACCCTTCTAGAGGGACTTATGTGAAGCACCGGTACACCCGGTGCCAGCTTTCTCGACCTGGGCATCACAAAATAGATGCTGCCAGCCACAGACACGAGTCTGCCCACCTGCTGCTGAGCCAAGCTTGAGCAGAGGAATTCCTGACAATAGGTTTCCAGTCACTGGGAGGTGTGATCACCTCCCAGGCCGACTTTAGTGTATTGGGGCTGGGTGGGTGCACTCTGAGAGGGCCAGAAAGTCTGCACTGGGGGCACATTTGGTGTCCCTGTGCATAGTCCAGCTCAAACCGGTTGCAGGAGCCATTTGCTCCTGCTATGGTGCTAAAACGAACAAAGGACATGGGTGTAGCCACCCCTCTGTCCTGACTCTCCCCTAGGTGGGTCCCCAAAGTTAGTCCAACCCCTTCCTTGGGTATAAAGTAGGAATCCTAACTACAGGACTTTAGATTTTACCTGGACTAAACTCTGCAAGCAGAAACCAAGTACTTCGACGGTCTACACTTCGCTGGATGACAGAAGAATCTCCCTTGGAGTAAAGGAGTTACACCCCTGCAGCAGCAGGCACCTTAACGCATCTGATCGGTTTGCATCTCTGAGCTCCAGAGGACTCTGAAGATTTCTGCAACACAGAAGGTGGGTTCTCAAGCATCTCTGAGGTCGATCTGCTCTCTCAGCAATCCTGAGACCAGTATCCCTCGTGGGGACCGTGTAACCTGAACCCCTGTGCACCGTGTAATTTTGCAGCTGCATATGCTTTTTGGCAATCCCTGAGGCTGTGCATTGGGCTATGTGTAGTCCTAACCCCGAACAGTATTTCCACTGAAGATTTCCGGCCTCCACTCCACGAGTGCTCCGTGGGCTGGTACTTCGTAATTCAGCTCGAAGTCTCTTTGCGATCCCTGGTCCGTTGGCCTGTGAGTCCTAGAGAGGGTCACTTTGATTTCCCATGGGCTTTACTGGTTGCTCCAGACATGCCCTGACTCCCCATAGCTTGGAGAGTCTCCTGGATCTTGCTGGTCCTCACCGTATTTTGTTTCCTCTGCCCACGTGGGTTGCATTTGCCAAGGCTTGTTGGTGTTCAATCCGGACACTGACCCCTCAGCACTCGAGATCTTTTGTGGGACAGCTCACCTCCGGGCTTTGGTCATCGTCAACGTCTCCTGGTCCCCGTGGCTGCTGAGTTAAGCATCCTATCTTCACACCTGAAGCACCCGACATCGGTGGGCATTCGTCTACCGAGCCCCTGGTCACCCTGAAGTGACCCAGACTCTGTCCCCTCTGCTTTCAGGTTCTTCTCACCTCGGATCCAGGCTTGGATTCCACTGGACACTTTTCATCTTCCCGACAGCAGCACTTCCTCGCATTACGCCATTGAAAACGACGAGGGTTTCTGACACCACTTGACCTCTATGTACCCGGCTCCTCTGGGATAGGTAACACGGGTACCTCGGTACTCACAAGGGTGCTGGCCTTAGAAACTTCTATGTTCCAAAGGGTTTGCTTGAAGTCCTCTCCGAAGTGTCCTTAAACTGTAATTTTCCAACCAAGACTTTCCCATAGAGTTGTACGGAGTTCACGTCGGTGTTCCTACACTGCACCCGTCCTCCGTGGGTTCCCTGTGTCACTCCTTCGGGTGGTTCCTTAGGGTCCCAGCGATTCGACATGCTATAGGCACTGTGTCTAGTGAAGTCGTTATTGTTATACCATTTTTTTAGTATATGGTTTGGTCTACCCCTGGAGCCGGCTGTGTATTGTGCTATTTACTGTCGTTCTATTTATTAAGTATTGTGTGCCTTGTGCTCTAATCTCATAAAGAGGTTAGTAGAGAGTGTTTAGTAATACATACATATATTTTATATAACACTTGTATGGTTCTTCTTTCATTTGATTATTCAGGAGGCTCTGATCTAGTAAAACAAGCTGCTTTCCATTCCTTCAAGACTTAGCCTGAAGTCTGCTCTCCATAGCTACCACTAGGATAGCTTTCATAAAGGTTATCTTTAACCTAATCACCATAAGGGTCGTTTGGACTGGTACAGGGTGGCTACTTTAATTAGTGGACAGCATATCCCAGGCCAACTTCTCACACAGTGTTCACAGGTGAATGGCTGTGTTGTGTGTGCATGGTGGAGAATGGTAAAGTGAATCAGATGCAAGAAAAAATGTGCAGAAGGAGAAAGTGAAAAGAGGGTTCGGAAAGGAAAAAAGAGGAGGTCTAAAATATGTACATGGAAGATTTCAGTAGATGTGGGTAGAAAAAAATGTAAGTTACTCACAGAGAGTTGGCAGAGGAAAGTGGTGTGAAGAGACAATAGGAATGGTTACGAAACTCTAAAGGCCACTACCCCTTCCACAGGCTTCAGTGATGTTTAATTCTGTCCCATATTTTCAGAATTCAAAAATTTTATTTCTAATTATTCACAATAATGTCACTCTTCTAACCCATTTATCTGATACTGTTAAAAAGTGCAAGATGGACTAATTTAATTTGATTATTTATCTTTTGAATGATGTTACTGATATTAACACTAGATCACTTAAGCAATGCCAAAGAAGATTAATTGCCCTGTGATGTCACCTACTTTGATGTTACAGCGCTTGCAAATTGGAGGGGCTCGAGGCAAGATGGCCATTGACTGACCTCAGTGAGAGCTGCTGCGGAGACTCTCACCTCAAATTTTCTATGGATTAAAGAAAATGAGCTGATATGCCACTGACACACCACCCCATGCTTACCTCGTTGGATCAGCTGTCTTGATGGGTGCTACATCGTGGTCTGCAGTGGAGATCCAGGAGGCTGTTCACGCTGATTAAGGCACTACTGCGGGAGATCAGAATAGCTGCTGGGACACTGCCGAGAAGCACGATACGTTCCGTAAATCGTGGGGTGAAGGAACTGAGACCGAACAGGTCCGTGAAGAATGCTCAGCGGGATCCCTCGAAGGAGGCCGCGTCTGCAATTTGCTGCGGGTGCTGGATCCGGTACCGCGGCACCGCTAGGGTCGGGTCAATGTCGGCGTTGGCCTCCCACTAATAAGACTGAGGAGACGGGTGGTAAGGTGAAGGACGGAGGGAGCAAGCCCCGCTTGGCCGGGACGGAGGGCTCCCTACGTCAGCCTACAGTTGTGGAGGCCTTTCTGTCGGTGGCTGCTTCGGCGGCTGTGAGCAGAGCGGAGAGCATCATCAGCCCAGCTGAGGCTGGGCTGAAGGGAGCGGCTGAGACTAGCTGGGCTCCACCTGTCGACAAGGAAGCATCAGTGCAGCACTGCTTTGGACTGGAGCTGGTGCAGCAGGGGGTGGAGGTCGCGGACCCTGCTGCTTTTTTGGCACAACAGGCTCTGCCAGTGCTGCATAATTCATTGGATAACACGGCAGACGCCGATTTGAGTAAAGCTGATCCTCCCAGTCTCATTTCAGAATATGATTCCGCGCTGAAAGGTAATTGCAATACTTTCATTATGCCTGAAACTGCAAAATCGGCTTTACTTGTAGGAAATGCAAAGGCACAAAACACAAAAGTGCTAAGGTCTGAAACAGCCTTAGGATCCCCAGAGGGGGACAAGTTATTTTCGATTAATGACGACACAGATCTCTCGCTCTCAAGTGATGGTAATACATCGGAAGTGTCAGACTCTGAGGATTCCTTTGCTACGCAAAAAGTGCAGCGTAATAAGTCTATTGGTCAGAAACGCAGGTCTAAGTTAAGAACTGGCTCTCATGAGGAAGAAGTGATTAAAGCCTGTAAACTCAAATGGGATTGTTCAACCACCTTTCAGGTTTATGAAGATGATGGACTGGCAACTGCACAAGGAGAGCCACATGGAGAGCCTGCAGGCTCAATAGACCCTGCTGCCCCTACGTCACTAGATCTGGTGTATGCTACCCTAAAACAGATGCAGGAAGAGGCCAGATTTGAGAGCCGCAGGGCACACCACGCCACTAAATAATTGCAGGGTTCACTGCGAAAGGTAAACGAGATTTGCACTGATATGGCAGAAAGGATGTCTCACGTGGAGGAAAGAACTGTTGCACTAGAGGAGGAAGTTGGTAAGCTGCAGGTATTTAAGGAATCACAGGAAAAACTCTCAGAGGATATGATTTGGAAGCTAGAAGATATTGAGAATCTGCAACGCAGAAATAATGTACGGTTGCTGGGTCTTGCTGAGAACATTGAAGGAGAGAACATCTTGGCATTCGTAGTAGCACTTCTAAAAGGAGCATTTCCTGACCTCACCCAATGGAACTGGAAAATGGAGGATCAGAGGGCGCATCGCTTCCCAATGACACAAAGGAAAGGCAACACTTTAGCACGAGGGGAGCGACACAGAGCAATCTTAATTTACATTGGCAACTTTCTCCTCTGGCAGGCTATTATGGATAGAGCACAGCCAGATGCAAAACGGACCTTTGAGGGCCATACCTTTTTTGTGCGGCCAGACTTTTGTCATGCCACTGTCGAGAGGAGATGGAGACTCTGGCAGATGATATCTTCCTTTCAGGGGACTGGTTGTGAAGCCTATTTACTGTTTCCTGCTCGGCTCAAGGTTATTCTAAATGGGAGGGTTCGAATGTTTTTTTCTGAAATTAAGGCACAAATGTATTTGACCGAGTTAAAAGAGGCAAAAGGGAGAGTTGGAACATTGAGACAGTCTCATGGGGATCCTATAGTTAATTGAGAAATTTTCATTAACCGAAGGGTATAGTTGAGTTCAGTAGAATCTCCTGAAGTCTAATCGGTTAACTTTCTTGTGCTTTCTCTTCTTTTTTCTATTTATGTTGATGCTAGAATTATGCGAGATACAGTGGTGTATTCTTTTTTCTTTGGAGTCGGGTGGGTGGGTCTGCAGCAGTTTGAGATGTGAGCTTGGCTGCCTATCATAGGTCGTGGCTGACCTATTAGCCTGTGAGGGTGGTTGGGGGGGTGGGGGAGGGGGTGCTTGGAAGGGGAGGGTGGGTAGTGGTAGGGGTGGGGGGAGGTGGAGGAAACAGCACAGTATAGCACAGTACTTGAGGTGTAAATCTATAAATGAGCAAGGAAATGGAAATAGAAAGACAACAGTGGGTTTAAGAACCTATTTAGGAGGGCAAAATAGTAAAAGAGCCATAAATCAGGATGGGAAATTCTTTAATTTGAGTTGATGAGTTTTCAAAAAGCGTCAATAAATATCTGTGGCTTGAATGATCAGGTCAAGAGGCAGAGAGCTGCAGTCGTCTTGAAAGCACTACGTATAGATATAGTATGTGTTCAAGAGACTCATATAGAAGGTACTAGAGGTAGCATTATGGAACAACTTGGGTTTAAGCTTATTGTTAACACTACACAAGGTACTAAAACAAGAGGGGTCGCCATTCTTTCCCGGCACAGTGATATGTTTTTTAAGAGGAAGCTGTCTGACAGATGGGGACGATGGGCTTTGGTGGAATGCATGCTGCGCGATGAGGTGTTTGCCATCTGTTCAGTTTATGGCTCAGCCCGGGACGATCCGGAAATGTTAGAATTTTGGGAATACTGAACTTGCATCTTGGCCTACCCCAGTAAGATTGTGCGGAGACTTCAACATTAATGGTATGGGGGGGCTCTGTGGTACAGCCGGAAATAAATATGCAGGTCGGAGGAAAAAGGTCTTTTGGACACTCACTAATTTACTACAGAACATTGGGTGTGTAGATATGTGGGCACATTTTAAACCTGATGATCCTGGAAGCACGTTTTATTCTGCTCCCCATAAATTAGTTCTCAGATTAGATTTTTTTGTGTCGCATTCACTAGTTGCTAGATGTACGATAGAAAAACACCCCCGGATAATATCAGACCATAACCCTTTAATTTTAACGATTGACGTAGGGAGGGGGGAAAAGACAGAATTTTTGACTTTCGAGAGAGCACTCTTGAAGGATGCAGAGTATATTCGTCACATGAATGAATGGATTAAGGGCTTTCTCAATATCAATAGGAACAGTGCTAGCCCTGGGTCAGTCTGGGATGCCTTTAAGGCTGGAGTCAGAGGGGAGACATTGAGTTACAGTCTGTATCGGCAGGGGAAGGAACTACAACGGGAGAAAATGCTCTACAGGATGCTAATGGGGTAGAGGAAGAGCTTGCAGCTGCAACAACATTGGGTAAACCTCTTGATGATATACTATTAAGGTTGGCTCTAGCTAAGGCAGAAATAGGGGATATAGCCGCAGCTAAGGCAGCTGAAAGGTCTGTTACTAGCAGAGAGCATTGCTACAAGTTTAGTGAGAGAGTGGGGCATACTTTGGCAGTTCGACTGAGACAAAAGAGTGTGGCGGGGAGGTTCATGAAATTGTAGAGAACAGTGGGAATCTGATTGAGGGCTCATCTGGGGTTCGGGATGTATTTCAACAGTTTTATAAAAACCTATATAGTGAAGAGCAAACTGCGGAGCAGAGGGTAATTCAAGGGTACTGAAGGGAAATCCCAATACAGGGTATTGCCCCTGAGGATAGGGATGTATTAGAGACCCCATTGACACATGAGGAGATTTATGCTGCGGTAGGTAATCTTTCAGCGGGTGGGGAAAGCAACTGGACCAGACCCGATTCCCCTAGAGTTTTATAAAATGTTTGTGGATGCAATTGGCTCAGATCTGGTAGACATAATGCGTCAAGCTCAGCAAGGGAGCTCTGTTCCTGAGTCTTGGGCTGAGGCAGATATAATTGTATTCCGAAAGAAGGGCAAGCCAGCTAGAAGTCCAGGGTCATACAGGCCTATTACACTCATGAATAGTGACGCACACATTTTCTCTAAGGCCCTGGCGACCCGCTTAAACCTTATTATCGGGAAAACAATCCACCCTTGTCAACATGGGTTTATACCAGGGAGAATAACAACACAGCATATTAGTAGGGTTATTACCCTGTTTGATGCTGCTGAAGTCTCAGCGACTCTATGGCTTTGGTGCTTATGGATGCCGAAAAAGCATTTGATAGGGTCTCCTGGGACTTTCTCTGGGAAGCTATGAAATGGTTTGGCATAGGGAGTGGCTTTATTAAGGCAATTCAGGCTTTATATAAAGCACCATCGGCTCGTATAAGATTGAATAGGGGGTATACCGCACCATTATTAATTAAACGGGGTACAAGGCAGGGCTGCCCATGCTCACACCTCCTTTTTGCCATATATATTGATCCCTTAATCAGGAAGTTGGCGGCTAGTAACAAAATAACACCTCTCATTTATCATGGCTTGGAATAAAAAATGTTGGCATATGCAGACGATGTTGCTGTGGTCACGTCCAATGCTCAAACTGCTTTAGCTGCAATAGACTTGAAGCACAAGCTTTTGGTATGATCTCTGGGTATTTATTAAATAGCCAAAAGACACAGATAGTTAAGAACAGTGTGACGGTATTAGACAACCCACGGGTGGCGGAATCAGCTGTTTATCTTTGAATAGATATTACACCAGATTCTCTACCAGGGGAAGCTGATAGAGAAAAATATTGAGACAATACTTACGAAGACCAAAAAAGATTTTGACAGATTCCATAATTTGCATATATCACTGGCGGGTCGGTGTAATGTGGCCAAAATATTTTTTTTGCCTAAGGTACTCGTTGGAATTTGAGAGACGGTGGTTTGTAGCGCTTGAAAATATAGTGAATAGATTTATTTGGGCATACGGTAAAACTAGGAGGGCTCTGAGGTATATGTCAATGCCAAGGGAAAGAGGGGGCTGGGCTGCCCCAGACTTTAAAATGTACTATTGGACTGAAGCCTTCCAATACATGAGCGGGCTTTTTGGTGGGAATGTCTCAGACCCCTGGTCTAGTAGAGGTTCACCTGATGTATATAGCCTATTGCTAGGAGAGGATGCTGTGAACTGTTTTATGAAGTTTAGTGAACCTAGTTATTTAAAAAAAAACTACATTTAAAACTTTGGCGGCTGCATTTAAGCATTGGGGCGCGCTCCAAAAGAAGATTGGTCTAGGGAGGATACATTTTAATACTCAGATGTATAGAAACCCCACGTTTCCTGGAATCTTTGCCGATGTAACAATGTCAGCATCGGAGAGGTGTGGGCTTAGGAAAATAGGGGACCTTTTAAATCAGGATGGAATTTGGCATCGAAAGGAAAAAAATATGTAAATACTTACAGATTCGAAGTTTTCTTGGTAGGAAAAAGGGTGGGTTTAATGGATTTAGGGATGCTAAAATTATTGATGTTATAAGAGATAATGAGAATTGTACCATTAAAAGAATATATGCAGAACTATCGTCACTTAAGCTGGATGACCTGGCTAAACATGGGAAGAAATGGGCGGACAAATTGGGAATAGGTGAAAATAAATTTCTTGATTCCCTAGAACTGGGACAGACCATTCTTTGCACTGCGGGGCTCCAAGCGCAGCATTTTAAAACAATATTTTCACTGTACTATACTCCTGCAAGGATTGCTCAGTGGAGTGGACAAGAAAGAATCAGATGTCCCCTGTGTAATAGCTTGGATGCTGATATAATCCATACGTTTTCAACCTGCCCTCGATTAGACACCTTGAGGCCAGCAATTGAAAAATTCATGGATCAAACGTTGAATATGAAAGTTATGCTTACCCCTCAATTAATGCTTTTAGGGTTAGATAGTAATGATATACAAGATTAATTTTATTACTTCCTCTTTCTAGCTATTGCTGCGCTGTGGATCTGCATAGCCTCTGCTTGGTTAGATCAAGCAGCACCAACGTTCCAGCAATGGTTTGCCAGGCTCCTAGCTTCCTATAACCTGGAAAAGGGGATTTATGAAAGAAAGGGTAAAAAAGGGAGAATGCTTGGGAGGCGAATTTGGGCACCTATCTACAGATGGAAAGAGGATATGGCTGTTAGGTGATTCTCAGATCTATAATAAATTTGTAGTTTTGTAACTCTTCTTTAATGTGATGATTAGGTTTGAAAATAACTATTAATTTTCTTTTCAGTGAAGGATTGTTTTGTAACTGTTTTAAATGATTTGATGGCTCTTGGGCATAGTGCAATTGATTAATTTTTTCCCTCAAGTACTAAATAAAGACAAAAAAAATAAAAGCAAATTGGAGGGGCTTACATCTTCCCTTTTGCCCAGGACCCCAAAAGACCTTGGCCCTGATTCATAGAGTCACACATGTATAAACAGGCACACTAGCACAACCATTCAGAAACACTTAATTTAGGGCTGGGATGGCATTGGATTACATTAAAAATGTTTTTTTTGTATTTCACTTTTTTTGTGTACGAAAGTGTATATGTGGGGTAACATTTTATGTCTTAGGTAGATATGTGGATACTTGTTTTAACATTTTTATAGCACAGTTTCTTTTTGTTTTTGGCGTTGCTGAAATAATGGTAGTGTTTTATTCAGTGGTACCAATGCCTCCTTTGTCTGGCCAGTGTGTGTGTGTTCCGCATAGGCCACCATTTGCCTTTTTTCTCCATGCCATATGGCCAGGGGCCATTTTGTGTAGTCAGTGTCCATAGGCCTGCATGTGTTCTTTGTTTTCCATGCTCCTTCCTTGTTGTTCTTTGACCATGTGGCCGGCGACCATTTTGTGTAGCCAGCCACCGTGCTTTCGCCATAGGCTTGCATGTGTTCTTTTTGTGGCAAAGCCTCCTTGCTTGATGTTGTTGTTTGACCATATGGTCGGTGACCAACGTGTTCAGCCAACCAAAGCGCTTTTGCCATAGACCTGAATGTGTTCTTTGTTGTGGCCACGCCTCCTTTCTTCCTCGCTGTTGGTTGACCATGCGGCCGGCAGCCATTTTGTGTTACCAGCTAGTGTGCTTTTGCTTTTGCTATAGGCCTGCATATGTTCTTTGTTGTGGCCATGCCTCCTTTGTTGTTGTTGTTGGTTGACCATGTGGCTGGCAGCCATTTTGTGTAGCCAGCCAATGTGCTTTTACCATAGGCCTGAATGTGTTCTTTGTGAGGCCGTGCCTCCTTGCTTGCTGTTGTTGGTTGACCATGTGGTTGGTGACCATTTTGTGTAGCCAGTTGTATACGTTTGCCATAGGCCTGTATGTGTTCCTCGTTGGGGCCATGCCTCCTTGCTTGCTGTTGTTGTTTGACCATGTAGTTGGTGGCCATTTTGTGTAGCCGGCCAGCGTGCTTTTGCCGTAGGCCTGCATTTGTTCTTTGTTGTAGCCAGGCCTCCTTGCTTTCTGTTGTTGGTTGACCATGTGGCAGCAGGGAATTTGCACAGCCACCCTTTTTTTCCAGTTTTCAAAGGGAGAAGGTAGATTTTCCCCGATATCAGTTCCACAAATTCGGGGGGGTATTCACTAAAAGTGTTGTTACATTTTGATATATAATATACTATATACTAAATATTGACCCCCAACCTCTCTTTACATAGCACCTTGTAGATCGCTAGTACTTTTTGCACTGATTAAACACTGCAATGCGGGAACTTATTTAAATTAGTAACCGCGTTTTGCTACCAGGTGCTTAGGTGGAATTCCAAGCCATCCCTTATAGTTGTACGCAAGTGGGCTGCTACTTATCCCAAAATTATAAGCATAATGACCTGGTTGCAGAGCCCACATGCAAATCATATCTCTGCCAGTCAGTCTCCCAAGTGAATCCTTGTAGCTTGCTCTTATATAGAATAATTATGTCTAGCGGGTAGATAACAGACCCTCGAGCTACTAACAAGGTGCCATTACGTGATGAATGTCCTCCTTAGAGATGCAACAGTGGTCACAGACTCCAAGTGAACCTGGAGATTAAACGTTGTAAGACCCACCATACTGCGCCTCTTTATGTATATCGAACACATCTGATCCTCTTGAGTAACCTAACAGCGGGTGGGGTTCTATGACGTATAATTGTTTTTGGGCTCCATGTTGGAAGGCGTTTTCAAGCCTCTAAATGACCAGAGGATCAAACCTAATAAGTAAACACAAAAACTTTAAAAAGGCCCCACATATGAAGGAGCTAATTAGCTTTACTAATCGGACACCTGGGGTGAAAGTGTCTTCCTACAGATCCTTCCATAAAAGTCGGTACTATTTAATCACTGTGGCATGTCTTATCCCTTGCCAGATACTCGTCGAAAATACACTAGACTGCCAGCCTCTCTGGTAGTGTGCCAGTGTATGGGGCACCAAAATTAATACTAAATGGAAACCTAACATGCCATGTGGACACTGAACTATTTATGTGTCCCGGTGAATAATAAGAAAAAACTAAAAGACACATAACAAAATTATTGAGATCCAGCTATGTTGTCAAAATTATGTTAGAGAAAATCTCTAATTCTAGCTACCAAATATATTCCATTCCATGATAATAACAATTCGTTTTAGTTGTTCCTCAACCACACCTGCTGATTATGTAACAGTCCATACTATTTCCTCATTGATGCCATTTCACTGTATTAAGCAAAAATATCCAAAAGGTTTCCCTTTCTTTTCTGTTATCATATTTGGCTCTTTTGAAAGCATGTTTGATTAGACGTCTCGGGTATCCTCTATGTAAGAGTCTCTCCTTCAATTCCTCTCCATATGGCATGAATACCTCCATTGTAGAACAATTTCATCTATTCCCCCTGTATCCTTGATATATGAGGCATGGCCCTTAGTCCACAAGGGTTCTGTGATGGAGCTGATGGAGGAAATGATAGGGTGTCCTGATATTATGCCTCAAATATCAGGGATTCAGGAGATCTGCTTTCTAAAATTGAGAATGTGCCATTTATTCCCCATTGAAAAATCTTAGTAACATTATATTTAGGCACTTTACACCAACATCCCACAGAAAGAGACGCTGGAGGCAGTAGAAGCCCTTATGGGGAGAACTCCGGGGAACAGACCATATGGGTTTATTTTGGAATGTCTGAAAACTGTATTCTTCAACAACTTTTTTTTAATTTAATGGAAACATCTATCAGCAAATCAAGGGAACCACTATGCGGGCCGCTTGAGCCCCGAGTATAGCGAATATCTATATGGTTGAATATGAACGCAAACACATCTATCATGAAGCACCACTTTTTTTTTTTACCAGAACTGCTTTATGCTTTTGCCCTTGTCATGAAGTCCCTTACAACTAGGATTCTCAGACATGCACAGATACAGGGCATTGACTGGGGTGGAGGTCTGGAGGACCATATAGCCTTATATGTTGATTATGTTCTTTTATACCTGGAGAAGACATGCCCCCAGAATTATTAAGTTAAGAATCTACGGATATGCCTTGGGCCTTAGAGTCTATGGCATAAGTGAGTGTTGGTACCCTTGACAAATCTTGAGTCAGTTGAAGCATTTAATATTCAAACCCTATAGGTCACACAGGACCCTTTTATATATCTGAGAATATATAGCTCTATAAAAACCAGATGAATACTGTGATTTAAATGCAGTGCTGTTTTTGCTTAAATTGAAGTATCAAATGACAGCACGGGGTAGACTGCCAATCTCAATAATGGGAAAAGTTGCCTTATATAAAATAATATCATTGCCACAGCTACTACATATACTATGGAATTACCGGTATCATTTGCCTCCCTCCTTCTTTACAGGTTTACAATCTAACTTTACTTCATACTTTTGGGGAGGTGTCCCTCCATGTGTCTTCTTTATTAATATCAAACTTTATTATTGGGAGGCACAGATGCTCCCAATTTATGACTGGCTGTTTGGGAAAAGGGATGATCCTGCAATTAGGTTTGAATTGGATGCATTTGGTATAAAGATTGGAGAGCTTTGAACCCAGAGACAGGGTCAGCATAACTAAATTGGTGGATGTATGGACATACTGGTGTATTAAATCATATGCTAAGTTAAGTGTGTAGTTTGAATTGCATTAATCATGATTTGTTCACTTCCTGTAGATACACCATGCACTAGAGAGACATAAGAGACCATAGCCCCCATCCAAAACTTCTAAAATAGTCTTGGAGGAAATAGTAAAAAGGATGCTTGAAGTCTGTACCGTGCAGTGGTGGTTAAAAAAACACCAGACATGCTCAAAATTGTGAGGGATAAGATAATCCACTGACCTGGAAGTACTAGAAACTTATGACTGGCTTGAGGATAAGATGGTGGCCAGAGATTCAACAATCTCATCTATCTCACGCCTTCCCCTGTTTAAATAGTTTCATAGAGTCTACTATAGCCTGGAAAGATTGTATAAGATAGGGAGATCGTCCAGTTATTTCTGTACTAGATGCCAGACGCTAACTGGAACAGTGTTACATATGATTTGGGAAAGCCCGATGATTCAGGTTCAATTGTCAAGGGCTCATACTACTTAGCAAAGAATGATTAGCATGCCAATAATGCAAGACCCTGGGTATAATTAATGACTGGGGTGGATCGAGTGGAGATAAATTGCTGATGTAAATTGGTTACTTGGTTGCTAATAGAGGTATTGTTAGGTACTGGCGGGTACCCAGCGCCTCAGAGGTTTTGGAGTGGCTTCAAGGCATGGATCATTGTGCCCTTGCTGAGTAATTCATATAGAAAAGCTGGGGTTTCCTAGGAAAACATTTGAAAGTGTGGTGACAATGGTTGGAACATTTTCATGGATTTCTGCCCTCATGTACAACTTTTTTGTTAACCGTAATATGCTCTCTTAAAGAAATGTCGATAATGCCCTTATATTTGAAGGACTTGACACTGCCAGTATATTAGTGTGACAATGTTTGCTGCTGGATACTCAGTGCACTGTTAAGAGTTCATAAAGCAAGAAAAGTATTGTGAACAAAGAGTGGGGGGGGCGGACCTGGAGGATACTAAGGGTTAGCGTGGACTTACAATGGAATTCCGAGAGGCAGTGGCACTGGTTTAAGGGCTGTGGACCAACAAAAATACTCTAAGATACGATGGCACTAGTATACACGCTCTAAGAATTAGTGGTGATAGCGATGGTGGGGGCACTGAGTGTTGACAGTGCAGCTGTGAGATTCAGGGAATGGCATATTCTGGGCACTAATGGTTATCATAGGCAATCACAGTCTCTATTTATAAGTGGCAGTAGGAGGGGGCAAAAGCTAGAGAGTGTAATGGTCTGAGAATCAGTGGTGGGTAAGAGCCCATCCAATGTGGTCTGAGGAGTCTCAGAACTGCAGTTATTATGTTCGAGACTCGTTGGGGTGGTATAAGAGCTGATGGCCATCAGTGGAGTGAGGTTGTGAGAGCATACCTGCAGTTGGTAGGAGGTATGAGGACCTTCTGAAGGGTAGGTTGGCTGACAGAATAGATGGGCACAGAATTTGGCAGAGGAACTCTGATGGCTGGCCTGAGGTAGAGGTAATCATAACAGTGGCAGGATGGTGTGAGATCCAGAAGGGGGTATTAAATAACTAGCGGGAAGTATTATGGAAGTGGAATCATTGGGTAGAGCATCTCTAATAGACTGTGAATGAGAGGGTCGGATAGGATTCTGTAAAAGAAGACATAGAAGAGTTTGCAATGGAGCTGTGAAAATTTGATGGATTCTGATAAAGGTAGTTTGAAGGGTGCAATGGATGCTAAACTTTCTAGAGATACTGAATTGGACTGTTCAAAACGGAATATAGCCAATGTTTACACGGTAATGTCCCCAGTGTGGTATAGAGCTGTGTACCTCTGCTATGAGTGCCCAACTGCTTGTGTAACTGTGAGTCTGACTTTTTATTGTCCATGCAATCACACTAATCTAGACCGTGCACAGGGGCCTAGGCTTGTCCATGGAAATGCAAGTTCAACAACCCGTTCTGTAATTATGACTGCTGTCTATTTCCTAGATCCATCACATGAAGTGGTGGTGGTAGTATACTGTGTTAGGTGACTTATTAGTCTTGACCTGATCTTTTTGTCTGTGTCAATGAAGTGTGTGTTCCCCAATCTGCCTTCTCTTTCTGTCTCCTCTATATATGGTGAGTCCAAAGAGGATCAGGGTGGCCACAGGCTTCTGATTCCCTTATGGTGGAGTTCGAGCTAGAGGGAATGGCCCTAACTACCCAGGATTCTGATTGGGCTATCAGCTGTAAGAGCTGCTTCTGACCCAGCCCCTTTTAAATCCTGGCTCTCCATGTTCTCCTCTGCGGTCCACCATTGCTGGCGAAGTGCTCTGGGAAAGGCTGTTTACTTTCCGAATATGCCATTTTGTCTCTTGTACCATGGATTAGGATCGGGAGTCAACTCTCTCTCCAACTCTCAGATACTCTTATCCAACTGACCGGAGTCACTCACAACAACCCAGTTAGGAATTGGTTCCCCAAGGCTGGCTCTTGGGGTTAACATTGCAGTCTACCTGCATTACCTCACACTGGTGTTGCCTTTACCAGATAAGTGTCTCTTCGGACAGGACCTGCTTTGACACCTGTCAGTGGGGCTAAATCACTCACTTTGTTCAGGTTCCAAGTTCTCCATGATCAAGGAAGGGAGTGCTCTGCAAGGTACTTGGATGGCTGCTGTGTGACAAGGGCTGGTGTCTTCATGACCATCAGTCCTCCAGAGGTGAGGGTACATTACATGAAAACTGCAGTTTTTTTCTGGAGGAACGGATGGTCTGACTATGAAAGCCTGCCTGTCTGCCTTCTTAGAGAGAGAAGGAGTGCCTGCCCCGTGCAGGAGGAGAAACACAGCATGTTCCTAATACCTAGAAGAAGCTGATTGCCAGAGGTAGCAAAGCCAGGAGTCCACCGGTGTCCTGAGAGGTCTTCTGGTTTCCCTGAGAAGTCACCATAGTGAACTGTACCAGGACATTCAACATTATGTAGTCGGGCCACCCCATCTGCTAGGAGACTGGTGCCCTGCTGTATGACTTTGGAGCTGCCATGCAGTAGGAGCCATTGTGACCACAGAAGTGTAAGGCTTGATGCATACTGGGAGGTCATTACCGCTGAATATAAACACCCACTGGAGATCTGGCCCAGGACTGCAACTGCTAGGACTAAGCACACGTCTGCATCCAAACTTAAAGCTGTACCTGCCGAAGACGAGTATCTACCATCTAGGCCTCCTGCATTAATCCCCATCCACCAGCCCATGTGCAGAGTGAAGCTGCCTTTGTGGTTCTGCATTTTCGAAGTTGCTGCTGTAGGAGCAGGTTCTCAGAATGCATTGCCAACTGCACAAGAGCCACGTACTCACTGAGCTGGTAAAACAAGGCCTAGTCATTAGAAGACTGAGTAGCTGAATGCATAGAGAAAAATCTGCAGGACTTTGCCTGTGTGCACTGGTAGTGGTATGAAATGTTGAACTTGTTTATGTTTTAGCCAGTCAATCAACGACTATAGCCATACTCCACATGAGGGGCGAGAGACATTAGGAGAACTCTTAGAGCTGGAAAAGAGTACCATAGGGGTGTTGCACTTCACTGAGATTCATAGATGAGATTACAACCTGGTAGCTGTGCTCCTGTTTGAGCTGTGCAGTATTTTAATTTACTGTGAGATTAAAGTAATTTATTTTACTAAGGTAAACACAGAACTGGACAATAGGTTATTGTGTCTGTTGGTTGACTGTTGAGTTCTGAGGTCTTGCACTCAGAGTTTTCTATCGGAAATAGGACCCATGTATAATGTTTATCAAATTTAAATAAGCCATTTAAATAAGTTTTCTTTATAATCCTGTAAACTGCACATGCACAATGTGTATGTGTTTTAAATGTTAGATTGCCGGCACTCTCCAATGAAGGCAATAGGCCATGTAAAGTCCATTACAGTCCTTTAATATGTTTGTACTTCAAGTTCACAAACCTCAAGCAACCAACATGTGTTTCATCATGCTAAGTATGCAACCGTTGACTTCTTCAAGGCTCATTCCACGTGTAATAGTCCTCAGTACATGGAGAAACCTGTTTCTGATCTCAATATCTACTCTGAAATGGAAATAATCAAAGCAAGGTATTTCTCTGTATATGTAGAAAGTCTAAGGAATGGTATCCCATGACATGTTCTATGACCAGTATAGCATATGAGTTTGTGTTTACCATTAAAGTATTAATAATCACAATAAAAGATAGATATTTTAAAAAGTGTTGGTTTCTACTTTTAAAGATATTCCATTTGAGAACTGGTGATGATATCACTGGATAACATATGTGAATGACACATCAACTATTTTGATATATCCAAAGTTCTCCCCCAATAATTCAAGTTTCATTGTACTCCACAAACAGACTAATATTTAGAGAGAAGTCATTAGAGTATCAACCTTTTTAAAAATTATTTTCAGAGTTTGATTACCTAATATGAACTACCATAATGAGGAAAATGTAACAGGAGAAACTTAGTCAGTCACTGTGAGATATGCAAGCAATGTACTTGGTTTAGGACCAGGCTACTTTTCCACTCATCGCATTCTATGTATGTCTATATTGTGCCTGATTCATGGGGAGTGCATTGTGGGTCAGATAATACCACTTTCTGCTGTTGCAGTCTCTCTGGTTTATGGTACATTAAAGGAATCTGGTCTGTTGCATGGTGTAGCTCCAATTGATATTGGAGCGATTGCCCTTGCTGTTCAGACACTGATGTTCATACATAGGTAAGTTTAGAAAATGATGGTATGCATTCACAAGTTTGACCTCATCTATCTTTTACTGTTCTGCCACACTCCATGTATAAATAGGTGGGTGCCTGTTTGGAATGGCACAGTGGGCAAAACGTAATTGTCTGGATTACAGCACAGAGCACTTGTCACTGGCTGAGATTAGTTCAAGCATTCCTTCTACCACCTTGCAGTTTGGTAGTAGATGCCCTGAGTGCAATGGGTATGCCTAGATGTGGGTCTCATGCTTACTGTGGTATAGGACTAAAGCTATACCTCATAGATGAGACTCTAAGTAGGTTGAAACCTATCTGGGGTTACATGTGTTCCCTTTGATGGGGACCTGGGCTGGCAGTTTGGGCTAGACTGATTCTTTTGGAGAAGGACCAAGACTGAAATGCAGCTCAGAGCAAATGCCAGTAGCTGAGATTAGGTCAAGCATTTCTTCCATCATCTGTTTCTTTTTGCAGTAGACGCCCTAAATGTGTCTGTCATGTCTAGATATGGGTTCCTTGCTCACTATGCTATAGAACTTAAGGTGTTTCTCACTGATGAGAACTAAATAAGTTGAAACATGTCTGGGGTTGCTTGTGTTCCCATCTGTAGGCGACCTGGAATGCTTGTATTGGAGCAGGACCAAGACTGATTTGCATAAGGCGGGTCTCAGTAATGAATGCTAAAGAAGGTGAAACAAAGTTGGTCTAGAATGAGCCCCAGAGTGATCGCCAGTGGCCGAGATTAATTTAAGCAATCCTACCATCACCTTGTTGTTTTTGCAGAAGATACTTTATGCATAAGCACACTTTCATGATTGTTGTCACACGATTGGAGCATTCCAGTGAACCTTCGACATGATACCTAATACTTTTCAGTGGACCAGACTACAAACTACAACCTACCAACCAAGCATAACTACCAAGAAGAAAGGCTACATGTCTGAAAATGCAACTTTGCCTCTCTTAAAACTTTGTATCACTTCTTGCTTTTTGTACAACCACAAATTTGCTCTGAAATGGGCACATTTCTGAACCTCACACATGATTCTCATGTTTACCAAATAAACCACACAGTAGACCACACAATATCAACCATGCACAACAAACAGGGTTGAGTTTTAGCTGCTGAATCCAAACTGCTTTTGGGAATTATTAAGGGAAAGAAGTAGTCTACAAATCTAGCAATATAAAATAGTAAAATTCTAGAGAAGAACAGTTCTTATATATGAAGCCAAGAATCACTGGTCAAACCAGTATGGACTGATCGGGGTTGTTTTTTTGTCCACTCAGGGTCAGAGAGCCCTTTCCATTTGTTCTCATTTCCTTGGAGACCAATAGCACTAGATGAAGAAGCGGGAGGCAAGTAGTTTTTCACTACTGCAGGAAGAATCCTAATGTAACAAATAAAATACGTTGGAACCTTTCGCTTCATCCACCAATTGTAACTGTCTTCAGGGAGGCGAGGTTAGGAAGCATTGAAGACTTGCATCTCCACCATGGACAGTATGCTACAAGAGGATTACATACTTGTGCAGCACACACCCAGTCTCAAATGTACCCCACCATTCACCTAATATAATTAAGCCACACACACTGAAGGCACAAGATCACCCTTTGAGCATCTGGACAGCCTATAGCCAATCTCCCCCCAGCAACACAGGATAAAGTCTTCTGTCCAACCTATGTTAATCTATTAATCTGGTACTAATAGGACCTATCATCGTACAGTCTGGGTTAATGGAGAAGTTGCCAGTCTCACTCAGAATGGGTATAATTTGGGTGCCCATTCCAGCACAAAAACAATACTGGATGCAACGCAGGCACTCTTGCACCCTGGCTAATGGTAGTTATTTGTGGTTGTGGGGTGTCTAGTTGCGCCTATAGAAAGTGCCTATATGAGTACTTGCCTCCCCAGGTCATATTAACTTTAAATGCAAAAACAACAATTGATGGACAGAATGCAGAACAATGTCATACATTCACCCCAGTACAGAGATCTGGGCCTAAATCCATCGTTTTTTTGCTCACCATGCCATTCCAGTTTGAACCCAGCCATATGCAAATCAGTCTTGACCCTGTGCCTCATGGGAACAGTCCTGCCTGAACTGCCAAGCCAGGTCCTTCCCGGACTGGAAACAAGCATCCTAGGACCGGTTTTGGGGTTTCACCCCTCTTCAGCCAGGATAGCTTGATTCCAGTGGCATGGAGAGCACGGGACTCACGTCTGAGCATACCCGTCCCACTTGGGGTGACAAATGCAAAAACAACAATTGATGGACAGAATGCAGAACAATGTCATACATTCACCCCAGTACAGAGATCTGGGCCTAAATCCATCGTTTTTTTGCTCACCATGCCATTCCAGTTTGAACCCAGCCATATGCAAATCAGTCTTGACCCTGTGCCTCATGGGAACAGTCCAGCCTGAACTACCAAGCCAGGTCCTTCCTGGACTGGAAACAAGCATCCTAGGACCGGTTTCGGGGTTTCACCCCTCTTCAGCCAGGATAGCTTGATTCCAGTGGCATGGAGAGCACGGGACTCACGTCTGAGCATACCCGTCCCACTTGGGGTGACAAATGCAAAAACAACAATTGATGGACAGAATGCAGAACAATGTCATACATTCACCCCGGTACAGAGATCTGGGCCTAAATCCATCGTTTTTTTGCTCACCATGCCATTCCAGTTTGAACCCAGCCATATGCAAATTAGTCTGTAACGCTTTTCGCCCTAAGTGGGATGGGTATGCCCAGACGTGGGTCCCGGGCTCACTACGCCACTGGAGTCAAGCTATCCTGGCTGATGACGGCTGATAGCCAGAAACCGGTCCTAGGATGCTTGATTCCGGTCCAGGGAAGACATGGCTTGGCAGTTCAGGCTGGACTGTTCCCATGAGGCACAGGGTCAAGACTGATTTGCATATGGCCATGTCTGAACTGGGGTGGCGTAGTGGGCAAAAGAACGATGGATTTAACCCAGATCTCTTGACTGGGGGAGAATGTCTGCATTGTCAGCATTCCGTCCATCAATTGTTTGTTGTAACGCTTTTCGCCCTAAGTGGGATGGGTATGCCCAGACGTGGGTCCCGTGCTCACTACGTCACTGGAGTCAAGCTATCCTGGCTGATGGCGGCTGATAGCCAGAAACCGGTCCTAGGATGCTTGATTCCGGTCCAGGGAAGACATGGCTTGGCAGTTCGGGCTGGACTGTTCCCATGAGGCACAGGGTCAAGACTGATTTGCATATGGCCATGTCTGAACTGGGGTGGCGTAGTGGGCAAAAGAACGATGGATTTAACGTCCATCAATTGTTTGTTTTAACGATATTAACTTTAAAGGCTTGGAGCAGATAAAAGCCTCTCCATGTTTATTTTTTATTTGAGTCAATGTGAGCATTACGAAAGTTATCACTGAGAAAACCCTTAGCAAACATTAGACTTGCAAGATGGAGAATGTATGTCTACCACAAAAGACACCCCGTGACCCACTTCTCTTGTTCTATTTGGTTTAGGGACTGTCTGGGTGGGAATACACATAGTTATCCTATATAGCCCCCTGGCAGGTGAAGCTCATCCTCTGACTATAGGCAGATGCCCCAGATGTGAATTCTGGAGAGAGGGCCTTTGCAGATTGAAACAATTTGAACCCCCTCACCAGAGATGGAGAAGGGCTGTCTAAGAAAGACTGACTGCAAGCGCAGGTAAGACAGAGGATAGCATCAGCTGCGTCAGCCTCTGTTATTTGTTGTTTCCTACCCGTGGTTGTCTCACAGAACACCTCATTGGATAGCCAGCTAGAGGAATCCAGGGACATTCCAGGTCTGTAGCAAGCCCTGTACACCCTTGGGCTTGCCTCCTGGAAACCCCAAGGTAGGAGTAACACCTTATCATCTGTACATGGACACATACTCGAAGACTCTGTAGCCCAGCCGTGGCCCGTGCAGGTAAGAGCGGTGGGGCCGTGTTGAGAGAGGATTCGACAGACGACCTCGAGCGAAAATTAAATAAATAATTAATTTTCCTGCGTCGTCTGTCGAAATCCCCTCCGACCATCCTGGCCCCACCGCCCAACGGCTCTTACCTGCATGGGCCGCAGCGGCTGTAGCCTTCTTTTGCTGATACAAGGTATAATGTAAGTTGTATTGCTGTTGTATGTTTTATGTCCAGTTGAGTTCGAAAACATCTTGGATTGAGATCTGTTACCGTTACGGAATTACTATAAAGTAACCATTTTATTAGAAGACTGCACTCCCTTTTCTTATGGTATCCTGTGTTGCTATTGACTAAACTTTGAGAACAATAGCCATTTACAATCCCACTGCAATCATGATACCACTTTCTTACAGCAATGTGGCGGTTCTGTGTTTCTCCTATTCAATGTGTGCTTTTAGCTTTGCGAACACCAGAGCTCCATGAACATTAGATCTTTAAAAATATGTTATAGAGGGTATAGCCTGGTGCCCTAGCTTCATTGACGTATAGTATTATTATCATTATCATTGATTTGATTACCAGTTTCTACATGTAATTACCATTCTCATGTTGAGATTCCTACTTTTATTGCTAAATTCCATATTCCTTTTGTAAATTGTTTTTACTTTCTATTTTATCACAATTGTTTAAAACTTAATAAGATTTTAATAAATACGTTGTGTAACTGGTCTCTAAAATCTATAATCTAATAACATGTACACTCTTGTACATACCAGCTACCCTACAGCTCCCCTACTTAAACCCTATTTAGAGACCTAAAGAAAGTGAACCTGGAATATCTCAATGGCGTGTTGTTGATGGAATGAACTACATAACAACAGAAAGGCCCACAAAGCAGATTGGGAGCAGCCCCATAACAATCTCAACCACAACCTGAAAATACTAAATGAACTCCGTTCCAAGCGAGGAATCAGAGACTGCAGACATAGCACATTATATGGGTTTGTCAATCTGAGGCGAACGAGCTGTGTGGTAGGATGTCTCCAGTGAAGACTTGATCGGAAAAAGTTAGGAATCACTTCAAACTTCATATGAGACACTACTGCAAAGCAACCAAAAACAAAAAAGTATGATATGAATCGAATTATCAGTGCATTAGGTCCACTAACGAAGCTTCTCAAGGTTTACCAGGAAATCGCTGATCCAAAGATACTAAAAGAATTGTCTCACATCAACACTGCAAGGCATTTCTGTCCTTCTCGGATTCAAAGATAACATAGCTCTAAGGGAAACTGAGGAGAATTTTAGGTGTCGAAATTCTTTCTCCTGCTGTAAAGGTACCCAAGCCAAAGGCCGATGATAGCACTTTTTAATGACTGAGTGAGTCCCATGTTCTGGAAGCAGATCGGGCATTAAAGTTGCAAGCGCTCAATATTAAATGCAACATTATGTGAATTATTCCCACTGTTAGCATTGGATATGACATATCTGTTAAACACCTTGATTCTCCTATGCCAAGTTCCAGACCAGCTTAAGCATGTAGTTATCTCCCATGTCTTGAAAATACCTTCTGACCATCAAGCAATCGACCAGTTTCAATCCTGTTGTTCCCAATGTTATGGGAGAAGAAGCGATAAAGCTATCCAAGGTCTACATGGAACCATAATACCATTCATGACTGCCAAGTATGCTTCAAACAAGAGAAAGGCCCTGAAAAGGTTCTGACACATATCAGAGAACAGCTCTGTACAGCTCTATAACAGGTGCCTTCACCATCCATGACACATCTCTCACCAGTGACTACTAGTTTGTTCTCAACTGAACGTAACTGAAAGCAAGACAGTGTGGAGAGGTGCCAGCCATTGCTTAGATGAAATCCTTCCTCACAAACCAAAGCCTACACATGTCCTTAGTGACCGTCCAGACAGCAGACTTGTCACATTGCGGGTCCTCAAAAGCTCATACCTCTCAACGCTTCTGTTCAATGGGTCAAGGGGAACATGCTACACAGTCAAACTCCAAACTCATATTCCACATTTATGATGACAGTTCCAGATTCACCTCCGGCTGCACACTTCATCTGATAGCGAAAGCTACATAGCCAATTCTCCCCAATGTTTGTGTGGTTCAGTCGAAATAAAACTGAGGTTCACTTCATCAGAATCAGTCTGAAACCATCAAGGCCAAGTCCCATGTCCCAGACATGTTCAGAGTGTCAAAAACCTAGTAGTGTGATTGGCACTGATCTATTTTTTGTACTCCAAGTATGCAGTACTTAAAGGAACACATCCTGCCGATCTCCATTTTGAAGAATGTCCTCCAGCACCCCTACCAGTATCACTGGATAGAACTTAGCAGATCCAATACATTCTCCAAATCTAACTACTGTAAGATGATAAGTCCTGTCATCCCAAAAGTGAAAATCTTAATACAGAGGATGTAGAACAGGCTGCCACGATGTGTCTAAACCAAATGATTGCGGCTTCGTGCCCTGGTCCAGAAGTCCCATCTTTGGCCCTCGGTCCAAGAATGTATCAAGTTCAAGATCATTAGTTTTATCCACCAATCTGTGTGGAAGATTGGTCAATGAGACCTTTGAAATCTAAAAATATGTCATGACTCTTCTAGAGAACCAAGATTAAAGCAACTCTGGCTAATGTGCTTTGAGCAGATGAGATAGAAGAAACACAAAGGCAGAATCATTGGATGCTCGGAACACAACTCTGGAATGTACTAGACTCCATACTGAGATACTAAACCTTTTACAACCCTTTTACAAGAAATTCAGGAAGGATCTGAAAACTCTAAGGCAAGGGAAATTAGGAGTACACTATAAATTAGAGGGTCACTTCCTCCAGATCCAGTGCAGATGCAGACATTATGCAACATACCAAAACCAACCATCAGCAGTTAGAACCTCTCGGGGACAAGGTTATCGGAAACACCACCTTCAAGATCCTAGCCAATGCCCCTGATTTTCCTAATATTTTACTAGGCAAAGATAATCTGAAATACTATAATGCAGATATAGGTTTTGCAATCATTATAGGTGGCTTTTGGATGACATTTTTTGGAGATAATTATATCTCTCGTCTTAATACAATACATAACTATTTACATACAAGTAAAGGTCCCTTAAAAGTAAGGATTCATGGTTGGGGCAATATCTCAAAATACAACTCAGTGCAATATCCTTCAAATCACCAATAGCTTACCTTTACCAAGAAGGGCAGTGTTATGTTGTGTGGTTGTGTTGAAGGTATCAGTGTCTTGTTGCAGGATGTCTCTTGTGTGTGTGTGCATTGTGTGGTGCTTTGTGGGAGTCAGAAAAGGATGTTGCTGTGTTTTGTGTGATGACAACTGGGACTTTAGTGGCAGGACAAACTGCCAGAAGCGATTATCATTGTGAGTTTTAGCTTTCTTTATGAATCCTTTGCAGAAGTAGTAGACCGGAAGCCAATCACAGAAAGGTTTGGTTGGGGCATTGATGGAAAATTAATAAGAAAGGATGCTGTAACAAACTTCATCGGTAAACAGCTTAATTGATCAGGAGCAAGGACAGCAAGGATGAGTGGAGGAAAGGGATATTATGTAGTCTCGGGTGCAACGTCGGTTCCACCGTTGTAATCTTGCATAACATCCAGCATTTCACATAATGCTTTTTTTATGTGAAATACCTGAAATAATGCATTTCTACCACGTCCTGTAATTGTGCTCCCATTTGGGTATCAATCCTACCACAGGAGCACGGGGTACAACGTGAATGAACAAAACACAACCGACTGTTTGCGTCATGCACATTTTTTTTTTTTTATGAACGTAAGGATGCATTTTGTACTACCCATAGTGCAAAATGCTAGATCTGCATTTCCTCTGATTTTGTAATTCTATGTCATGTTTCGGAAATGTTACGTAATTTCCACAAAGGAAATTACACAATTTCTGCACACGTCTAATATTATGAGTAGGTCCGTCAGCTGCGCTGCCGCCTCTGGTGCAGGAAACCAGGGTTCGAGCCTCGAGGTCGCGTCCACATCCTGTGATTCTGGGCAAATCACTTAGGGGCAGATTTATGAGGCCCGTTGCGCCATCGGAACGTCACTTTTTGTGACGTTCCGTGGCGCAGAAGCCTGCGTGATATTTATCAGGCAGCACTGAGCCACTTTTTTTGGCTTAATGCTGCCTCATAAATATCAGTCCCTTTAACGCAGTGTTCTGCGTTAAAGGGGCGTGCAATGGGTGTTGCTGGGGGCGTTCCCAGCAACACCCATGGCCTTTTGACACTGCCCCAGATTTACGAGAAATCGTAAATCTGAGGCAGCGCCAAAAGCTTCCGCCTCCCCAGGGGAGGCGTAAGGGAGGCGCAACGGGGAGAAATATCTTTATTTCTCCTCGTTTTTCCTTTTTCTATGTGTGCTGCATTCTGCAGCACCCATACAAAGAGGAAAAACCTCTTGTGAATATTTTTGTACAGAAAGGTTTCCCTTCCTGTACAAAAATATTCATCTCCGCAACGCAGGCACCCTTGCACCATGGTACAGAGGTGCCTGCGTTGGCGCACGCAGCCCATTGTGCGCCGGCGCAGGGGAAAAGGTCAGGAATGCGCCGCATTTTATAGATACGGCGCATCCCTGCCCTTTTCTTTTGCCGTAGGGAAGCGCAGCAGGAAGGCCTGCTGCGCTTCCCTACGGCAAAACCTCATAAATCTGCCCCCTGATCTCCCCGTGCCTGAATGTGTAATGTAAATACGGTGCTATGTAAAGCGCTCCAATACCTTCGGGTAGAGTTCGCGCTATATAAATATGCAAAAAAAATAAAAGTCAGTACACAACATTGCCTTCTGGAAGCAAAAGATGTTCAAATACAACTTGGCGATCAGTGCTAAATGCGGCCACAATGCCGGACGAAACATTGACAGAAGTAATCAATTCCTCTGGAACAGCATATGCAATGACAGGAAAACAGAGATGCCTCGTGGACTTTGGAACTCTTCAGCGTTGAGTAATATTCGAAGACCAAGTTTAAACATTTGTCTAGGGACCTCTTCCTACAGGCAAACAAGTAAGGGTGATTGGAGATCAATTATAGTGTAGCTTTTGAGTCGGGGTGCTTAAAAGCTCCTCAGGAGGTATCGAACTGTACGCTTTTGATGTAGGGACAAGGCGTATCTATGAAGTATAAGCATATCCTGGTTTCAATTGCAGCGGTTGCACGTTTCTAATTGGATGCGTGCCCCAAGGGCATGGATGAGTTTATTGGTTGGCTGTAAAGAGCAGTTGAGTGGGGTGCTACTACAAAGTTAGGTTTCTGCCCTGCACTACAGGTGGAGGAAGAGTCATGCTAACATTTCTTCAAGAGGACATTAGCCTAGAAGGACCTCTCCAGGGGATGATCAGTAACCTCAGGGCACCGAGTACTTAACAGGACAGCACTAGGCTAGCTGAAGCCACCAGTGGGCAAACCCCTGAGCCTGGGCTGACCTTCTGTCACTGCTACAGAAGAAGATGTGGAGGAGCTGTCGAAGAGCTGTCAAAACCATGTTTCTACAGATTCTTATCATAGCACCAAATTCATGACAGATGGCGAGTTATCGCTATGGGACTACAACCCAGGGAGAGTGAGAACAAATTAGGTGGTCCTGTGTCCAGGTGGGAGAGCTGCCTTTATCTTTGCATGTAGCAAGGCATGTGCCAAAGTGCTCACGCTGAGACTGAATGCATGCCAGAATTATCCATGGACATCTGAGGGTCCTAGGAGGTTTACTTCAGCACAATGGCTGCTTAGAGTCTGCTTTGCCTTAATTGCTTATCTGCCTCCTCACTGGAGGAGTGAGGGTACTCACAGGATTTAATTTGGAGGGTGTAGGCACATCAGTGCCAGACATTATGAAACCATTCAGTGATATATGGAGAGCCACTAAACCAGCACCATGGTGTGATTTTGCCTGCCTCTTTATTACGGATATTGTTCTTATTGACGTTCTAAGTACGGCGCCCATCCAACAGTGTGCAAGTAATGTTTCTAAAGCAGTAACGAGATCCTGTATGGAAACAGCCAGGTGGAGGCACTGAAGTGAAAAGTTATGAGGTTGAATGCTTGAAATGGAGTCTTCATTCACACAGACTCAAAGCTCTTACACCAGATTCAAGCATGCCAGTCCTCTCTTGTTGAGATGTGTAGCTCGGTGCATTTGGCACTCAACCCCATGCATGAGGATCACCATAATGGGCGGTTGCTAGGTAAGGGAAACGAGTCTGCATGAGTGTGGGTATCGACCAATGATCCAAAGTGCTAGGGGGCTTATTACAAGCCCCTTGCGCCGCAGGTACGTCACTTTTAAAATGGGGGAAACTAAGTACCGGCAGCGCAAGGGGCTTGTAAATAAGCCCCTAGATGTTTTCACTCCACTTGCATTCATCCAACGATTAATTCAGCCTCATTCTCTCACTAATATGAGGCAAACCTTTCTGTGCATCCTTCCTCTGTGTTAAACAAAGGCAGCAATAGCAGGGGTGTGAATTAAGTGCTGAGGGGAAGAGGTGGCACCAGCTCAACTTCATCCGAAACCTTTTTGGAACAAACTCTTGGGTGGAAACTCCCGCCTTAATTAAATGCCAAAGTTGCTGGCTTCGTTTCCCTAAGAGCAGACGAATCATGGCACCAACTTTTGGGAGCACAAGACAACATGGATTCCTAATCCTTCAGAGTATCTTTTGAAAGAGGCATGGAGTGCTGTAGATCAACGTCTTTTCCCATCAAAATCCTCCTTCTGTTACATCAGCTGCCCAGAATTCGCCTGCATTATTAACACGCTTGCCAGTGACAGGTAAAGTAGTAGTGAAATACACGCATAACATAATAAGGACAGAAGTGAGATTAATCTCATGTTGAAGCAAATATTCATATCGCGAAAGTGAGGGAACTAAATAAAATATACACCAGGACCCAGCAAACATCATAAGATAACGCATAAATTAGAGATAAAGGGCCAGATGTAGGAAGCCAATTTGCGCTCACAGTGTTTGCGATCACAAATTAGCAGTGTGCAATGTAGCACACAATGAGCCCCTCGCAAAATAAGGAATCACATAATTTGTGATTCCCTATTTTGAGATTGCATTTAAGGAATTGCAAATTGCGATTTCTTAAATGCAATGTAAGTAGCACAAATGAAAGTGCAATTTAGCCTTAAAGAATCGCTAATTACCACCAACTTTAACACATGCACATTTCAGGGGTGCAACAGGGTGTCCGTCTGGAACCCTTGCACCCTTGAAATTGCGCACGCAATTTACGAGTACCTATTGTGCAATTCACATTCATTCCCATGGGCCTCTAGGCCCATAGGAATGAATGGGAATGCAATTTGCGATTCGCAATTAAGGAATATTAATGAATCGCAAAAAATATTGCGATTCCTACCTACATGGCATTTTGCGAGTCCTTAATAGCGATTCCCTAAAAATCGCTATTAAGGAATCGCAAAAATGCATTTAAGTACATTTGGCCCAAACTCTTTCTTCTGTTAGATGTGTGTGCAACACACATTTTGGAAGACTGTCGTGCTTTATTTGGTAAGGAACTGAGTTTTGCAAAGAAATGTCAACCCTGAAATTAGAGGTACAAATTCAAGAAGGATCCTTCTCTCAATTTATACCCAAGGAGAGCAGCTTAAAAACCTAGCAATACCCTTTCCTATGGAATCCTGCATAGCACATTCGATCTATTGTACAAGACTTCTGCTTGCAGTGACGTTTATACCACATTAGTAGTAGTAGTACATGTATTGCACCCGTGCACGTAAGTTGTCTTGCCTCAAGGACGGTTGGAGCGCCACATCACTCTGCCAGAGCGCTCCTTTGCTCTTGTCAGCTGATCATGCTTCCCCTTCTCCCTTCCTAGCCGTACTGCCATTGGGAGGATAGAGTCCACCAAACAGTAGGGGGTTGTTTTGCAAATTATTCTGAAATATTTATTCACCTTGTGCGGTACAATGGTTGTCGTACCCTCTGCGATATGTGGATGGCCGGCTTCTAAGTGAAACTGTCGGGCAAGAGTTTCAGCTGTTACTTTGAAATATTGGCATCTCAAGATTCGAACCCACAAGGCCCTTAGCTTGCACTGAAAAGGCACTGAACAGAAGCTGATAGAAGGGGTAGGGAAAGAGAAGGGCAGGCCAGCAAGGGTGTTGCCCTGTGGCTCTCCGCTAAGCATCGCCAGTCACTGGAAGCTCACAGAACGACTTGGAATTCTAGTGTGGCACACAGAGACTGCTTCTATCCTTCAAAGAGCTGCCAGCGTTACAGTGCCCCACTAGACCCCATCACCATGCCTAGCCCAAAAGCCTTGTCGTTGGGCCACATTTGCTGGGCGGCTAGGGGGTTTGTCCAGAGGGATCTGATCTGCTCACAGTGAACATGGCATGACAGGAGGTAAGGTAAATACATCCCAGATTAGTAATGGGCGTCCCAAGCACAATCTCCAAGAGAGTCCAAGGGAGTATAGATGGGCTAGCTTATTGATAAGACTTAGCCTTTTGGAGTTAGGAATACCTATTTGGGGCTCTATTTGGACCAAGAAAGTTAAGATCCATTAGTAGATTCTTCCATTACTCCAAAATCATCTTGAGAAGATGAGGAGAATGGACACGAGAGTTGTTGCCAGGGCCTTATCTCATTCAGAAGGGACATACATTTGGGAATGTGGTTGTCAGAACCCCTTTTAGAGGACCACAGGACAAGCGGGGGTTATTGGGCCCAACCGTAGAGGTTGAGGCCTTTTACTCCTGATGTCTTGGTGTGCAGCCCACTCAATTGAGCCAAGTACCAATTCTGCACTTAACTCTCGGTGGTAGCTGGGCTCGAGCAGTCAAGGCTCCCTCTGGAGTTGGAGAGGGGTACATACAGGTCAGGGAACACTACTAATAACTCAAAGTGCAAACAGTACGCACAATAAAACAATGTCCTGACAAATACTTGCTTTTATAAGAAAAAGTAGTCTTTCTTTTCTAACTCTACACATGCAAAGACATGCAACTTTCAAATGCAACAACACAATCACCCTTGAGGTCCGGACTCTAGCAGTTGTCAGCCTCTTTCAAATAACATGTTCTGGGGTATTCTCCATCGACTGGTGGTCACATCAGGGATGCAAACATTTAGGCTGTACTAAAGAGTTATCTTTGACTCTTCAGGATTTTAGTCGGAAGTGTTGATGGTGCTACAGGTCATTCAGCAGCAAATCCCCAGGGGCCCACAGGCCCCAGTTCGAATCTTACCCGCTCCTACAGCATGGAAGCATTCAGCTTTGCAATGTGTGCCCTCAGCATGGGCACTCGCAAACTCAGATCATGCTCTGAGAATTTGGGCTGCTTACGGTACACACAACAGAGTCAGGTGGGCTCAGGCTGACTGCACAGAGTGTCATGGCCACTCTCCCCAATGACTGCAGCATCTTCCAGCTCACAACAATGCGGTAAGCCAAGTTCTCCATGGCGGGGGGAATTCCGTCCTTCAGCTTCCGGCTGAAGTGCCGCAAGGGAGTATCATTTTCCTTGGTGTCATCCTGGTCCATGGGGATCTGTCGGGGCAGATTCTTCAGTGTGGCTAGACCTGCCTGTCACACCCTCGCTCCAGTTCCAGGCGATGGCCCCAAGTCTTTGATACATTTTTACCGACAGCCCCTACTGGCACACTAAGTTGCTATGGGATCTACCTAACACAACAAAGACTCCTTGGGTACAATTACCTCACCACCGTGGCCCATCCTGGCATATGAGGTCACCGCTCGGGCTGTCATTAGTCCTGGCACGCTCATCATACAACTTCTTCACCGGTGGCCCTCTCTGGCATATGGGGTCACCGCAACAAGAACGTGTAGACCTCTTCACATCGCTCGATACTTGGCACAGTCTATGGTGGCCCTCTCCTGGCATACAGGGAACACTGAAAACAGTCCTGCGCATGGGCGTAGGCCTGATTGGTGCACAGCCAAATCCTCACACAGGGAGTCATCACAGTATGGCTCCCCACTGGACCTCACTCCCTCCAATGCTCTCCTCTTTTTCACAGGGCACACTGGTCTTGGCAAGCAGACAGGCACTGGTGCTCCAGGGCAGGTGGTCTTGGTTTCCCTGGGTGATGTTTCCTCACCCAGCAGGGAGACGAGCAGGCCTTGGCCCCCAGTCCTGGTCACAAACAGAAGTCTTGCAGAGCTCCCCATTCTCACACAGCCCATCTGTCTCTGCTTGACAGATTACAACATTTTGGAGATTCTGCATACCCTTCTTATAGTCCTTTTCTAGCCACCAATTCTTTGAAGTTTTATGCTGGAGTTCTGCTTTTTTTGCAGTGGACACTTCTCTCCTTCTTCTTTTCTCCATGAAGCATGTCTGTCACAGCAGGCATGACTCCAAAATTGATTGACCCACAATTCATGGGAGTGGCCAGCGTTCACACCTGTGAGCCACAATGATATGTTATCAAATGGGTAATCCCAGGCTCCCATCCCTACTCTTTATGATTCCCTTATAACCCACATCTCCCTTCCTGAGATGTGTCCTGGCCCCTTCTTTGTGATCTGTCACTGAATCAAAGGGCAACCTCTTGAAGCATAAAGGAAGTCTCTCCCTTCCCTCTAGTCTGTGTCTCTCCCAGCTCACAGGAATGCCGCAATCCACAATTCTGTCCAGGGATTCATCTCCTCATCATGTCTTCACCCGGCAGGCCTGGGCTTCCCAAAATGGAACCCAGGGTCCTTCATATAATGCACCTTGCAGGCACATTTACTTAATGGACACTCACAACACACTTACTGTCCATTGCTAACAGGGCTGGCTTTAGGTCAATGCGACTGGTGCGGTCGCACTGGGCGCTATTCTGTGGAGGGTGCGCCGTTTAGCAATAACGTATGATTGGAGAGATGAGGGGCACTTTTGCCCGGTGGTAGGGAGAGAATCCGAGGAAGCAGTCATTAGGTGTGTTGTCGCACCAGACGCCGCCAGCGCTAAAGCCAGCCCTGATTGCTAATATTTCTGACAAGACTCCTCTCACCTGAAATCCAGAAATCTGCAGGAATGAAGAGAGCACTTCTTTACCTTCCTTGACCACTCATCAACACACTGAGAGAGCGGTTGGGGCAGGGGAAGGGGTGTTTTGGAAAAGAGAGAGAGAGAGAGAGAGAGAGAGAGAGAGAGAGAGAGAGAGAGAGAGAGAGAGGGAGATCCTGTTTAAGCTTGGTTTTGCTGGGTTCTCAGCATGCAGTTTTTTCTCAGTCAGGGTTTTCCTTACTGGATTTCTATCGCTGGTAAGGGAACAGAATACGACCTTTAGAGAGGATAACAGTTAACAGTGAACAGTATGCAGCACATAGTAACTTCTATGCCCCTCCTAACCTTTGATATCTCGGAACCACACACCCACTAATATCTGTACCACACCTAAATCGGGGTTCTTAAGAACCTGAAGATGTGCTTTAGAGAGTTCTACTCATTTTCTGCATTGATGTATCGAAGCACTGTGAATTTTGAGTAATACTAGCATACTCTAGGGTTTGATGGGTTGTAGATTTAAGGCCTGATTTAGATGTTGGCTGACGAGTTACTCCGCCACAATGGTGATGGATAACTCATCCACCGAAATATAAATCCCATTAAACCCGCGCGCCAAGATCTAAATCAGGCCCTTAGCCTCTATTGTCCTAAGCCTCTTTAGTTTCCCTATTGGTAGTGAATAGATCATTATTGTCTCAAAAAGGCCTAAGGGTTCCTATGTTGCAGTACAGTGCACTGAGCTGCGTCTTTGTCTTTTGCAGTGCCTTTAAATAAGGCGGATTCCTCGACGAGAACAAGGCCAACTGATTACAAAATGCATTCTGGAAGCACTGGACTCTCTTCTGGGGAGAAGGACTGCAAGGTGCCTGAATTCTGAAACCAAGTAAAGCCTCATGAAAGGGGTATGGCATTTATTATGAAGTGCCCAAAATGGCAGCCAAATGTTGCGAGATTAGAAATCTTGCGGGATTTCAGGCGAGATCTCGGAAGAGGTGATTATTTTAAAAAGAGGGAGGGAATGGGCAAATGTCTTGGAAGCTGCCAGATTATGGCAATACTAAGAAAGGAGGTGGGATGAGAGGAATAAGATCTAGGGGATCGTTCTATTCAGGACAAGTCTCTGGGAGCATGTTGCACTTTAGGCACAATGGTACAAATCACAGGGGTAACGTTTCTCCCAGTGGCCAGGGAGAGGCGGCTCAAGTGCCACAGAGGGTACATGGAATATGTGTAGTGGAGCAGGTGTGACAATATTTATGCATTGTACCTCAGTATGCATGCACTGTTCAATACTGAAGCTTTTCTATATTAAACCAAGGTGTGCTTATTTAAAACACACACACTGCTATCACACACACTCACCATGTGCATGCTGCGCAACACTTCACCTTTCATGTATTGTACCTCACACAAGTATACATACACCCAGCACATGCTCTCATTGCACATGTACTGCATAGCACTATAGCTTTCATGTCATGTACACTAAACACATGCACCAATCTCACATTTACTACACACTACTGCTCTATCCATGTACTGTACCCTTCCCAAGCACACATACAACCTTGCAT
The DNA here is from genome assembly GCF_964204655.1 of Triturus cristatus. Taxonomy (NCBI): domain Eukaryota; kingdom Metazoa; phylum Chordata; class Amphibia; order Caudata; family Salamandridae; genus Triturus; species Triturus cristatus. The sequence continues at coordinate 1,365,394,499 of NC_140590.1, forward strand.
AGTCACTACTCATACGCTAATCAGCACTTCACATCTACCTGATGTAGGCCAAGGGTGAGTTAAACACACCGCAGCTGGACGTTTAAAAAGGTGAGTGAGCCTGTAGGCCTCATTCCAATGTCACAGGGTAAAAAGGTCCTGTTCACTATTACTGAACATGACCGGGACGCTGCAACTACTGTGTTCACGCTGCTTAGTTCCTGGCAAAGGCAGAAGCCTTCCACGACTATGAGGGTAGCACTTTGAGCATCCCTCCCGGTCCATCAAGACCTCAATCTGTGAGACAGGCCTATTTCATGGCATACTTGCAGTATACGTATTTGCCTACGACAAAAATATCAGCATTAAGGATGCAGACTACAGTACAGTCGGGAACTCAGTGCAGGGTCACACATCTTTTCCATACATAGGACTTTTCCGTCCCAACAATGAATTTGCTGACTTACTATACTCTTGCCCAGATAACTCTTTCCCAGCTACCATCTTACTCCAGGACAGCTGAGGAGGGCCATGGCCCTGAATGCCCTCAGCCTGGAAGTCAAAGAACATTTGCCAATGCAGCATGACAACATCCCCCATGCCTGCTTTTAGCTGCTTCCCAGCTGAGAATCATATGCATATTTAAGTCCTTTAATAGTTACGCCATGCAGGGGGGTCCAGTGAGTACCATGGAAACCCAGGGCGAGTTCTCATCAAGATGTGTTAGCATCTGCCCTTGGGATCCAAAGAAAATGTAGCCCTGGTTTACTCACATTTGTCTCAAGTGCCCTTCTGGCGCAATCTTTAGGTTTTTTTAACCTGTACAGGCGCATTCCAGCATTCCTGTTCCTGTGTGACATGAGTATTCCATCAAAAGAAGTAAAGTAAATGAGAGGGACCCCTTGAAATTCACAAGGGAAATAAGGTCATCTAACCACACAAAAGAGAGAGAATTCCCTTGCTCATACAATTGCTTGAGATGGACAACAACATTATAAACTAGTCCTAATATATTTAAAAAAAGATTTTATTTTGACAATTATCTTTCTGTAATCCTATGTTCATAAAAAAACTCTCATAACATATTCATTGTGACACAGTAGTTAAAAACAATACAAATCAATCAATTAAAAAATAGGACAATATTACAGAATTACAATATTACAAGAATCCAAAAATGACCAGCATCATGGAGACAAACATATACGTGAGACACTATTTTTGTTCTTTACCAATACATATCCATTGGACTCAGCAATACAGTTAATTATAGTTTGAATTTTGTACTTATTACTCTGTGCCGGTCACAGGATTCTGTTTCCAGAAAAAAAGGCGTTGACGCGTTTCGATGGCTTTACAATGATACTGCCATCTTTATCAAGACAAAATTTGTTGCTGTCTCCTGTATTCTTAAGTAAATTTCTTTATTCCTTGATGGAATAAATATATATATTATTATAAATAACAACCATCACTCTTTACATATAGTCTTAACATTGTCCACTATATACTCAGGGAAACCCTTATTATTCATGTCAGGGTACAATCTTATTTCATTATATCTGGGGAGACAGTGAATCTTAAAGCCTATCTTGTTTGTGAGACGCTAGATCTCAAGTGTCCTCCAGTCTTAATATACCCCGACCACCTAGTATTATATTACATGGTATTGTGGCAATCCTGGATACACTGTTGTCCTCTAAGACATTTCTTAAGGTATTCAAATATAACTTAAGGTTTTGAGTTTGCTTCTAGCTCACCTTCTTTGTTAATGGGAGCAAAATGTGTTTTCGGTATGTGAGTAGATGGATAAATAATATCCTCCGTTCAGTCACACGATCTTCTAATATTCTCAATCTTTTGAATATAAACGTCTTTCCATGATATAGTGATCTGCACATCAAAAAAGGGTATAAATGATATTACCTAATTATAATTCACATTTCTATATCTTTAAAACAACTGTCTTTAGTAGTCTTACAGTTGTGTTTTAATTTTTCTCTCATGAGGTTCATCATTGAAATTTACCTCGTGTGTATGATGAAACCGGTTAATTATTGCCGGTTTTCCTTTCCTTGAATAAGTATTAGTAATGCCGAGTGACCATACCACATCGGAGCCCAACACCTCAAGGCTCAATATTCTCCTTGTTGCTCGGGTGGGTCTAAAACACAACAAACATAGAGTATCTGATGAGTCTGTTGCCTCTCCTAGGGTAGAGACACAAGTACTAACTACTACCAAGACACCCTTGCTTTGTCGCCACTCCTTACCTTTTGTTTAGTCTATCGCGGTCTTACGGCGGTATCCGTGTTCGGTTACAAAGATTACCGTCAGCGTTATCTTGCCTTCCCTATTTAGCCTATGTATCCTATCTCCTAATTGGTTGGATTAGACACGTGATGTGAGTTTCCCTGTACTCGTATTCGATGGGTGATCACCTCAATGCATCACCAAATGATTTTCCGCGTCCCTGTTGGGTTGTCTAACCTCACGTGATATCGATGTTTCCAGTCTAGCTTTCTTATTGAACTTTGTTTTTGATAGGTGAATACATCACTGCATGGCCCGCTAGTTATCAACGTTCCTATTGGGTTGTCTATCCTCACGTGATGTCGATGTTTTTAATCTAGCTTTCTTATTGGACTGCTTGCTCGCGTCATCTTTTACGGCCTATTATTTGTGTATACACCGAATGTATGCCTATTGTCAATATTCAAACTTTATTGTTCAAGTACACAAATACATTGTGAGTACTCGAAACTGTTCGATATCCATTTTTGTGTACAACGACATGATTTATGATCATCCCAATGTAAAAACATAATCACAATTCCCACGCGCTGTTCAGATATACTCGCTGAAAGGCTACATATACGTGGTACATCCACTGTGATGTTATACTATATTTTCTGTGTGTCTACCGAGTGTATACCTGTTGTCCATATCCTAACTTAATCGATAAAGTCCACAAATACAGTGTGAAAACCAGACTCTATTCGATATGCATTTCTTTGTGCAGCAACATAATGCTTGGTCATCATGGTGTCAAAATATAATTACAATCTCCACGCATTGTTCAAGTATGCTTAATAAAGTACACAAATACAGTGTGAGAACCCGACTCTATTCGATATGCATTTCTATGTACAACAGCTTAATACATGATCATCATGGTGTCAAGATATAATTACAATCTCCACGCACTGTTCAAGTATAATCAGTAAAAGGCTACTTATTTGAGGTACATCACTTTATTGTTATTGGAAATTTCCACTAAGAATGATACAAGCATACTGATGTAGTCGTATGAGAAAAATTCAAATATTCTTATATTTGGAATTAGAATGCTAGTTCATATTATCTGTTAGATCTTCCACATGATAAAAACATATATTCTCGTGTAGATGTTCATATACAGATCACTTTTAGTGACTTTCCCTATATCTTGTCGCCAATTATAAAAAAGGATATTTTATGTTGTTAAGAGAATGTTACTTCTTTCCTGTGTGCCCAAAATAAATGAAAGATATTCTCGGGAACACTGCCCATTCTTACAATTTACTAATCCTATCCTATGGCCTTTCGAGTAGGGTTATGTTGTATTCGATTAGTTTCCAGAGTTGCTAGTGAACGTCTCCTGCCTAGTGATGCCTAGAGTAGTTCCACTCCTCAGTGTATCATAATTAGCTTCATCCACTCCTCTCTAGAGTTCAACCCCTTTTCTACTGTGTTTAAGTGGCATATATACCACTGTTCTCTTTTCTTTCTCACTGCGTCCATATTGCCTCCTCGTCTATTCATTGTAATTTTCTCCAGTTCTGATGGCGGACTTGTGTTCCAAAAGACGCACACGAAGTTCCCTACTAGTTTCCCCTACATAGCCCAATCCACAGGGGCATATTAGGAGATAAACAATATTTTTACTTCGGCATTTATTTAATGTTGTGGTGTTTAGGTTTTTACCAGCAAACGTTGTGTTTCTACCTTCCAGGCACTGGGCACATATAGAGCATGTTCCACATTTATTGTTGCCTTTTGCTTTCTCACCACTTAGCGTGATTTGCTTTTCTACTGCTCTTGGATAAGTTTTCACTAGTGAGTTTCTTAGGGTTTTATTTCTTCTAAAAGAAAAAAGGGGTTTTGGTAACTGTGTTTCTGTACCGTAGTTCAGAATCTTCCAGTTTCTGTTAACAATGTTTTTATTTGGTGGCTTAGTCAATCAATCAATCACAGACATTTATAGAGCGCACTACTCACCCGTAGGGTCTCAAGGCGCTGGGGGGAGGGGGGTGCCGCTACTGCTCGAACAGCCAGGTCTTCAGCTTCTTCCTGAAGGAGAGGTGGTCTTGGGTCAGGCGTAGGTCGGTCGGGAGGGAGTTCCAGGTCTTGGCGGCCAGGTAGGAGAAGGACCTTCCTCCTGTAGTCGCTCTTCGGATGCGGGGGACGGCGGCGAGGGTGTGGTTGGCTGATCGGAGGTGGCGTTTGGGAGCGTAGAAGTTGATTCGGTTGTTGAGGTAGCTCGGGCCTTGGTCGTGTAGGGCTTTGTGTGCGTGGGTGAGGAGGCGGAAGGTGATTCTTTTGTTGACGGGGAGCCAGTGTAGGTCTCTCAGATGTCCGGAGATGTGGCTGGTTCGTGGGATGTCGAGGATGAGTCTGGCTGAGGCGTTCTGGATCCGCTGGAGTCTCTTCTGGAGCTTGGCGGTGGTACCGGCGTAGAGGGCGTTGCCGTAGTCCAGTCGGCTAGTGACGAGGGCCTGGGTGACGGTCTTCCTGGTCTCGGTGGGGATCCACCAGAAGATCTTCCGTAGCATGCGTAGGATGTTGAAGCACGCCGAGGAGACGTTGTTGACTTGCCTGGTCATGGAGAGGGAGGAGTCCAGGATGAAGCCCAGGTTGCGTGCCTGGTCTGTCGGTTTGGGTGCGGTGCCCAGGGCGGGAGGCCACCAGGAGTCGTCCCAGGCGGAGGGTGAAGAGCCCAGGATGAGGACCTCCGTCTTGTCTGAGTTCAGTTTCAGGCGGCTGGTCATCATCCATTCGGCTACCTCTTTCATCCCTTCGTGCAGGTTGGCTCTGGCGGCGGCGGGGTCGTCGGTCAGGGAGAGGATCAGCTGGGTGTCGTCGGCGTAGGAGATTATGCTGAGGTTGTGTTGGCGTGCGATGGCCGCGAGGGGGCTCATGTAGACGTTGAAGAGGGTGGGGCTCAGCGAGGATCCTTGAGGGACGCCGCAGATGACTTCGGTGGCCTCTGACTTGTACGGTGGTAGGCGGACTCTCTGTGTTCTTCCGTCGAGGAAGGAAATGATCCATTCCAGAGCCTTCTCCTGGATTCCGACGTTGCTGAGGCGCTGTACTAGGGTGCGGTGGCAGACAGTGTCGAATGCCGCGGAGAGGTCTAGGAGGATGAGGGCCGCTGTTTCTCCATTGTCCATCAGGGCTCGGATGTCATCGGTGGCGGCGATGAGGGCGGTCTCGGTGCTGTGGTTGGCTCGGAAGCCAGACTGTGAGGGGTCGAGGGATCCATTCGTCTCAAGGAAGGAGGCCAGCTGCTTGTTGACGGTCTTCTCGATGACTTTGGCTGGAAACGGGAGGAGCGAGATGGGGCGGTAATTCTTGAGTTCGGTGGGGTCTGCTGTGGGTTTCTTGAGAAGAGCGCTGAGTTCGGCGTGCTTCCAGCTCTCAGGGAAGGTGGCGGTGTCGAAGGATGTGTTGATGATGTCTCGCAGGTGGGGTGCGATGACAGCGTCGGCCTTGTTGAAGACGTGGTGAGGGCAGGGGTCGGTCGGCGATCCGGAGTGGATGGAGTTCATCGTGCGGATGGTGTCTTCGGTGCTGATCGGAGTCCAAGCGTGGAGGGTGGTGGTGGGGGGTGGTTGTTCGGTCGTGGTGTGCGTTGGTTGGTTGTTGAAGCTGTTGTGTATGTCCGCGATCTTGTTGTGGAAGTATGAGGCGAGGGAGTTGCAGAGGTCTTGCGATGGGGTGATGTCGTTGTTTCCTGCGCTGGGGTTGGATAGCTCTTTCACGATGTTGAAGAGTTCCTTGCAGTTGTGTGCGTTGTTGTCCAGCCGGTCCTTGAATGCAGTTTTCTTGGCGGCGCGGATCAGCTGGTGGTGCTTCCGGGTGGCAAGCTTGAGGGTGGTCCTGTTGTCCGGTGTTGGTTCCCTTCTCCAGACTTTCTCGAGGGCTCGGCAGTTCTTCTTTGAGCTCTTGAGTTCGTCGGTGAACCATGGGGCTTTCTTGCTGCCGGGTCTGCTGGGCGGGGTCCTCAGCGGGGCGAGCTCGTCCGCGCAGTTGCTGATCCACTTTGTGAGGTTGTCGGCGGCCTGGCTGGGGTTCGCTGAGCTGGCAGGAGGGTGCTGGCTCAGGGAGGTGGCGAGCTGGTCGGCTGTGATCTTGTTCCAGCTTCTGCGGGCAGCCTGTTGCTGGTGGTGGTGGGTCGTCGTTCTTTTGAAGGTGAAGTGGACGCAGCTGTGGTCCGTCCATTGAAGCTCTGTGGCGTGGCTGAAGGCGATGTCTGTGCTGGATGAGAAGACTGCGTCGAGTGTGTGTCCGGCGAGGTGGGTGGGGGTGGACACCAGCTGCTTGAGTCCAAGATTGGCGAGGTTGTCGAGCAGGGTGCTGGTGTTGCGGTCGTTGTTGTTCTCCAGGTGGAAGTTGAGGTCCCCCAGGAGGATGTAGTCAGCGGAGGGGAGGGCATGCGGGCTGACGAAGTCGGCGATGTCCTCGCTGAATTGGGTGCGTGGTCCCGGAGGTCGGTAGATCAGGGTGCCTCTGAGGGTGGTCTTCGGGTCGGTGTGGATTTGGAAATGCAGGTGTTCGGCGGTGGTCAGGGTGTTGTCGGTGCTAGTCGTGATACGGATGGTGTTCCTGTGGATGATGGCGATGCCTCCTCCCATCTGGTTGGCGGTGCGATCCCTCCGGGTGATCTTGTAGCCCTCTGGGATGGCGACGGCAATGTCGGGAGCTGAAGAGGCGTTCATCCAGGTCTCCGTGAGGAAGGCAACGTCTGGAGCTGTGGTGTCGAGGAGGTTCCAGAGTTCTATGGCGTGTCTGTGGACGGAGCGGGTGTTGAGCAGGATGCACTTGAGGTGGGTGCTGCTGGTGTTCGACTTGGCGGGTGCTGGAGCGAGGCAGGTCTGGATGCAGGAGAACTTGCAGGCGTGGCAGCTGAAGGGTCCGTGGGTGCGTCGTGGTGTGGCTCGGTGGCATCCTGGGAATCTGCCGGTGTTGAGTGCGATGAGGGTGGCGGCGGTGTACGTCAGGTGGGTCGGCCGGGGTCCTCGTGGGCCAGGGGTCCTGTCACTGGGCGCGGTCCAGGCGCGGACGGGCGTAGACGGGCTTGCCTTTGGCGCGCCTTCGGCGCACAATCGGCACGCCCGCTGCGCGTAACCGCTGCGCGTTCGCACGGTCGCCATATATGGCGAAGTGCGCGGGGGGGCGGAGCAGCTGGGAGGCGGGAGCGGGGAGGGTACAGAAGGGAAAAAGGGGCGTGGTTAGCGGCGGTGGCGGGAAGCGGGGAGCGGGGAGGGAAGGCGAAGGCTAGTCGCAGGCAGAAAACACGAGATACAGAAGGCAAAAGAAACAACTATACAACAATTCTAATCAATCAGGCAGCAGGGGCACAGGGATAAGAAACACGAGATACAGAAGGCAAAAATTCAGTTATGCAAACAATACTAAGCAATCAGACAGCAGGGGCACAGGGAGAGAAGCGGACCACGCCGCTCGAAGGAGGGGGCGTGGCCACGCGGCGGCAGCCGGGCAACGAGGCACAAATGCGGGGAGGCACACGCAGCAGCTGGTGGCCGTGCGGCGCGGGGGTGTCCTAGAACTAGGTCACACTCACCTGCGTCGCACGGTCGCCATATATGGCCAAGTGCGCGGGGGGGCGGAGCAGCTGGGAGGCGGGAGCGGGGAGGGTACAGAAGGGAAAAAGGGGCGTGGTTAGCGGCGGTGGCGGGAAGCGGGGAGCGGGGAGGGAAGGCGAAGGCTAGTCGCAGGCAGAAAACACGTGATACAGAAGGCAAAAGAAACAACTATACAACAATTCTAATCAATCAGGCAGCAGGGGCACAGGGATAAGAAACACGAGAACTGTGTTACAAAGATCACTTTTCCTGTCGCTAGATTGTTTTTACTTGTCTTAGGCTCAAATAAGCTGTCTCTATTGTAGAACCTTGCCCTCTTCAATGAATTCTTAATCAATTTATTAGGATATCCTCTTGCTTTCAATTTTGCTTTCATGGTCTCTGCATGTAGGTAAAAGTCTGAGATACTAGTACAGTTCCTTCGCAATCTAAGAAATTCCCCAAAGGGGATATTATCTTTCTGTGAATGGGGGTGATTGCTATTGTACTGCAAAAGGGTATTTTTGTCCGTGGGCCTGGTAAAAAGTTCAACCTGTAGCTCACTGTTAATCTCCTGAATCTGAGAAAGCAAAAGGCAACAGTAAATGTGGAACATGCTCTATATGTGCCCAGTGCCTGGAAGGTAGAAACACAACGTTTGCTGGTAAAAACCTAAACACCACAACATTAAATAACTGCCGAAGTAAAAATATTGTTTATCTTCTAATATGCCCCTGTGGATTGGGCTGTGTAGGGGAAACTAGTAGGGAACTTCGTGTGCGTCTTTTGGAACACAAGTCCGCCATCACAACAAAAAAGGACAATGCTCCCCTAGTAGATCATTTCTGCAAAATGAACCATAATTGTAATGATTTTAAATGGTTTATACTGGAGAAAATTACAATGAATAGACGAGGAGGCAATATGGACGCAGTGAGAAAGAAAAGAGAACAGTGGTATATATGCCACTTAAACACAGTAGAAAAGGGGTTGAACTCTAGAGAGGACTGGATGAAGCTAATTATGATACACTGAGGAGTGGAACTACTCTAGGCATCACCAGGCAGGAGACGTTCACTAGCAACTCTGGAAAGTAATCGAATACAACATAACCCTACTCGAAAGGCCATAGGATAGGATTAGTAGATTGTAAGAATGGGCAGTGTTCCCGAGAATATCTTTCATTTATTTTGGGCACACCGGAAGAAGTAACATTCTCTTAACAACATAAAATATCCTTTTTTATAATTGGCGACAAGATATAGGGAAAGTCACTAAAAGTGATCTGTATATGAACATCTACACGAGAATATATGTTTTTATCATGTGGAAGGTCTAACAGATAATATGAACTAGCATTCTAATTCCGAATATAAGAATATTTGAATTTTTCTCATACGACTACATCAGTATGCTTGTATCATTCTTAGTGGAAATTTCCAATAACAATAAAGTGTAACACCATAGTGATGTACCTCAAATAAGTAGCCTTTTACTGCTTATGCTTGAACAGTGCGTGGAGATTGTAATTATATCTTGACACCATGATGATCATGTATCAAGCTGTTGTACATAGAAATGCATATCGAATAGAGTCGGGTTCTCACACTGTATTTGTGTACTTTATTAAGCATACTTGAACAATGCGTGGAGATTGTAATTATATTTTGACACCATGATGACCAAGCATTATGTTGCTGCACAAAGAAATGCATATCGAATAGAGTCTGGTTTTCACACTGTATTTGTGGACTTTATCGATTAAGTTAGGATATTGACAACAGGTATACACTCGGTAGACACACAGAAAATATAGTATAACATCACAGTGGATGTACCACGTATATGTAGCCTTTCAGCGAGTATATCTGAACAGCGCGTGGGAATTGTGATTATGTTTTTACATTGGGATGATCATAAATCATGTCGTTGTACACAAAAATGGATATCGAACAGTTTCGAGTACTCACAATGTATTTGTGTACTTGAACAATAAAGTTTGAATATTGACAATAGGCATACATTCGGTGTATACACAAATAATAGGCCGTAAAAGATGACGCGAGCAAGCAGTCCAATAAGAAAGCTAGATTAAAAACATCGACATCACGTGAGGATAGGCAACCCAATAGGAACGTTGATAACTAGCGGGCCATGCAGTGATGTATTCACCTATCAAAAACAAGTTCAATAAGAAAGCTAGACTGGAAACATCGATATCACGTGAGGTTAGACAACCCAACAGGGACGCGGAAAATCATTTGGTGATGCATTGAGGTGATCACCCATCGAATACGAGTACAGGGAAACTCACATCACGTGTCTAATCCAACCAATTAGGAGATAGGACAAATAGGCTAAATAGGGAAGGCAAGATAACGCTGACGGTAATCTTTGTAACCGAACACGGATACCGCCGTAAGACCGCGATAGACTAAACAAAAGGTAAGGAGTGGCGACAAAGCAAGGGTGTCTTGGTAGTAGTTAGTACTTGTGTCTCTACCCTAGGAGAGGCAACAGACTCATCAGATACTCTATGTTTGTTGTGTTTTAGACCCACCCGAGGATCAAGGAGAATATTGAGCCTTGAGGTGTTGGGCTCCGATGTGGTATGGTCACTCGGCATTACTAATACTTATTCAAGGAAAGGAAAACCGGCAATAATTAACCGGTTTCATCATACACGCGAGGTAAATTTCAATGATGAACCTCATGAGAGAAAAATTAAAACACAACTGTAAGACTACTAAAGACAGTTGTTTTAAAGATATAGAAATGTGAATTATAATTAGATAATATCATTTATACCCTTTTTTGATGCGCAGATCACTATATCACGGAAAGACGTTTATATTCAAAAGATTGAGAATATTAGAAGATCGTGTGACTGAACGGAGGATATTATTTATCCATCTACTCACATACCGAAAACACATTTTGCTCCCATTAACAAAGAGGGTGAGCTAGAAGCAAACTCAAAACCTTAAGTTATATTTGAATACCTTAGGAAATGTCTTAGAGGACAACAGTGTATCCAGGATAGCCACAATACCATGTAAAATAATACTAGGTGGTCGGGGTATATTAAGACTGGAGGACACTTGAGATCTAGCGTCTCACAAACAAGATAGGCTTTAAGATTCACTGTCTCCCCAGATATAATGAAATAAGATGGTACCCTGACATGAATAATAAGGGTTTACCTGAGTATATAGTGGACAATGTTAAGACTATATGTAAAGAGTGATGGTTGTTATTTATAATAATGTATATATTTATTCCATCTAGGAATAAAGAAATTTACTTAAGAATACAGGAGACAGCAACAAATTTTGTCTTGATAAAGATGGCAGTATCATTGTAAAGCCATCGAAACGCGTCAACGCCTTTTTTTCTGGAAACACAATCCTGTGACCGGCACAGAGTTATAAGTACAAAATTCAAACTATAATTAACTGTATTGCTGAGTCCAATGGATGTGTATTGGTAAAGAACAAAAATAGTGTCTTACGTATATGTTTGTCTCCATGATGCTGGTCATTTTTGGATTCTTGTAATATTGTACTTCTGTAATATTGTCCTATTTTTTAATTGATTGATTTGTATTTTTTTTAACTACTGTGTCACAATGAATATGTTATGAGAGTTTTTTATGAACATAGGATTACAGAAAGATAATTGTCAAAATAAAATCTTTTTTTAAAATATATTAGGACTAGTTTATAATTTTGTTGTCCATCTCAAGCAATTGTATGAGCAAGGGAATTCTCTCTCTTTTGTGTGGTTCCATCAAAAGAAACCATCATCTTCTTAAAACACTACTTAATAACTTCACTTGGTTATCAGGACAAAAGCAAATCTACCTGCAAGTCTGGATTCATATGCAACCTGTACTCAGTAGGCTGAATGAAATTCTCCTGCTGCTGCAGTGCATGTGGAATAGCGGCATGTACCCCTAGTGTTACTAGTAAGCATACTTTTACTTACATATATTCTCACTCCTAGTTGCTAAATGTGCTTTTTTCCTTGTTCGTGTGTTTAAGCTACATCATACAGGTTTACAAAAAAGAAAGTTGTTTTCTCTTAAACAGACTGTCCACTTTCTTTATATTTTGCCTATGTGTCCTGTCTCAAGTGTGCTTGTCACCCTCACACATTGAGTTACTCAGTAGGGTGGGAGGTCATACTTTCCAATCGTTCTGGAGGCCATATTATCTTGTAATCCTTATTCAAGTCCTCAAACGTACGCGGACTAACCATCACTGGATCACTCACTCCAAAGAGGTCAATAATGGAGGACTCCTGTCAAGCCATCACAGGTGCGCCATATATGTCTAACGTCCCATTCTAAACGTGAATGCTGAAATAGCCCGCATTTTCACTGCTGTCAACCAAATGGAATCCTAGATGCAAGGGCATTGTTTGTAGAATCGCAGAAGGTGAGAACTGCAGTCATAGCGAGGAAATTCATATCAAAATATTTGATCCACTTTAAATAAGGGAATTGTTCACAGGTTCTCACCTCTGGGATCATTTGCTCATTATACATTTTCAAAATCTAGACCACTTTCGCAATCCAAAAGGAGGTTTGTCGCTTTATTTCAGACAACTTCCCAACCAATTAATGAATTTGGAGGAGCAGCATGTATTCATTTTGATAGAAAACAAAACCTTTAATAAATATTTTTTTAAATTCTGATCAAGAATGTATACAAGTTATCAAGGGGAGGGAAAAAGAAGCTGTGGTCCATTCGGCTTCCTATGTTTAATGCAAAAAATCAAAAGGGAGTGGACCACTTGTCCTGTGTAGCCAGGGTCTTATTACTGTTCTTTCCTTCGTAAAAGAACCCTCATAACCATACACAGGTACCAGAGGCGGCATGAACTGGGTTACCGCTTAAGTGTAAAAGTGCAGCATCATCATAGGGTCTTTTTTGAATGTACGCTGCCCTCCACCCGGAGGAAGACCTTCTGGTTCAACAGTAGTGTCCAGACATGAAAAACAAAAAATGTGAGACTACACAGGACAAGTGGTCCACTCCCTTTTGATTTTTTGCAAGAATGTATACCACATCTGTTTGTGTCCCTTGGTCTAATAACTTAAATTTTGCAAGTAATGCATTAGTTTACATATTTACCAAGTTTGAGAGGCAACAAAAGGTCATACAGGAAATCCTGCTTTCTAACCTGGATATGTACAAGCACCATTCAAATATTTTAAATAAATTGGCAGAACTCACTGGAATGGTCGCATTCACCCTGCCATTGAAAAAGATTAAAATGAAGTAATTTAGTACTAATAATATTGCCTCTCATATTAACTTCTTGCAAGTATAAATAAACTTCATGTGGATGACAAATAGTTTTTGTGCAGCAAAAAGACCTTGGATTTTCAAATTTTTTGAATGTTCTTCATACTTTAGAGCTGTTTTAAAATAATATTACAAGATTACAATTGACTCAAGATATTGATTAAGTCTGGGCGGTGAACTCCGCTCCGCCCGTGGAGTTTGCCGCACTCCGCGTTTCGCGGAGCTCTCAGAGGTCCAAAAAACTCTGCTTGGCGGAGCAGAGTTTTTTCCTCGCTCGAGTTTGTCAACATCAAGTTGGTGAGCAAAAGCGAGGAAAATCCACCTCTCAGCAAGATTTTTCCTCATTCGCGATTGTCAACATCAACTTGGCGAGCGCGAGAGTGGAAAATCAACCTCCCGGCAAGATTTCTCAACACGGGTGGTCAGATTTCCCATTGCAAGTGGTTGCGTATGCTCACGACCGCTCACGTTGAGAAACCGTCTGTTCGCGTTGAGAAAGCTGTCGCTTCAGTAAAAATCCACTCGAGCATCAGAAAGGAAGCAGCGCTCAATTGCGCTGTGCATGGTGCCATTTGCGACGATTGCACAGGGTGGACACGCACCTGGCACCGACAATCACCGCAAACTGCATTTATCTAATGCACTGCGCTCCTGGCAGTGCTCCGCGTCGTGTGGTGGAGGTTTTTTGCACTTCGCGAAGTTTCGCGTAGCGGAACTCCACGAACTCCGCCCAGGCTTAATATTGAATACAACTGACTCAGATATTGATAGCAAATACTTTTAAAATCCACCTACATTTTTTCAAGATCCAAAACCGTATCCACCTCTTCCCAGTTAGTCACAAATTCTAGCAATGTACCCAAGCTCACTGCATCCATTTCTCTATAGCATAGACAAAATTAATTTAGAGACACCAATCATCAAAATATGAGAAATCTCCAATGTATCCGGTGGGTATCAAGATCTGCCCTATAATTAAAACCAAAGTCGAAGTCGAGCCTTCTACCCACGCAATTTTACATTTGACCATCCTAAAACAATGGTGACTGACTCTTTTTCTAGGTCCCTGCTTGAGATCTTTGTGACATGTTCAAAATTCCTTATCAGTTATTGATATCTTCAAGGATGTGGCAAATGTGCAAGGTATCAGCAGGTACCACCCCACAAGGTGGACATTTGTTTATCTCTATTTATCCACTGAGAGATAATCAGTCATGACAAATTCCGCATACAATATTGTTGCAATGTAGTCTTACTGAGAACTTAATTCTCATTAAAGCAGGTTCAAACATTATTCTTCATTGTTCCAATGAATCTTTGTCAATTTATAAACTAATAATGTATAGAAAACTCATGACACTAAAAAAATCACTTAATGTTTGCTACAGGGGTATATCAATTAGGAGCGTGTGTAATGTTTATTACGTGAGCACAGCCTCAAGTGGATCCCCATCATTGGGGTATTGAAAGTATGCATGGTATCCAGATTGCCCTAGACTTTAAGCTGATATCATAATTTTCTCTTGCGAGATTTTGGTTGGAATAGAAATTCTCCGAAGCTGTGGGTGTGTTGCATCATTTGCTCACCACAGGTTTATTTAGGAAGTTTGCATGTGCTTTGTACTCTAGTAATTAGCTTGCATACCATTTGTATCACAAATGTCTCAGCAGTGGAGATTTTGAATACTTTGTGTAATTTTCATGGTTTTTCAATATTACAGATAGTGTGTGAAGAAAAAACTGAACAACCTCCCCCACTCCTAGTATCAATGTCCACCATCACCGCACCACGTAAATTCAGGTTTGCAAATATTTTAAAAATATATTTTTCACAAAATCTAACTTCATGCTCAGTTGTTCATCTGATTTCAGATTTTCCCATTTTTGAAACTGGCCAAGACATACATGCCTTTTTGACACCTATTATTTGTGTTTGCAGCATTAAATACTTTTGGCATATTAGTGTCAAATAATGGTCTTTGAGTATGCAGCTTAGATACTTTCAGTTTAGATAAAGTCGTGTTTACAAATTTACCAGATTTAAGTGTGTCGATACTGTGTTGCTGAAAAAACAATCCCAGTAATTATCCCCACATATACATTTGGCTATGACAAATATTTATTCCTAGATTGGGGAATGACAGGCAGACCTGGAATTATGTGGTCAAAATCTGCAAGGATTCCCATGGAAATAAAATATGTGCATTTGCATAGCTTGTTGCCTTTTCCCAACTGTATGTACAAGCCAGCATCGGGAAACTAGAAAATGCCACATGACATTCCGGGTAGCACTCCTTGAGATGTACTACTGGCGTAGCTCTTCTAAGGATACCATTGGCAATAAGTGTTTGATTCCCCAAATTTGTAAATCTGGGCCAAGAATTAGATGAGTGTGTTTAGGTACAGATTTACAAGAGTTTGGTGAATCAAGCCCATGGGCTTTTTATTGCCTACATTCCACACTCTCACCTAGAGCCTTCTGTGCCTTAAACAACACACTACTCAGACCAACCCAACATTTTATCAGGTATCATAGCTGATTGATTACCTTTTTTGTAAAGTACTTTGGGAAAGGGTTCCCTGGCATGGATGGAGGAAGCGGATGTGAAAGCAATCAGTGAATAAACAAATGGGTTTTTAGCAGATTGTGAAATCTGGACATGAAGCTGACTAATCGCTGACTGATCACAGGTGAGCAGGAAGAATGTTCCAGACTTTGGCAGTTAAAACAGAGAAAGCATAGCTGTTTAATCATATCTAGGGAAACCGAGGAAATTCAAAAGATTAGCATTCCTTTAGTGAAGGGCCCTAGTAGGTGCATAGCACATTGAATGAGTGGTCAAGTAGCTGGTGAAGGATGCTTGGAAATCCCACATGACACAGACTTATACTGTATGACCTACTCATCAATATGATTTGGCAGCGACACACCCGTATGCTCTATTTTGGGTTTTAGCTGTGACTCCAGTCGGTGACTGAAAGCTGCCAGAATACATTAGGAGTTTACCTGCCCTGACAAGATTCCCTGGTCTCCATCTGACTAGCTGCTCTAGGCCTGGTGTTTTCCAGGCCTGGTATTTTCCACGCATGCCATTACCACGAATGCCCTTACAACACAGTCTTAACCATGAATATGTCTTTACCACGCATCAGTGATGTCATCAGTGATGTTACTGACCATGTCATGAGTGATGTAATATAAGAGGTCATAAGCAGTGCATTGCTTGGGGTGCAATTTATAGGTATCTACTATAACTGCTAAATGTCACTGGTTTTGTATGAGTGAAATCTGAGCCTAATTATAACATACCTGTGATCTTAGTTTTTTTACAGAATTTCTAAGGTTTTAAAAAAATCTATTTTCTAACTATTATGTCCTGATGACCTTTGCTTTTAAGTGAATTTCTATGTTTTTTAAATGTTATTTCCTAACTATAAAGTCCCTGTAACCTTTGTTTTTTTAGTGAATTTCTTAAAGACTTTTTAAAATTTAAATACTAACTATGACCTGTAACTTTTGACAGTGGGTGAATAGGTCAGTGAGTGGGTATCTGAGTGACTGTGTCTGTGAGTGGGTGTGTGAGTGCCTGTGTGGGACTGTGAATGGGTCTTTGAGTGCTTGCATGGATCTGTGTGTGGATCTGCAAGTGCCTGTGTGGGTCTGTGAGTGGCTCTGTGAGTGCCAGTGTAGGTCTGTGTATGGGTCTATTAGTAGGTATGTGAATATATGAATGGGTCTGTGAGTGGGTACATGAGTGTCTGAGTGGGTCTATGAGTGTGCGCATGAGTTTCTGAAGGGATCTGTGAGTGGGTGCATGAGTCTCTGAGTGGGTATGCAAGTGGGTGGGTGAGTGTCTGAGTGGGTGCATGAGTCTCTGAGTGGCTGCATGAGTGGGTGCATGAGTGTCTGAGTGGGCCTGTGAGTGAGTGCATGAGTTTCTGAGTGGCTGTGTGAGTGGATGTGTGAGTGTCTGAGTGGGTCTGTGAGTGGATGAGTAAGTCTCTGAGTGGGTCTGTGAGTGAGCGTGTAAGTCTCTGAGTGGGTATATGAGTGGGTATAACAGTGTGAGTGGGTCTCTGATTGAGTACATTAGTGTCTGAGTGAGTATCTAAATGTATTTTAAATTTTCGAGATATTTGCGAATCCATCACGACGTTCCATGGGGGTGCACACTGTGCATTGTGACCAATTCATAAATATTGACTAGTTGTACAAATAAGGAGTCTCTCAAAGACCCCTTAATCACATGATTTACAGAAAATCCCCAAAAGGCTCTTTCTGGACCAAGAGATACATTTCTGCCAAATTTGGTGTAATTCCATTCTTCGGTTCCGCCTATAGTTGTGTCTAAAAATATCCCTATTGGAATTAAAATGGGAAGCACACTTTTTTGCCCCCCCCCCCGCCTTTTTCTCAGCTCCTGCTTTACAAATCACTAAGAAACTTCCCATGGAGAACTAGAACAGCAGGAAAAAAAAATAGTGTTGATTTGATAAAGATATAGACAAGTCAATAAATGCTTTTCCTATGGAAGCTAGGGCCTAACTATAACTACCTACTGGCGACTGGAAGTAGGTAATTTAAATATAATATATATATATATATATATATATATATATACACACACACACATATATTACCTACTGGCGGTCGCCAGTAGGTAGTTATAGTTAGGACCACGTTTCCATAGGAAATCCGCAACATTCTATTTTGAATAACTTTGGCGCCGGTCGACGAATCCTCGCGAATTTTTCAAAATAGGTGGGGCGCTACGCTCCGCTCCTACCCTGAAAGTCTCGGGGGGATTCGTCAAGCGGGGGCTGAGATAAAAGGGGGGTCCCAAAACACGTTTTTCCCATGCATTTTTCCATAGGACCTTTAGACAGGGCTACAGCCCGAACGGCTGAACAGAATTTAATGAAATTTGGCAGAGAGGTAGTCCCCAGGTCAAGGAAGTGCCTTTTGTAGGTTTGGTGTAAATCTGTTCAGTAGATTCTGAGAAAATAGCCTTTAAATCAATATATATATCTGTGGCAGCTTACGGTGCGCTTACGGTGCGCTTACCGTAAGCTTACCGTACGCGTACGGTGGCGTGCGCGAGCGCGATTCTGATTGGCTCTTAGATCTTAGTAAACATTCGAATCGGTCGAAACCAGGAAGCGGCGGCCGCCATTTCCTCTCTCGCTTCCTGAGTTGGGCAGCAAAAACGAACCCCAAAAATGTGTAAAGAGGCAGTTTCATGAGATCCTAACCACCCAGCATTGATACAGGGGTCCCCAAACCACCCCCAAGCCCAAAAAAAAAAAATTTTTTTTTTCGGAAAATGGCCGATTACGCTTACCGTATGCGTACGGTAAAAAATTGTAAAAAAAAAAAATTATCCACATTCTCCCCACCCCGTGTGCAAATGTTGCCCGATGGGCACCATTTTTGCATGGCATATAACATCTAAGAAGTTAACAAAGAATACATTTCACAAAGATGCGCAAAATATGTCCCCCATGTGCGCACGGTGCGCGAAGCGCATCGTGCGTACATGGCCCATCCCGCTTAACGTGGGCACGCGGGTTTTGTAGTGCACGTCTTTCTTCTCAGGTCTTTAATTTTGTGGACTACGAGTTAGTTCTGCTGCTGCTGTTTCCTTGAATAAACCAAGTTGGCATACTCTTTTCTGTGGTGATGGCGTCTTCTACAACAGGCAAACTTTGTTTGGTGGTATTATGCGGCTGGCCTGAGTCGCTGAAGACGCTCCGGTGCTGGTGCAGCACTCCAGCGAATCCGTCAACCGGCGGATTTGCTTATGGCACAGGAGCCGTTTATTCATGAGTTTAAAGCAGTGACTGTGTTCTATATTTGTGTGCCACGATCCACTTGGATAATACAAATTTAAATTTTTGATTCTTCAGCAAGCTACTCACCTGAGAAGAAAGACGTGCACTACAAAACCCAGGAGGCCATTGTTTTGGCCACACCCACTGAGGCGGGGTTTCTGGAACTTAAACAAGTGCCGCCAAAATTGCTTTGCTGCAGTATTCGAACCCAATGCCCCTGAGGAAGTATCTACGAAACGCGTCGGGTTGGGACTTTAATTTTGTAGACTACGAGTTAGTTCTGCTGCTGCTGTTTCCTTGAATAAACCAAGTTGGCATACTCTTTTCTGTGGTGATGGCGTCTTCTACAACAGGCAAACTTTGTTTGATGGTATTATGCGGCTGGCCTGAGTCGCTGAAGACGCTCCAGTGCTGGTGCAGCACTCCAGCGAATCCGTCAACCGGCGGATTTGCTTATGGCACAGGAGCCGTTTATTCATGAGTTTAAAGCAGTGACTGTGTTCTATATTTGTGTGCCACGATCCACTTGGATAATACAAATTTTAATTTTTGATTCTTCAGCAAGCTACTCACCTGAGAAGAAAGACGTGCACTACAAAACCCAGGAGGCCGTTGTTTTGGCCACACCCACTGAGGCGGGGTTTCTGGAACTTAAACAAGTGCCGCCAAAATTGCTTTGCTGCAGTATTCGAACCCAATGCCCCTGATGAAGTATCTACGAAACGCGTCGGGTTGGGACTTTAATTTTGTGGACTACGAGTTAGTTCTGCTGCTGCTGTTTCCTTGAATAAACCAAGTTGGCATACTCTTTTCTGTGGTGATGGCGTCTTCTACAACAGGCAAACTTTGTTTGGTGGTATTATGCGGCTGGCCTGAGTCGCTGATGACGCTCCGGTGCTGGTGCAGCACTCCAGCGAATCCGTCAACCGGCGGATTTGCTTATGGCACAGGAGCCGTTTATTCATGAGTTTAAAGCAGTGACTGTGTTCTATATTTGTGTGCCACGATCCACTTGGATAATACAAATTTTAATTTTTGATTCTTCAGCAAGCTACTCACCTGAGAAGAAAGACGTGCACTACAAAACCCAGGAGGTCGTTGTTTTGGCCACACCCACTGAGGCGGGGTTTCTGGAACTTAAACAAGTGCCGCCAAAATTGCTTTGCTGCAGTATTCGAACCCAATGCCCCTGATGAAGTATCTACGAAACGCGTCGGGTTGGGACTTTAATTTTGTGGACTACGAGTTAGTTCTGCTGCTGCTGTTTCCTTGAATAAACCAAGTTGGCATACTCTTTTCTGTGGTGATGGCGTCTTCTACAACAGGCAAACTTTGTTTGGTGATATATATATATATATATATAAATTTAGCAAGGCTTCCCTGCAATGGAAGGCACTCCGACACTCTCGAAGGTAAGCCCTTTATTGGTACAAGGGGAGCAGGGGCATCAAATGCGTAAACAGTCCAGCAACATCCAGAAGCCTGACGCGTTTCAAAGAATTAACAAACTTCTTTTTCAGAGGCAAAGATGCGCTGAAATAGTGCGTTCCGTGGACCTGCTCCTTATAATGCCGAATGGTCCGCCCTGAATGGGCCACTCCCCCGTATTGAACCGAGTCACAGAAAAAAAATTACAAAAAGGGGGCAGGGTAGAAACACCATGACCTGCTCTGCCTCTTGGGGGTGTCTCACAGGGCCCCAAAAAAATGATTAACATTTTTGGTGGGAGTTGCACTGGATCCCTGAATTCCACCAATAGTTTTTTTTTTAAATGTAAAGCACAGGCTGCCACACTTCTTCAATATTCAGCCCCTGCAGTTACCTCCAATAAGTCTCACACAGTGGGATTGCTGAGACTTTGTTGGAGGCCAGGCCCCTTTTCTCCACCACTCTGCAAACACGCCTCCCGGTGCACTGCTTATTGGGGGAAGAAGTCCCCTTGGCTCCAAAGGGTCCTTGGGGCCGACACACCCTCCTGTTACGTACAGAAAGTCCCACAGAGTTTAATTGCTGAGAGGACTTCAGAGGCTATGCACCCTTTCACCACTACTATGCAAATGCACCTCCTGGTGCACTGCTGGTTGGGGGATGACATACCCTTGGCTCTAGAGTGACCTTGCTGGTCAACAATCCCTCCTGCTACTGTAATAAGTACCACACCGAGGAATTGCTGAGAGGTGTTCGGAGGCCATGCCCCTCTTCTCCACCATTCAGCAAATCAGCAAATGCACCACCTGGTGCACTGCTGGTTGGGGGATGTAGTCCTCTTGGATGCTCATGTTTCTTGGGGGCCCAGAAACCTTGCTGTTCCTTCCTGTAAGTCCGACATAGCAGGATTCCTGAGAGGTGGTTGAAGGCCCGCCCCCATTTTCTTTTTTTTTTTTTTGGGTAAAAAAGCGTTATTGTGCAGAGAAAAAAGGTACAAGCACGGGCCTACAACCTCCTGGCCAGCCGCTAGTATCCAGAAATGGTCAAGCAGTTCAAAAACAATGACTGGCCCACAGGGGCTCCGCCAAATTACAGGAGATCAGACTGCACATAAGGGACGTCAGGATACACCCATTTTATATAAATATCAACAAAAGTAAATAAAAAAAAAAACAAAAAGCAAGGCGAAAAACATTGAAGGGCGTCTAACCACAGCAGAGGAACCCCACACCCGACCACCATAGGGTGGTCAATAAAAAGGGGTCTGAGAGGGAGGGGGGCCACGGGAAAACCAAAACTGTACACAGATGAACAAATTAAGCAAGGAACCCTCAAGGATCAGGGGGACAAGGCAACCTCAGACGTATCCACCAGGGGGGGAGAACAGATAGTCCCTCGATACACATTCCACTGACCCCAGATTCTACCCCACGCCCCCGGTTTACCGCGAGCCACATACACCGTCTTCTCCCTGAACATGCACCAGTCCATGTTCTCCTTCCATACGGACACGGTGGGAGGCCGTCGGGAACCCCAAAGCTGCGCAATATCTCTCTTTGCAATCATGTTCCCAAGGGCCGCCCACCGAGTCTGGGCCGCATTATAGTCATTGGGCTCCCACACATTCAGAACACATCGGCACACCTCCGGCAGCAGAGCGACCCCAGTGACTCGTTTCATAACATCATGCACCCGGCGCCAATATTCCGCCACCTCGCGGCACTCCCAGAGGATGTGGAGAAAGGTGGCACTGAGCCCGCAACCACGCTTACAGAGCCCATCGTCCGAAAACCCCATCGAGACCAAACGGGGACCCGTCACATAGACACGATGGAGAATCTTAAGCTGGACAAGACGGAGACGGGCCGGGATGGCAACCTCCTTAGGGGATGACAGCGCAGACTGCCAGTCCTCGTCGTCCAACTCAACCCCATCCCCCGTCCACGCCTCCCGAAGACGCACCAAGAGATCAGCCCGATTATTTATTAGTTTTTTATAAATCAGGGAGATAGTGCTGTCGGGGACGTGTCCGTCGAGTATACGGTCCTCGAGAGGCGAAGAAACAGGGACCGTGGTCCCCTCCCCGAAGACAGAGAGTAAGGCGTGCCGAACCTGGGCATAGCGGAAAAACTCCCTTTCACTAAGCTCGTACTCGCTCTGAAGCGCCGCAAAGGATTTAACCGCGCCTTTAACCCATAGGTCCCCCACTCTGCTAATGCCGATCGTATCCCAGTGCTCAAAGCCTTTCGTTGTCCAGAGGCTTCCCAAGCGTTCTGAGGCGAATAAAGGAGTAGCACACGTTAAACGCTCACTCCAGCCCACAGCTACATTCGCCGCCTACATTACACACGTACCGCAATCCTAGTAGGGCCCGTGAGGGTCCTCCCGGCAGATCGAGAGTAAAGCGCTCTGTTATAGTTGCCGCCGGGAAGCAGGAATTTATCCATCTCATATGCCGGGTTCGAACCAGGAGCGTACGTAGCATGGTTAATGGCAGACAGCTGGGAGGCCCAATCGTACCTTCTGGTGTCAGGAAGCGCGATGCCCCCGTCATACCAGGGAAGAGTCAGCTTTGCCAAAGCGATACGCGCACGACCGTCCCAACCCAGTCTCCTCTGCAAACTCTCCACTTCCCTAAAGTAGGCCGCCGGAATGATATCGAAGGAGTTCTGGAGTGCGTAAAGAAATCTGGGAAGGGACATCATTTTAAACAGTGCTGCGCGACCGAGTGGAGACAAGGGCAACTTACACCACCGAGCCGTATCCACCCTCAAACGCCGGAGGGGAGACAGGAGATTCTGCTCGTAGCGGACCGCCGGGTCCAACGAAACGTACACCCCCAAGTATTTAAAGCCGGATTGAGATGTTTGAATCGGAAGCCGAGGCGTTAAGAGAGGAAGGCCACCGGAGATAGGATACACGCAAGATTTGGACCAGTTAATTATCAACCCCGAATTTCTCCCGAAGGAAGTAAGGACATCAAAAAGCACATTGAGCGACTTCCGCGGCGAGGTGAGGTACAAAAGAATGTCATCCGCGTACAACGAGACCCGATCCTCGAAGCCCGGGGCCCACCGGATCCCTCTGATCGAAGGCGCCCAGCGGAGCCAGGCAGCGAGCGGTTCCAAGGCGAGAGCAAAGAGCAGAGGGGACAACGGACACCCCTGCCAAGTACCCCTTCCGAGAGCGAAGGGCCGAGAAACCCGCCCATTGACAACAACCTGAGCCATTGGTCCAGCATAGAGGAGCTTAACCCAACTAATAAATCCCTCCCCAAAGCCAAACTTCGCCAAGACGGCCCAAAGGAATGGCCACTCGATGGTATCAAAGGCCATCGTGGCGTCTAAGGAAACCAATATGGCCGGTTCAGAGAAATACTCCGCCCTAGCGAGGACGCCGTGTAGACGCCGCAAGTTGAGAGCGGTATTACGATGAGGGATAAAGCTGCATTGATCCGGATGTATCAAATCACATATAACTCTCAGCAAGCGATTAGCGAGGACCTTGGCAAGGATTTTCGGTTCGGCATTTAGTAGGGAAATAGGCCTATATGAGGCACAGCGGTCTCGTGGCTTACCGTCCTTGGGAATCACAACTATAGTAGCCAGACGCTGGTCGTCGGGAAGGGAACCCCGCTCGAGCGACTCCAGAAACATACGACGGAGGAAGGGCGCGATTTTATCCGGGCGTAGTTTGTACAGTTCAATCGGCAGTCCGTTGGGGCCCATAGCCTTGCCCGAGCGAAGGGAACGAATCGCGGTAGCAATCTCGTCGACAGACAGTGAGGCCTCCATCTGCTCACGGTCCTCGACGGATAAGCCGGGCAAGGCAATATCCCGCAGCAAGAGACGAGAGTCATCCTCATCTCTATCAGACACCGGGGAATACACCGCCCGGAAGTGGTCAGCAAAACACTCCACAATCTCACCAGGGTCAGTCACACACACTCCATCCAAAATCCGAAGCTCCGGGACCACACGATTCACTCTCTCCTTCTTATCCAACCAAGCAATCAGTTTACCCGCCTTGTCCCCGGCATCATACAACCTACCCTGCTGCTCCCTATACATGGTCTTGGCAGCATCCATAACAAGAGACTTATATTCAAACTGCTTCAAGCTGAGGGCATGAAGCCCATCCTGAGTGACACTCGTCTCCAAAGCTGCCTCCAGCCCCGATATTTCAGTCTCCAGCTTCACCACCGCCTCATTCTTAACCTTCTTAGCCTCCACTATCTGGGATAGGGCATGTCCGCGGAGCACTGCTTTGAAGGCTTCCCACAGGGACACTGAGGACAACACCGACCCCTCATTCTCGAGAAAATACTGATCAATCGACTTAACAAGGCTATCACGAATCTTGGGGTCTCGCAAGTACCAAGGGTTAATTGGGGCGATCCGCCCAGCGGACCGCGTCCCGGTGTCGAACAGCAACCACAGTGGGGAATGATCAGAGATACCCCGGGCCAGGTGCTTAACCTCTCGAATCCGGGCAGTCTGGGCCGCGGGCATAAGAAAATAATCCAATCTGGAGAGACTCCCATGGGCCCCAGAGTGAAATGTGTACTGACACTGTGTCGGATGCATTAACCTCCAACAATCCACCAGACCGAAGGTATCCGAGAACCCGCCGAGCCACGCCTGGGCAGCAGGGAGGGCCCTGGGCGGGTGGCGATCCAGATCACCCGAAACAACAGAATTAAAATCCCCACCCATAAGCAAAAGACTGTCAGGAAGCTCAAGCAGCATACGACCCAAGTCTGAGAAAGTGGAGTTCTGGAGGCCCGGGGGAACATAAACCGAAACCAAGGAAAGGGACTGTCCCTCCCACCTCCCAGTCAGGGCCGCATAGCGCCCTCTATCGTCTAGGACAACCCTGGTGATCTCTAGCGGAAGTGAAGATCGTAGGAGAATGCCCACCCCTCTAGAGCCAGTGGTGAAACCGGAATGGGCCACGAGTCGGTATCCCCCCCTGTTCATGGCATGACAAACATTACCAACCAGATGCGTCTCCTGTAAGAATACCACATCAGGAGTCAAACGACGCAAATATTGCAGCACAACACCACGTTTGATACGATCCCCCAATCCGTTGACGTTCCAAGACATCAATCTCAACCCGTCCCCCCCCATCCCCCCCAGAAGATCAAGGGTCCCCCAGCAAATTGCGCGACTCCTGAAACTGAAACAGAGCCAATACCTCGCCTTGAAAACAAAAAACACAAATCCAAACAAACCCTCCCACCCACCAACCCCCCCCCCTAATTCAACTCCCCCCACCCTGCACCCCTGCGGTCCAAAAAACCACCCCAACTTGCAGTGTGCCTGTGGCCCTACAAACCCCATTCTACAGAAAGACCCCAGAGGAGGAAAGGGACCCGTCCCCGCCCGCCCCCAACACAGATCATAATTAAACAAAATGTACAAAAGAAGTAGAACCCAGCCGAACAAAACAAAATATCAAAGTCAAGGACCAAAAGTCACTCCGAAGGAGGCCCGCCACCCTCGGCCCCACCAGAACGCCCAGGCCGGTCACCCCGGTCCGGCAGAGAATCCAACCAGTCACTCACAGTCGCAGGACAGTCAAAAAAGGTAGTCCGGTCTTCGTATTCCACTCGGAGCCTAGCAGGAAAAAGCATAGAGTACTTAAGACCCAGGACCCGGAGACGGCGCTTCACCCCCTGGAAGCCCATCCGCTGTTTCTGGACAAGTTGGGTGAAGTCCGGGAAAAAGTTAACGGATGAGTTCTCATATCGGACCGGGCCATGTACCCGTGAGGCCTGCAGAATCGCATCTCGGTCTCTGTAGTGAAAAAGTTTTGCAACAATAGGCCTCGGGGGAGCTCCCGGGCGCGGCCGACCGCCTGGGACTCGATGGGCCCGCTCCACGGCAAAGAACTTACTCAGGCCAGCGGGGGCAAGCTGGGTGAGGATGAGATCTTCAACCATAAGATCAACCGGGCGATTGTCGGAGGTCTCTGGAACACCTATGACGCGGATGTTATTGCGTCGAGCCCGTCCCTCGAAGTCCTCCAGCCGCCGTGCCATCAGGTCGTTGGCCGACTTGAGGTCGCCAAGAGCAGTCTGCAGGTCCAACACATCCGTACCAAGGGTGGACGTCCGCGAATCCAGCGATTGAACCCTCTCATTGGTCTTAGAGAGATCCGCCCGAATTAGCGTAACATCAATGGCCACCGTGTCGATTTTACGGGCCAAGGCCTCGTACTGCTTAGCGATGGTCTCCTTGATGCCGTTAATGGCGCCCATGATGTCCTGCAATGACAAATCCGGAGGGACGGACGGAACACCACCGGCGTCATCCGTGAGAGCACTGGCCGTCCCAGGGGACCCTTTACCCTGAGTGTAGCGGTCCATGTTGTTAGTCTGGACCGGTCCCCCACGTAGGGATGTCTTGGTCTTACGCCTCTCGGGATCCCCCTTGCCACCCATGTTGAACCACGCTCACCGAAGGGGACCACCGAGCAAGCGTCGAAGGGGCACAGGCGAAGCAGACACGAGCCGTACCAGAGACCGCAATGTGGCGGTGCGAGAGGATCAAAGTCAATGGGCACACTGGTATCAAGTGGGGGCAAAGGCACCAAGCGAAGGCCGAGTGAAAACCCAGCCGCACAAAGCAACTCCACGGTCCAGCCACTCAGAGATCCAAAAGTGAAACCGAAAGTGATGGGACGGCCGCTGGCACAGCCCCGATGCCGTTGTTGTTCAACTATGCCCCGGCTCCACAGTTCACCTTCGCACCGGCACAGCCATCAGTTGGGCGTCAAAAGTTCAAACCACCATAGATCAGGTCTCCCAGGTCCGATTTGGTTTCTGAAAAGAGATTAGGGTTCAGCCAACGTTCATCTTCCAGAATCCGTCAACCAAGTCAGGATAAAGTCAGGATAAGTTCCGAGGAGCAGCGAGGGTCCGGGGAGCCGTGTGCTCAAGCGACCATCTTGGATGCGCACTAGGCTCCTCCTCCCGCCCCCATTTTCAACACTCTGCAAACTTTGTTATAGTTAGAAAATAGAACTTAAAAACCCTTAGAACTTCACTAAAAAAACAAAGATTACAGGGATGTTATAGTTAGGCTCAGATTTCACTCATACAAAACCAGTGAAATTTGGCAGCTATAGTTATCTGAGCAAACTGTAACTTACGCCCCAGCAATGCACTGCTTATGACTTCACATATTACATCACTCATGACATGGTCAGTGACATCACTGATGGCATCAATGGTGACATCTCAAATGACATCACTGATGTCATCAATGATGACATCATCCACAGAACCACTCACACACCCACTGATACCACATAAAACCTCTTGTATGCCCACTCCCAATCCCACACAGCAACTCATATAACCATTCACAGGACCCACACCAGTACTCACACACCCACTCACTCAGTCATACAGAAATTCAAACAATCATTCACTCACTCATA
The DNA here is from genome assembly GCF_964204655.1 of Triturus cristatus. Lineage (NCBI taxonomy): Eukaryota > Metazoa > Chordata > Amphibia > Caudata > Salamandridae > Triturus > Triturus cristatus. Next base: position 1,365,422,346 of record NC_140590.1, read on the forward strand.
CAAACACTGATACAACCAGTCACTCACCTAACCACACACTCACCCATACAGCTACTCACACACCTGATTATTTACCTACACAATCATTCATACACCCACTCACTCACCAATACAGCCTCTGACTGACTGACTCATTCCTACAAGCACTCACACACTCACTCACACACCCACACAACCACTTACATACCCATTCACAAATCCAAGAAGCACTCAAACATGTCCGCTCTCTCACTCACACAGCCATTGATAGTGGTCAAAGGTTACAGGGATATTATAGTTAGGCTCACTTTTCACTCATAAAAAACATTGAAATTCAGCAGTTATAGTTACCTGATCTAACTATAACTTATGCCCTCGTAATGCACTGCTTATGATGTTACATATTACATCACTCATAACATGGTCAGTGACATCATTGTTTATATTATTGATGACATCTCAAATGATATCACTGATGACATCATCCAGTGATTGTGAGTGTTTTTGAAAAGTTTATGAATGTTAGAGATGTATACTAAGGTGCTATTAAAGTTAAATTAGCATACGTTGTGTACTCCTAATGAGTGACACTATTTCTAACTTATACTATGTGAGTGGCTATGTGACTGGTTGTGTCTGTGTGTGAGTTGGTGAGTGAGTGAGTGGCCATAGGAGTATGTGAGTAGCTGTGTAAGTGACTAAATGGGTGTGTGAGTATCTGTATAGGTGAGTGGGTGGCTGTGTAAGTAGCTGTATTGGTGAGTGAGTGGATGTGTGAATGGCTTTATGGATGAGTGAGTGGTTTTGTGAGTGGCTGTATGGGTGCACGAGTGGCTGTGTGAATAGCTGCATGGGAGAGTTAGTGAGTCTGTGAGTGGCTGTATGAGTGACTGGGTGTGTAGGTGACTGTATGAGTGACTGGGTGTGTGGGTGGCTGTATGGGTGAGTGGGTGGCTGTGTGAGTAGCTGTATGGGTGTGTGAGTGGCTGTATGAGTGGCTGTATGAGTAAGTGAGTGGGTGTGTGGTTAACTGTAGGAGTGGGTGAGTGGGTGTGTGAGTGCCTGTATGAGTGAATGAGTGGGTGTGTGAGTAGCTGTATGGGTGTGTAAGTGGCTATGTGAGTAGCTGTATAATTGAGTGGGTGTGAGTGGCTGTATGGGTGTGTGAGTAGCTGTGTGAGTAGCTGTATGGGTGTGTAAGTATCAATGTGAGAGAGTGTATGAGTGAGTGAGTGAGTGGGTGTGTGAGTGACAGTATGGGTGAGCAAATGGCTGTGTGAGTACCTGTATGTGAGAGTGAATGGGTATGGGAGTGGCTCTATGGATGAGTGAGTGAGTGGGTATGTGAGTAGTTGTATGGGTCTGTGAATGGGTTTTTGAGTGGTTGTGTAGGTGTGAAAGTTGGTGTACGAGTGGTTCTATGGAGTAAGTGTGGATATGTGAGGGGTTCTGTTGACCATGTCATGAGTTATGTGATATGTGAGGTTATAAGCAGTCATAAGCAGTGCATTGTGGGGGCATAAGTTATAGTTAGCTCAGGTAACTATAACTGCTGAATTTCAATGGTTTGTATGAGTGAAATGTGTACCCTGTGGTTTTTTTAGGCAATTTCTAGGGTTTAATAAACTCTATTTCCTAACTATAACATCCCTATAACCTTTGTTTTCTTCAGTGAATTTCTAAGGATTTTCTAAAAAACAATTCCATAGCTGTAACTTGTATTGTTTCACAGTTGATGTGTGAGAACCTGTTTGGGTCTTTAAGTAGTTGTCTGAGTGTGTGTGTGTTTGTGTGTGGGTCTGTGTGCTTCAAGTTGAGGTTTAATTTTTGTAAAATGAACATGAGGATCTTAATGAAATTTCATTTTTTAAGAAGAGTCTTAAAGTTTTCTGGAAAATGTGTAGTCATCTGCATTACTTTGTACTGGGAAATTAGTTACTATTTTGTCATTGTGCAAATGTAAATGCATATTATACACTACACTTGCACAATAGATCACCCATTTTATATGTTTCTGTGTCACTCTTTGTCATTTGTTTTAGTGGATTAATAACAATTTTTGTTATAATGTTTTTATCAGCTCAAAAGTCTCTCAGTGGGTGTCTGTGGGGTATTTGAGTGTCTGAGTTGATCTGTCACTGAATGCCTCAGTCTCTGAGTAGGTCTGTGACTAGATGTGTGAATCTCTGAGTGGGTGCATGAGTGACTGACTGGATCTGTGAGTGGGTGCATCAGTGTCTGAGTGGGTTTGTGAGTAGGTGCATCAGTGTCTGAGTGGGTCTGTTAGTGGGTGTGTCTATCCCTGAGTGGGTGTGTGACTGGGTACATGAGTCTATGAGAGGACCTGTGAATCAGTGTCTGCTTGGGTCTCTGAGTGGGTGTCTCAGTCTCTGACAGGATCTGTGAGTAAATGCATGAGTTTCTTAGTGGGTATCTGAGTGGGTGTATGAGTGTCTGAGTGGGTCTGTGAGTGACTGTGTCAGAATATCAATGGGTATGTGAGTGACTGTGTGTCTGTATGGGTCTCTGAGTGAGTGCATGAGAATATGAATGGGGCTCTGAGTGAGATCATAAGTGTCTGAGTGGATCTGTGAGTGGATGGATCAGTCTCTGAGTAGGTCTGGGTATGTGAATTTCTGAGTGGGTCTGTAAGTGTGAGCATGAGTGTCTGACTGTGTCTGTGAGTGGGTTCTTCGGTGTCTGACTGGGTAGGTGCACCAGTGTCTGAGTTTGCTGTCAGTGGACAGGTCCATCTCAGAGTGAGTGTATGACTGGGTTCAAGAGTCTGTGAGTGGGCCTGTGAGTGGGTGCATCAGTGTCTGAGTGGGTCTGTGAGTGGGTGTCTCATTCTCAGACAGCATCTATGAGTGGATACATGAGTCTCTCAATGGGTCTTTGAGTGACTAAGCAGGTCTGTGAGTGACTGAATCAGAATACCAATGGGTCTGTGAGTGACTGCATCAGTGTCTGCATGGGTCTCTGAGCGAGTACATAAGTGTCTGAGTGGATCGGTGAGTGGATGTATCAGTCTCTGAGCAGGTCTGTGGGTGGCTGTGTGAATCTCTGAATGAGTTTGTGAGTGGATGCATGAGTCTCTGAGTGGGTCTGTGAGTGGTTGCATGAGTGTCTGGCTGAGTCTGTGAGTGGGTATGTGAGTCTCTGAGTGGGTCTGTGAGTGGGTGCATGAGACTCTGAGTGGGTCTATCAGTGGGTGCATCTGTCTCTGAGTGGGTGTGTGAGTGGCTAAGTGAAACTGAGGGGGGTGTAAAAACATATATATATTTTTTCACTGGTATGCGGGAGTTCGTCATAACATATATTCGCAAATTGATCACAACATTTCACAGAGGACCACACTGACAATCGCAGTAAATTCATGAATATTGCAAATGGATAAAAAACATTTTTTTGACATGTCATAGTCATAAGGGGTTCCTCAAACACTCTTATATTCCTCTCATGGGGTCGGGGCACATGCAATCTTACCCCTTATGCCACTTTCTACGATTTGGTTTGTGCCCCGGGGACTGCTCTGATGAGGTAAAATGGTGGCTGCAACTCTCTGCTCAAGTTGCGGCCAGCCAATCACGACATTCCAGTTGGCACACACATTTTCAATTAATCACAAAAAGTTTGCGAATTAGCCGCAATCCCAGATAAACAAATATGGATTTCTTAAAATTTCTCAACAACTACTGAGAAGATTTACACCTGATAACTGAAATTGTGATACACGAACCAAATCTATCTTCCTGCTAACTTTGGTGTAATTCCATCCTGTAGTTTGCGCCCAGTTGTGTCTAAAGTTCCTATAGGAATTAACATGAGAAACGCCCTTTTTCGACCCCCTCTTTTTTCTCACTCCCCCTTCACGGATCACCCCAACACTTTCCATACATAACAAGACTCACTATGACACTTTTGGGGGGGAAAAACCATGAAGATTCATCTAATGAAGCCATAGATATAGGCAATTCAAAAAACACATTTTCTATGGAAACATAGTCCTACCTATAACTACCTACTGTTGACCTCCAGTAGGTTATATATATATATATATATATATATATCAATCCAAAAAAGACGACGCCGTGTGCGGTTCAATATTTTATTTAAACTGCCGTTATCACACTGATAGCGAAATTCAAAACGCGCGGCCATTTTAAAGTGCATACGTGCTTAAAACTAATCACATGTTGAACTACAATCGTGACAAACGTGAAGACAGACTCATAGTTTTTTCAATTGATGCACACCAAAAGTCCAATCAGTTTCAGAATGCAACCTTCACATCATGTACGGCGTTTTTCATAATTAAATTCATGTCAAATAATTCAACAATTTTACAAAATATAGTTGCACACTCAACTTTTGTGCCATTATATTATGTTTGACATATAAACATTATTTGTCAATTGCGCTCATGTGAGCTTTACGAAAAAATGCTGAAACAATTATGCCCAAGTGGGCTTTCAATCTGTTACAATTCCATTCTTCAATTTACTGGTAGGTGCTATACATAGCAATCTTGCGAAATTTTCTGAGTCTGTCACAACAAATCTATACAATACTCTTCTTGATTAAAATTCATTACTGCACTATTCATATTTCGGCGGTTCTTCCCTTACATGATCGATTTACAAATGTGTGTGTAAGTCTTCCTCAATATTTAATCCTCCTGGTTGTTTGGAGTCTAACTCGATTATATAGCGAGACTCCAATCGTCTGAGTTTTCTTTCTCGGTTTCCCTCTCTTAAATTTTGTTCAACAGCATCTATCACATAAAAAGTCAGGCCTTTGGTCTCTTTCCCATGCACCTTTTCGAAATGTCTCGCTACTGGGTATGTTCTATCTCCGTTTTTAATTGCCCTTAGGTGCTGCAGGATTCTTTTATGTGCCTCTAAAATTGTGCTGCCCACGTACCGCAGACCACAAGGGCACTGTAGCACGTAGACAGCATAACTCGTCTTGCACGTATATCTGCCTCTTATCCTTCTCATTCCATCAGATAGACCTGGTCTGTATTGCTCAGTATTTATGCTATGTTTACATGCTTTGCATTTAATACACTTCACAAACCCATCCTTTTTGTTTAACCATGTTGTTTTTGGCTTAGCTTTTTTTAAGTTGTTCCTGACTAGAGACTGTTTAAAAGACTTCGCTTTGCGAAACGTAATTTGTGGTCTCCGAGGCACATTTTTTCCGAGAACTGGATCGTTCTTGATTAAATACCAATGTTTGTTCAAGATACTCCTTACTTCTTGATGTTGCTGGCTATATGTTGTTATAAATCTACATTGTGCTTCAATCTTTTCTTGTTTTTTATCTGTATCAAAAAGTAGTTCTTCCCTCTTTTTGTTTGTTGCTTTCCTTATTCCCGTGTCAATCCAATTATCTGGGTACCCTCTGCTTTTGAATCTTTGTTTCAGAATGTTGAGTTCTGCATTTGTCTCCCCTGTCTCACTGCAGTTATGCCTTACTCTAAGGCTTTCCCCATAGGGGATGCTGCACTTATGGTTTACTGGATGAAAGCTTTTAGCGTGCAGAAGTGTGTTGCCTGAGGTTGGTTTCCTAAACAGCTTTGTTTGTACTTTGCCATCATGGACATATACAGTTAAATCTAGGAAATTAACATTGGAGTTACTGATTTCACCGGTGAAGCTTAGATTTAGTTCGTTCGTCTGAATCTTATCAATAAAACTTCTTGCTTCACTTTCAGTACCTTTCCATACAATGAATAGGTCGTCTATAAAACGACTCCAATGCATTATGTGATTTTCCCACTCACTCTGATACTGCACTTGGATCACCTGCTCCTCCCACCAGCCCATATGCAAATTAGCATAGCAGTTTGCTTGCTATTTTGGCTTATTTTGCTAAAATTACATTTAGTGCTTTTGATCACTAGATCAACCCATTATAACATCCATGCTACTCTGGTCGACCATACATCAACTTGGTTGATCATAACGGGCTAAAGATGAAGACGGTACCATTATGGTAATCTAACTTCGTCAAAAATTGTTTAGTGAGAACAACAAACTTGACGCAAATTGAAGATTAACTGAGTCAAACAATGTTATTACATTTTACAACAACTTTAATGAATTGTGGTTTTGTAAACTATGTGGCACTTGCCCTTAATTCATTTGCTTATCACCGCATGTTGTCGAACTACGAGTCTGTTGTCCATTTTATTATTTGTAGTTCACCATGTGACCTGATCACATTCACTGTTTTAAATTGCCATGAAAACTTTATCAAATCGCTAGTGAACAAGCCTGCAGGTCAGGCGAAACGCGTCTAGCTTTTCAGCTGGCAATAAAGAATTTTGCACAGACACGGCGTCGATTGCTTTTTCAAGAAGTTTGGTAAATATATATATATATATATATAATGCAAAAAAGACGCAGTGAACTATGGGTAGTTCTCATGTTTAGGTGGAAAGCAGCTCCTGTATAGAGCACTCTCCACACCAGTGACAATCTAGATCTGTTCACCTCAGATGTCTGAGTTTCTATCAAAGTCTTTAAGCATTGGATTAGCACAGTGCCATCCACGCCGAGATAGAAAGGGACAAAGTCTTTTGCCATTTCTACAGCAAAGTCTTTAAGCATAGGACTAGCACAGTGCTGTCCATGCCGAGCTGTACAATGACAAAAGCCAAATACCACTTCAGGCATAGTATTACAGCTTTGAATTAGTAAAATACTGTAGGAGAGTAGGGTCTGCTATCCTATGGTCACCCCAAATTTTTGCTTTTTGCTTCACTGGTTTTTGACATATTGAGGCTGTGGGCCTGCCAATCAGACCCCCAGCCTGCTGTTCTCTCTACTAAATTAAAACTATGCACCCTAGGTGCATAACCAATTGGAAGTGGATCACCCTGTCAGCCCCTGTACCAGTGTACACTAGGTACCCAGGGCATTGGTGTACCCAAGGCCTGCCAGGGGCTGCAGCATGTATTATGCCACCCCAGGCTTGGCCTAACAATCTGACACAACTGGCTGATCACTCAGCTGGGGTAAGTTGGTGTAATCACCTCTTACTTAGGTGTAGTATACCTATACCTAACCTTAAATGGGACACCTGGTAACCTATAAGTCACTCCTATGGCAGGCCTTAACAATCCTGAAGGCAGAGTGCTTGGTTCCATGTGAGATGGTGCTCTGGCATGAGCTGAGCCTGTCTGCAGTGGTCGGAACAACTTCCTTCTACTGTTTCCAGATATCGTCATACCATATACTCTTAAGTGCATTATGAACCTCGCGGTTAAATGCTATCTTTGGTTTGGCTTTATCAAAACATGTCGAGTAAGGTGTCATACGAATTGGAATACTAACCCCTCGCCAATTCTGGCGACGGGGTTAGCATTCCACCCTTCTAGAGGGACACGACATGTACAGTACCTGAAACCCGGGTAAAATCAGACATAGCCTCAGCTCCACAAAATGGATGCTGCCACCACAGACACAAGTCTGCCCTCCTGCTGCTGGGAGTCCTTCCAGCTTGGGAGGTGTGGACAAAGGGTTTCCTGCCAGGGGAGGTGCGTGCACCACCCCAGACAGGATTTTGTGTATTGGTCAGGTGGGGCTTGAAAGAAACCAGACATGCCTGTGGCTCACAAGGAGCCTCGGTGCATATGCCAGTTCAAACCGGTCCTGGGGCACACCAGTCCCGGGCCTGGGGCGAGCTGGACAAAGGATTGGGGGTGTAACCACCCCCCTTCCTGGTCCCACCCATAGGGAGGGACCTAGCAGGTAGTCCGGCCCCTAGAATCCGCTTAAAGGTAGGAGCTGTGTCCTAAGACTTCAGACATCCTGGAATCAACTTAAAACTAAGAAGAAGACGGGAACTTCGACGCTCTGCTGCACAGAGGACTGAAGCCAATCTCCCCTGTGGTCAGGGAGTGACCACCTTGCTAACGCAAGCACCATCCAGCGAATCACCGTCTGCTTTGCCGCCGCCTCCCGCCGGAGCCCGAGCCCAGAGACTGACAAGACCTGGACCCCCAGACCTCTCACCGCCCGATCCACAGTCCCTGCAAAGAGGAGACCCGTGGAGGCACCGAGACACGTGGAGCCAGCCATCTTGGAACGACTACGACAAGCTGACCAGTGCAACAACCGAGGCTCCCTCCAAGTTGTGCTTTGGGTCCTGAGAAGCCCAACCCTCGAGCAGCATCTGCACCAAAGGTGAGCCCTCCAGCATCTCCACGATCTGCGTGGGGCCCTTCTGCATTTTGCCACTCGACGCGCCTAACCGGTTGCTGGCCCGCTGGCTAGTGGCCATCTTGGCGACGAAATCTACGACAAACACCGCTGGTCTGGTTGCTCCAGACTGGCCCTTGCTCCCCTCCAAAGGAGCAATCCATCTGACCTTGCTGGTCAGAACCAACAGCTGATTTCCGAATCCTCCTGCAATTGCTTTTGCCAAGGCTTGTTTGCTTCGATCAAGTCGCCGACACCGCCGACAGCGAGAGCCTGCGTGGGACAGCTCGTGAGCCGACTCCTGGACGTCGTCGACCTTCAGGGACCACGTGGCTGCGGAGACAAGCTACCCCTCATCACCTGTTTGCACCCGACATCGCCTGGTACCCACCTGGTGCCACGCTGGTCACTGGCTAGTGACTGTGAACACTGTCCCCTCTGCTTACAGGTCTTCAACATCTCCGATCCACTCTTGGATCCACTGCATCTCTTCCCGACCGACCGCCTGCAGCATCTTTGTCCCAGGCTCAACGGAACAGATAGAAGAAACCCGACGCACTTTGAGGCCTATGCACCCGCTTCCTGTGGGTGAGGTAAAGCTGGTACTCCGGTGCCCATGTGTAGTAATACATCTCTAGTGCCTGTGTTCCAAATCTTAAGTTCCTAGGTCATCCGGAAGATTCCTTTTGCAGTAACTTTGTACTTTTTACGCACCCATTGAAACCTATGGGAGCACGCGTGTGACTATTTGCTCTGCACACGCCACCCGTGGACCTCCTGGTCACTAACTGACGTTAGCTCCTTGTAGGCCCAGCGATTCTAGAGGCCCTAGGCCTTTTCCCTTTTCTGTTCGTGGTACTTATACCACTATTTTAGTATATGGTTTGAGTGGCCACCAGGGCCTATCCATATAAAGTGCAACTTCTGTGTATTCTACTGTAATCTTGTTTGACGATTTGTGCTCCTGTGCTCATAAAGAGACTAGGGGTTACTTTGAGAAATAAATACATATATATTTTGAATATATATCTGTGTGGTGTCCTTTCATTGGTATAAAAGGGGGTTGCATTTGGTAAAACAGCTGGCTTAACACGCATCACGAGTTTAGCCTCAAAGACTGCTTAGCCTACGCTACCACTAGGGCAGCTAGTCCAAAAAGGTTGACTTACAACCACACCATAAGGGTTGCTTGGCATGGTACAAGGTGGTCACTAGAACTAGTGAACAGCATATACCAGGCCAACTTCTCACATTGGTGAGCAGCGGTTGGATTTGAGCTTGCTGTGTTTTACCATTGTAATCTCTTGGTTACCAATTGAAAGATCACATAGGTACCTGTAGGTACATATAAAACAAGATTAGATATACTTAAGTTCTACTGAACTTAGTTGTTGTAGAGCAAAGGGAGTAGCACACCCTGACTACAACTACTAGATAGGTTTAGTAGGTAAACCCAAGTGTAGGTAGATTGCAACACATCCACCCACACTTAAGAGCAATGGCCGGGGCGGAGGGGTCCACTGTACCCATCTCTGTTGAGAGTGACCCCCAGAGGGCACCATCCAGCTTTGCTACCCTTAATCAGAATGAGCTCAGGCATTTGGCAACTCTTAGAGGCCTTAAACAGCCCAAGAACCCAAACTCTGCTGAGCTCAGAGAGCTCTTACAGAATGATGAGAATCAGAGAGCACTCAAGAAAGCTTCCCAGTTAGCCCCCTTAGGGACAGGAACAGGGGGCCCCCCTTCTAAAGATGCCACTGAAGTACCCCTTCCCAATAGTCACCCCTTAGATGGGATGCCTACCACAGAGGATGAGAGTGAAAAGGATACTGACAGTAGTGAGGATGAAGGGAGAACTAGCCCAGTGCCAAGTATTATACTGGGCCCAGCTAAACCAAGGCTATTGGGGACTGACAGTGGGTTCAACCCACTGGATCTCCCCAGTGGACTTAACACAGGGCTTGGAAGGCAAAGGAATCGCTCAGGTGACTCCAATGCTTCCCATGGCTCTAGAGGCTCTCAAGGTCACTCCAGGAGAAGGATGACCACCCCTCAGAGGAGGGAACATGAGGCCAAGATGCAAGAGGCCCAGCTGAGGATCAGGAAGCAGGAGCTAGAAGTAGCCCTGATGGAAGAGAAACTTAGCAAGGCTAGACAGCATAAAGAGAGTGGGTCTATACCCACTGGTGGCAGCATTGTCCCTAAGGACAAAGATAGGGTTTTCGACAATAGAAACCTGTCTAAGGTTGTGCCCCCCTACAAAAGTGGGGATGACATCCACAAATGGATAACTGCTCTTGAGAGAGCCTGCAAAGTACAGCAGGTTCCTGAAGACCAGTGGGCAGCAATCCTCTGGCTCTCCTTTGAAGGAAGAGGCAGAGACAGACTCCTCACTGTTAGAGAAGAGGATGTCAGAAACTACAGAGTCCTGAAGAGTGTTCTAGTTGATGGGTTAGGCTTAACCACTGAGCAGTACAGGTTAATGTTCAGAGACACCCAAAAGACACAGACTCAGGACTGGTCTGAATACATTGAATGTGCCACTAAGGCTTTGGAGGGTTGGTTGCTGGGAAGTAAGGTATCTGATTTTACAGGATTGTATAATTTGATGATGAGAGAACAGATTTTAAATAACTGTCAAAACCAGCAACTGCATCAACACTTGGTTGACTCTGATCTGACCTCTCCCCAAGAATTGGGAAAGAAGGCAGACAAATGGGTCAGAACCAGGGTTAAGCAAAAGAACCAGAACCAGGGCCAAGGGGGTGATCAGAAGAAAACAGACCAAAAGGGTGGAGATCAGAAACCTAAAGACCAGAAGTCTTCAACAGGGCCCCAAACTACTGCTAAGGAGGGTGGGTCCCAACAGTCCAAGAAGAAGAAAGAAGGTCAGAAGAAACCCTGGTGCAATCATTGTAAAAATACAACTCACTGGACTAGTGATTGCAAAAAGGGTGGAGCCCCCAACACTGTTGCCCCTAAGGCACCTGCTCCCAGTACTACTGTTAGCAGTGTTGGTCCCCAGACAAAGGGTGTAGTGGGAATCACTATGGGAACTGAAGGAGATTCTGACTTAGACAGAACCCTTACACAGGCAGTCTTGATCTGTGATGGGGACATTGATTTGTCCCTGACTGTGAGCCCCAGTAACCTGGGCAAGTACAGACAGACTCCTTTAATTAATGACAAAGTGGCTCAAGCCTACAGGGACACATGTGCCAGTGTCACTATGGTGACACCAGGCTTTGTGGACCCTGGACAGTACATACCAGGTGAGAACTACCTGGTGACCAATGCCAGCAATGCCACTACTTCACACAGTGTGGCAGTTGTTAACTTCTCATGGGGAGGGGTAACTGGCCTCAAAAGGGTTGTGGTTAGTGCAGACCTCCCAGTAGAATGTTTGTTGGGCAATGACCTAGAGAGTTCTCTATGGTCAGAAGTGGAGTACAGGACTCATGCAGAGATGTTAGGTATATCATCACATGTCCTTGCTGTGACCAGGTCACAGGCCAAAAAGTGCCTCACTGAACCACAGGTCTTGGATCCTGGAACAATGGACCAAGCACCTACCAAGAAGAAGAACAGGAGGGTCAAGGCTGTGCCTTCCCCCCTGCCTCAGAGTGATGATCAGCCTTCCCAGGAAGCTGATCTAGAGGACCCTGAAGGAACTGTCCCTGAAGAGCTTGAACCTGATCAGGTTGAGTTTCTGGGGACAGGGGGACCTTCAAGGGCTGACTTGAGGCAGGCTCAGTTATCCTGTCCCTCTCTTGAACCCCTCAGACAGCTGGCTGCTGCTGAGGCTGCTGGGAATGCTCAAGGTACCCATAAAGTGTATTGGGATGAAGGGCTCCTTTATTCAGAGGCTAGAGACCCCAAGCCTGGTACAACCAGGAGGTTGGTTATACCTCTGCAATTTAGGGGCTTCCTTCTTACCTTGGCCCATGACATTCCTTTAGCAGGACACTTAGGCCAGAACAAGACTTGGGACAGGCTTGTCCCTCACTTTCACTGGCCTCATATGAATGAAGATACAAAGGAGTTTTGTCGCTCCTGTGTTACCTGCCAAGCCAGTGGCAAATCAGGTGGCACAACAAAGGCCCCCCTGATACCACTACCTGTGGTGGGGGTTCCCTTTGAAAGAGTGGGAATAGACATAGTGGGTCCCATGGATCCTCCCACTGCATCTGGGCACAGATTTATACTGGTGGTAGTGGATCATGCCACCAGGTATCCAGAGGCAATTCCCCTTAGGACCACTACAGCTCCTGTTGTGGCCAGGGCCCTGCTGGGAGTATTCTCCAGAGTGGGGTTTCCTAAGGAGGTAGTATCTGACAGAGGTACCAACTTTATGTCTGGATACTTAACAGCTATGTGGAAGGAATGTGGTGTCAACTACAAGTTCACCACCCCTTATCACCCACAATGCAATGGGCTTGTTGAGAGATTCAACAAGACCCTAAAGGGTATGATCAAAGGATTACCTGAAAAGCTCAGGCGAAGATGGGACATCCTTCTACCCTGCCTTCTGTTTGCTTACAGAGAGGTCCCACAAAAAGGAGTTGGCTACAGCCCCTTTGAATTGTTGTTTGGGCACCCTGTGAGAGGCCCACTGTGTTTGGTGAAGGAAGGATGGGAGTTACCTCTCAAAAAGCCTAAGCTAGACATAGTGGACTATGTACTTGGTCTCCGCTCCAGGATGGCTGAGTATATGGAGAAGGCATCTAAAAACCTTGAGGCAAGCCAGGCCTTACAGAAAGCTTGGCATGACCAAAAGGCTGTCTTGGTTGAGTATCAGCCAGGACAGAAGGTATGGGTGTTGGAGCCAGTGGCCCCAGCAGCACTCCAAGACAAATGGTCTGGACCCCATACAATCCTGGAAAAGAAGGGAGAGGTCACCTACTTGGTGGACCTAGGAACTCCCAGGAGTCCCCACAGGGTACTCCATGTTAACAGGCTTAAAGCATATGTTGACAGGGCAGACATGGGCTTGCTCATGGCTACAGATGAGGGACAGGAGGAAGAGAGTGACCCTCTCCCAGACCTGTTGTCTCAGAACCCTGAAGATGGCTCAGTTGAAGGAGTGACCCTTGGAGGCAACCTCACTGCCCATCAGCAGACTGAATGTAGACAGGTTCTACAATCATTTTCACATATGTTTTCCTTGATACCTAGTCAAACTGACTGGTGTACCCATGTTGTGGACACTGGTGACAGTCTGCCTGTAAAGAACAAACTTTACAGACAACCTGACCACGTCAGGGACTGTATAAAGGCTGAGGTACATAAAATGCTGGAATTAGGTGTCATTGAACCCTCAGAGAGCCCCTGGGCTAGCCCAGTGGTTCTGGTCCCCAAACCTCACACCAAAGATGGCAAGAGAGAGATGAGGTTCTGTGTGGACTACAGAGGACTCAATGCTGTCACCAGGACAGATGCACACCCTATTCCAAGGGCAGATGAGCTCATAGACAAACTAGCTTCTGCAAAGTTTTTGAGCACATTTGACTTGACAGCTGGCTATTGGCAAATCAGGTTAGCTGAGGAGTCTAAGGCCAAAACAGCATTCTCAACCCCAGGTGGGCATTATCAGTTTGTGGTGATGCCCTTTGGTCTGAAGAATGCACCTGCCACCTTCCAAAGGCTGGTGAACCAAGTCCTTACTGGGTTGGATGACTTTTGCGCAGCATATCTTGATGACATTGCTGTCTTTAGTTCCACCTGGGAGGATCACCTGATCCACCTGAAGAAGGCTCTTGAGGCTCTGCAAAGGGCAGGCCTCACTATCAAGGCTACTAAGTGCCAGATAGGGCAGAGTAAGGTTGTGTATTTGGGCCACCTTGTAGGTGGAGGCCAAGTTCAACCACTGGAGAGTAAGATACAATCCATCAAGGACTGGTCCCCTCCAACCACCCAGACTCAAGTTCGAGCTTTCTTGGGCTTGACTGGGTATTACAGGAAGTTTGTTAAGAACTATGGGTCCATTGTGACTCCTCTTAATGATCTGACATCCAAGAAGATGCCCAAAAAGGTTCAGTGGACAGTAAGCTGTCAAAAGGCATTTGATGACCTGAAGGAGGCCATGTGCTCTGCACCTATCCTGAAAAGTCCTGACTACTCCAAAGAGTTTATTGTCCAAACAGATGCTTCTGAGTTGGGTGTGGGAGCTGTGCTGTCACAACTTAATGTAGATGGTCAAGACCAACCCATTGCTTTTATTAGCAGAAGGTTGACCCCCAGAGAGAAGAATTGGTCAGCTATTGAGAGGGAGGCCTTTGCTGTGGTGTGGGCCCTGAAGAAGCTGAGGCCATACTTGTTTGGCACTCACTTCAAGATTCAGACCGACCATAAGCCCCTCTTGTGGCTAAATCAGATGAAGGGTGAAAACCCCAAACTGCTTAGGTGGTCCATTTCCCTACAGGGGATGGACTTTACAGTGGAGCACCGGCCAGGTACTGACCATGGGAATGCAGATGGTCTCTCCAGGTACTTCCACTTAGGACATGAAGACGAGACTGGTCAAGGCTAGTTTAATGTCCCAGCGTTTGGGGGGGGGTTGTGTAGGAGAGTAGGGTCTGCTATCCTATGGTCACCCCAAATTTTTGCTTTTTGCTTCACTGGTTTTTGACATATTGAGGCTGTGGGCCTGCCAATCAGACCCCCAGCCTGCTGTTCTCTCTACTAAATTAAAACTATGCACCCTAGGTGCATAACCAATTGGAAGTGGATCACCCTGTCAGCCCCTGTACCAGTGTACACTAGGTACCCAGGGCATTGGTGTACCCAAGGCCTGCCAGGGGCTGCAGCATGTATTATGCCACCCCAGGCTTGGCCTAACAATCTGACACAACTGGCTGATCACTCAGCTGGGGTAAGTTGGTGTAATCACCTCTTACTTAGGTGTAGTATACCTATACCTAACCTTAAATGGGACACCTGGTAACCTATAAGTCACTCCTATGGCAGGCCTTAACAATCCTGAAGGCAGAGTGCTTGGTTCCATGTGAGATGGTGCTCTGGCATGAGCTGAGCCTGTCTGCAGTGGTCGGAACAACTTCCTTCTACTGTTTCCAGATATCGTCATACCATATACTCTTAAGTGCATTATGAACCTCGCGGTTAAATGCTATCTTTGGTTTGGCTTTATCAAAACATGTCGAGTAAGGTGTCATACGAATTGGAATACTAACCCCTCGCCAATTCTGGCGACGGGGTTAGCATTCCACCCTTCTAGAGGGACACGACATGTACAGTACCTGAAACCCGGGTAAAATCAGACATAGCCTCAGCTCCACAAAATGGATGCTGCCACCACAGACACAAGTCTGCCCTCCTGCTGCTGGGAGTCCTTCCAGCTTGGGAGGTGTGGACAAAGGGTTTCCTGCCAGGGGAGGTGCGTGCACCACCCCAGACAGGATTTTGTGTATTGGTCAGGTGGGGCTTGAAAGAAACCAGACATGCCTGTGGCTCACAAGGAGCCTCGGTGCATATGCCAGTTCAAACCGGTCCTGGGGCACACCAGTCCCGGGCCTGGGGCGAGCTGGACAAAGGATTGGGGGTGTAACCACCCCCCTTCCTGGTCCCACCCATAGGGAGGGACCTAGCAGGTAGTCCGGCCCCTAGAATCCGCTTAAAGGTAGGAGCTGTGTCCTAAGACTTCAGACATCCTGGAATCAACTTAAAACTAAGAAGAAGACGGGAACTTCGACGCTCTGCTGCACAGAGGACTGAAGCCAATCTCCCCTGTGGTCAGGGAGTGACCACCTTGCTAACGCAAGCACCATCCAGCGAATCACCGTCTGCTTTGCCGCCGCCTCCCGCCGGAGCCCGAGCCCAGAGACTGACAAGACCTGGACCCCCAGACCTCTCACCGCCCGATCCACAGTCCCTGCAAAGAGGAGACCCGTGGAGGCACCGAGACACGTGGAGCCAGCCATCTTGGAACGACTACGACAAGCTGACCAGTGCAACAACCGAGGCTCCCTCCAAGTTGTGCTTTGGGTCCTGAGAAGCCCAACCCTCGAGCAGCATCTGCACCAAAGGTGAGCCCTCCAGCATCTCCACGATCTGCGTGGGGCCCTTCTGCATTTTGCCACTCGACGCGCCTAACCGGTTGCTGGCCCGCTGGCTAGTGGCCATCTTGGCGACGAAATCTACGACAAACACCGCTGGTCTGGTTGCTCCAGACTGGCCCTTGCTCCCCTCCAAAGGAGCAATCCATCTGACCTTGCTGGTCAGAACCAACAGCTGATTTCCGAATCCTCCTGCAATTGCTTTTGCCAAGGCTTGTTTGCTTCGATCAAGTCGCCGACACCGCCGACAGCGAGAGCCTGCGTGGGACAGCTCGTGAGCCGACTCCTGGACGTCGTCGACCTTCAGGGACCACGTGGCTGCGGAGACAAGCTACCCCTCATCACCTGTTTGCACCCGACATCGCCTGGTACCCACCTGGTGCCACGCTGGTCACTGGCTAGTGACTGTGAACACTGTCCCCTCTGCTTACAGGTCTTCAACATCTCCGATCCACTCTTGGATCCACTGCATCTCTTCCCGACCGACCGCCTGCAGCATCTTTGTCCCAGGCTCAACGGAACAGATAGAAGAAACCCGACGCACTTTGAGGCCTATGCACCCGCTTCCTGTGGGTGAGGTAAAGCTGGTACTCCGGTGCCCATGTGTAGTAATACATCTCTAGTGCCTGTGTTCCAAATCTTAAGTTCCTAGGTCATCCGGAAGATTCCTTTTGCAGTAACTTTGTACTTTTTACGCACCCATTGAAACCTATGGGAGCACGCGTGTGACTATTTGCTCTGCACACGCCACCCGTGGACCTCCTGGTCACTAACTGACGTTAGCTCCTTGTAGGCCCAGCGATTCTAGAGGCCCTAGGCCTTTTCCCTTTTCTGTTCGTGGTACTTATACCACTATTTTAGTATATGGTTTGAGTGGCCACCAGGGCCTATCCATATAAAGTGCAACTTCTGTGTATTCTACTGTAATCTTGTTTGACGATTTGTGCTCCTGTGCTCATAAAGAGACTAGGGGTTACTTTGAGAAATAAATACATATATATTTTGAATATATATCTGTGTGGTGTCCTTTCATTGGTATAAAAGGGGGTTGCATTTGGTAAAACAGCTGGCTTAACACGCATCACGAGTTTAGCCTCAAAGACTGCTTAGCCTACGCTACCACTAGGGCAGCTAGTCCAAAAAGGTTGACTTACAACCACACCATAAGGGTTGCTTGGCATGGTACAAGGTGGTCACTAGAACTAGTGAACAGCATATACCAGGCCAACTTCTCACAAATACCAACCAAGCCAACCTGAAATTAGTAAAAGCAACCCCTGATGCAGTGTTCGCTGAAGTGGATACAAGCAATATAGCACCAACAGGTCAAACAAACACAGTAAAGGAAAAAGAAATTAAATTGGAAAAAAAGATGAAAATGGAACAGAGTAAGTGGTGGGAGTCGCGGTCCCTACAAAGATACATTGATGTAGGTAGAATCCCCTGTGGCTTACGTATATTAATAGCGCCAAGGTATGAAAAAACGAACTCTAATATGATGCGAGAATGGGCCGAGAGCAAACCTCGAATCATCCAGAAGATTAGTACTCCTCCTAATCAAGTATGCAGATATAGATCGCGCTGCACTCCTCGAGTAAATTGACAAATTAAATGAGGGATTGGAAAGTATGGGACAAGCAGATGAAAAGGAAAAATCGCAAAGTGAAATGATAATACGTTTATAAAAAGAGGAATAGAAAATCAAGCAAAGCAAAATTTTCAAATTTCACCGTGATAAAACCGATTACGAGCTGGGGCAAATTGTCACTTTCGCTAAGAAATATGAAGGGCTACGTACAGCTAAGCATAAAGCCCTAGAGGAACAAAGAATCAGGGGTTCCAAAAGTGGAGACGCAGGATAAAACACATCCCAATCGAAACTTAGCTCAGCGGTCAACAGTGATTCTGAGCAAGAAACCAGAAATATGAGCAAGGTACAACAACCTCAGAAAAGAACATTGGAAGAGAAGCTCAATTCTTTATGGTATGACAGAAGACAAACTCTCCGACCCAGAGGACAGAAAACCAACATAGAACAAACAGAAACAATGGGCGGAGACAAAGGAGAAAAGCGCACAGGATACGCTACCAGACCGAAGAAGTCAAATGTTGGACGCTGGAAAAACAAGTAAGCGGGGACGAATTAACCATTATGAATCTTGCTAAAATATCATTGACTAATGAGGAAAAACAAATCTTAAGCTTAGGACTGTCATACTGCCTTACCAATACTTTCAACTATGCAAAAATGAGGCTGAATATATATAAAGGTGTGCGAAAATTAAAATTTAAATAATTACACATACTGGCAAATAAGGACATCAACAAGCAGAAACAGATTTTAGCGGAAGCAATGCCAAGGGTTTTAACATCCAATTTGACCCAATCTGATCTACCATTAATTAGCACTCTGCAAGAATTAAGGGACCAGGAAAGAGACACCTCAGAAATAAGAGACAACACAGAAGGATCAGTTCTGAGGAATACGACGACAACAGTTAAGTAAGCAAAATAACACCCTTTAAACCGAAATCCACATTTAATGCAGTCTCTGTGAGGGATTCAATTGATGTATTTCATGAGCAGGTGGTTGAGCAAATCAAGCAACTAAATCACAAGGTGCAAAACTCGAAAAACATGGAAAACTGGAGAGAAAGGAAATATTGAGAGCTCATGAAAAAACTGAATGAAAACAACAAAATAGTGATACGGAACTCGGACAAGGGTGGAAACATTGTCATCTGGAGTAAGGATGAATATACAAAAGAGGCATATGCACAACTAAATGATAGAACATTTTATTTAAAAATGAGTGTCTCCAATTTGAAATTGATTTATACTGAATTTTATCATAAATTACAGGCACGGAAATTAGATGGATTGATTACAACAGCTGAGTATACATTTTTAAAGCAAGATAATCCCGTGATACCAACAATTCTATTTTATTCTCAAAATCCACAAGGATCCAGACAAACCTCCAGGCAGACCAATCATTTCTGCCCGTAATAGCCTTTTGGAGCATACATCCCAATATGCGGATTATTTTTTACAAGACCACATGAAAACTTTACCCTCCTATGTAAAAGACACTAGTGATTTTTTAAGAAAACTGATGAAAATCACATGGTAGAGTAACTATTGCTTAATAGCCCTAGATGCAACATCCCTATACGCCAGTATCCAACATGTAGATGGTGTTAAAGCAATTTTTTGAGAAAAAAACAGGACATTTAAAAGAACATAACAGAATGTTAATTGACATGATTTCTTTCTGTTTAAACAATAATGCAGACATGGGGAGTTGCCATGGGGGCCAGCTTCTCCCCCAGCTATGCATGCCTACACATGGGGCTGTGAGAGGAGCTGGTCCTCAGGGTAGAACTACTTGCAGCAAAACATAAAAGCATGTTTAAGGTTCATCGATGATTTATTTGTTATCTGGGAGTACACAATTGAACAGGCCAGGGAGTTGGTACAAGTCATCAATAATAATGAGTGTAATCTACACTTTACAGCAACAATCAGCAAAGTAACAGTGGATTTTTTAAATACACAGATTTAAATTAAAGATGACAGAATAGAGATCAGGTTGTTTCGTAAGGTCTGTCAAGGTATCACAGGGTAAATCATCCCCCGGGGCAGGATTGTATTCCATGCTTGTGTCAGGTGTGTGGAGTCTGACCTCCCACTTAACCCCTTCAGCGCGGCGTGGATTACCGCGCCGTGCTGAAGGTTCGTTGCGCGGGCGGGGCCGTGACGGAGCGGTTCCGTCATCCGCACAGCGCGACCGATGCGCATGACGGAACCGCTCCGTCATGCGCATCGAAAGGGTTAATTCTGATCATTTTAATTTCAGCTTCCACCTATCTAATGGTTTCTGATTTTCATCCTGCAACCATGCCAGTCATGGATGATCACCACCACTTGGATGTCTGTCATTTGGACAATTATAGTAAAAGACCAATGAAATTACGTACCACCTCGGTTGTCTTGAGTTTCATCATTTCTTACTGTGAACAGTCTTCTAGTTTGAGACATGACTATACCACTTGGAAGAACAATGCACCTTCTCTACATCTAGGACAGTTGTTGGGTCCTAAAGAGTTGATACGGTGCAGGTTTCTGTGGTACAGTGTTATCTCGTATAGGTAGTGAAACTGTACATATTTGAATCGTGAATATCTGAATACTTTCCCTGGGAATCCCCAAGTCCAATGAACTACTAAGAGTGCAATGTTGATTGTACTTTTTCCTATTTTAAAAAACGTATCTTTCATGCATCAAAACTCATCTACAATGTTGCTTCTTGTGTTTACCTGAAACAACATAACTTGCGATTCCACTACCCGAGAGTCATTCTGCCCAATATTACTAGTACACACCACTTGAGTTTTCCCCTGATTCAACTTATAACCTGATGAAGCCCCAAATGCCTTTGTTGCTTCCTCAATCCCCACCAAAGCTTGTTGAGGGTCTGTTGTAATAATTGTTACATCATCTGATTATGCTAGTACCTTATATTCCACCTGTCCTACAGATATCGGATTAATCTGCCTGTTCCTTTTCAGCATTGTAATCAAAGGGCCAATGTATAAGGCAAAAAGAAGTGGTGAGCATAGACGGCCTTGTCTTGTCTTGTCCTCCTGGAAATACAGACCTCTTCAGATTATATCCCAGAATCCGTAATTTGGCCCTGGGGACAGAATATAGTGATTTAATAGCTCTAATAAACCCCGGGCCAAAATCGTATCTCTCTAACACTGCCTACAAAAGGTCCATCACACCCGGTCAAATGCCTTTTCGGCATCTAATAAGATCAAGCCCATTATTCCTGTGTGTCTTCACCAATGTCCAATAAAGTTATCACTTTTTTAATATGATCGACTGTCCCATAGCTGGCAATACACCCTTGTTGTCAAGACGATACTGGTGCAGCAATTATGCTACCAAACCGATTTGCCAAGATTTTAGAATAACTTTTTGAGTCACAATTAATTAATGTTATCGGTCTGTAGGACCCTGGATTCAGCAGGGGCTTATTTTTTTTCCTTAAATACGATTATATGTGTTGCCCCTGGTGGGCCACTTTCAAATTATCCAACTTACAGCCTCATGCATCAAGCCAAAATCCAGTCGGTAAAATACCGAATCGCTAATAACACCTGTTAGCGAGTTAAAAAAAACGAATCCCAATGCATCAACCAAATGCAAAAATCGGAATTTAAGGAATCAGTAAATAGCGATTCCTTAAATTGCGATTGCATTTAAGGAATCCCAAATTGAGATTCCTTAAATGCAATGCATTAAAGTTAAAAAATTAGCGATTTCGCTAATAGGGGGAGCAAATTACCATGAAGTTGAACTTCATGGTAATTTGCAAAAACTTTGAAAAATGCACTTTTGTGCATTTTTCTAAGTTTCATGTTGCGCACACACATGCCCTTAGAGCATGTGTGTGTGCAACATATGTGCACAGAACAATTTCAGGGGTGCAATAGGGTGTCATTTGGACACCCTTGCACCCTTGAAATTGCATGAGCAATTTGCGAGTACCTACTGGTACTCGCAATTTGCTCATGCAATCTCCAAGTCATTCCTATGGGCCTGGAGGCCCATAGGAATGAATGGGATGGCTTTCCTTAATTGCTACCCGCTATTTGCGACTAGCACTTAAGGAATTTTAAGGAATCGCTATTTTTATAGCGATTCCTACATGCATAGGCTTTTGCAATTCCTTAATTGCGATTCCTTAAAAATCGCTATTAAGGAATCGCAAAAGTCTTTTTTGATGCATGTGCCAGTTAGTATAAAAAGAAAATCACTTCATAAGGGCCATTGCTTCTCTATTTCATGTAAACATTAATATTTTATACCCAGGCTCCAAAGACTGCAATGGATCCTGCACAGGGGCATGGAATTATTCTTTTGACTGTAGTCATGAATACACAATCCATAGTAGAGCGCAATATGCCTTTAAAACTGCACACTGCCACCCATCCTTCGGAGAGTGCATGACACCTGAACAAGTGCCAAATCAAACTACCGTTTAGAAAGCAGAACAGTCCAGTTGTGGCCCGTGCAGGTGAAAGCGGTAGGGCAGTGGGGCGGGGTTGGGGAGAGATTTTACAGGCGACCACGAGGGAAAATTAAATAAGTAATTAATTTTCCCCCGTTGTTGTCTGTCGAAATCCCCTGCACCTGGCCCCATCGCCCCACTGCTCTTACCTGCACGGGCCGTGGCTGGAACAGTCACTTGACCCTGCACAATAACTCACAAGCCTTCACAACACCAGTGGCGTAACGAAAGTTCAAGGGGCCCCCCTGCAATATACATGGAGGGTCCCCCCTCCAGATTTATTCCGGAGAGCTCAGGCATAAGTACTATGCCGAGGGGGCCCCCTGCAGCTCAGGGCCCCCCGCACCGCGGGGGATGCGGGGACCTGTGTTACGCTCCTGCACAACACCATAGCCAAGTCACTGGGTGCGTCAGTTTAACACCCGTCACTGAGCTCACTGGCTGCTTTGCCAATCACCAATACCTACCAGCACCTCTGCACCCACGAGCACACCCCCAGCTCTGACCACATGGCCCAAATGATAACCAGAGTCAAACACTACCTCTTCCAGCTTCCCAAACCAGCTGATTCCAGCCGCTGCACATTCCACCTGTGCTTTCTCTGCACTCTGCCCATGTTGTGCTGTAACTGCAGTGGAATTAAGTGGATTTTACGTCATCAGTCTAAGGGCATTTCAGAATAATGGCATAGAGGTAGAATGTGGCATCGAACTGATAGCCATCACAGTGTATAATAGACGTCAAATGCTATCATTTACTGTTACAATGTTCAGAATTATTCACAGCCTTATGCAACACCTCCGTTGCTACCACAACACAGCTTCTACAAGCCTCAAAACGGAGACATGAGTCCTAGACCTGGAGCAGGGAGACAATACGTTTGTGAAAGCAAAATGTAAACTCGCCAATTAATTGTGATTGTATCAAGATGATTCCGTGCTCATAAAATATGAAGTTTGTTTCTTTCATCGTATTTCCTTTAAAATGATTTAATTTGATGCCTTAGAATGAATATACTTGGTTGTGTGCTCACGGACACTGACCTAAGGGCTAGTGTACAAAGCTCTTTTGCTGTCGTAGAGCAGGCAAGTGGCAAAATCACATGACTTGCAACCGGAAGAGGGCTTGTCACGATGTGAAAAAGCCTTTTTATAAGTCAGAAAAGTCTTTTGGACTCGTAAAGGGACTTTGGTAACCCTTCAATATCAAAAATAGGAGGGGCGTGAAAGGGGTGTGCCCCTCCTATTTGTGATTCTGAAAGGCATTAATGTATCAATTGTTTGTGGCCACACATGCGGTTGGAAACCAATGATTAGTTACGAACCCCAAGTTAGAGTGGAAACTAATTCTCAAAGGAGACGCTCTCCCTGTGGGACAGCTCCTCTTTGGAAATTGTGCTGCAGCCTCAAGGGAAGCAGGTCACTGGTGCAGTCGAACATCAGTTTAGCTGTGTTTGCCTGTTAGTGACTAACCTGCCCTAGATGGTAAAGTAACACCTTGAAGAAACAGTGAAGGGGAACAGCCATTACAATGCGGTTTATACCACGTGCAGCTTTTACATCGCATGCGTTACAACGCATGCGATGTTACAACGCAATGCCATTACAACGCAAGTCTTTACATAGACTTGCGCTAGATGGCGTGCTAACATTACAAATAGTGTAGTTTACTATCCCAACACCTTCCCTACTGTTACGTGGACTGGAGTTGGAATAGTAAATTACACTTTTCTAATGTTAGCACGCCATCTAGTGCAAGTCGATGTAAAGACTTGCGTTGTAATGGCATAGCGTTGTAACATCGCATGCGTTGTAGCTGCACGCGTTGTAATAACACGCGTTGTAATGTCATACATCCAACAGTGAACATACCATAGCAATCCTCTGTGTACAGTGAGGACTAGAGGTGACTGGTGGCTTCCTTGAGATGGATACTGTCTGACAGAGAACATGTGGTGGGGGGCGCGCCTATGTTGTACATCAGAGTACATTTTTTAGGTATTTTGCACGTAAGATGTGCATAACGCCTATTTTTAAACTAGATCAGTCATTTACAATAAAGTATCAAAGTTTCTGTTAGCATCCAGGATAAATGCAGTACTTGAGCGAATAAACCATCTCACTAAGTGGTCTGTTTTCTTGTAATACAAACAAGATAGTTCAGGACAGGTTACTTTTCCTAAAGTCTTCTGGGTACTGTAAGTGGAAGTGTTTGCAATCAGGTACGAGGTCAATAGAAACTCCCAAAACCAGTTTTGCACATTCCTTGTCACCTCTTCTTGCAAGTTGTGATAGAGATGAATGGCGGCTTTGATCAGAGTTGGACGTTGTTACTTTATTTTGCTGTATATTTGCTGCACACACCTTCCTGGTGGCAGACAGGCACTTGGCAATCTAGAAATCTCCAGGGGACATTTTGACAACCCCCTTAAATATCCACAAGACCCGGTATCACTCAGGACATGGTTTATTTGTTTCGTGTATTTGGCTTTCTAGGAGCACTCCAATGAAATGAAGTGGAGAGTTGCAAATTTTGGCTTAGGTTCTCCTAAAAAGCCCCATTTTTGGCTAAGTGTTGCAAACTCAACAGCACATGCATATCAAGTTACACATTTATTGTTCAGCCTACACCAACACAACACATAATTGCGACAAATCGCCTGAAAACATCACATGCACAACACCTAACTACATAGGCCCTCATTCTGAGTTGAACCAGAAAACGTGGTGATAGTGTTTAATCTCACCGATTCTGGGTGGTACCACCCGACTATTCACCTCATCACAAGTTTGGCCGGGAATCGAAAATAACAGAAAGACAATGAAATTAAAAGTTAATTTGTTCAAAGCCATTTCTCCCTTCAGTTTCTACCTGCTTTAAGCACGTGGGAAATGTGGTCAGAAAAGAAGGTGGCTTTAGCAAGTGCCATTAAAACTTTTCAATGTACGGAGTGATCATTTAATGGAAAATCTAAGGAATTAACACTCCTCAAAACTCTGAAATAAGGATATAGTTGACTAAATGTGTACATTATAACAGCACACCCAGAATCTCTCACCAACATCAATATCACTGAAGAGAACAAGCTTTCTTCAAGATACTAAACCCAAATGCACACAACATTGCAACAAAGCCCTATCATTGGCAATGGTTAATGAAGTCTGATAAATGTAACAGCCACACTCAGTTGAGCAATAGACAGATAGGTAGACCAACAGAAAGAAACAAAGTGCAAAGTCCTGTGCCACACCCACCCATACACTAAACAGGTCAAGAACAGTATTTAGTTTGCACTATTAATTATAATTAGCTCCAAGATTAGACCGCTGGGAGTTGGCGGGCCACACACAATGCTTCTTATTGGGCTGCAGCTTCCATTTTAAGCAGGGAGTCAGCGTTCTATGACTGACTGCTTCTCTCCGGTCCGCGTGAGCCCTGTCCTGGCGGGCTCTGACTTGGCGCCTCAATGGCTGCTTACCTCATGTTGAGGTAGAACCTGAACACTGTGCTGTAGGCGCAGAGCTTTCTATACATGCCGGCTCCACGCGTTACCTTGAAGAAAGCAAGCTCGATCAGCCACAGAGGAAAAGTAAGCAAACATGTTTCCCTACGCCTGTTATTTGAATGAGCTTGTTTGTTTAAAGACAAGGTGTGCAAAATATTGCAAAACGCTGGCAACTATCATCACCATCTAACACGCCTAATAGAAAATTACATGAGAGTCTAGTCATTGTTAAAGCTACACCCTGTCTTCATGAGCACTTCAATTACCTACTGATTAGGCCTTGCTTAGAGAGAGCTCTATCTGTTTTGCCAGCCTCATGTAATCAGAATAGTTCAAAGTAATAAAACAAACAAGTATACATGGATAGATAGGCCTCTTAATCCATTGGACTGTTTAACTGTCAATCACATTTTTCTCCCACCCGCAGCATCAAGAATGTGGCAATGGGAGAGCTGACTTCAGTAGTCGACTTACTTGCGCTGTGAGTGACAGCATTTTGCCACTCACATGTGCAAATCCCCCTAAATATAACTGCAATTCAGTGCGAGGATTGGTGAGCCAATACATTACTTTGCCAATGCTTTTTTCTCTCCGTCATTCTTTCTTTTTCCTGTTATAGGTCTCGCACCTAGCGGTGCAGTGCGCAGCCCTGCTCGCGCAGCGAGAGACTTTTTGTAGGGGTTTGGAAATGGACCTAGGAATCCGTGTGCTTTTCCTTTTGGCCCACGCTATTGGCCTTGGCGTGCGTCTTTTTATGAAAGACAGCATGCAATTGGCCAAAGGCGAGCGCATTGCTCCGCCCATGGCCTATTGGTGTTTATTACGCGCATTGCTGACATGTGTTTTCAATTATCGTACCAAGACACGGGCGCGATAATTGAAAATACATGTCTCGCTGTGGCGCGCGCGCACCACTCGTTTGTTTTTCAATAAGCGATCGCTTTCACTGCCGCTTGTTTGTTTTTTATTAGTTCCCTTAGTAACATTAAATTTGCGACTTTGAGCTTGAACTCCCCTCTGGAACCGTGAGCACCGTTTTGAACATTAAGATTACATTTACGGGACCTTACTTGAAGGCAGTGTTTCAACGATTTTTTTAATAGCTATCACGTGTAGGCTTCATACTATACATTTGATGTTTTAAACGTTGTCAATAGCAGTGTTCTGGTACCTATTTAACTGACCCGTTCTGACTCAAAGAAGGCATGTGTACTAGCAGTCCTGCTTGTGTTGGAGTGCAGTATTGGAGCAGGGTGGCAACAGCACTTACATCAGTTTGTAGGAAAGGGTAATAATCATGTTGCTTGTTGCATACTTCAATTTGTAATCCTAAACCTGAAAAACATATTGCGTGACTTGAAAATGGAGCCCACTGGGGACAAATGTCCAACCATTGTGATGACAAGATTGCTGTGTGCGAAACAAGAAGCTCTTTGTAGTCTGTCGTCTTTCATGGAGCTCTTTTTACCTGCCATTTCATGTCCCCCTTGGAGAAGCAGCTACAGAACCGGCAGCTTCTGCACCCGCTCAGGAACGAAGCCGGCTCGTGCTCTCCGGGCACAGGGGCTAAGATAAAACAAAGCTGAAGACACGCAATGGCGTGCCCAGGCCCGATGCACCGGGGAGGTGCTGGTCCTAGTCCTAACCTGCGGTCTTAACTTTGTTGACCTAATAGGCCACCAACAACTGTATACACGGCTGCCAAGCCCCCCCCCACTATCCTGTTTTTTGTTGCATTCTGCCTGTCCCTGTTTTTACTTGCTTTCTGCCCATTGCAGTTTTTTTTCCCCGTTGCATTTGGCTCATCTTTGTTTTTATTTTTTTTCTGTCCGTTGCGGTTTTTACTTGCTTTCCACCCGTCGCTGCTTGATTACATTGTAATTGTAGTCATGTGGCCATATCATTTGGTAACATTATACGGCATTGCAGTATCATCCTAGCATGTTTCCTCTCAGTGCTGTGTGGCGGGTGCGTGAGGGGCGTTGCAAGGAGGCAGAGCTGTATTTCTAAGCACCATATGCTCTATAGTAGCCGGTTTATGACCATGGAGCGTTACAAATTATTGGCATGACTGAAGAGCAAGGGTATTAATTCTGTTTTATTGAGTTTCCTGTATGCACACATGCTTTGGAGCATCGTGTTTATGGGCTGGTAACTAAAATGTACATCCTCGCTGTGCCTTTCCCTATCTCCATTTTAGGATTAAAAGGTTAATGCCGCTGCTCCAATATTTCCAAAAGGCTTTTTTTCAGACCCGCCGTCTGCATTGTGGAGTTTCTTTTCGAAGTCAGACGTCACCAAAATTCCATATGTCTTCCGTGTTAAATATTTTGCCCAAATAAGTGAATCAGGGTAATTTATCTGATTATGAAGGTTGCAGGGAGAAAGTCAACACCATCCGCCCCCATCTTTTTTTTTTTTTACATTTTCAATCCATAACCAATATCGCTATTAATACCTTATAGATATACTTTGACACAGAACATAAAATATCCCCCCCAAAAATATACTATACAGAGAGCAGTGGCCATCAATTCACATCTCAAATTACCACAGAAAAATAAGAATATCACAAAAGAGGGTACAAGAGACGGGCACCATAACAACAAGCATTTGCAATGCATAGGTCTCGCAGTTACAAGAGTTTCAGCCATTGGCATTGTAAATAACAATGCCTTTTATTTATGTTTTAAAAATGAAAAAAAAAAGGCATTATTTGCAATGTCATTAGCTCAAACTCGCGTAAATGCGAGACCTATTGCATTGCAAATGCTTGTTTTTTTAGTCTTCTTTGTGTGTTTAAACTATGTCTTCAGGTAACAAATATTCAAAACCAATACTACATTTTTTTTTGTGTCAATAGGAATTATATTTCCATGTGATGTGCATGAAATCTAAAAAGGGAATCATTCCTGTTCAACCAGCCAGCAAGTACCTTTACAGTTTTTATTTTTATTTGGTTTTTTTGCAGAGTTTTACATAGCGGGAACTTGACCTGAATCCAATCAGGTATCAGAGCGCTTTACATAGCACCAGTTACATAACATGAGAACATTCATTTTTAGGTCTCGCTGGCGTTGCAGCGCGAAGCACTGCCGCCAACGAGACTTATTGTTGCCGTGATGCCTCTCAAGGGAGACAGACCGGGGCACGCGCAGCGATCGGGGTCTGTGGACGCGCTTCTGCGACCGACGTGCTTGCGCAGAAGCACTCGCCCCCAAGCACGCGCGCGCCACGCTCCGCCGGGCTTGTCTTGTTAATGCTAAGCAGCCATAATATGCGTTAGCTTGAATAAATGATGCGTGCTTCTTCCGACTTCGTTGCTCTTCTGGTTCTGCTGAAAGCGACATGGACAAATTCACTAGCTGTGATCAAGGGACCGTTGACGTCTTCGCAATACAGACAGTGGCTTATTTGTCTCTGAGCATAAGCGGTCTGTCCTCGGAGGTAGATGAACCTTTCATGTCGCATGAACATTCCAGCCGATCACCCTCTTGCAAAATCCTCAACTAGAAGTGGAAAAGTGAAATTCTTACAGCAGTTGCAGCCTTCGTGAATGTTGCAAAACTGCATACCTAAAGAGGTTGACTGGAGACCGAAGTCACTATGCACTGATCTTCAACAGGACCTGCTTCTGATTTTACAAATCTCCAGCAGGTGCTTTCTCACTTTAACTACAGTACATTTTTTGTCTTCATATACAGCAAGTGGCTAATTTCATAAGCTTGCAACATACATGAAAGGCCGTTTTGCATTGATGGATACCAGTGAACTCCCCAGCATTGCATAACATGTAATGCTCTCTTTTACAGTGTCCGAAAGGAGGGTGTGCTAGCAATTGTCTTGCATTGCACAATGTCTATACATCGCCCGAGCACACTGCAGTAAATTCAGTCTCCCGTGACGCCCATTAAATTGGCTCAGGAGGACCAAGGAACATAGTTGAATTGAATGCACGTTTTTAAACGAAATCAACTTTTCTCTGCTCCTCCCCCAAGGATATATGCCCAGCCATCTTAGGATCACCATAGCTTGCCGTCTCGCCTACAGAACCTTCAGTATCCCATTCCGCAAGGTCTTTTAATTACCTGTACTTTAGCATCCTCCGGGAAGTTTTGGGCTGCGGATTCCTTGGTGAAAAAATACAGGTTCCCTTCTAGGTTAGTTATTATGTAGCTGTGTGCTTGATTTAGCTAGTCTTTTCTCTACTCAGTAATTTATCTAGTCAAGGCCTTCAGGTTGGCTTCAACTGCCTAATTTGTGTTTTTGTCTTAAAACTGCTTTTCCAGGCATTTCTAGATTTTTAATATGACCCTCTTCCTCTTTGATCGTCCCAGCTTACCCTTTGAATCTTCAAAGTTGACCTGACATGATATGTTTCCATTTACCTTCCATTCAGTGTGATGAATACACCATGCTTTCCAACCTGGGAAAAATCGCAGGGTGCAATGTATTCAGTGTCCCAGTCTGGTTGACACGACAGGAAGCTCTTTGAAGTCATTTAATTCTCGAAGTCGTGCTTCAGGGTTTATGGACAAACATTTTCCAATCTGGGTAGGAACGTGCTCTGTCCCATCCAGTGCTCTCACCCATATGCCCAGCAGACTTTGTAATGTGGATAAGAGATCAGGCTGGCTCCTGTAATTTGGAATCCATTTCACCAGCGTCCAATCCTCTAAATAATGTCTTGACTGCATTCTACACTTACTAACCTGCAGGATATCCTTGTCACTGAAGTGTAAACGTTATGTATGTCTGTGCAGTGTTGTGACACTCAAACCTCTGTGCGCGTGCATTGCTTACTTGCGTGCTGGAAATCAATTGGTATGGGGGGGCATGTGGTGGCCAGATCTGATGACAACCAAGCACAAAGCCTACTTGTAAATGGTGTTTTTAGGGTTTGATGGCTCTTTTATTTTTTTTCCATTCTCTGTTAAGTGGAAGCAGATCCTGGTGCAAAGACTTGGAATTTAGAAGCGCCGCTTCCACCACAGTTGGAACTAGCATTGGCAATATGTCTTGCCTTAAATGAATGTTGTATGATAATGTATTTGTGTGGCACCTAAGAACTGTGGAATAATGTAGGTGAAAGGTCAGGTGACCGTTCCACTGCCAAGCCAGACCAAAAAATTCATGTAGGTTAGTGACTGACATTCTCCTATCTGAGCGACCACCAGAGAAAGGCAAACACCATAAATGACCAACTTATCTAAGACACTTTTACAGTATTGCAATGTCATGTGGGTGCCCCTTAAAGTTCACTCAGCCAGCTGGATAGATACAATTATCACAGCTGGTGGAGGGCAAGCACTCTTTTATGTGGAAGGACACAACTTCTGCCTAATCAAAACATGTACTACTGCCTCCCAACATGTGGGTGGAATCAAAGTTCCTCTCAACTCGCATAATTGTCTGGAAACAGCTGCGCTGTCGAACCAGACCATAAAAAGGCACAAATCCGCTCACAAATTTTTAATGCGCACCCAGTTGTTTGGCAGTGTGGACGGTTGTGCAGTGCTTACGGTTTGTGAGCTTCTCCCTGCACTACATATGACTGAGCAGAGATAATCGCACAAAATAGCAGAAAGTTGCCTATTTCTCTGCTTCGTCTACTTGGCACAGTCCAGTTTCGTTTCCCAAATGGGGGCGGGGTGGGGGCGGGGCAAATATCTCCTATTTTTATAATTTCTATTTTCTTTCATTCACCTCGTAGACTTCTGCGTCTGTGCACCCAGATGATATAACACCTTACTTTTCAAGTCTTGAGCAAATTATCGCTCAAATTATTTGTAATGTATGATGTCCTGCATATTAAATGGGTATCGGCATTGTCTCCAGATTTAGTATTGCAAAATATGCATGCATGGTTGCTGCGCCAATATGACCATTTCTCTAAAGGGACTGGAGTGGTAGTACTAGAATTTAAATGAGCGGTTCTGAACGATTGGTTCCAGGGACCCCTAAGCGTCCGCGTCTCCTGTTCAGGGCGACTGCTTAGAATTAAATACTATTTAAAGTATAAATGAATAAAAAAGCAAAATGTAGAACTGAAAGTTTTAAACTGTTCTGTAAAGGTGAAGGAATTTGAAATTGGAGGCTAAAATAAAGTTGCTGTCCTGAGGTTGATTGGTGAGAGCAGCGCAGTGCAAGGGCATCAAATGGATTATAGTATAGATGATGAGTGGCCTCAATTGCATTTAGAAATGTTGGGTTTTTTGATTTAGCGCAACAACCACCCAAGGGTATCAAAGCGCTATAGCCAGCCGGCCAGCGTTAAACTCTACCTATACGCCCACCAGAAAAAAGAGAAATTCAGAGATAGAGTATAGAGCCAGGTTTTAAGTGCTTTTCCGAAAGGCAGCACTCTGGAATAGCCCTAAGGCTTTGTGGAAGAGTTCCAGTGTCTGCTTGCAGCAATCGAGAGAGCTCGATCTCCCCACTTCTTATTTCGGGTCCTCGGCACATTAAGCAGGTTACGGTGTGTCGATCGGAGGCTTCTACCTGGAATGTGCAGGTGAAACATAGCTTTAATCCCCGCGGGACTGTGGAGAAAAAGGGCCTTATGAACTGTACATATTGTTTGAACATAATGTGCTTTCTGATGGGGAGAAAAGTTCCAACCTTCCCATTAAATGTAAAAAGTGTATTTTATTATCATATGTTTAAAAAATTCAAAGTATTTCCTAATTTGTTTGATTTAATGTGTGTGTCTGCATTTTTGTGAAATTTATTGTGGTTCAAATAATTGATATTGCTTAGTCTTGGGTCCCCGGCTACTAGTAATGACTCATTGGGCAGACACTCCAGGATTTCGCGATTTTGCGGTTTGCCGCGAAATCGGCACTTTTGTAAAAATGCCGCGATTTTTACAAAAGTGCCCGCGAAATTGTAGGAATGCAGGGAAAAGGTTAAGGTGGTACATTTTTAAGGTAATTGTAATTCTTCACTTGCCTGCATGGATTTTAGAATATTACAAGCAGTGAAAAATGTTTAGCATGCTGAATACATGACGATTTACCTCTCACCATGACGCAGCCTTTAGAGTAACCCTGGGTTTGCTTGATCTCCCCAAAACTGCCGCCCACTGTCTGTAACTGTTAAATAATGGCATAAATAGATTTAAGTAAAAAAAAATAAAAAAATGCGTTATATTTTAGCCCTTGAAAATAATGGAAGGCCCTGCCTTTTGTAGGTAGTTTAAAATCATCGACATTAATAGCAAATTTTAGGAAGTTTGCTTATTACAAAGAAAGCTTTGGTCACAAGCGAGATCCTGGCTCAGCAGCTGATGAAGATGCCACTGCGCTGTGAAGAGGCTGAAGACACCAAGGCCCATGGAGGTAGCTAGGCTTGGCAGTTGGTGATGGCGCAGTGACTCAATGAGGTAGCCAGGCCCCACGCTTGGCCGTTGGTGATTGCACAATGACTCAGTGAGGTAGCCAGGCTCGTTGCTTGGCAGTTGCTGATGGCACAATGATTCAGTGAGGTAGCCAGGCTCCTCGCGATGTGCCTGACCTTATCTGCCGTCAGGAAGGAAAGCAAATGACTCGAGACACAGAAAGCCTGACGCCTGGTTTGTAGGTTCTGGAATGCCATTTCCTATGGGATGCTTCCAGGACATCTTTGATGGGCTTCTCAGAACCTATACTAAAGCAAATGGAGGATTGCATTTCCAAGGGATAATAGCCTTCACTTGTGGGCTGCTTCCTCTGTTCCCTATCCCAGGTTGTCTATTCCAAAGTGGAATACTCTGCTAAAACAGTTTCCATTGATCTAAGGCTGAAAATGAATGATTATGAGTAAAATAAAGTGCCGCAAAAATGCCGCTAAATTGCCATATTTGTGCCGCTAAATTTCCATATTTGTGCCGCTAAATTTGCTAATCCATGCCGCTATATTCTGGGGGGTCTGATTGGGGCTCCTCTAATTCAGATAATTCAGTGGAGGTCGAGTTGGGGGGTCTACAAACGCCAAGAGGTTAAGAACCACTCAATTAGATAATGCTGGGAGATGACAAAGTAAAAATAAATAAACCAGCAAGCGTTGCTCGCTGACAATATTCCTTCTTGGCCACGCACGTAGCTTGCCCATGCTTTTGTTCTGGAGTGATTACTGTTAACCATGGACTGCTGAGGGACTTGTGTGATTGAGAACAGTACATTTCTACTGCTTAGGGATGTTCTCTTCTGCACCCTTTTTGTGACCGACGTACAGTAAGAATCTGCTGTGCACGAATATGTATATGTATTTATTGCTATGTGTAGGTTACAAGCAAAGCTAGAGGACAATGGAGCACTGTTCTGCATGGTGTTGAGACGTTTTGATAGCCGCCACAACAAGCATTGGCAAAGCCAATGAGCCTGGCTTTAATGT
Source organism: Triturus cristatus (assembly GCF_964204655.1). NCBI lineage: Eukaryota > Metazoa > Chordata > Amphibia > Caudata > Salamandridae > Triturus > Triturus cristatus. The sequence continues at coordinate 1,365,456,564 of NC_140590.1, forward strand.
GCTAATGGATACAGACACAAGCATTCACTGTTGGTCTTTAGCACATTAAAACCAGACCTATTAGCTTGGCCAATACTGGGGAAAATATTCCAAAAAGGATTGATTTCTGTATAAAATTAATATAAGGGGTGAAAAACAGAATTTGACAAACAGGGTGTTTTTAAAGCATAAAATATTCCCTCCTGCATTCACTTAGCAGTTACTATAAAGCAGGGTAACTCCTCAAACTCTACTTACATCTAAAATCCTTGGTGGCAATAGGTCTAGCATATGGCTGTGCTTATGAGTCAGACCTAAGAAGCTCGCCAGCTGCCAAGGGTGTATGCCAGCGTATTGGGCCGCTAATGGGCGGAGCTTGTGGTCCATGCAGTGTGTCACTAAAAGTCAGATGGTTTCTGGGCTCTGCGCCCACTTCCTCCTCCGAGTGGTGTAATTACCTAACTGGAGACTATAAATATTTTAACAAGTAAAATATGATAACTAGCATCAAGACTGATGCGTCCTAGTTTGTGTCTCTAGCCTATTAAAGACATCGCTAGATAATACTGGGGACAAGGTTTTGTTGCACCCCGATGTCTGATAAATTACATGTTCTTAAACAGAAGTGTTTATACATATATAATTGTGCATATATAATTTTCCAAACCGATGTTACGCTGACATAAACATTACACTTTTCAATAAGATGTGCTTCAAATGGAGTTGTAAAATAATTAGCAGCATTGAAGGCATTTAAGAAAACATGAGTGCATCTACACTCCTCCAACAAAACATAGCGAGCTCTTGTGCAAAGTGCTGAAAAAAGAGTGGAAAAGAGTGAAACTGTACTGTATAGCAGGGGCTGCGCCTCCACTAAGGTGGAGGAGCGTCGCCCCACTGCTCTACGAGCAATAATTAAAGGACAACTAAAATGATAACCAGCGTTTATCATTTTAGTTATCAGTTTCCTGGTGTGGGCGGGGCTGGACTGCCTGGGCAGGGGCGAGGAGTAGGAGTGATTTCTCCACTCTAAAGTGCGCATAACTGTTTGGTTGGCCCTCTCGGGCGACCATAACATTCATGAGCACTTAGCATGTTCTGCACCCATGCTGCATTACAGCCTGGGTGCAAAACATGCTCAGGCTCCCGTTCCAATCTGAGCACCAATCCACGGCGCTCAGACCAATCACAACGCTGATTGGCAGTGTTGTGATTGACTAGGGGAGTGAGGAGCATGGGTGCTTCCTGGTTCCTGCTTCCAGCAAGAGGCGCTAGCGGACGCGGCGGCCGGTCAGAAGGTACGTTTTTTTGAAATTCTTTATTTTATTTACACCCCGTCACCCCTGGTAAATAGCGGCCACCCCTGCTGTATAGTTCGTATAGGGACCAGATGATATAAGGATGCATGGGCAGCCTTTCAGGAGTTAACTCTCGATTTAAATACCTTGGTGACTTGAACCTCTTTTTGGTCGGTCCTTGAAGAAAGCCAATCAAAGCCAGTAGTGTCTGATCAGTTAAAGTCTTGTTCAATACAGCATATGTATGTACAAAGGCGTTTAATTATGACAGGTCTGTAAATGTGGGAACCCTAAAATTCTTACACCCCAAAATGACACCTCAATAACCCACTCAACATGTGGTGTTAAACCTCAGATTCCTGAGGCAATGTGCCCCGAGACAAAGCACCGCAATGTATATCAAAAATAATGACAATGTTAGTAAGGTTCTGGGCCTGAAAGAAAACTTTAAAGCGATTATTACAACAACAAAAAAAGCAAGATACAGTACAGAATCTCTAATGAGCTAATGCAAAAAGCTTGGAGAATAGAGCAAAACAGAATAAGGTGCAGAAACAGCGAAAATGGTTTAAGCCCTAAATGAGCAGCAAAATCCATAAGAAATCGGAAAGCATCCCTAGTAGCATCAGAAAGTTATCTTGCTTTACCCCCAAATTTGAGGTGTTATATAGAAAATCTCAAAGGACAGAAAAATGCAGATTTGCAGTGGTTTGAGCAAAATCATTACACTTTTAGTAAATCAGAGCACGGTTCTATTAAGCATCATATTGCCTTACTAAGCACTATCCTATTCTCTCTGGATAAGTCTACGGGAGGCCGCAGTTCATGGCAAAGTTAGACAATTCTGGTCACTCATTGGGGAGGGTTGTGGAGTAAGAGTTAGCCCCCTCCCTATTCCCATTGCTGAATTGTCATGGGTCACTTTCATTTCCAACCTATATGCTGGGAACGGCGTAAGGGTAGAATGTAAGGGGACTACTAAAGAAGATGAGTTGTCTATTGACGCCCCTTCGGAGAAAACCATTGAAATGGCCATTAAGGACATGCGTTCCTCTGGAGCAATGGGGCCTGATGAACTTCCCATATCGGTATTGAAGCAGGACCCTGTCTTATGGAGCAAGATTCTTTTTCCATTATTTAGATCTTGCTTCATTAGTAAAACTGTGCCCTCTTCTTGGAAGGGGAGCATATTGGTTCCATTATTTAAAACGGGCGATAGGGATACGCCAATGAATTATCGTCAGATAGCCCTTCTTGATGCCATTGGAAAAGTCTTTTCCAAATGTCTCCTATCGCTAATTATTGATTGGGTTGATGCGAATCAGATATTACCCCTTGAACAAACTGGCTTCCGTAAGGGGCATGGTACATTGGATAACCTCACAGCCCTTCAGTTTATTTCGGACAAATTTATAAGAGTTCGGGGAGGTGAAGTGTATGCGGCTTTCATTGATTTCTCCACAGCATTCGACAAAGTTGATCGTCCCTTGCTGTGGAGAAAGCTATCTGACTTGGGCATGCCCCCTCTTCTATTAGATCTGGTGCGGTCTTTACACACGGACACTTGGTGCCGAGTGTTACAAGGTGGAGAAAGGGGTTTATCGCGGGTTATTCCCTCCATTAATGGATTAAAACAGGGTTGTCTACTGGCCCCATTACTTTTCGCCCTGTACATTGCTGACCTTCCAGCTTCGCTTTCATCTTGTGTTGGCATAGCGCCGGTAGTGGGGGGATCTTCTATTTCCTGCCTCCTATATGCAGACGACATCCTTATCCTAGATTTAACACCTAGGGGATTAGCTAATCGTCTGCACGCTTTACATCTTTTTGCAGAGAACCACTACATGAGGATAAATGCCACAAAAAGCAAAATTATGTGCATTACAGGGAAGAAAAAATCTAAATCAGAGAATTTTGGTTGGTCAGTCGGTGGTCAGAAATTGGAGGTGGTTAAGACATACACCTTCTTAGGAAAAATAATTTCTGCCAACCTGAGTGAGAAGCCTCATATCGATAATAATTCCCGTAAAGCCCTGTCCCAAGGCAAAAGTCTGAGCGCCCTTTATTCCGCCACAGGGAGAAGACATTTTGCTTGTTTACTGGAGGTCTATAGGGCAAAAATTCCTTCAACCCTCCTGTACGGAATGGAACTGGTTGACTTAAAGCACTGGGGTTTTCTACAGACGGTAGAAGGAAAATTATTAAGGTCTGTAACTTCTCTCAACCCCGCCTGTTCTGTGGCTGCCTGTAGACTTGAATACGGCCTCCGTAGTAGTTGGGCGCAGGGCCTGTCCGCTCTAGTACGATGGGTTGCCAGCCTGGCTAGAGGAGAAACGGGGACTTTGAGATCCCTTCTCAAGGGGGAATTGTTGGGTAGCTTAAGAGAGTACTCCCAAATTGTTAAGAATTTCAGAAAGGCTGTGGCACTTCTTGAATTGGAAGAGAGTACCCTTTTTACTATTTCTTCTTCCCAGCTAAAATCTCTTTTGAAACAGGCTTCTTGGGCTTTTTGCTTCACGTTGGACAAGAAGTCCATGCTAGTAAAGAGGGGAGGTGATCTCCTTGCTAACACATACTCAATGAAGCTTGCCCAACCCTATGTCACCTGGAACCTACCACATGGTGTTCGGAGATTTTGGTTCCTCCTAAGGCAGGACTTGCTGCCCCTAAATACTCTTTTGGCAAAATGGTATGGGTCCTCTCCCACATGTAACTTTTGCAATATGTCTGTTCAGGATCGTTCCCATGTACTGTTTAAATGTCCCGCATTGCGTCCACTTCGTTCGAAGTGGTTAAGATCAATATGCTTGCAATTGGGTATCCTCAATGTGAATTCCTTTTTGCAGGCCTTATATTTTCCTCCAAATGAAATGTTTTGCTTCAATATTTTTAACTTTTTTAAAGGTTTTTTAGCTATTTATTGATGAAATATGGAGGTATGTGTCGCTGATTATCTTGTTCAGTGGAAAATGTTGTAGTTGTCAATTTTACTTTGAGAATGTGTATTTGTATTTGTGTATTTTGTTTTATGTGGACCTCTTTGGAGTGCCAAAACATAATAAAATAACATCATATCATATCGCTATCCTACTATATGAATATTCATTCCGTCCCCTCTATGCTAATGTTATCTGGAAATGGCAGGACAATCTAGTTACAGTACAGGGAGGTAGCGGAAGAGCCATGGCAATCCGCAACATTACTGTGTTCATGTTGGAAAGCTTTTCTTTGAGAACAGCAAAAACTATGTCAATGGAAATAAACAAATATGCTTGACTGTGTGCTGCAGAAATGCTGAACTGTGAACCTGCAAGAGAAGGCATCCATTTTTAACAAGATGGCGACTCCAGCTTAATGAGGCTTATTAAGCCAAAGCCAGAATAAGACACCCTAACTAGTTCTAGCAAATTTGTTTAAAACGTAATAGCACTCTGTCAGTGTGTATATATGTAAATTCAAGAGTAAGTCCATATTGCGCAATTTGTAAATCATGCACAAATTCATAAAAACACAAAACATTTACAGCATCCCTAGAAAAATTGTACAATATTGTTGTTTCCGTCTTTTTCCAATCCTTTCTCTGCTCTTGGCGTAACAGGAGTGTTAACTGTGTTTTGGCGGAGGTCTGTGGATTCACCTTTTCACATTTTCTATCATGCCTCCAGTCTTGCATATTATTTTACAACTTAATTTCTTGCGTTCCCTGTTCTAAAGTGTAATGTTTGTGCCTGCTCTATATTGGTTGTTTAGAGAATGATACATTTTAAAACCGGATTGTTTATACGTATAAGATATATCCTGCATCATGCCACAACAAATCAGTGCCTCCAGTTTCACCAATCGCTTTTAAGGTCGCGCCTGGGCAGTGCATGCGCTGCTCTCTGGGGCATTCTGTATTCATGAATGGACTTGAATCTCCGCCAATTACCCCCATCTTTTCAATTGGCTCCTGGTACTGTCCTTTCTAAATCATTGTTTTTGATTCATGAATAGAATTAGTAGTCTCTCCTTAGTACAGCCTCATCTGCATTTGTATCCTCCCATGAGGACTGGACTTTTTACTTGTGTTGTTACACGGGCTGTTAAATCTACAATTGTGAGCACTATTTTCTTTCATGATTTTCCCCTATTCCATCCACGACGTGCTTTCCTACAACTTTAATATCTTTAATATTTTTATTTGTAATGACGGCTGGTAACTATAGCAGTCGCGCTTATTTATTCATTTTATTTTCCAGAGCGGTCTGCTTTAACTATAGCTGCCGCACCATACATGCTTTCACTTTAATGGTGACTGCACACCTTTCTTTATACGCTGATTGCCAGTTTCCGCTTCCAGCGACCCACGTCTCAAAGGGCTGCAGCCACCATTGAAGTGGTCTCCCATTTGCAATAGTTTGAGCTATTGCCATTATAAATGACAGTGCCTTTTTATGTGTTGGTTTTCAAAACACATAAATAAAAGGCCTTGACACTTACTATGTCAATAGCTTAAACTCTCACAAATACGAGACCTATTGCATTGCAAATGCTTGTTTTTGTTAGGCACAGAGTGATTTGCCCAGAATCACAAGATGTTCAGCGTCAATATCGAGACTCAAACCCAGCTCCCCAGGTCCGAGGTCGAGCGCCCTAGCCGTTAGGCTAACTCCTCTACATGCAATGGTTATTTGTTTTAATTAATATTGAAAGTACTCGGCTGACACTTTAAGACAGAGGCATGTTTTATTTTTATGTCTTTCTTTTTAGGTGACTGATGCTCACAAATAAAGAAAACATAATTAACCATCACAGCTGCTTGCCAAGACCTGACCTATTAACTTTATCAATGCTTGATTTATTTTTGGGCGAGGGGTGGCAAATTTCAAGTGCATGTTGCACCTGCAATAAGAGTGAATGCAGGTTCCAAACACATTTGGCACTGCAACGTAAATGACATGTTTGACGGCCAATCTTCTCAGCCTTCTGTGGATGAGAAGCATCCTTTAATGACTGAAGGATCTAGATACCATTCCCTTTCTAATGAAACCCCCTATCTAGTGTTGTCTTGTTCCACATTTGACCTGATTGAATACTTGGCTGGATTTTGTAAAGAACAGTACCTTGAGATGACAGACTGATGACAGCCAGAACTCACGTCTGGACAGTTATACCCAAGTGGCATCACACATCTTTTTGCCCACAATAACATAACAGCATTGACATCATGTCCTATCTTTAGTCCCTAAACAGCATCCTATGTGCCAAGGAAGGCTTAGGAGAAGGCAGTGGCATAACACCAAATGACGGAGCCCCCATGCAGAATGCGATGAGGGGCCCCTTAGTCTCCCATATATCACAGATATTCATTGGCCTTGGGACCCCTAAAGCAGGGCCAGATTTAGTGCTGCGTGCCCAGTGCAACCATTTTTGTTGGCACCCCCATGATACCCGTCCTCACGGATTCCCTCACTACCACCCTCCAAAGGTGCCCCTCATCTTTCCCTAGCCCCTCTCTCACATAGCATGACTTCCCAATGTAGGGTATCAGAGGGCCTTATTACATCACCCATATATGTGCATATTAAGCAAAGACAATGATCCATATGAGTGTAAATCAGTATATAGAAAATATTAAATAAGACAGTAAGGATTTCAAAGTGTAGGAATCACATGTCGTTCATATTGGTAGGCATTATATGTTACGAGTGCTTGGTCTGTAGGAACACAAACATGGGATTTAAAGCATAACACAGCGGATGGGGTTGTCCTTACTAACACGAATTTATAATGATCCTAATAAATCATTTTGAAGCAACCTTAGAATAAGGAAAGATTGGGGAAAAACAATCAAGCTCTAAACCCAGGCCTTGCAGTTTGCGTGCTACTATTTGATTCTGTGTCATAGTTGACTGTGTAATATTAGGATTAGAATTTATGAACTGCAAGTAATAATAGGATCTCTGTGACAAAAGCAGTGAGCCTCTGAGCTATCCAGATAAAGTACAGTTCTGTGATCTGCATGTGACATGTGCTTTGCAGGAGGCATATTATCCCACTGCGCTACTTTACAACGCGTCGAAACTTCGACTAGACAAGACAAGATCTCGCCAGCAAGTACATTAATCACCAGTTATCTTGACATTTTTATTAGCCTCTGAAAATTGCTGCACATACAAGGAACTCTGCAGCAGGTGCCTTTAACCCAATAAGAAGTTTGAAAACGCAACACCCCGAGCTTGACGTATGGGTGCAGTAGCACCGGCCGTCCAGCGCTAAAGCCCATACAAGCCCTAAGCCCGGAAACGCTGCCCAAATTAGTCGCTCCTCTCTTCCATCTAAAGGATTAGCCTATTCGCCCAAGGCCCTACTAGACTATAGAACGGAATACATCTTGCAGCCTGTCACCATGGGTAATTGCCCGGATACGTTTCCTCAGATTCTGGATGGACCGATGTCTTGTAAGACATGTTCCTTCCGCTGCAATATAAACACCCCGACCGGGAAAAAGGAGGACCTTGTTGCGGACATAGGTCAATCCACCCCATTATTTCTGCTTTGTAATGTTAGATCCCTGGCTAAGCATTCCATTGAATTTTGGGACATGATCAATTCCTACTCCCCAAAGGTATGTTTCCTCACAGAAACCTGGCTTAACCCCTCTAATCTCCCCCAGATCAATCTCGCGATTCCCGATGGATATAAGTTTATCCACTTAGATAGACAGGGCAAACAGGGGGGCGGGATTGCAATAGCCTTCAAAGACCACCTAAACGTCCAATGGACTACCACTCACTGCACGACTAGTCTGGAGCAGGTCTTTTTAAGCTCACCAGATCTCCATCGGATAGCTGGAATGGGGCTTTGATCTATCGTCCCCCAGGGCCAAAGACACTCTTTCCTAACGGACTAGCCGAACTGATTGCCCTGCAAGCCCTTGCATCTAGCCACTTCATTCTGCTGGGAGACTTCAATTTTCATGGTGAAGTTATGGACAACCTAGATACAAGCAACCTCTTAAATAATCTAAACCAAATCGGGCTCTCCCTACTTTCAACAGCCCCCACGCACAAGGCGGGCCACGCCCTGGACCTAATTTTCACCAACATTGGGCTTTTGTCAGGGCTCCTACCCCTCCCCTTAACATGGTCTGATCACTTCATGGTCCCTTTCTCCTTACGACAAGTGTCCTCCGATCTAGTACCTGGACCAAACACTCTCCCATACCAATTTCGCAGACCCTGGAACAACCTATCCTTAGAAGCCTTCGAGGCAAGCTACTATGCGCTCCCACAGGCAGCTCCACAAGCAGACCTAGACGTCTTGGGACGGATGAAGACTCTCGACACTAGACTAACTACAGTTTTTGACGCCCTAATTCCCGTGAAAAAATTCCGCCCCTCCAAACAGCGACAATCAGCTCCTTGGTATACGGGGGAGCTCAGCGCGGAGAAATCCAGGTGTAAAGCTCTGGAGAGATGCGGGCGAACCAAAAAAAACCCTATGGACCGACTCACCTACAAATTATCCCTTTCTAAATATCATCAAAACATTCAAATTGCTAGGAAATCTTTCATCTTAAAACAAATCGACCAAGCTACCAATTCGTCAAAAACATTATTTAACATAGTCAAAGACTTTGTCTCCCCTAAAGCCTGCCGACCGCCTGAAACGGTCAATCTAATCTATGCCAACTTTCCCTCTCCATCAGCTCAGCCCACTACCCCCCTCAGGAATACTGGAGCAACCAATTTAAGGATTCCAGGCAATCTTAAACACTTTGAGCCCCTTTCTATAACTGAAGTTACTACTTTGCTGTCATCGGCAAAATCAGGCTCCCCTAGTGACATGTGCCCACCGAGAATCATGGCCTTCACAGCTTCCTGCTGTGCCCCAGAAATTCAAGGGATTTTCAACAGTTCCATCAGGTCGGGCGTCATTCCTTCCATTTGGAAGGAAGCTTTTGTCCGCCCCATCCTGAAAAAACCAACGGCAGACCCTCTTGTCCTTAGTAATTATCGTCCGATATCACTACTCCCGGTGCTGGGTAAACTACTTGAATCTGCCATAAACAGGCAGTTGAGTAATTACTTGGAATCCAACAACGTGCTAGATCCCTCGCAATCAGGCTTCCGTCCAGGTTTCAGCACGGAAACTGCTATCCTGGCTGTAACCGACTCACTGAGGTAAGAATTGGACGCAGGAGGATCAGCGATTCTGGTCCTCTTGGATCTCTCCGCAGAATTTGACACGATCTCCCACTCTAAGCTGTCGGACAGACTGCAGTCCTGCGGTATCCAAGACCAAGCACTCAACTGGCTACAAAATTTCCTATTGGACAGAAATCAAACAATTATGCTGGGTCCTTATCGCTCAGACAAACACCACCTGGACAAGGGCGTCCCCCAGGGCTCATGTCTCAGCCCCACTTTGTTTAACTTGTACATGTCCCCTTTAGCAAAGATTGCAGAATCATGTGGGTTTGAGACAATTTCATACGCGGGCGACACCCAGCTTATTTTTAAAATTAATCCCAACGTAACTACAGAACACTTACGTTTCGCGTCCGGTATGATTACCATTTCCAACTGGATGACGGATAACTATCTCCAATTGAACCCCAGCAAATCGGAGATCCTGCTAATTGGGAAGGCTCCTCTCTTCTGGTCCGAGAAATGGTGGCCGCATGAGCTGGGCAACGCTCCAGTGCCCAAAGTAGTGAAAAATCTGGTATTTAAAATCGACCAGACCCTTTCCATGAAGGATCACGTTGCTGCAATCCCAAGCGCCTGTTTTTTTAGCCTTAGACTACTTCGGAAGATTCTTCCCTTTCTCCCCACCAAGCATCGTAGAACTCTGGTCCAGGCCATGGTGATCAGCCGCCTCGATTATGGGAATGCTCTGCTCGCAGAACTTGGCCCGACACTGTTAAAAAAACTTCAGGTTATTCAAAACACCGCTGCTCGAATGATCCTAAATCTCCCCGCAGGTACGCCGTCAGCTGCGCTACTTCTAGACCTTCATTGGCTCCCTATTTCGAAACGAGCACATTTCAAGACCTGCTGCCTCACGTATAAAGCCTTAAATGGTAAAGGTCCAAAATACCTGGCTAATAAACTTACAAAAACTTCCTCTACTCTAAACTTACGTTCAAATGCGCCGGAGCTCCTGAAGACCCCCCTAATCCGCCTTACCCGCGCCGGGGGCAGGGCTTTCTCTTATCTTGCACCCCGTTACTGGAACGCACTTCCCATCTACATACGCACCTGCCCTTCCTTCCCTATTTTTAGGAAACAACTGAAAACCTTCCTGTTCTGAGTACTAACAGTCTTACCTAACTGACGTGTCTTCCCTCCCTTTTTTCCCCTCTCAGCAAATCACTAGGTATAGCGGCGAGATGCCCCAGGGTGAGTCGCGCGCTCTAGAAATGCCCATAACATAACATAACAGAACATAACAAAGTCAGCACCGCCCTAAAGGTAGGGGGCACCCTGAAGGGCTGTGCCCACCTACGGCCCCACCTCACCCCGCACCGCGGAGGCTGCAGGGGCCTGCGTTACACTCCTGACGGAAGGGCAAGAGGCGTAAACCACAGAAACGAAGCCGGTTCTTAGATTGGATACCAGCGGCAGTCTGTGCAGGTAAGCGCAGTGTGGCGGAGCGGCCAGCGGGGGATGTTGACAGACGACGGAAAAGGATTTATTAATTTATTTAATGTTCCCTATTCTGTCATCTGTAGACTCCTCTCTCTCCCACCCCGCCCAGCCTCCGCCCTACCGCGCTTACGTGCCCAAACTGCCGCTGATTTTTCTGTTCCTGCTACTGCCTCCATGATTTAGGGCAGTAAGGACACTACTAAGGGGACCAAAGGGCAACCCAAAGGTATTGCACTGTATTGTATATGGCATTTGTGTAGCACGTTGCTTACCCTAGTGCGGCCTCAAAAAGATGCTACCTGATGATGTAACGTAGTCATGGACATGATGCAAACAAGAAAAATGCCCCCACGCACAGTTTGGTAGCAAGAGACAACCATAAGTGGGGCCCAGAGGGACCTGGTACAACTGCACCTGCGCCTGCCATGACCCTGTTGTTACCTCTGTCTGTCTAGAACTGAAATCATGTGTCTTTCCCAAATATCAGCTACGTGTCATGCAGAATCTTAAAGGCGCCTGGGTTTGTTCACCTGCTGCTTTTACCATGGAATATGTGTATAAACACGCGCTTTCTTTTTTAAATAAGACCTCTGGCAGCTTTGGATACATGCCACTGCAATAGGAGAACGTCTAAATCGCCCTGTTCTAAAAGCCCATTGCAGCGTGACATGAAACCATATACACGTCCACGGTGTTTGTTTTCATTTCAGGTTTTTCTCGTATTTATTGGAGAAGGTTTGTTTGTGTGCCGTTGGGCATGCAATGCATGTCATACTGAGCATGCGCAGTCTCCTTCTGCCACACTGGCGGTTTTATCTGCACAGGAGACACTAGGGTAAAGAGCAAGAGGCTACAGTACATACCACAACGGAGGGTGTAGCTGTGAATAAAACTTTTACTGCACTGCAGACTTTCTTTTAATCTTTCTACACTTTGCCTAAATTTGAAGGCACTTCTAAAATAGGTTCACTTTAAAATACAAAACTCATAATGCTAGGCTTATTCGTTGTTTTCTATTGAAAAGTTAGCACTAAAGTCTGCTTCAAAGTCCCACCTTCAATTTACAGCGCTCCACAAATATGAGAGCAAATTGCATACATTTTATCCCCTGGCCAGTGAAATTTTGCACCAACATTTGCATTGATCGACCAGTAGGTTAGTGCAATTATCAGAGCAGAACTGCACTGCACTTAAACATGTCTACTGAGGCTATATATACGCCTGTTGTAATAGCCACGTCATCATTTCCATTCTGCACACGTGCATGTTAGATTGCATGTGCAAACTTCTGAACCTTTTGTTGAAAACTACCTGTCACCCCATTGAAGAGAGAGTCTCATGGCAAATGGGAAAATAATGAAAAATGTTTCAGTTTCTGAAAATAAACAGATTTTGCTTTCAAATGCAAGCTTTTAATTTGAAGTAAACAAACCATATTTGTAATTTACTGGAAAAAAGATTACATGTGCCTTGCAATACTGTTTTCTGTTTTAAGTTAACACACCTTTGGTGCCCAGACATCAGCTTGCCATTTCCTTCAACTATTTCCAAGTACAACAGCCTCAAATGGTCACATTTTCCTCCGTAAGGTAAATGGTCCCCTCAATATGCCAAGGATCACTACCAGTATGCCAGTCACAAATATTATATTATCAAAGATGCCCAAAGTACGTCAATGATGGAAAGGTGTTATGCCAATGACTACGGCCAGTTAATATGCTGGCAGTGATGGCCACAATCGGTACAAGGATGCACAAAAAAATCAAGAGCTTCCCCATTATACAAGGGGTGACTACTGCTACTATGCCAGTGGCAGCCTGGACTAGGCCAAGAAAACCCATACTATGCCAGAATGGCTATGATTAATCCAGGACCACTATTGTATGAAGGCTGGGCAGCATAAAACGAATGATGCCCATAATATATAAAAAAAATTCTAGCATTAGAGAAGGGGTAGCCAACGTTATCCTAGAAATGGCTGAAATCAGGCTACTCATCCTCACAATATGTCATGAGTGCCCCCGTATGGTAGGGGTGGCTACCGCTATGATATGTGCTAATTTCGTCAATTATGCCCAAAGTATATAAAATATAACCAGCATAATGCCAGGAGTGACCACCATTCTGCCAAGGGTGGCCGTCATTATGCCAGTAGATGGCACAATTATACCATGGTCCCCAAAATATAGCAAGTAGTATCACCATTGTTTTTGGGATTTCCACTATATACCAATGTGGCAGCAAATGCCACTAGAAGTCCCAGATTCCAGGAATTTCATTCAGAAAGGGAGACTGTCTGCCAAAGCAGGCCACCATAAAGGGCCCTGTCACTTTTAAATACACAAGCACAGACCAAGACATAGGAAAGTGCTGACATACATAGATATGCATACACCATTGCTCACAGAGGCATAGACAAAAGTGCACTCGCCCCTGATCCACACCCACAGCAAGTGGGGCACTTCTATCACTCTGCACTCACTCTGGCCTCTCCTTTCCCAAAATGCTAGACTGCATCCATATTCAGCTTGGACGCGTACACTCCTTATACTGGACTCCTGTATCTGAGCTGCTATATACACACACACACAAACCTTTTTATTTCAGTGTAACAGGTATACCCAGATGTTGATCGTTCACTTGCTATGCCGCAGGACTTAAGCTGCACATCACTAATTAGAGCAATGTTTGAGCATGCCGGTTACACAGGATGAACCAGAAAGCCGGGTGGATCTCCCTCCTCCCCTTTACCGGTTGATCGGTGCCTGGCCTTTCTCTGGACTTGTGATCTCTGCTGGCCCCTCCCCGCTCTGAGACTCTTTTTCTGGCCAGCTATATTCCACTCTTTGGCAGTCTGGTTCAACAGGGGATCAAGGTCAACTTGATGGCCGACGGTTGGCTGCACGTGCTGTCTGACCACTCTGGGCTGCCAAGCAGGCTAGCTAAAGACTTTGTTAGTGCTGGTCTGTGTGTGAGGTTCTCCCTGGGCTGCTGCAATGCAAGGGTCTTCTAATTTGCCACTACAGATTTTGGAGGTGGTGAACTCTTCCAGAGGCACTGTAGAGGCAAAAATTGATGCAGTGCCTGTGGAGGAGGGCCTTCTCAGTGAGGATAAGAGGAAGCTGAGAGAAAGGGTTTACCAAATGGTATCCTTGTTACAACAGCTGCAGCCGTAGACAGTCGACCTACAGCATAAGGTACAAGAGCTTATGGACCCCTTGGGGTCCTCAAGGAGAGGGCAGAAGACACTGAAGGATGTACTGTGGTGCCCCGTGACCTGTCCTGTTCTTCCCCTTGAGAGGGCGCATCAGTTCCCAGAGAGGCCACAACCTCCGGGAGCACCATCCAGCCTTGAGATGTTGAAACATTTGCACTTCTGTGACTGTGACATTGGACTAAATGCAGCCAGGAGTGCGGGTCACTACGCAGAGGGAGACAGTAAGGTCCTCATATTTCTCGTTTACACAAGGCTGTTCAGAGATATAGGGCTTCCTTCCTCATTGTGACGTTAAAACTTAGGGATGTGGGGCTAAAATATTCTCTTTCATTCCCAGCCAAATTCAAGATTGCTTATGAGAGCAAATCCTTTTCACATACCTGGTGGAGGCATGGGATTGGGCGGAGGTCCACGGCTCTTCCTCACAGGCAGGGACCTCGCAGGGATGGTCACAGTAGTTCCATGTGTCCTTATGTAAGAGAAGATAAAGGGATGTGGAACTGTCGACCATCTGACCTCGACAACAAACAAAGTCCAAGTCGGGGCACAAAAATAATCCCTACTACATGCAGCTGCAGAGCCTCCATACTTGCTTTGAGTTCATGTAGTGATATTGAAACTCAGGGACTCCTCACTAACTCACACAACGAGACGGCACTTCCCAAGGTTACACCACAATCAGCAGAGAATTTGGGAATGTGTTATCTAGAAGGAACTACTCCAGATCGGCTGCACATCTCCTACCCAGACTTGTTGGATTATGCTGTCCCAGCCTCTTATTCACTTCTCCCTCTTCCAACATGGTGGGAAGGCTGATGCCCCGCATGCACTCCAGATGTCGCTTCAAGTTGGATGCTGATACAGAGCAGTAAATGGAGCAGTGTCTCTGTGCACAACTCCCAGTGATATCAATTGCTTATTTGTGTCTTCTTTTCTCACTAGTTGTCTCTCCCTTCTCGGTTGGTTCCACGCTCCTTTCTAACCCCATCTCTCCTTCCCCGCTTATCACCTTTAGGATATGTCCTTTCGCTTACTGTTTTTGCTGCGTGATTGGGTGGGGATATGCAGGCACATGCATCAAAGTGAAAATTTGCGATTCCTTATTTGCGATTTTTAAGGAATCGCAAATAAAGACTCGCAAAACGCGATGCACCAAAAAAATAGCGAGAAAATTAAGAATCGCAAATAATCGCTAATATAATAGCGATTCCGGCAATTGCGAACTCGCTATGAGCGATTTCGCTGTTAGCGAAATCGCAATTACCGAAATTGCATTTTGATCATCAGAACCAGGAAGTGAGCAGCTCCAGCCTCATTTTCAGTGCACAGTCTCAGGGAGAGGAGGGAGCTGGCTCTGGGAGCTGAACAGGAGTGGGAGAGAGACATTACAAACACCTTGAATCTCAACTAAATGGAAGCCTCACAAACAGCAGAGGAGAGCCAAACAGGCAGGAAGCGGAAAATAAAGATTTCTGAAAAAGAAATTGACACCCTCATTGAGGGAGTAGTCCACAGCCATGATAAGCTGTTTGGAAAATTATCCTTAAAGTGGCAGAGCAGGAGAAAAGAAAAATCTAGCTCCGGATCCAAACAGGGTCAATGCCATTGGGGTGACACACCGCACCATCGAAGAACTGAAAAAACGATGGTACGACTTGCGCAGTCGGGCTACGGTGCGCATTGCTGACCGTCTCAAGGGGGCAAAGAAGACAGGAGGGGGAACACCAACAGACACTGGGAACACTTCCATGGAGGACTTGGTCGAATCCACCATCCAGCCAGAAGCTGTTGTTGGTGTGACCCAGCTTGACACGTCAGGAGCAGCAAACACATCTGAAGGTAAGATGAATGCATGTTACCATTGTCCTAAAATTTAAAGGTGGAACATGACCTCAGTACAGCCCAAGTGCACACTTTGAACATCCACTACACAAGGTATTCATAAAAGGAGGTGCATTATGGTAGATGTAGTCAGGTGAAACAGTCACAATGTCAAACACACAAATCTGAGATAAAAACTCAAAATAGTGTAATGTATTATAAATTTAATAACAAAACAAAAAATATATTACTGTGACATGACATCACAGACATTAATTTATGCAATTTTGCACTGTTTCACCTCACAGATGCACAACGTGTAGAAGCCGAGGATAGTGATTCTCACGACATGCAGGACACCAGCGCAGGTGAACACATGGACACACCCGTGTTGCAAAAAAATCCATCACATGCCCCAAACTCACGCAAGGCAACTGTCCCATCGCTGGTCACCATGGATTCTGATGATGAGGCTGATGCAACACCAGGTGCCAGCCATGGCCAGGCCACTTCCATCCCAAAACCCCAAACACAGGTCCACAGAAGCAATGTCAGAGTCCGGCGTAGAAGAGTAAGAGCACTGAGAACACAGCAGGAGGAGCAACCAAATGATGTCTGGGGTGGTCTTGAGGGACAGATGCTCCGTATGCAGCACCTGCAGACAAAAAACACACGTGCAGTGCAATTACAAATTGGCAAGATGGCAATCAACATTGCAGTACTGTCCAAAAGTGTGCAGAAACTGACCAAGATCATGCAGGAGGGACATGTATCCCAGAAAAGACACCATCGCGAACTAATGCAGCACCTCAAAATGTTTGCCAAATCTAACAATAGGCTGGCCACGACAACTGCACTGCTGGCACGTAGGTCTGTGACCATGCAAACAGAAATGTGCCATTGGAGTGGGGATGTGGCTAAAGCACTGGACCAGGTGACCAATGCAGTAGATTTGCTTAATGCTTCCACAATTGCGGCCAACATTTCCACGCCGGGACAGGGTAGTGAGGGTGCCTCAAGCCTAAGTAGTTTGGCAATGCCAGTCGACACTGCAAGAAGACGCAACACACGCAGCAGTACCCCCTCCGCTTCCAACGTTAGGGATGACCATGCTGGCTCTGACAGGCGTCTGGGTGTTCGTGGAAGAAAGCGCTAGACTGCCATGTAGAATTACATTCCACTATGGTGACGTAACCATTGTTGTGATCTGACCTTTTACTGACTTACAAGTCAATTTTCTTTTGCAAACCAATTATGTCCATTACACTGGTCACATTAACAGTGTGCTTCAACACTCATGTAATTCTTATTTAATTAAAGATTACTTTGATTGCAATATAAAGTTTCTGTGTCATCATTACTCACCTCAGAAATAATTTTGGGTGATGTCCAATCTCCTCCTGTGTCCTTCTACTGCGCTTGCCCCTTGTGCTGCACGGTGGTGTGGCACTTGCTGGTTCCCATCCTCCGATTCACTGTCAGACACCTCGATTTCCATTCCTCTCTTTGTCGCAATATTGTGCAGCATGGCACATGCTGCTACTATCTTGCAGCATTGTTCAGGGTTGTACTGAAGTGCTCCACCGGTCTTATGGAGACATCTGAATCGGCTCTTCAGCAGCCCAAATGTGCGCTCTCTGATGTTCCTTGTTGAAATATGTGCTGCATTGTACCTCTGTTGATTGGCAGATGTGGGATTGAGGTAAGGCGTCATGAGGTAATTACGCAAGGCGTATGCGCTGTCACCTACATGTAAGGAAGCAAAGGGTCAGTGGCAGTTTGACATTGACATACGTACAATGACTGTGAGAAACAATTACACATATTTACCAAGCAGATGTCCCTCTCCAAATTCTCCCCTGACAAGACGGGTGTGTATGCCACTTTGCCTGAATATATAAGAATCATGTGCACTCCCGGGAAATTGCGCAACTATGTCAGTTATTATGTTTTTAGCATTGCAAACAACCTGAATATTGAGGGAATGGTAACATTTCCAATTTCTATATAAATATTCCTGTGCTGCAGGGGGACATAGTGCCACGTGGGTGCAATCGTTACAACCCAAAACATGTGGGAAGCGAGCTATCTGGTAGAACTCCTGTTTAGTTTTCGCAACGTCAAGCGCGGTGGTAGGGAAATTGATGTGTGACCCGATCACGGCCATCATGGCATCAAGGAATGCTTTGAATATTCTTGAAAGTGCGCTTTGTGACACACCTCCCGCTACAGCAATGACCCCCTGAAAACTGCCTGACGCCAGAAGGTGTAGGCAACATAGGACCTGCACATGAGTTGGGATAGCATTGGTCCTACGTGTCTGTCGTTGCAGAATGGGATCCAATTCATTGATTAGATCATGGATCATTGCTGCATTGAGCCTATACTTATCATATATCTCATCCTCTTGCTGTCCTAGCAAAGTTATGCGGACTCTGAAAATGCGCTCATTTATCCGCTTCCGTCTGCGCGCAGCAGCCTGCAGCCTCATCCTCCTCGCCATCAGGTAAATCCCTGCCATTGTGAAATGGTCTAGCTCATTCTGGGTGTGTTTAAATAGGTTTTAGTTGATTTTCAGCTGTATCTGATTTGCACTCATGATTACCACCTGGTTGTGATCCTTCTTATTTTGTTCTCGCATAATTGAGACTTTCCGGAAAATTGCAATTTGCGATTTTTCATGCATATATTTTGCGATTCTTTATTTGCGATTCGCTATTTGGGAGACGCAAATACCGAATCGCAATATGAATCGCAGAATGTTTAGCGATTCCTTATATTTGCAAAAACCTGTGTTTTTGCAAATATACAGTTGATGCATTGCTACACTGTCTTTTGCGATCGCAAACGGACAATTTTTGCGATTCGCACCGTTTACAATCGCAAAAAGGTTTGATGCATGTGCCTGATGGTTCTTAATTCAGCTTCGGGTGGGAAGTTGTTGCTGTGAATGTTAATTTGTTTCTTTGTTTCGCTCTTGAAAGACATCTTACAGGCATTTGAGCTGGATGACTTCACAGTGCTAGGTGCAGCAGTACACAGTCACTATTCAGATAGACCTCAAGGTCTGCTCAGGGTGGCACTCTTTCCACTTTACAGTACATCATGGGCCACTTCAATACTTTTAATTTCCTCACTTGGAATATCAGAGGGATAGGTTAGCAGACCGAGCACCACAGCATACATTCCTACTTGAATAGGCGCACTGTCCATATTACTATACTGCATGAAACACACCTCACAGGTCTAGAAGGGCAGCAACTACACTCTGGTTGGAAAGGCCAACTTTTCTACACAACGTTCTCTGCATGGTCAAGGGTGGTCCTTACCTGGATCGGGCTGGGTGTGCTGTTCCAACTTGAATGGAAGCAGGTGGATCCTGCCGCTCGATGTGTGTTTGTGACTGGGCGCCTGGACAGATATCCTGCTCACTTTCTCAGGCTTTACTCTTCTAATTCAAAGCAGAGTGCACACCTACATTCCTTGGATGATTTAATGGAAATGGTCTTAACTGAGCCCTTGTTATTTGGGCAGGGACTTTAATTGTAAACTTGAGCCTTTGCCGGGTGCAAAAGCATAAAAGGCATCTGCAAGCATGGGTACCTTGGTCTGTAACTGGCACTTATTAGATGCATGGAGACAGACACACCCCAAGCCAGAGAATACTTCCATTTCTCCCACATCCATGCCCTACACGCAAAGATAGACATGTTCGTCACTTTCCAACGTCTTACTGGGGGAGTATATAATTCTGAATACCTAGCTATGAGTCATATGAACGACTGCCCATTCCTTCTATTATTGCGATGTGGCCCGTCAAGGACGCATATACTCCCATGGTACTCGCAGTATTCAGCCTTAGAGGACTCCCCATCTCAGGGCACTAATGGTGACAAGATAAGGCATTATTTTAAAGTCAATGCGGGCTTTGCTTCCACTGCTGTGGTAGAATGGGATACTTTGAAAATGTACATCTGGCAATTTGCATTAAAACCTCTTCTGGGGTCCATTGGCCTTGTGGGCTCAATTGGACCATGCAGAACAGGACTTGCATTCCTTAGAGCTGTGGGCAATATTGGACGTGGACGTACATTGTGTAGTACTTCAGAAGCGGTGGCAACACACTGACTTAGACTTTCGGTAGCCTCAATGCTACTTTAGGGAATACACTTCACAAAGGCAAGCAGAAGGGATACTGTACCAGAAGACTCCTCCGGGTCTTGTGAGAGGGGAGCATCATTGATCTCCAATTACTGTGATCCGTCACTCAGAGGCACACTGCGTGCATAGACATGCAGACATCAATGCGGTGTTCTCTGACTACTGTTGAGCCCTGCATGATCCCCTAGAAGATGTGGAGAAGGATCAGCGGAACTGTTTCTTAAACAGCACTCCCCTGAGAAAGCTGACTACGGAGGGTAGACATCAACTGAAGGGTTTGGTTGTACAACCGAACAACGCAGGAAATTACATTGCATGCCTTAAGCAGGCATTTTGTACCCCGCATTTTTTCGCAACGCATGTGTTTTTACAACGTATGCCATTACCACACATTGTTTTCTGATATCCACACCCTCCAACTTACCTTAAATGTGTGGTAAAGGCATGCGTTGTAAAAACATACACATGGTAAAAACATGTGTGCAAAAATAAATGCATGGTTAAGGCACAACGTGGTTAAAACCTTGTTGTAAAGGCTGTTTCCAGAAGGGTTCCGCACAGAACGCAATACAGCTCTTGCAATTAAACAGCTGGCATCTTTTTTTTTCAAATGCTTCCAGAAAGACCTCACCACACAATTAGCCTTGCTATGCAAAGCAGCTCAAGTAATGGGTCAATTGCCACTGTCCTTAATAGCCTTACTGTCAAGATCCCCAATCATGAAGGGGACGCCCTAGACAAGAGTTTCATACTGTCCGCCGTCTATCCTTAATTTACATTGAAAAATTCTGGGGAAGATAATAGCAAACAGCATTGAACCGCATCTGCATCCTTGGTCCACACGGACCAGTGCAGTTTTGTGCCTGGAAGAAGCAAATCCTCGAACATCAGGCGTATCTTCCATGTTTTGGACTGTTTACCAGAGGTGGCAGTGGAAGTCTCTGTAGATATGGAGAAGGCATTTGATAGCCTATTCTTTCTGACATGGCCAGGCCCATTGTGATTCAAACTGCCCCACACATGTTTGAATATATAGGTGTCCATGTTTATAGGGATCTGGACCCTGTCTGACCGGGCAACCTCGGGTGATCGCCTCACTCTGCTCCCGGTCGGCTTTTCGGAAGAGGTTCTCTCTCTCACCAATGAGCTACAATGGCATTATTAAAATGAGTGGCTGTACCGCATCTCCTGAATCTGTTCACTAATGACCCTTTGCTGTGGCACTGATCGGTGTTTCACAATCTTAACAGCTTGCTCTTGTCTTTGATCTAGGCGTTCAGCAGGTGCCAGGTGGCCCTGGATAACCTATTTTCCCCTTGGATGCCAGAGAACTGGTGGAACCAGACTATGAGTCATATTATTAAGTAGCACAATTAAAATGGCTCATGATCTGAATTTCCCCGAAGGTGCTGCCTGAGGTGAGGTATCTTTGGTCTTGAGTGAGTCATTTGTCAGTACTTCGAGATGTCCCGAGGAACAGTCTTTTCTAACCCACAGTTGCAACTCCTGCACTGGGTGGTTTGGCACTGCTGGGCTCAATGTCTTTGCCCTAGGAATTTTATGGTGGTGTTCCCTAAATCTTCCTTTCTCGTGTCTGCCCAACGTTGATGAGGCTGGTTTGGCAGCTAAGAAAACACATTAGAGAAGTGTTCCATTACGTCCCTGGGGCAGTTTTTCAAGTCAGGGGCTACCCTCACGTTCAAGGAGCTCAGTGAGGTAAACACACTTCCATCAGGCTAGTTCCTGATGCACAAGGAGATTTGAGGAGCAATAAGCAGCATTTGGGGTGACCTGGCGGTCGCCCGGCACCCACCCTGTATTACATACACTGCTGTTTTGGAGCCACAAGAAATAGACACACAAATGATGGACAGAATGTGGATCAAACCAAACATTCGCCCCTAGTCAAGAGATCTGCGTTAAATCCATTCTTATTTTGCTCACAATGCCACCCCAGGTTAGACACAGCCATATGCAAATCAGTCTTGAGCCTGCTCCTCATGGGAATAGTCCAGCCTGAACTGCCAAGCCAGGCCTTCCCTGGACCAGAAACAAACATCCTGGGAATGGTTTGGTGGTTTCACCCCTCATCAGCCAGGCTAGCTTCAATCCAGTGGCACAGTGAGCCGAGGATCCACATCTGGGCATACCCAGTGCACCTAGGGCAAGAAAGCAAAAGACACACAAATGATGGACGGAATGTGAAAAAAAGCAAACACTCACCCTCAGACAAGAGAACTAGGTTAAAACCATTGTTCCATTGCTCATCATAATACCCCACCCCAGTTTAGACCCAGCCATATGCAAATCAGTCTTGACCCTGCTCCTCATGGGAACAGTCCAGCCCGAGCTATCAAGCCAGGTCCTTCCTCCACCAGAAAAACAGCATTTTGGGACCAGTTTAGGGGTATCACACCTCATCAGCAGGCAGACCCGGTGCATTTAAGGCAAGAAAGCAAAAGACACGCAAATGATGGATGGAATGTGGAACAAATCAATCATTCACTCCCAGTCAAGAGATCTGGGGTAAATCCATAATTATTTTGCTCACCATACCATCCCAGTTTATACTCAGCCATATGCAAATCAGCCTTGGCCCTGCTCCTCATAGGAACAGTCCAGCCAGAACTGACAAGCCAGGTCCTTCCTGGACTAGAAACAAGCATCCTAGGGCCGACTTGGGTATCACCCCATATCAGATAGGCTAGCTTGAATCCAGTGTGCCATTGAGCCAGGGACCCACATCCAGGCATACTCAGCGCACTTAGGGCGAAAAAGCAAAAGACACACAAATGATGGACGGAATGTGGAACAAATGAAACATTCACCCTCAGTCAAGAGATCTGGGTTAAATCCATTGTTCTTTTGCTCACCATGCTATATACAAATCACTCTTGACCCTGCTCCTCATGGGAACAGCCCAGCCCGAGCTGCTAAGCCATGTCCTCCCTGGACCAAACAAGCATCCTGTTACACAGAATCACAAACATGTATATGGCACTGTAAAGAGAGGCAGGATTGTCGCTATCTGCCCCGGCTCCATTGCAGCCATGATGATCGAGCTGTAGGAGAAGGAGTAATCTAACATCCTTGGTTGAATTACCAAGGTTTTGAGAAACACTCAACTGAAACTCCTACAATTTAATTAATCCAACATACGTATCTGACTCCAATTCAGCTACAATGTTTGTCACTGCCTCAAAAAAATGCCCTAGGTGTGACTTCGACCATGTAGACTTTTATCACACTAAATGGCAATATTCAGCATTGTGGCTCTTCTTGGATTAAATCTGTGATTCTCTCACACACATACCGGGCAGAGGCCACATTAACACCGCAAACATGTTGGTTGGGCCTTATGTTCTTCCCCAGAATGGACAAGGCTGGGAGTAAGTTCACCGATTTGGCCCTCGCACTAGCAAAATGAGCAATTGCAGTGGATTGGAGGGTGGCTTATTCCCCTCCCATACCTGCCGGAAAGTTTGACCTTTGTCACTGGGCATGTGCTGAAGACAATGTGAGGCAACAAATGTGATACAAAGATGGACTGGGCACTCATGTTATAGGGTGGGGCACAATACTACTGGCCCTCAAACCTGATTCATATATACGGGCACCATAGCCGGGGCTGTCCCTCCCTCCTTTGCTCTCATAGCACTACAAAGCACGCATTCTGCCTACGACAACCGCTAGCCACTGTACAGATTTCTCCCAAGATGTCCTTTGTTTTGTATGCTTCCTCGTACCCACTACACAGCTAGCTTGGCTTTGCGATCCTCTTCATTATGCTGGAAGATCGCTCCATCTGTTATGTTCTAGCGTACCCTACACAGCATGTAATGCAGTATGTCACGAGTTATTTGCCTTAGTTTAACTTGAAATGGACTTGGCTTGCGCACAATTGCAATTACGCTGGAGTCACCAGAGTACTTTTGGTAATTCAGTGTTAGTCTTTGATGCAGTATTTCAATTAATAACATGATTATGCTCAGTCACATAATTAAGAGTAATTTGAGGGGAAAAATCCTACGATAAGAGGACATTGAGTGAGCTTAAGTTGCTGCTCACACTTGTTTCTGAATTAATGGATTGTGTCGTTGCCTGTGCTGGTCCTCCTTTTGCCTGTCTGCGATTAGCGCTGGGACGCCCCTTTGCTGGGGCAGCCATGCGCTCTACAAATTATATAACATAACTTGCTATTAGTGTTCAGTTCCCTTTTGGACATTAGGGTGCATTTTGCACTAAGAAAATAGCGCTAAGTGCCAGGAGTAAATTGAAGGGAAATCCAACTCCAAGTGCACATTGAGTTAGCACACGCGGCTGCTCACACTCTCTATTCGTGTTCTACTTCATTTATCTCCGTTTCCTAGTGCAAAATGCATCCTTGCATCGATTTTGAATACGAGATGGCATGTTTGTGCAAATAGAATGGCTCTAAATGCAGAATTACTCTTCTAGTGCAATTCCGCTGTATTTTTGGGAAATTCTGCATGATTACGCGAGTTGTGCTCACCCCTTCTATGCACCTTGTTTAACTTACTGGTTATCTAAGCGGTTGACGTGTGTGTAGCCCAGACCACTGTGGCCATATATGTGCCTTCTCCTTTTATTGTTCTTTTTGTGTGTGCAAAACTTTCAATAAGGAGCGATTTAAAGCTAAAAGAAAGAAGAGAGTATTTTTCCTGGCTGCCCCTTCACAGAAAACGTTTCTCTTTTAGTACTTCTAAACCATTATTGTTCATTTTCATTCCATTCCTATTCAGCAATGCATTAATGCAACCCTGACATTGGTGTGTCCTACAGCCTCATTCGTGATCCCCTGAGAGTTAAAAACTAATAGTAATAGTAAACCCACTTCTCGGAGTACCAATGGAGAGGAAGCAGGCGACTCGCAGAGAAATGTGATGCTCCGCATACAAGCTTCACTAAGATGCGTTTTAACTGGGGAAAGCACATGGGTGCTAAGAGTATAAATGACGAGAATGGCTGGGGGGAGACAGTGTGCAAACACCGGGACAAGCATGAATAATACACACATAGTACATGCTGAGCTGCTTGCACCTTCTGTACTCACACGCACTCCTGTGGATCACACTCGTTACTAGTAAGATGAAATGGTGATAAGAATAGAGGTGGAGGGAGAGACTGACCTAAGGCAGCATGCAAGTGACAGGGACAAGCAATCGGCATGGCCAACATATTCACCGTAGTGAGAGGGCATGTGCTTGTCTCATAGCATCTCAAACTTGTATGTGCTTCTCTGGCCTGTGCTCTTTGTGCACTGAGCGCACAGCAGGAAGGTGGCAAGATGCAATGGCAATCTGGTGGCACTGCATCAATAGGTCCCTAAAGCCCACACGGTGATTGGAGGTTACTTAAAGTGGAGTATCTCTTCTTCTTGTTCAGCTAGCACCGTCCCTGTAATGCACCTAAGCATCTCCCTTAGCCACCTGACTACCCCATGCCTGCCAGACTACAGCCACTCTCCCAGAGATCCAGCAAGAGCAGTCACCCCAGGAGCCATACAAGTGGGTGCTCATACCAATGGTGGTGGCTCTAGCGTGGGCTGTATCTCCTACTCATATACAAAGAGCTATTATACAAAGAGCTATTATACAACAAGCTATTAACAACACAAGAACCATCAACAGCACTGAATCCTGCATGATCCGACAGCGTCATAACTTATAATAACCTACCTCCATTGCCACTTCTTTCCAGCTTGATATCCTCAGCTCTCAAGACCCGTATAAGGCAGACCTTCAGAAAAAACGAAGACAGGTCGATTGGATTACCTCTCAGTTAAATATCCATGCAGACTACACAATCAACACGTGTTCGAATATAAATCAGGATTATTTGACAAACACATTAGAACCAGTTTGTAAAAACATATATTTGAGATTTTGTCTCATGGACATCCTGATCCCTTCAATATGAAGGCTCCTGGAACACTCAATGTTTGTCTTCCAAAACTGGTTAAATGAAAGAGTCCATAGGACATATTATTTGTCTATGTTCCTTGCTATTAGACATAAGAAAGAAGTATCTGTAGTCCGGCTTCATTCAAGCCAATTATAGAACAGTATATGAATCAATCAGGTACTGTTTTTCATCTAAAGACAGTCAGTTAATTGGGAAGTTGCCAACATTTTTGGACATTACTGTTGAAAAATGGCCCTTTCTGAAGGGTACGCCAAACTTTTTGCCTTCGTCCTCCTATTTTTCCGACCTTTTTGTTGGCTTTAGGACTCAACACTTTATCACTGCTGACCAGTGCTAAAGGGCATGTGCTTCTCTACCAAACATGGTAACATTGATGTGCACACAATTGGCATATTTAGCTTACTTGTAAGTCGCTTGTAATGTTATGTTATGTTATGTTATGTTAATATACCCTAGGCCTGTGACTTAAATGCTACTAGTGGGCTTGCAACTCTGATTGTGCCGCCAACAAAGTGGCCCTTCAAACCTGTCTCAGGCCTACCATTGCAAGGCACGTGTGTGCACCTGATTGCCACTTTGACTTGGTATTTAAAACTACTTGCCAAGCCTTAAACTCTCCTTTATTTACACATAATTCACCCCTAAGGTAGGCCATAGGTAGGCGAAAGGGCAGGGTGTTATGGAAGTAAAAGGTAGGACATGTACAGTTACGTTTTGCATTTCCTAATAGTGACAAACATCCAAATTCATTTTTCACTAATGTGAGTCCTACTCCTCTCATAGGTTAGCATTGGGAATTTCTTAAAACACCTTTAAGCCATAATACCTGATCAGAAAGGAGTAGTTGCATCATGTTTTATATCTTTGGAATGGTACTGAAAAATCTTCTTTAATGGTAAAGTTGGATTTGACATTACTATTTTAGGAATGCTACGTTTAGAAAGTAGGCATTTCTCTGCTCTTACTGCTCTGGGTACCTGCAGCCTGTCTCCAATAAACGTCATGGATGCGTGACAGCTACACTTTGTGCATTCCCTCTAGACAGCCACAAACACAGGAAGAGTGGGTGTGACAGAGAACTCATTTGCATTCACCTGCATTCTGGGCAGGAAGAGAAGGGGGAATTACACTTACACCTGAATAGGCAGTGTGCTGTTTCCCATAAAAACGGCTGATTACCCCCACTGATAGCCTGGAATCAGGGCTGGGAAGAAAGGTCCTGTGTGCATTTCAAAGACCCTTCTTTGAAGTCACCCACACTTCAAAGACACAGCTGAGTATAAGTACTGGGGCTCTGACCCTACCAAAACAGTACACTACTGGACCTGTGAGTAACTCTGCCAGGAGTAAAGACTGTTGTGCAACAAGGATTGCCACTCTGCTTGACTGCTGCTCTGGAAGAACTGCTTTTCTGTTGTGCTGACCTGCTGCTGCTGATCTCTGCACTGCTGAGGACAAGGACTGGACCCATCTTACTGTACCCCAGAGTGACTCCAAGGGCTTGCCCACTGTTCTAAAGTCTCAGGACCATCAAAGTCTTCCTTCAAGCCTGCAACAGCACCTGGATTCGGCCATCTGTGATTCCTGCCCTGCCAACTTGTGCCAATCTAATCCTCGGCCCTTGAAAGGTGATTTCTGCTGGCCACAACCATCAAAATTGACACAGTGACGACTTTGTGCTGATCAGAACCAACACATTGCCCTTCAACGGCGATTCAGGAGCTGATCGACGACATCGCTTCTACGGACTGCTTGCTCGACGTTGATGGACAGTTCGGCTTGATGACGATGCAGTGCTTGAATCATAAAGGGGTTACTTGGCGACACCTTTATCGCCTGCGCGGATCAGAGCAGACACATCGAGTCTTTGACGTCGACACTTCCTCCATTCAAGGTACTTTTTCAGCCGGACCTGTGTGAGTCCTGTAGCAGGCCTGCCCTCCACTGTCAGCCTGAACTTTTGATTTACCCCGGTCCAGTGTGACCTCAAGTAACCCCAAAGCGCTATTTGCTTCTAAGCACTACTTTTTGATTTATTCTTTAAAAATGTAGAACTCTGGTTCTACTTATTGAATCTTTGTCACTTTGGTCTTGTTTTACTCATAGAAATATATGTTTTTTTCTAACCCTGTGTGGAGTATTTTTGAGGTTTTTTCATTGTGTTACTCTGTGTGTGTGCGTGTGGGCCTGCGTTGCACAAATACTTTACACATTGCCTCGTTAGATAAGCCTGAATCCTCTGGGTGAGCACAGGTTATCTTTTAGTGTGCATCTAGCTTACCCTGACTAGAGTGGTGGTTCCTGCTTGGATAGGGTGCATACTCTGACAACCTGAAACCCCTGTTCTAACATTGAATATCGCTGTCTTTGGAAATAATATCTATTGATACTTCATTGCCATTGAAGTCCACTTATATTCTTTTCTGTTATTTTAAATTATTTATGAAAGGCATTGCCTCTTTTATTAATGATTTTATTATTGTAAATGATACTTTACTATCTCTTTACAATAAATCTTTCATTTTACAGTAACATGACAATGTAGCATACCACAATTTGCCACAGTCTTGATAAATACACCTTGCATGCAATGGCAAGGCATCAAAAACATATGAGAGCCAAGGACAGGAGGGGGTTACTTTTAAGTACTCATGCCAGGAAGTTTCCCAGACAGCTAAATCTGTCCATAGTGAGACCTATAAAGGGCCTTGTATTGAGTAGGCAAGGACTTGAACTTATTGAATTAACTGACAATTCGCAGTTTATTGGATGTTAGAAGTTACAAAGAAGAGCTGCAGTCAAAAGGAATCCATCTAATTAAAGACTTTGATGTGTAGCCATGCCAACAATTCTTGACTGAGGCCTGAGCGCTGAGGAGGGTAGCCGTACTGAGAGAGCCTTGCCGCATCACTGGGTGACGTCACCCACTGCTCCACACATCGCACACTTAAGCGCGTCACTGCCTCGCAGTGCGTGCTGCTGCCTGACACTGACCTGAGAGCTGAGGAGGTAAGCCGTGCTGAGAGAGCCTAGCCGCACCATTGGGGGACGTCACCCACTGCTCTACACACTCTGCACTTAACCGCGTCACTGTCTCGTGGCACGGGGCGCGCCCGAACAAAGCCCGAGCCAAGGGCGGGCCCATCCATGCCCGTCATCGCCTGGAAGGGGCTGGGCCACCCCACTAACATCTGGCATTAGACCCCTTCACCTCTGAGATGGTAAAACAGAAAGCGATACCCACAGAAGCAGGCGGTGAAATCATTAGGACATTAGACTCTTTCTTACTGAGAGAGGCAGATTTACTCTCCAAAGAAATCGAGATAACGGAGCAGCGTCTCTCGTTGGAAAAGGTAAGATCTGCTCCGGATCCGACTGGAACAGGCTCCCCATTAGCCTTGCCAACTCATACAGTAATCTCTAGTTCATCCTATCACCTGACACTGTCCCAGATATCCAAATTGAAGACAGCCCAGTGATAGAACCCCCGGGCAAAAGGAAAAGGAGGAGGGCGAAAAAAAACACT
This sequence comes from Triturus cristatus, assembly GCF_964204655.1. Taxonomy (NCBI): domain Eukaryota; kingdom Metazoa; phylum Chordata; class Amphibia; order Caudata; family Salamandridae; genus Triturus; species Triturus cristatus. The sequence goes on from NC_140590.1 coordinate 1,365,486,147, forward strand.
ACAGTAAAGACTGTGTAACCCCCCAAAAGTAATGATCAAGTTACAGATACTTATTTATCACCTGGTCTGAGGGTTTCTTCGCCGATGGTTGATGAACTATGCCAGAAACTTGAACAAACGTTTTCCTTTCTTCTACAATCGGAACTTACTAGGTTGATTAAAATAGAGGAGACTGTGACTTTGCTCTGTAATAGTTTTCCCATTACTAGCGTGGGAAGGGTTTGGGGGGTCGGGGACATGTGCTTAGCTCTGATCAATAGTAACTACCATCTACTCGCATGACCAATTCTGCCGCCCCCACTGTATTGTCCCAGGAGTATGTATCAACACTTTTAAGATCATAAAGACTATCTTCCGGTATTGACCCTAACATTAATCATCCCAGTGAGAAAGCTTATAATCCAAGATTGGGCCAGGACAGAGGTGTCCTTCGTTGTTTTTGCAGCCCCTATAAACACATCCCGCTTTAGCTTTAGAGCAGCCTAAACTGACGGGGAGGGATAATGGTATTATCCCAGTTGTCCCACTTGTAAACAGCAGTTGTTTAGGTGGGACGGGGTACTGGCTATTCTGAAAGAGGGCATGTTAATCAACAAGAGGAGCAGGCATCCAAACCAGGAGTGAGATTGGATCTCCCTCCAAAAGCTTGTCCCTTTGTTATCGTTCTAGCCAATACACCAGAATTAAAATTGGATCAAGAGGAATCGACAGAGCAGCTAATGCACAAAGTTCTTCATTGGCTTTTCAAATTCTCAGGGGGCAGATCTAATTTATTCCAACACCTTATTATGGCTAGGAGAGTAAATTGGGTAGGAGCTGGGCCAAAAGTCATAGGAGGGGATTGTATTGTCATGAAGTTTAATAACCAGTAGGTGAGCTGCTGACGCTATTACCAAGTTCTCCTTTTTTTCACTCTGAGATTTGCTCCCTCCCGTTGAATATATTTTTGTAAACCTACTAGGTAATTCCCAACTGTACACCCAAAGGCAAAATGTACTCAGTACCCCCACCTCTCTTCTAACTTATACCTCCACCAAACAGCTGCACCTGTACCGCAAAGTAATAGATTGACCTTATTGGGGGACATGGCTGAATGCGAATGACTTGCTGACCCACACGTAATATTGCCTAATGACCCACATGTAATACTGCCCAATGAAAAAGACACGGTTCCCTTGTCTCCTTCTAAATCCCAAGTAAAACTGTGCGCCTAGAATGATAGCCTTCCCTTGCCTCAGAGTCTAGATCATTTGGGAAATGTTCTGGACTATGCAAATGTCATCTCATGGAATATAGCGGGGTATAATCAGAGAAAGAATCACCCTGACTCGTTGGCTCTGATAACCCACTATGATATATTGTGCTTCCAGGACACTTGGGAAAGTGATCAGATTTATTTAAATGGGTACCGATCATTTCAGACAACCGCAATACCGTCGACTGATGGCCGCTCTAGAGGAGGATTAGTAACATTACTTTCTAATACACTTAGCTTCAAGGTAACAACATTTTTAAATACATCACCGTAATATCATATCCTCCTCTATGAGCTTTATAAAGGTAGGTCCTGGATTCTTATTAACTTTTATTACAATAAGTTTGAAGGTAACTGAGAAACGATCTTGGACCCCTTGGAAAAAGACATTGCCAATTTGGAGAAAGCCTATTACAAACCCTATGCTATAGTCTGAATGGGCCATTTTAATTCCCATACCTGTAACAGGGTTAACTCGCCAGCATGTGGTTTGTCTGATGGTGATCGGAATACCCTTCCCCATTGCTGTCATAATGTCTATGGTAACACCCTTAATAGGTTATTAATAGCAAATATCCTAGTGATGATAAACTCCCTTGACACCATAACTGGTCAACTAGATTTCACGTTCTCCACTCGCTCCTATTTTTCAACCCTTGACTTTATCTTGGTTTCAGAATCTATTAGATTGTAGTTTACTCAAATTAAGACCACCTTTAACACTTTTAGTGATCATGCTGCAATCACCTATCACATTCCATTAGAACAAAGTCAGAAACTCTGTGTTAACTTAGTCCTGAAACCTGTGATTGCAAGGAAAAATGGGGTTGTCTTAAAATGGGAAAAAGTGGATACTGTGAAGTTTATTGGAAAAACTGTTGTTAAAATGGGACCAGAGATTATAATTTGCTTAGATCCAATTATAAATAATGAAATACCATTAGCCTTTGAGCGGATCCTGTTGGAAATTAAAAATAATCTGCTCTGCTTTATATCAAATGGGAACCGCAAGGAGGCCTTCTGGTTTGATGATGACTGTGCAAAAGAACTCAAAAACCTCCATATGGCCTTGAAGTCAAAGTCTAGAGACCTGAATCTTGTGAAGAGCTGCAGTATTTCACAGTAGTTGGGAATTTCTGGTCTTTAACCAATGCTCCGTTTTTAAGAGAGGAAAAAATGATGTCTATAGATGGATGAGGAGGCGTGGGTAGTACATTTTGAAGGATTATTTGGAAATTCGGATGAGGTAATTAACTCATTGCCATTATTGTCATCGTCTAGTTCCGGAGATAGACTTCTTTGTAGTTTGGAAGAAACAAATCATGCTCTCAATCAGTTTAAAAGATCGAAGGCACCTGGACCTGATGGGGTCCCGATTACTTTCTTTTTAGATAACCAAGATCTGTGGGCCCCAGTGCTTACAAATGTTTTTAACAAAATTGTCCAAACTAGTGTTCCACCTTCATGGAAAAGGACAGTTATAATACCCATCTATAAAAATGGGGCTAAGGCAGTTCCAAAAAATTATAGGCCCATATCCTTATTGGATTCTACAGTTAAATGAATGGGCCCGAATACTTTTAAATAAACTGGAGGAATGGGCTTGGGATAAGAGTATATTAATCCCAAGCCAATATGGCTTTAGAAAAGAAAAGCGGACAGTGGACCAGTGCCTTAACTTAAATTTAATAATAGCAAAATATATATATTCCTACATGCATAGGATTTTATATGTCCTTAATTGCGAATCCTTAATATTCGCAATTAAGGGCTCGCAAAATTCTAGCTTGATGCATGTGCCAGTATGTCTTTTGTTCTTGTGGCAGGTTTAAGACAGCAGAAACAACCCCGAATGTATATTGAAGGGTTAAAACTAGAGGTTGTGGATTCCTTCAACTACTTAGGGCTCATGTTTGATAGGGAATGTAACTGGCGAAGTATGGTCTCCAATAGAGGAAACCTAATCGACAAAAATATTGGGGGTCTTTTTAAATTTGTAAAAAAAAAAAAATGGGACTAAGCCAATCAAAGTAAAAAAAAAGACCTATGAGGCAAAAACACTATCTTATGGGTCAGCTGTTTGGGGCATATCTGATATTTCTAAACTTCAGTGTATAGAGGATGGCTTTCTGAAAAACGTGGCATCCCTCCCTTAATCCTGCTCTAACTACAATTGTCACTCGGAGCTGAGTGTTCCCTATATTACAGATAAGATCCGTATTGCACCGATTCACTTGTGGTACTCAGTTTGGCGAAAATAAACTCTTTCTCTAACTAGAAACATCATAAAGGATTCTTTAAACCTAGATGGCATAGATAAAATAAAATGGTTAAAATATATTGAGACTAACCTGCAGGCTATTGGCTTAATTAACTTATATGAGGATCCGAAGTTATGTATGTCAATAACAAAAAAGGAGCTAAAGGTTCGTCTACTAGCCCATTTTGGTGAGAAGAGATATGAGTCTAACACTAATCTGTGCACAGTTAGACAATACCACATAGCACCTAGTATAAATAATACAAAATGTTCTTATTTAGCATTTGTTACGAACCTCCAACACAGATATATATTATTGAGATTTTGCCTAAACTATATTCCTCTTATGTTAGGTCATCCGTCAAAAACGTTTGCGATCACTGCACTCCCTCTTTGTCCTTGTGACATGCGATCCTATCAGAATGACCTGCGCTTTGTATTCTCTTGTAAACTGTAAATTAATGAAAGAAGCAGGTATATTCCCCCCCCCCCCTATGCAAAAATTGAATTTTAGACAATGTCGTCCAGCCCTATATTATCTTCAGTCATTACCGGATCCTTTGGTATGTTTCTGCTTGGCCTCCTTTTTTTAACTGCTCTAAGCAGGAGGAGACTAAAATCCCTAATCCAATATCCAAGACGCAATCAAAGGCGCTGGCTTGTTCAAAACCTGTGTATGTATGTATGAATTATTGTTTTTAGCTTGTGATTGTTATATATATCACAATTTTTATCATTCTCTTTTTGAACTGTTTTTTAGTCACATATTATCTTAACTTGTAATGTTCACTTTTAATTATTAATGAAATTATGCCTGTAGAATACTTTTTATGCCGGTATTGTATCGGCAAAATAAAGTTATTTTAACTGACTGACTGAATTAACTGAATCAAGAACTTGCACATGAATCTGCAAACGACAGTGCTTTATCTAACTTTATGTCAATAACAGGAGGAAGCTTTGCAGTAACTTCCACTGAACAGGTCAATTACAACAATACATGTGCTGTGTACAGAGCAGCAGAAACGTATGTAGTTGTGTGTCAAATCCCAGCTCCATGTTCCTTTGCAGGAATGAATGGTGACATTCAGTTCTTAGGTCATCCCTCATGTAGGCTTTCAGGTCCACCCCTTTAGAGGCCCAGTCGAGGGTAGACATGTGGAGACACTGACAATGTGGCTCCTGCCACACTGTCGGTCTCTCTGCAAATGCACCCAACCCTGCTTTTGGATAATGGGTCCTTGAGATCCTCAATGCCACCTTACTTTGGTGGGGGGGGGGGGACTACATGTATGCTACCTTCTGGTTAGCATACAATCAGAGAATACCTCTTTGACATTGTATATTCGTCTGTAATGTGTCACAGGTGCATGGACAAAGTGGTTCCCTCTTTTGCACTGAGGCTTGAGGGTGAGCAATAAGTGCTAAAACAAATTTTACCATTTAAGAGAACTCTAAAATTATGAGTGCAACTGAGGGGAGAATTGAGTGAGGAGAGCTGGGATAGTTCTGGGAGCATTTAGACAAGATCTCTACTGCCCTCGATATACCTATAAATGGTCTGCAGCATAAGAGTGTTGTTGAAAAAGAAGTCTACGTAAAGATATTCAAAAGCAAGGGTGACAGGGGAGTCCTGGGCGACCCAACAGGTAAGGATAGAATCCAAAAATAAAAAAGAAAGGATACATAATTACCATTCATGTCCCTTTTGATTGATTTATGTGCTGATTACCTTGTGCTGGCCTGCACATGTTTTGAGAGATCCAGAGCTTGCCTTGTTTGAGTTCTTCACTGTTGGTACAGTCCTGTTGTGGTTCATCTGCTTGCTACAAATGTAATGGTATATGTCTTCTATGTATTCTTGCTGTCCTCATTGCTTCTGGTTTTGATCACACTATTTCAGAAAATGACCTTTGTTGCATACTGTCTCACATATCTAAAAGCAAGCATTGGCAAAATCAACAGGTCTGGAGTTGGCTGTTGGTTTTGTCAATACGTTTTTTGTTGTGGCCTCTGGAAAATTGTATTGTTGGGAGACTTGCTGGGCCCCCGTCAATTTATAAACAAAACTTAGTTAACCTCTTCACTGCGGCGCAAATTCCGCCGCAGCGCTCCCGCAGTGCTGACATTCCGATCGCGGGCGTGGTCATGACGTCTCCCAGCCGTCGTCCGCACAAGCCCATCGTGACTCATGACGGCCGGGAGACGTCATGAGCATGAAAGAGGTTAAAAGCAAGAATATGTATTGGTCTCAAGAAGCACACATTGCCACAGTAGTCCCTGGCACTGAAGGGAGTTACTCTGTGTATCAATGCGCTCCTTGAAAGAGCAGAATTCTGTAACTCACAGTGAAGTTAGCCGATGCTGTAAGGTGCTGAAGACAAATCTGAATGATACAACAGGCCATTGGATGAAAAGGGCTGGCTGAAAGCCCCTATAGGTAAGTATAACAGATATCATTTTTCTAAAATTAAAAGGTCTTGGCTAACGCCAAACTTAAAATGAGGTGCTTGTATTGCTGATCCTTCATGGAGGAGTTGGCCTATGGCTGGGGCGGTCGACCTCGAATCTGGGGAACTGGGTTGAGTCTCGGCAATGACACTGAACATCCTGTGATTCTGGGCAAATCACTTAATCTCCCCGTGCCTAACAAAAATGAATGTGTGTCTTCATGTAACGTAACTGGTGCTATGTAAAGCGCTTTGATACCCGATTCGGGTCATGTTCGCGCTATATAAAACTCTGTAAAAAAAAAAGAAAACGGAGGAATTGCCATTGATTTTGAGTTACCTTTGGACACACAGTGGCAAGCAACTTCTAGCTGGCAGGACTGAAGGAGACCACAAAGAACCATATGTACTTGCCAGAAATTCAGATGCAGACAGTGAAGGTGTGATAACACCAGGCTCCTTGGAGCATAATACAATGCCTGCATTGTGATACTACCCTGGCGACGTTAGAATGTGCAAGGATAAATACACATCCTGTGAAGTCATTCCTGTTAACCTTATATAATCAAATTAACTGTGTACACAATAGATCAAAATAATCCCAAGACACAATTTCATTACCTCACTTGGATTAAAGTAAGTAATATGAAATTTTCGAAAGAAAGAAAAGACTGTGATTATAAGCATTGTAAGCTGCAGAGGTCAGGTATCCAAATGTATAATCAGAACAGGAACTTAATGCTTTCTCCAGCGGTTTCTATTCGTTGAGTTTTCTACGGATCTGTAACTAGAATATCTGTCAGTGATACGTGGCCATGCAAAGGTAATGGGAAGCGATTATTTATTGGAATGGCTTTGTTCAGCACTTACGATCGAACTATCAATATCAAATTAATTATATGTATTGAAAATAAGAAGTATCACAAATTCCAAATGTTTTATTTAAGAAGGGTTTACCTTCATCCCACGGTACCAGCACTAAGATGAGGTAGTCCTTTGCTTGTTTGCTACACGTTTTTCTCAGTATTCCCCAAGGTCCACCATAAGCTTCTTTCAGATTCAGTCTGTGGGTTTGCCTATATTGATTCCAAGTGGCCATACTCATATTAGCCTAAACAACCTACATATCAATGCCTAGATTTTCTATATATGTGTGTGTGTGAATGAGTTAGTGTGACGACGGGTCTGTGACATAGGGAGGATTTGTAAATTTCGCCCCCCCTGGTTTTGCGCTGGATCAACATCAATAAAGCGAAGCTACAAACGTCATTATAGTCAGAGTCACATGTACCAAATAAAGGTGTAATTAGTTTTTTCATGCAAAATAGAGGAGGTATACACAATTTGGCTTTACCTGCTCCATCAATGTCATCTGGCTGTGCCTATATTGGCTCTATACAGCTATGAAATATTGACTCTAAGTGGCAATGTCTATATCTACCATTGGTGAATATAACTATATTGGCTGGCTATACGTGACTATACCTGAAAGGGCTATTTGCTGCAATGATTATTGTTAAATGTCATCTTTGGTCTAGAGTACCGTCACCATCACAGATGTCTCTTAACAAACAAAAAAATAGATAATGTCATTTATCTATCTGTCACGATCACAGCTGGCTCAGTGTGCGGGGGGTGCACAATGGTACTCATTTTCGAGTCATGCCCAGACCCCCATGTCCCTACAGGACCCAGTGCTCCTCCTCCATTTTCTGTGCCTCCTGCACCCAGGGTCAAGCGCCCATCTGCACACTTGCTTCTTTCCGCCACCCTTCTTGCATTTCTGGGCCCAGTCATACCTTCTCAAAGGACCATGACCTTTCCAACCACCAAACATGTAAATTCCCAGGATCTTGTGAGTTCTCATGAGACTGCGAACTCTCGTGAGATTACGACCAGTACACTTGCCTTCACTGCCATTTTGTGGGCATTCATATAAATGCAGCACCCTGAGCACGAGGCCTTGCTTCACTTCCTCTGTAACAGTCAAGAGACTTCCTTGTTGCTTGGAAGCACCGCTCCCGCTTTGGAAACTCACATCTGAAGAAACAGTCATTTTACCTTGAATACAATCGTCATGCGAAGATACCAGCGCTCTCGTCCTGGACTTCACTTCAGCCCCAAAAAAAGAACAAAACCTACTACAAGTAAGACAAAGATCAACCTGCCTAGAGGTTAGTGCACTAATCCTAGGCAAGATCTGTTTGTGATTTTGTTTAAAGAATGTTAAAACTTTGTTAAAGACTACTCAGAACCGAATCGCCAAAATCAGTCCAAACCAGGAATATTAGGGAGTGAGTGAATAATTTGGATTCAGACTGAGACTGTTCGAGACTATTCAAATCATTCTTAAGAAAAATATCAGGGTGAAAGGTTTGTAGAGAGTATGATTCAGTTCTGTTGACCTCATGTTTGCAGGATAACTGTAATAGATTACTTGAGGTTTCTTGTGAAATCCGGAACTAACTGTGTTAATACCTCTGATAACAGCCCATGCTATACAATCTAGTCACTTATACGGATTCGTTTGAAGATAACACAAGACTAAAAGTGAGACCAGGCAGAAACAAGAGGGTCTGAAGAACCTCCCTGCTCAATCTCTCATATCACATCCCATCAGGGTTGGATTGGGATTCAAAATCGTCCCGGGCACAATAAAAAAAGTGGCCCACATTTGCATATTGCCTTTCCTCAAAACAACACACCTGAAAACTATTGAGGCCACTTCTGCTGAGGCCCCCTGGCCCGCTAAGTATGCATACATTAATGGGCCGGCCCTGTGAGAGAAAGGAAGTGACACCTCTGTCTGTTGCTAAACCTGAGGTAATTAGCGCCCATCTGCCTCCAGAAAGGCCACTCAGACACCCACTGGGCTGCTGTCTGTAACTGAACAACAGCGACACCGCCCAAATCTGCCTCCCAGACTACCCCAAAAGGCAGCCCACAAACTGGAACTCGGCACCGGCCCCTCGGGCATTGCCTGAGTGCACGCATTACCTATCCGACGCTGCATCCCAGCCCCTCTTCCCTTCAGGAAACCTGCCTGCTCACGGTCACCACTACTCTATCTCAAGAGGTGTTCTTGGGAGGAACGTTTGGAGCCGCATCGCCCCTGAGGACCCCTCCTGGATTTCAGGTGAGTGCCAAGTTTCACACTATGCTTTAATGCAGTATGAGAGCAACAAGAAACCATATACTTGTACTGTCAAGAAATGGAAGTGAGTGACCAGTGAGAGCAGGTAGTGACCTCTGGTGTGTTTAGAGAAGGTTTCATTCTTAGAAACACACACCGGATAGTATGAGTTTCACTGGGAAATAACTGCCCCATTGAGTGTTATAGGCATATAATTATACCTATCTGCAAAGGTAAATATTTAAGACCACTTGTTAATGTTAATGTCTGTAACAACATGACTGCAAGTCGACTACAGCTGCAGAGCTATATACCATAAGTTTCAGTGCACCCTGACCCCTATTGCCTATGCATTTTGATTGTACACGTGGCTTCTTGTAGCTGAATCCTAAACAATAAACACAGCTAGATTACTAGTGAGTCTCAACTCCCAGATCATGGTGATGTTTGATTCCCAAACCATGCTTATGTTATCTCTCCCCTTGCACATTCCTTGCACCCTTGCATCTCTTCTCTCACTCTCTTGAGCTCACCTGGTTACCCCCTTTTGTCTCACCTTCAAACATACTGATACTCTCTTCATTCATGAATCTTTATTCGGTTCATAAAATTACCATATAGGAATACAAACAGCATTTTCATTATAAAATCCATCACTAATAGAGGGGCGTGGCCAACCGGGCAACATGGCGGACGCGAGCTGCTGAGGCTCCGACCGTTACCTCCTGGCAATCCTGGCGATGATCCTGTGAGGGGACAGATCGTGGCGGCAGGGCACGGGCCCGGTGTGAGGAAGCGGTGAGGAGTCCGTACAGCCCAGCGGGCGGTGATTGCACGGCGCCGGGACCCGGCGCGGCTCAGACGGAGAGGACGCGCGCGCGGCCTGTGAGGAGGGGCCGGCCGCTGGAGCCCGCGCTGGCACCGGGAGGCGGTGCTGAGACGGCGCTGCACGACGGAGTGACCTGCAGGCTGCGGGCCGACGGCGCCCGAGGGCGCGAACTGGCGGGTGCCCTGCCGGGCGCTGGGGCATTGCGAGGGGCCCAGAGGAGGTGGCGCGAGGCGGAGTGCAGCGCCCTGGACTGCTCGCTGGAGACCTGCTGCACCCTGTGGGGCGATCAGTGGCGGAGCATCGTGGGGCTGCGGCCCGGGAGGACGACGGGATCCGGAACGTGAGGGGGAGCCTGAGGTCTCGAGCCGTCGCTGAGGTCCAGACAGCGAGGTGAGCTGGGGCCGGGGGCCTGTGCCGGTCCCCCTGATGAAAGTAAGCCCGCAGTGACTGTGTGCGCGATGTGCGGCGCGGAGGGCCCTGGCATCGGGGGGTGATGCATGGTCGCACCCGCGGCAAGACACGGGTACAGGAGCTTGGACTGGGGTGGCCTGGAGCCGGTGCATGTCGCGGGACGTAAGGCGGAGAGAGGTGCAGAAGCGCACCTGGAGAGCCCGGAGGACCCGGAGGCCGCGTCGTGGGCGGCCCGCTGCTGACCCTGAGGCCTGGCATAGGCAGGGGCGGGCGCCGCTCCGTGGAAGGCGCCATTTTGGGTGCGGCCGCGGAGGCGCCTGGTCTGCCGGGCGCTGCGGGGATCGCCATCTGGCACGCAGCGGAGCAGTCTGGGGCCCCCTCATGAGACTGTGAGCTGGGGAGCGGAGCGCGGAGACCGAGGGAGTGGGGCCCCCGCCGTGAAGCCGGCCGAAGGGGCTGGCACGCCCGGACCAACCAACACTCCAGTGGGCGCGAAGTCAAGGCGGAGCAGATCGAGTGCGCCTGGGCACGCAGCGGTCCGCTGGCGGGCACCGGTCGGGTGTACCTGGCAGGGCTGGAGAGGGCCTGGATTGGAAATCAGCCGGTTGCCACACCGGGGGACAAGTACAGTGGTGCGGCACCCTGAGGGGTAAGAGGTGATCAGTTCTGTGTGCCCCGCCCGGGCGGGGGAGCCTTCCTGGAGTGCTTCCTCTCTGGAGCCTGTTGCTTGCGCGGGCTGTGGGGTGTCCTCGGTCCTCCTCCGGCTGTTTGCGGCCCAGCGGCTGGGCCCCGGGGGGCTGAGGAGCGCTCCGGCAGCCACACAGGACGGAGTGTTGGCGGGATTGGAGAGCCCACACCTGGCTGTGCCTACGACACCTGGAGCCGAGCTGTGAATGCCGACCGCCCAGCAGTACGTGATGGGCCGGCTTCGCGACATATCGCAGCAAGGACAGCTGCGTGCCGGGAGTCTAGACCCCCCGCAGGGGCGCTCGGAAGGGGGCACGGAGCCGCAAACGGCGGCCCTCTCCACTAAAATGGACACCATGCTTGCAGCGGTGGAGAGACTTAGCCCTACCCGGGACCAAACACGGGCGTCCCTCGAAATGAGGATTGACAAGGTCGCATCAGACTTCACCCTCCTTCACGCTGACCATCGCAAACTGGCCGAGAGGGTAGCGACACATGACCAAACGCTTCAGGAGCTCCCACCTGTTGTCCAGAGTCATAGCGCAGCATTGCAGGATGTGCTAGACCGGGTCCATGCACTTGAAGACCGGGTGGACGATGCGGAGGGACGCTCCCGGCGCAACAATATCCGCGCGGTGGGCCTTCCGGAAGGAGTGGAGGTTAGGCACCCGGAGCGCTATGTGGAAAACTGGCTGTGAGATCTTCTGCCTCAAGGGGTACTGTCTCAGCATTTCGTAGTGGAACGGGCACACAGGGTGCCTGCGCAGAAGCCCAAGCCGGGGGCCCGGCCCGACCGTTTCTCTTCAGGCTCCTCAACTACCGGGACAGGGATGCAGTTCTGAGTGAAACCAGGAAGTCTGGCGACCTGACCGTGGGCAGTAGCCAAGTCATGTTATTTCCGGACTACACCGCAGCCGTGCAGCGGCGCAGAAGCAACTACATGGCGGTGAAGCAGCAGCTCCTGGAGCTGGCGCTGCCTTACTCCCTGCTGTTCCCGGCCCGCCTCCGAGTGGTAGCAAAAGAGGGGACCCGCTTCTTCGACTCCCCGGGGGACGTGTGGGACTGGCTGGAGGAGTCGGGGCAGTGGACGGGGGCGAGGCCCGATGGTCCGGATATCGAAGGCCGCCCTGGGAGACGATCTAGAAGACGTGGGCGCAGAGGGGCATGGCAGCTTGCGCGTCCGGGACCGGTGGCGCCTAGCCCGGAGAGAATGCGGATGGAGCGGCAGGAGACACTTGAGGCAGTGGCGACGCTTGGTGCATCACCTGACAGTGGGCGAATGGAGAATGGTGTGCACAGTGCCCCGGGCACGAGCGGGGCGTCGTCCCCGTCCATGGTGGTCTCGGAAGACTTGATTTTGCCAGTGGTGACCCCACAGACTGCCGACTTGATGGTGTGATCAGATGTTGCAATGTTACAGTCTGGGCAGGGACCATGCATGCTAGACGGGGCCGTGTGCCTGCCGTGGCACCATGCTGGGTGATTCTGGGACCTGCTGGGGGGGAGAGGGACTAGCGCTGGGAGCGACTGGCCTCGCGGGGGCGGGTGGCATACGGCGCGCCCCACTAGATGTCACAGCTGCGGGCTCCCTCCGCCGCGCCTTGCGCTTGGCCTGCACGGCGGTTCAGTCCTTGCCACGATGCTGCTCCTCCTTCTTCTTTCAGCGGAGAAAGGGGAGGGGAACTAGTACCAACGCATAGCTACACTCGCACGAACCCCATCAGGCACCACCCTGCAATAGCCTAACCTTACTTAGCATCTCAGAAGTTTGGACGGATGCCCCGTTGGGAATACGCCCCATTTGTTAAATTGTTCATGGTAGTTACACTGTTTGCATGGCAGCGCATTAACATGCTCCCTCCAGACTGTGGCCCACCCCCCTCCCCTGGCGCGGACGCTTTGCCCCCGGCCCGGTTTGCTCGACCGGCTACGCGATGGCGCACACCAACATTGTGACCTGGAACATACGGGGCATGCACACGCCGTCCAAGCGTTACTCCATCTTTTCCTACCTGCAGCGACATTCCGTTGGGATTGCCCTCCTACAGGAGACGCATATGTCCCAGACGGAGCTGGGCAGACTCTCCAGGCGTTGGAGGGGGCAGACTTATGGCACTGTTTACTCGGCGCACGCTGATCTGGGTGCGAGCAGGCGTCCCCTTCGATTGCAAAGAGGTGGTGGTGATACACGTTAGTGCGAGGGAAGCTGAATGGTCAAGAGATGTTGCTGGGCTCGTTATATGCGCCTAACGTGGATCAGGCCTCCTTTTTAGTGCGATTGACGCAGCTTCTACACCCTTATGCTGGGCTCCCCTGGATGTTGGGAGGAGACTTCAACATGGTGTTGGATGTCCAGTTGGATAGATCCTTCCCTCCCCTCCGTGCCACGGTAGCGGAGTCCGGCGCTCGTGTGCTGGGAGACTGGCTCACGCACTGGTCACTGCAGGACCTCTGGCGCATACTACACCCGCAGGATAGGATATACTCTTACTATTCAGCAGTTCATGACCTGCACGTACGGTTGGATAGGATAGTGGGCTCCCGGTCCTTGCTCCCACTTATCGAGCAGTCGGAGTACCTGGGGCGGACGCACTCCGACCATAACCCCTTGTGGTTTCGGATTGGCTGGGTGGCGGATCGCCCGCTGGTGCCCACCTGGCGACTTCAGCCGAGTGCGCTGGAGGACTCGGAGTTCCGCTCCTCCCTTGGCACGGCTATGCTAGCATACTTTGACGCAAATGAGGGGACGGCAAGCAGTGCCTTGGTGGAATGGGACGCCCATAAGGTGACCGTTCGGGGGCACTGCCTGGGGGCCCAGTGGAACATACGTAGGACCCTTTCCGACTCTCTGGCGCGCCTCGAGGACGAACTCTTGCAGTATGAGAGGGAGGGAGAAGGAGGGGGTAGACACTCCAGTAGCCTGGAGGATCTCCGTGGGAAGCATGCGGAGCTCTTGGAGCGGCTCCGCTGCCACAACTATGCGGCGCACACAGCCAGAACACATGCTAGAGCAGATAGGGCGGGCCGATTGCTGGCCTGGTTAATCCGCCAAGAGGATCGTCGGGACCCGATCGGGGCCATCCGCACGGAAGACGGAGTGGTGGTATACACGCAGCGCGAAATACATCGGGCCTTCACGGACCACTACAGGCGAATGTACACGGCTAAGGGGACGGGTCCCCGGCAACTCCTTGGGGAGTTTATGGCTTCCATCCGCTTGCCCGTGGTCTCCAGGGAACATAACGAAGCGCTTAGTGGGCCCCTCTCCCTGGAGGAAATTGGGGAGGCGATACAATCAATGGCGTCGGGAAAAACGCCGGGCCGGACGGATTGCCTGCGGAGTATTATAAGGCATACCGTGAGTCTCTAGTGCCGCTGCTGCGAGCGCTCTACAACAAAGCGCTAGAGGACGGGTCGCTTCCCCACTCCATGCGGGAGGCGTTCCTGGTTTCCCTGCCTAAACCGGATCGTGACCGCACGTCCCTGGGCTCATACCGACCCCTGGTGATGCTCAACGTGGACTACAAAATCCTAGCGAAGACACAGGCGGACCGGCTGGTGCCAGTGGTCCCTCATTTGGTACATTCAGACCAAAACGGGTTTGTCCCTGCGAGGTCCACGTCATTGAACCTTAGGAGATACTTCAGGGTAGCCGGCGAGGCCATGCACAGGTGGCCCAGAGCGGGGTGCCTTCTTCTTGATTTGGAGAAGGCGTTTGATTGCCTGGAATGGGGCTACCTGTCCACGGTATTGTTGCAGTACGGGTTGGACGGGGAATTCCTCAGAATGGTCGACCTGCTCTACAGGAACCCCGCGGTCCGTGTCAGGCTGGGCCCCTATGTCTCGGAGGCGGTGCCGGTGGGCCGGGGCACCCATCAGGGATGCCCTCTTTCCCCGTTGCTGTTCGCCCTGGCGGCGGCCGTGCGGACGACCCTGGGAGATGGTATACCGCTGGGGGACGCTGTTCATCAGGTGTCGCTCTATGCCGGCGACCTGTTAGTATACGTCAAGGATGTGGGATGCATCCCGGAGCAGCTGGCCCAGTTGTTGCAGTCCTTCGCCACTATCTCGGGGCTCCGCGTGAATGCAGGTAAATCTTGTCTATACGCTTTTAGCGCAGGGACGGAGGACCCGGGTTATCACCTGAATGGCACGCCGGTTCAATGGAGGGAGGGCACCTTTCGATACCTGGTGCTGCAAATATACCGCTGCCCGACTGACTTATTTGATGGCAACCTGGGAAGGGCGGTCACGGCGCTCAGGTCGCAGGAGCACTTTTGGAGCACACTCCCACTGACGACCACGGGCAGGGTGGCACTCGTCAAAATGGTCATGCTCCCCCGCCTCCTGTACTTCTTTGTTAATTTACCGACGTATGTCCCCCCCGCCTTTTTTGGTAAGCTCACTAGGATGCTGCGGGATTTTGTTTGGGGAACCGCCAGACACAGGCTGGCGCTAGCAAAACTATATCTGCCAACAGACAGGGGTGGTCTGGCGGCTCCTTGTTTTGAACACTACTACCTGGCCGCTCCGCTACAATGGGTAGCCCGCTGGTTGGCTGATAGAGGCAGGGACGACACAGCCACGGCAGAGGCACCCTATTCGCTGTAACGTGTGACCGGACTCTTTCACCCCCTAGCTACGGTCACGGGACCGCTGCCGCTCCTCCTAGCTGTGGCACATAGGTGCTTCCGGAGGGCTCTGTACCTCACTTGCGCGGTTGTTCCATACGTGCCGGCAATACCCCTGGAGGGCTCCCCCGGAGGCGGAGGAGTGCTTGCGGCCCCTGCACTGACGGGCTGGTGGGAGGCAGATGTGCACACGCTGGGGAACCTATACAGAGACGGTGAGCTTATACCGTATGAGACCTTAGTGTCGGAGGAAGGGCTCCCGCCCGGCGGGTTCCTTACACACCGCTCGCTCCTGGCGAGATTGACCGCCAAATTGTGGAACATGACTACGGAGCCTCGCCAGCACCTAACCATGCAATACCTTCACGTCTGGTCCGCTGGTTCGCGGCTTCGTTGCGGGAGCACACGGCGGTTAGTCTGAGCCCGCTCCGCGTCAAGTGGGAGCAGGACCTGGGGAGACCATTCACAGACAAGGAGTGGGAGAGGGTTCTTAAAGGCCCAGTGCGTGTCCCCAGAAATGAGCGGTTCCGCCAAATCCAGCTGTTCATAGTACACAGGGCCTACCTCACACCTGAGTTGATTAACAGGTACTTTCGCCGCGATGACGCACTCTGCCCTAGGTGCGGAGAACTGGGGGCGGGGTTTTTACACATGCTGTGGAGCTGCCCTGGGTTGAGCGCCTATTGGAGAGAGGTCAAAGGTTCTGCTGCAGGGGAGTGTGGGTCGCAACATCCCATTTGGCTGGCCCGAGCACATTTTACACCACTTCAAAAGATCGCCCAAAGACAAGGTAACGTCCCGATTCATGGACCTGGGGCTCGTAGTAGCAAAGCGCCTCATCACCAGGAGATGGAAGGCACATGACTCACCACACACATGGGCATGGAGCTCCTCATTTCAGGCATGGGCTAGGGCGGAGGGGATGGCCATCCGCAGGGAGGAAACCCTGGGGCTGCGGAAGGAACCTATGGCGGATCGCTGGGAGCAGTTGCTTGCTGAGCTCCGGCGCTTGGAGGGGGAGGGTCACACGGGCCACGTGGGGATGGTTGGGAATGCCTGCGCGAGCGACGGCGTGTTACCGGCTGCCCCGTAGACGGGATAGCATAGTCCCTGCTGCCTCTGACCCGCAGATAGGGGCTCATGCGACCACATGGGGACGGTTGCAATCATGGGGGCTGGGGGGGATGACCAGAGGGGGGAGGGGAGTCGTGGGTAGGACAGGGGGGGGAGCACTCTGTGTACAACTGTTCACGCTGCCACTGTTTTGAGTTTTTCTTTTACTTGTTTGTGACTTATCTGTTCTCAATGCCTAAGTTGTATGGGCGACATACATTTGCATGTACGGCTAAGTGGCTGGTATATGGTGGCTGCTGCCCCTCTTCAAGAGACAACACCAGAACTGATGAGGTAAATGCAGCCGGCTCCCGGGCGGGCGGTGGTTGGCACATTACTTGACTGCAGGGGATATTCAGCTGGCTAGGCCGGGCACGGATCAGCAACCTGCATATGTTCATGTACTTCAGTGTGTAATGTATCCTGCCGAACCATGTACTTTTCTTTACTATACCTAAAAAGCAATCAAAATAGATTTGCAAAAAAATAAAATCCATCACTAATAAATAGCATGAAAAGATTATGGTCAATAAGACAATAACCCCCCCCCCCCCAAACACTATATCTATTAACCAAATCTTGAGCTGAAGGACACCATAGCAGCTTACAAAAATGATAAAACAAAACTATTGAATGATAAAAGTCAATAAAATAGCAAAACACAGCCCTTCAAACACTACATCAAGTAGCCAGGTCTTGATCTCCTGGGCACCAAAGCAACTCGCAAAAACAATAAAACAGTAAAAGTAACACAATCAGTGGGAAGCATCTGAAGATACAACAAGGCTGTCCTAACTTGGTTGCAATTCAGGGGTTTCGGCACAGATAATAAAAAATGCTTCCTCGGCCAGCTAAAATACAAACAAAACATTACAAAATGCAAAGGGTTCTGCAGAGACTTGCTATCACAGCAGCAGGGCAACCTTGCCTCAGACCGTGCCCACCCACATGGAGATGCCAAAAAATGATGCAATTGGATAATAAAAGCCTATCATGCTGTGTGTGAGAAGTTGGCCTGGTATATGCTGTCCACTAGTTAAAGTGGGCACCTTGCACCAGTCCAAACGACCCTAATTGATGATTAGGTTAAAGATAACCTTTATAGAAAGCTATCCTAGTGGTAGCTGTGGAGAGCAGCCTTAAGGCTAAGTCCCGAAGAAATGTAAAGCAGCTTGTTTTACGAGATCAGAACCTCCTGAATGACCAAATGAAAGAACCACAAAAGAGATATATCAAATATATGTATTTATTACTAAACACTCTCTACTAACCTCTTTATGAGATTAGAGCACAAAGCACACAATATTAAATCACTAGAACAACAGTAAATAGCACAATACACAGCGGGCTCCAGGGGGAGACCGAACCATATACTAAGAAAGTGGTATAACAACCACGACTTAACTAGACACAGTGCCTAGTGCACGTAGAATCACTGGGACCCCAAGGAATCACCCAAAGTAGTGACACAGGGGACCCATGGAGGACGGGTGCAGTGTGAGAACACAGGCGCAAGCTCCGTACAACCCTGTGGGAAAGTCGTGGTTGGAAAATTACAGTTTAAGGACACTTCGGAGAGGACTTCAAGCAAACCCTTTGGAACATAGAAGTTTCTAAGGCCAGCACCCTTGTGAGTACTGAGTTACCCATGTTACCTATCCCAGAGGAGCCGGGTGCATAGGGGTCAAGTGGTGTCGGAAACCCTCGTCATTTTCAATGGCGTAATGCGAAGAAGTGCTACTGCTGGGAAGATGAAAAGTGTCCGGTGGAATACTAGTCTGGATCCAAGGTGAGAAGAGCCTGAAAGCAGAGGGGACAGAGTCTGGGTCACTTCAGGGTGACCAGGGGCTCAGTAGACGAATGCCCACCGATGTCAGGTGCTTCAGGTGAGAAGAATGGATTCTTGACTCTGCAGCCAAGGAGACCAGAAGACGTCGACAACAACCAAAGTCTGGAGGTGAGCTGTCCCGCAAATCATGTCGAGTGCTGGGGGGTCAGTGTCCGGATCGAACATCAACAACCCTTGGCAACTGCAACCAATGCAGGCAGAGGAAACAAGCTACGGTGATGGCCAGCAAGGTCCTGGGGACTCTCAAAGCAATGGAGAGTCAGGGCACATCCGGAGCAACCAGGAAAGCCCAAGGAAAGTCAAAGTTACCTTCACAGGGACCCACAGGCCAACGTACCAGGGATCGCAAAGGGACCTCAAGCTGAATCACGAAAAACCAGCCCACGGAACACTTGTGGAGTGTAGGCTGGAAATCTTCAATGGAAATACTGTTTGGGGTCAGGACTACACGTAGCACAAAGCACAGCCTCAGGGATTGCCAAAAAGAATATGCTGCTACAAAAGTACACGGTTCAAAGGGGTTCAGGTTGCACGGTCCCCATGAGGGATACTGGTCTCAGAATTGCTGAGAGAGCAGATCAGCCTCAGAGACCTCAGGAACCCACCTCCTGTGTTGCAGAAATCTTCAGAGTCCTCAGGAGCTTGGGAGATGCAAACCGGTCAGATGCGATTAGGTGCCTGCTGCTGCAGGGGAGTAACTCCTTTACTCCAAGGGAGATTCTTCAGTCGTCCAGCGAAGCGTAGATCGTCGAAGTACTTGGTTTCTGTAGCAGAGTTTAGTCCAGGTAAAATCTAAAGTCCTGTAGTCAGGGTTCCTACTTTATACCCAAGGAAGTGGTGGGACAAACTCTGGGTACCCACCTATGGGAGGGGCAGGATAGAGGGGTGGCTATACCCATGTCCTTTGTCCAGTTTTGCGCCAGAGCAGGAGCAAATGGCTCCTGCAACCGGTTTGAACTGGACTATGCACAGGGATACCAAATGTGGCCCCAGTGCAGACTTTCAGACACTCTCAGAGTGCAACCACCCAGCCCCAATACACTAAATCCTGTCTGGGAGGTGGTCACACCTCCCTGTGACAGGAACCCTATTGTCAAGCCTTCCCCTGCTCGAGCTTGGCTCAGCAGCAGGAGGGCAGACTCGTGTCTGTTGTTGGCAGCATCCATTTTGTGATGCTCAGGTCGAGAAAGCTGGTACCGGGTAGACCAGTGACCACAGTAGTGGTTTTAGAAGGAAGGAATCATACCTCACACACCAGTTACTGGTGTAGAGGTATGATTCCAAGGTGTTTGACACCAAACACAACATGTTTCTAAGCAGCCGTTTTAAAGTTAGCATTTACTGCAAGGTTATGATGCACTTAAATATATATGGTTGGCTGCATCACAAACAACCCCGGAAAATGGGTTCCAAAGGCTGCAGAGGGGCTCTGCTCATGCAGGGGCACCCTCTCACATAAAACCCAGCACAATGCCTTCAGGATTGATAAGGCCTGCCATAGGGGTGACTGTTAGGTTTATATGTGCAGTGATTTAGAATAGATATAGTGAACCTATATCTAAGTAAGGGGCGCATGCACCACCTTACACAGGCTGCAGTAGCAGATCTGTGGTGTCAGTTTGAATGGTCTCTCAGGGGTGGCATAATACATGTTGTAGCCCCTGGGAGGCCTCTGGGGTTCCTATGCCCTGGGTACATGGTGTACCATATACTAGGGATAAGGGTACCCCAGTATCCAATCTGGAGTGTACCTAAAGTACATGCACAACCAATTTAGGGAGAAAGCAGATAAACTGGGGTCCTGATTAGCAGGATCCCAGTCAGACTAGTCAAAAACCAGCAAGACACCAGGAAAAAAGTGGGGGTAACCATGCAGTCAGATTCCACCTCCCTACACTGTGAACAAACCTTAGCAAGATAACGTCCCCAGCCGCTGTATGGTTTTCAGCAACATATGACCCAGCACTGATGGCTCCTGCAGCTCCAGATAATCTCTCTCCACACCTAAATGGTTTAGGAACAGCCTTTTAACACACCCCAGTTCTCCCATGGAGACAGAAGTGGGGTCCTTAAAACTATCGGGCCTAACTAAGAAAGCAAAAGCTGCCTTAACATAAGCTATCCACTGCATTTTACAAGCCAATCAAGGGCCAGACTGTCCGCAAGGATCAACTGATTTAACAACAACTTATCCCTACTACAAACATTAATCCAGCACAAAAGAGGGGTTAGGGATATCAGGTCTGTCACCAAAAAAGATAGAATGTGGGACAATACCATCTGGCGTAGAAATGTATTCTCCGCCGATTAAATCCTGTTTAACGTGGCATAACCTAATACCTCACAGCCATATCGAAGATGTGATATGCATTTAGCCTGGTAAATATTTTAAGAGGTCTCTTGGCACCCAGGAGCCTAAACTATGTGTAAAACTAGAAACCGCACATGGTTTTAACAAACTCAGATCTTTTTGCCTCAACTTATGGCTTCCAACAATTTTTAGCATCAAATAAGACACCCAAAGAAGGGAACGCCATGACTATACACAGTGTGAAGTTAGCCACCTTAAAGGTCTTGCTACTTGTGGATTTTGGGCCCACTACCATAACGGACAACATCAAGATATGAACCAACACATCGAGGTTCCCCAGAAATGACACATACCTGGCCAAAAGTAGATCCAACCCACGTGCGGCCGAGCCATTAGGACCACGTCATCTGCGTATAATAAAACACAAAGGGTTCTGTCTCCAACTTTAGGGCAGTCTGTCAAGACTGATAATAAAGTGGACTCAAGCCCATTCATATAGAGGGTAAATAAAAAAGGGGCAAGAAAACATCCTCGATGAACGCCATTGCTGGTGAGGAATGAGCGAGTACAGGCAAAAAACACATCAAAGCAGAGGCCCTTGAGTAAAGATTTGTTAAAAGGGCCCCAGTACTAGGGTCAACCCCCATCTCACTACTCAAAGCCCAGAGTTTCGCCCGATTGCCCTGTTGAATGTGGACGTCAAGTCCATAGATGCTAAATGTAAAGATTCAGACTGGGCAACCGTGTATTAATTAATAATTAGATGGAGGTTCAGACCTCCCTGCCCTAAAACCATTTTGAACACCACTAAGAATATTCTTCTTCTCTGCCCACTCCCCTAGCCTATTTAAAATCACCCTCCCCAGGACCTTAACCGCCTCATCCAATAAAGATATGGGGAGTAGCATTTTGGCTTGTCCTTATCCTCCTTCTTAAAAATAGGAACAATCATGGCTGTGGACCAGGAAGGCAACCGCCCCTCCCGGGCAGCCGCATTCAGGACCTTGGTTAAAAGTGGGTTCCAAACCTCTAAATTGGCTTTAAACAAATCTGGCAGGTTATTATCAGGCCCTGTGGCCTTATTGCTCGACAGGGTGAAACTACTGTGCATGACTTCTTCTAAGATAAAAACCACTGGGTTACAACCTATGACTTCTACAGCCAAAATAATGTCACCCTGTGATCCCCCTGATTATAATATATTCAATATGGCCGACCCGCTGCTATTCCGAGATAAAATGACATAAGAGCGGGCATGAGCCATCCGCAAAGCAAAGGCCTATTAACCACTTTTCAAAAGAGCGAACTATCCCCTTTATCACATGCTTGGCACAGCTCCTCCCAGGCTAGCTCCCACAGGTTTTGTTTGCAGGCAATTTGAGCCTGCTTATAGGCCCACCTACAGCCTTTGATTAATCGCCCATCCCTCTGTGTCTGCTTCAGAGCGAACTTCAACTGGTGCAGGGTTCTTGAACAATCTCTGTCAAACCATTTAGGGTTTTGCTGGTCCAGACTGCTAGAGACCATTACCGTCATTAGCTTTAGAACCCCCATAGTAATACCCTTAAAAGCTTCCATGACCTCCCCACACCCTGCATCACTGTCTAGACAAATTTCAATCTTGCGGAAACAGGTTGCAAAAAGGGAGGCTTAGAAGCACTGAGAGTCCACCTGGGACCATTTCAGCCTTTTCCCCAGGTCAGCAATGGAGGACCTCGTAATAGCCCCTCTTTGCTGTGATCAAGGAACCTTGGAAACATTCAAAGTTATGGATAAGGGCTTGTGATCACTAAAATGGCTTAAAATGATGTTAAAATGAGAAATCAACAGGTATAATAGAGCAGAAATAAATATAAAATCAATAAACAAACTATAACCCCTCCTTTTAAAAGTTGGGCCAATTGTAGGGTTAGGAGAGTTCACAAGTTTCTCCATGGCAAATAACAAATTATGGGACTCCAAAAGCTCATTGAGCTCCTTCCCCTCAGACAAATGTGCAAATGTAACCCTTCTTTAAGCAAACAGCTATGATATAAAACAACATAATCCTGAGCAGGGTCACATAGATGACAATTGAAATCCCCAGCAAGGACGATTAAATCTTGCCCATAGCCCTTATCAGACAATGAACTAAGAACTTGGTCTAGACGAGAAACACAGCTGGCCTCAACACTGCCCCCCCCCCCCCTTGGTGTTATAAAAATTAATCTAAACCAACAGCGAGCAACCCGGCAATGATAGCCGTAACCCCTGGTGCCAATTACGATCCGGTAAAAAATTTCCCCGTACGACTCGTATCCGGTCTTTTTACCGTACGAATCGTACAAGTGCCGTACAAACTGGCAATCACGATTCGCATGGTAAAAAGTCCATACGAATCGCATTGAGAATTATTCCCCACACGTCCTCGGGTCGGAAAATGTGTCCGACACGTCCTCGGACGATTTACCGTACAAATGTGAAAAGTGAAGTCCGACCGCGGAATCACGATCCATCCCGTGCGTCCGATGTTACAACCGGATGGAAAAAACACCGTCCGCACCGAACTCCCATAGCAACCATGGAGACATATGCCCGCATACGCGCCCAACACTTCCTCCAGCCCCCATATGTACGCGCCGACCCCCCCATCCCCCGTACGTACGCGCCGACCCCCCCAGCCCCCGTACGTATGCGCCGACCCCCCCCAGCCCCCGTACGTACGCGCTGACCCCCCCCCCCAGCCCCCGTACGTACGCGCCGACCCCCCCAGCCCCCGTACGTACGCGCCGACCCCCCCCCAGCCCCCGTACGTACGCGCCGAACCCCCCGTGTATGTACACCCGTGTACGTGTCGAACCCCCCGTGTACGTTCGAGTCGAACCCCCGTGTACGTTCGAGTCGAACCCCCGTGTACGTTCGAGTCGAACCCCCCGTGTATGTACACCCGTGTACGTGTCGAACCCCCCCGTGTACGTTCGAGTCGAACCCCCCGTGTACGTTCGAGTCGAACCCCCCCGTGTACGTTCGAGTCGAACCCCCGTGTATGTACACCCGTGTACATGTCGAACCCTCCCGTGTACGTTCGAGTCGAACCCCCCGTGTATGTACACCCGTGTACGTGTCGAATCCCCCCGTGTACGTTCGAGTCAAACCCCCCGTGTATGTACACCCGTGTACGTTCGAGTCGAACCCCCCCGTGTACGTTCGAGTCGAACCCCCCGTGTACGTTCGAGTCGAACCCCCCGTGTATGTACACCCGTGTACGTTCGAGTCGAACCCCCCCGTGTACGTTCGAGTCGAACCCCCCCGTGTACGTTCGAGTCGAACCCCCCGTGTATGTACACCCGTGTACGTTTGAGTCGAACCCCCCGTGTACGTTCGAGTCGAACCCCCCGTGTATGTACACCCGTGTACGTGTCGAACCCCCCCGTGTACGTTCGAGTCGAACCCCCCGTGTATGTACACCCGTGTACGTTCGAGTCGTACCCCCACCCGTGTATGTACGGTGCGTACCCCCAGCGGGGTACGGGTGGGGGTACGACTCGAACGTACACGGGTGTACATACACGGGGGGTTCGACTCGAACGTACAAGGGGGGGTTCGACTCGAACGTACACGGGGGGTTCGACTCGAACGTACACGGGGGGTTCGACTCGAACGTACACGGGGGGTTCGACTCGAATGTACACGGGGGTTCGACACGTACACGGGTGTACATACAGGGGGGTTCGGCGCGTACGTACGGGGGCTGGGGGGGGTCGGCACGTACGTACGGGGGCTGGGGGAGGGGTCGGCGCTACTCACGGGGGCTGGGGGGGTACGGTGCGTACCGGGCCACCTACTCTGGTCGATTCGCGCCGTACTTCGCTTTTCCAGCACTTTTTGGGTGCCGTGAAAATATTGCCGTCCGGACTGCTGTCGGTTCGAATCGTAATTCCTGGGTCGTGAAACGCTGCCTGAAAGCGTCCCGACGTCACGTCGTAGCATTCCCGGATCACATTCGTATGTATATTTTCGTCGGTCGGTGTTTTTTACGATTCGTACGGAAATGGTGTTTCCGTGCGAATCGTAATTCCATGTTTGTAAAGTTTTACGACCGGGTACGAGTCGGACGGGGAAAACGCTCCGACCGACGGTTCGTACCAGTTTTTACCGGATCGTAATCAGCACCTATAGTGTGCACCTGTCAGTGAAGATCGCAAATATAACCACTTAGTTTTACTGTAATAAACATATTTAAGCCTCCCTTAGCCCTACCCGCCATTGAAGATACTGCTGGTTCAAAATAGGTGGTATAACCCTCCAGAAAAAAAGCTATTTTTGGTTTCTCATGTTTCTTGGAGGCAAATTATGTGGAAAGATTTAATGAATTGGAACCATCTGGGATCAGTAAACTTGGAGGAAAGACCCGCAATATTCATGACAGTAAAATATAGCTTTTAGAGGAATGGGGAAGGGTTAGCACTGGGGCAGGGGGGGGGGGACACAGAGAACTGAAAATAATCACATGGGTCTAGTCAATTACAAGACTACAAACCACTCAAGAGGAGAAATCTGTTCAAGGTGGGCCTAAATACAGAACGCTTGTTAGGTGGGTGAGACACCTAAAAGGGCCTTGTAGTTCTACTGAACGGGGTGCTCTTCCCAATCTATAAAAGAAACCCAAAGGCAGGGCAACTATCCCTGGGCTACCTAACATAAGTCAGGAAGCAGCTGCAATGAGTTCGGCCTCCTGCCGGGTATTATTAAAATTAACCACCAAGCAATCACCAACCCAAGTTTCCTATCCTTGCCTATCCAACTTACTCTATGGGCCATAATGATGGAATCCGCTAACCCCCACTAGATGACAACTGCAAACTGAACCAATGCACCACCTTATTCTTAAGCTCCTGAAATGATTCAGCAGTAGAATTTGAGCAGGGAGGACATTCCCCAAGACAATGACATAGGGGGTCACTTCGGTGGCAAATTGAGCACAATCCCAGAGTTGGGAGGAGATGAAAGGTGCAGGCTATCCCCTTTGTCAACTACTGGGCAGGGGGAGCAACTAGTCCCTGTGCTTCTTTTGTGTACCCTACCCTTACGGCAACAGGAGTGATTCCGCAACAGCAGTGACGTGATTTAAGGTGGGGTCCATACCAGAGCAATGGTATCATTGGGCCTCTGAGGTTCATATGAAGAGCCCTGCTCCTGGCGAACTCCCCTCCCCTTACTTGATAATGATAATGTCTCCAAGACCCTGTCTTCAATATGGGAGAGCCTCAGCAGTATTGGATCCAGTTGGTTATTTAACAATGTCTCAAAGTCCCTGAGAGTAACACTCTTAAGGAAAGGACCGCCCTCATCACTAGTTGGCTTGATAGCGGGTTGATCAACCAATGTAGCCTCATCAGAAGGCTGGGCTGAGGCACAAGTTTTTCTCTTCCGTTTGTGGCTAGGACTAATAACCGGTGTTGTAGGAATTAAGTAATGACCATTGCCAGACATATCTCCCCCCTGATCTTCCCCACGACAGCCCTGCAGACATAAGTTGTGAGATGACCCTCCCATTCCATTACTGGCAGGTGACTTATGGAAAAGAAGGAGACTATCCCTATTCAGAGAAAGCCTCCTTTCAGCCAGCTCTATTTCCTTAGATACAACCCTCACCGCCCAGTGAACGAAACCTTCTATGGAAGAGACTCGAGGGACAGCAGGCGGGCGGGTTTTTAGTTGAAGGCCCTTTCTTCTTCCCATGTCCGTGGGGCCTTTAAGTACCATTTAACCCCCTGAGCTGGGGTGCAAGTAGGGCAGGCGTTCGTATTTTAAAGAACGAGTGTGGCAACAAAAATAACCTTGACTTCATGCAGAACCCGTGCCATGAGTACCTTAAGACAGTCAGCCTCTCCTCCATTGCAATCAAAGATGTAAGCCAGGGGGGCGGGGGGGGCCGGCCCCACCTCTTACTGCCGCTGACGGGTGCAGACGGCTTCATCCAGGCATGGCCCAGGCACGCCCGTGAGCATCCTGCACTGCAGGAATAGGGGCCACTCTTTGTAGCGCAAAGCTGTCATGCCCCCTGCTCCTCCGGCGGCGCCTCCTGGGTCAAGGATCTCTGGGGTCTTGAGTCCCCACAACAATCATGGTATCACTTGCTGTGGGAAAAGGGGCCGCGCTTTGTAGAGATAAGCCGTCCTGCCCCCTGCTCCTCCGTGGATGCCTTCTGGCTCAAGGATCTCTGGGGCCTAGAGTCCCCACAACTATTACGGTGTCCCGTGCTGCAGAGATTGGGGCCGCGCTTTGTAACGCGAAGCTGTCCACCTGCAGTGCCTCTTGGCACATGGATTACTGGGGCCTGGAGTCCCCACAACAATCCCGGTGTCCCGCAGTGTGGGAATATGTGCCACGCTTTGTAGCACAAAGCTGTCCTGCCCCCTGCTCCTCCAGTGGCACCTCCTGGCGCAAGGATCTCTGGGGCCTGGAGTCCCCACAACAATCACGTGTCGAGCGCTGCGGGAATAGGGGCCACGCTTTGTAGCACAAAGCTGTCCTGTCCCCTGATTCTCTGGTGGTGCCTCCTGGCCCAAGCGTCTCTGGGACCTGGAGACCCCACAACAATCATGGTGTCCCGCGCTGCCTCACTCTGTAGCGCAAAGCTGTCCTACCCCCTGCTCCTCCAGAGGCACCTCCTGGCTCTAGGTTCTCTGGGGCGTGGAGTCCCCACAACAATCCCTCTCCTATTTCCACCATATTTTCTCTCTTAACTCTTCCCTGGTTCTCTCCTTTTTTTCCTACCCTTTTCCCTCATATTTTCCTTTCAATCAGTTGTCTTCTCCCATTTGTACCTAATTTTCCTTTCAATTCTTGTCCTACTGGCTTCTTTTTGGGCTTTTTTCTCTATTTGGCTTCTCTTTCTCATTTGTGCCTACCATGTCTCCCCTTAGGCCTTCTCTAGCTTACTTTGGTATTTTTCTGTTCTTGTCATGCCTTGAATTCTTCTATTTGCTGCCTATTTTTAATCACTCTTTGCTGGTGGTTTGTAACTTTCTGTTGTTGTCCCTCGCCATCTTCTCCTGTTTGTTCAATTTCTGTATTGCTTCCTTCCTTTTTTCTCCAATCCTACTTGCTTCTTATGTTATAATAGTGTACATTAAGAGTCTTTGTAAATGCTTCTTTTACGCTTCTTTCCACTTTACATATTACTCATCCTTCCTACTAATTTTCTTTCCTTGTTCTCTTTTGTTCTCTTATATTTGTTCTGTTATTTTCTACCCCCATCCTCTCCTGCTTTTTTGTATTTGGTCCTTGTGCTTTTTAGGTCGAGCCTAAACAGCGCTTTAGCTGTAGGTGATCTGTTGTATCTACTTTGTGGGGTCTGACGTCTCCTTTGCTTAGGGTTGGCTTTAATTGGATTTTGTGTTTGTCATTTAAAAATAAAAGTGTGCTAATTGGCTGATGCTTGGTGCATGTTCCACCTTTCTCTGCAATTTAACTCCCATGGAGTATGGCAGCAGGTACGAGCAGGGACGGGCACGCTGCCTGAGTGCTTTTATGTTCTTTTTGTTTACAATTGTTGCAGCCCAGCATAGTAAGCATCACTTTTTATAATGGGTGCACGCATTTTATTTTTATTTTTTGCCGTTTTCAGCTCTCTCCCCCACCCCTCTCCTCACTCCTGTTTACTTGTTCCTCACTGTGTTCCCTGCCTCTATCACTTACTGCCTTGATTCATGCCTATCTCCCATTCCACAGGCTGTATCTGCCTGGCTTTCTTCCTGTCACCACTCTCTCTGCTCCTGGTCGGCTCGGTTTGTCCCCTCCCTCTGCCACGGCTCTGGCTCCTCCCTTCCTTCCTTTTTCCCACTTTTCCCCAACTTCCCAGACCCAATGCCTTTTCCATTTTCATTTCATTCTTTGTCCTTTCCCTTTTCACCCCCTTTTTCGTGTTTTACCTCTCTTTCCTTCGCTCCTTTTTCTCCAATGTTTTATTTTTATTTTCTCCTTCCAGGCTAACCAGCTTGTTTTTGCCAGCTTGTTTTTGCCAGCAAAGCTGTTGTGGACTCTCTGACACACGGCCTGTGATGCTGTGAACGCACTTATTTTTACAGTTTTTTGCTTTTCGGAGCTTGGGCGTCTAGGTAGCGTTCGACATTGGAAGAACTTTGTAAATCCACAATAACGGACTAGGTATGGACAGTGTCGGATTGGTAAAGCTGGCACTCGGGCAATGGCCGAGGGGGCGGGATTCGAGTTCCAGCTGTGGGCTGCTTTTTTGGGCAGCATAGGGGGCCGATTTGGGCGGTGTCTGTGTAGTTCAGATGCCGCCAGCGGACCAGTGGTTGCCTTAGTGGCCCTTCTGGAGGCAGATGGGCGTCCATTATCGCCCTTTTATCAAGGAACAGAGGTTTCACTCCCTTTCTCTTGCTGGGCAGGCCGTTTAGTGTATGCATATTGAGTGGGGGCAGGGGGTCAGCAGAAGTGGCCTCACTTGTTTTCAGGTGTGTTTCACCAGTGTGAACTAATCCATGCATTTAAAAAAAAAATCTAAGTAAAGTTAAGAAAACATGCCACTATCAGAGACCCCCCCCCTTCTTTTTTATAATACTTTGCCGAAGCAGTGTGTTGCGGAAAGGCAATATGCAAATGTGGGCCACCTTTTTTTGCGTGCCCTTACCGATTTTTAATCCCAATCCAACACTGGGTATGGACTGACCCCAGTCTTAAACACAGGTTATAAACATTGTCAAACTATACACCCAGACAAGTGCAGAAACAAGGGTGCGCATTCACGTGCCAACAATATTTCAGAAACATGAACTGGGGTACATGCATATGAAAAGGCACACTTTCACACCCACACTTAGGAGCATACAGCACCCACACACAAACATCACAGATACACACGAAGGAACAAATAGATTCTCATGCACAAACAAACATGTTCAAGCATTCTAGAATCAAGTATCCTACCCCCTCCCTCACATACACACAGGAAAAAGCTGACACGTATATGCATGTGCCCACAAACCGAAATACAGACACACACTTGGTCAGTAGAAACACAGATAGTTACATACACTACCCTGTGCACACACCAACCTTCATTGAAATACATGCATACACAAACAGGTCCCACACACATAGGAGAACGAAACACACACACACGTAGGAGAACGAACAGACATGCACAGAGACACAAAAACAATTTTACAAGACTAGACAGATGTGCCCAGGGACACACACATATACACAAGAACAAATAGGCAGGCCCACAGACACAAGAACAACTAGACATGCACATAGACGCACACAAAAACAGACATGCACACTGACACACTTACAAGAAACGCTGCACAGGCACACACAAACCTGCATAAGAACAAGTAGACACATACAAGAATCATTGGTCATGCACACATACACATGTATCAGAACAAATAGACCCCCACACACACATACAAGAACAATGGGACACCCTCATACACACTCTTTAATAAGAACAAGTACACGTGCACAGCGTTACACATAAAAGAACAATTGGATACGCACACATTCACTTATATGAGAGCGAGCAGACATGCAGAGAAATGCGCAGTCATATAAAGAACAAAAAGAAGCGCAGGGGCGTCACTAGGGTTGGTGTCACCCAGTGCGGGTAACTCATGGTGTCACCCCTTCACGACTTACCCCATGGACCTCCTCTGTGACAGAGCCAAGGCCGCCTCGCCCGGCACGCCTTCCCGGTGGTCATCCTGGCTCCTGCAAACCTCCCGTTCATCCACGTCCTTGGTCAGGGTGTCCCTTCTGGATCTGCCTGCCTCTGGTCGCACTGGTTGTTCTCCCACCGCTTTCTCCTCTGTAGCGTCCGCTACCGCATCCTCCGTGTTGTCCTCCTCTGCTCTCTTGCTTTCACCTCCTTACAGCTGAGTTCCCCTCCGCAGTTCCGCGCCATCAGAATTTAAAGTCCCTCCTCCCCCTTGCACCGAAAGTATTACACCGGCAACAGAGGAAGAGACCAGGAAGCAGGACTCCTTGGTGCCCCCGGGGGCTCCCGCCACAAGCCCCCAAGGCCTTTTCCTGGCTTACAGTACTCCCCTACCAGACCAAGAGTCCACCGGAGCGCGAGAGAGGAAGTCCACATTGGAGCGACCCAGAAGGTGATATTGAAAGGACTGGAGGGCCCATTTGATGGCAGAGGCGAGGCTGCAAAGTTTGGCCAGCAGCCAACACAGCGTAACAAGATTGTTCTCACCCCGTGTGCTGGTGTCACCCGGTGCGGTCCACACCTCCCGCACTCCCCTAGTGACGACACTGCCTTAGAGACAATGCAAAGCACCGCTTCTAATGACAGGACGAAGTTCCACTTGTTTGCTGCCTTCCTCATCGCAACAAGCAATCACCCTGGGGCGGCTACAGCGTCACCGCTATGCAAATGATCAGCTGGCAGAACCTGTGTGTTGTGGAGAAACCCATCCGGGGAGAAATTCTACGGAGGGCCGGGGGAGGAGCGACACACAAGTACAAATAAAGCGCACAACACATGGTTGTGCCACTACACAAAGCACTCGTACAGGGGAGGTGGAAAGTCCCTTCTTGTTGGTGGTAGCCCTGACACTGCCAGTTGTGACACTGCTGTTATGTATTTTTATCAGTCGCTGCTCTGGAAGCCTGGAGTTGACATAGCGGTTTTGTAGAATAGAAACATTATAGACTGTTACTGTCAGAGTATTAAATGTGATGGATAGAGAAACGTAGGAGAGGGGGGAAACTATACCCACCATGTTTGAGCCAGGGTGCTCATGGGAAAATAAACCATCCACATGTAAGAAATAAATGAGGTAACGTGGCTGGAGGTAATGGCTTTTGCAACATGCATGGAACACAGAAGCTTATTAGAGTGTCGACTCTTAACCCCTGAACGCCTGCTTTCTTCTCCAGTGGTATATTTAATTTTCCTGCTATCAGCCTCTTATTTGTTGGGGGTCGGCTGGATACTGCATTTTCTTGGTCACCAAGCTCCCTAAATGGAGAAGGTCCACAAGATGGGCTCTGAGATGTGGTGGTCATGGGGTGCGTGCCATATGGCTGTGTCAGCTGGGCAAGATGCAGCCTCGTATCAGCACAAAGGGAAGCAGCCACCGTCTGAGAGTCTTGGATGTTTCTTGAGATTCAGATTTCTAAGAATGGAAGTTAGCGCAGTCTTAAACAACATACTGCTCAACCGTTAGGGTCTCTCGTAACGTTGAGACCAGATGTTTTTGCAGGGGGTCCTGTTTTAGTGAATAAAGATGATCGGCTTTTTTGGATGATTATGATAATTTGAATGCCAGGCGATCCAATTGAAACCATTTAGGGTCAGACAGTGGCAGACAGTCAAGATGAGTTAGAGGAGTTTGACTTCCTCCTTTGAGGCTAAGTTGAGTGGTATGCTAATGATGCTTAATTTTCACTGACCAAGCGCAGATGCCTCGTGCAAATTTCCTGGAAATGAATTAGTAGAGTGGGAGGAAATCATAATCGAGTGGTCCCTTGATATGGGCAAAATTATTAGTTATACACAAATCTTTAATGTCCCAGGAATGCAATCTTATTTAGCCTGGAATGAATACTGAGCATAGATTTTGCTTGACCAGGTTAAGACTAAATATGGTCCATTGCTTAGTTTCCTTCCCTTGGCTGGCTCCTGGTTTGCTTTTCTTCCATGCTGCCCATGTGATGCCATCTCCTCTCAATATACTGTGCACTTTATGATAATTTTGCACTTTGGACCGCAAGTTAAGAGCCAGATTTCTACGCCCAATTCTTTTGCACAAGCACTTTACCTCAAATAAAGAAGGGCTGGTAAACCTGCCATCTTTAGCTTCACTGGATATTTGCTTTTCTGTACTTAGCTATATCATTGCTGCTATGAAGCCAAGGAAAAAATATGCCTCTTCAATCACAAATTGTGGAATTTCATTTTTTATATTGTTTTAATACTCTGTAGGATTGTGTCCGTCATTCTGCACTCCATCACATGTCTTTCAGTCTACTCCCTTGTGTCCGTGGATACTATGAAGCATTGCTGCATTCCATCGTCTGTCCTTAATTCGACTGCCTTGTGTCCGTGGATAATATGTAGCATTGCTACGTTCCATCATGTGTCCTTCATTCAGCTTCCTTGTGCAAGTGAATACTCTGTAGCATTGCTGTGTTCCATCACGTGTCCTTCATACTTCTCACTTGTCTGTGGATAGTCTGTAGCATTGCTGCATTCCAACACATGTCCTTCATTCTGCTCCCTTGTGTCCGTGGATATTCTGTAACATTGTTACTTTCCATCATTTTTAGGTCAAGCCTGGGCAGCGCATGCGCTGCCCTTCGAGGCATGCTCTATTCAGGTATGGACTTGAAGCTACGCCCACTCTCCGCCAATATTTTTCATTGGCTTGTCTCATTGTCCATTGTAAACTGTGGCTTTTCATTGGTCAAAAGGCTTAGTAGTCCCTCCTTAGTACCGCCTTGTCTCATTTTGTAACCTCCCATCAGGACATCCCCTGTTACATGTGTTGTTACTCAATAGGCTTTA
Organism: Triturus cristatus; assembly: GCF_964204655.1. NCBI lineage: Eukaryota > Metazoa > Chordata > Amphibia > Caudata > Salamandridae > Triturus > Triturus cristatus. Next base: position 1,365,519,608 of record NC_140590.1, read on the forward strand.
ATTAAAGCCTCCGAGTACTATTTAGTTAAATAGTTTGATCCTGCCTGCTGTTGCATGCAGGACACGCTTTCCCCTGATGCTTTATTTTTTTTCCTAGCACGGCACAACATGCTGATACAATGGTGGCCGTGCCTTTATTTTGTTGCTTGCGGCCCAAACGCAGCTGCATGGTTTTCTTTTTCTTACTATTTGTTCAGTTTTTATTTTACAAGAGCCCCATACGGTGCTTTCACTTTGATGTCGGGCACGCCCCTTTCTTTAGACCCAGCTCATCTACAGAAAGTTTTAGACTGCTATTTTAAGTGAAATTACGGCATGGGGCACTTTTACAAAAAAACATTTGTTTTTCAACTTGACAAATAGATGCTTTTTTTGTAAATTCACCCCATACTGCGCTTTCACTTTAATGGCGGCCGTGCTCCTTTCTTTAGATGAACTGGGCCTAAAGAAAAGGGTGTGGCCGCCATTAACGTGAAAGAGCGGCATGGGGTGCTTTTCCAAATATAGCATTTGCAGTGCAATAGGCCTCGCATTTGCGAGAGTTTAAGCTATTGGCATTGTCATTTACAATGCCAATAACTCAAACTCTCGGAATGCTAGACCTAATGCATAGCGAATGCTTGTTCTCCTTGGCCCTCTCTCTTAACCTATCCCAATTTTTCTCACTCTTATATAATCATTAATTTTTCTCCCTGACCTTTTTTGTATCCACTATTTGTACCTTCTATTTCCCTGGTGTCCTTTCTTCATCTATCCTTTTTGCTTCCTACTTTTTTCTGATTGTCCTCTCGTGCTGTCTCCTCCCATTTTGCTTCATATTTCCACTTGTTCCTTGCCTTTTAGTTTCTTCTACATGCTATTTTTTTGTTTTTTAAACTCACAGGTTCTTTCCTAAGTGTTCCTTATTTTCTCTTGCTCCCTCTTATCCTATTCTGTTTCACCTCACTATGCAACCATTCTCTCAGCTCTAGAACTTCCCTCCACAATGGTCATTGTTCTATATCTACTCGTGAAACCTATAGTTGACTCTTGCAATCAAGCAAACGTCCATCCTATCTCAAAACTTCTCTTCTTCTCTAAAATATTAGAACATGTTGTTGCTAACTGTTTTATCTCATTTTCCACCACACAGAATGTACTTAACCTCTTCCAATCTGGCCTTTAAACACTCCACTCCACTGACACAGCAATCTGTTACATTTCTATTGTCGTTACAACTTCTGACCACAAAAAATATCTTCACATCTAAAACCTCTTGACCATATCTAATAAAATGGACACTGTTGACTATAATGCCCTTCTCTCTGCACTCATTATTCTAGGAATCACACAAATATCAGCTAAATAGTTTTTCCCCCTACCTTTCTCTCTGATCCCACTCTTTTTCATCATGCTTTTCGCTCTCTGACCCTACCCCCTTGCTAGCTGGTGTTTCCCAGGTTGTGGCACTGGGTACTCTTCTTTTTTCCCCTCCACACCACATCCCTGGAGACATCATCTCTTCCTTCAGCTTCTCCTATCGTCTGTATGTTAACAAAGTACCAATATTGCTCTCCTTCCCAATTTTCACCACTGACCTTTAATCCAGAGTCTCAAACTGCTTCACAGCAGTTCATCACTAGATTGGATTGCCACATGTTCTCTTTTGTTTAATGCTAGAAAGACAGGCTACTTATCCTCAAATTGTGATCCAAATCATTTTCCAACTCTTATGATATATTCCTCAGAAACTCTCCCCCGTACACCTTCAGAGAGAACCCTCAGCGTGCTGTTCAACTCAACATTGATTTTGGAATCCTTTACCACAGTCACAACTATGACTGCCAGATACCAAGGTTTCAGCATTCGCAAAATCAGTTGCTGCATCCCCTTCCATGAGGCCAATGGACTTCTCTCTGCCCTTGTCTTTGGCAATTAGATTTACTGACTTAATCTACTGGCTGGATTTCTACAACACCCTTTCCTTTGTTTGGGCAATTAAGAATAGAAACATCACAAATACTAATCAGGAATACACCTTCACTTAACCATGATAAACTAATCAGAACGTCTTGGTCTCCTCAAAACCTCCTGTGCCACCATTTGTTTCCATGCATTCCGGTTATGTAGACATCTTCTCAAAAAAAGACTCTCACTAGAACCACACAACCACCTAACCTCTAACCATTTTTAAAACCACTTAATGTCTGATCTACAACTTCGCTGGCCCTCATTCTTTCACATATTCTCTCACAGAAATCAATAAAAATTCTAAGTGAAAATATTTTGAATTGTGTAGATCCATTAGGAATGCTAAAGTTTGTATTATTTGTTCAATTCATTTTTTTTCTAATCTGTTTGTCATCCAATCCACCACTCACTATTCATTCCACCTATTAAAATCTACAAGTCTACCCCTCAAACTATTATGACTTCATGAGAGGTCATGTTCTTTCCCATTTTCTCATATTCTGATTCTCTTTACACCTTGTGCTAATTGTTATATGGTCTTTTATTTTTCTCATTACCCCTCTCTTGATTTTCATAGACTTGCTACGTATTATCTCTTCTTAAACCTTCATTTAATCAATCATAATTTTTCATTGTGTCCTTTACCTTTGCATTTTTATCTGCTATTTGCTCTTTTTTTCTCTGCTTGTAGTCTCTGTTACACACTCCTAGATGCTTATTATTGTGTTCCATTTTTATATATTACTGCCTCATCATTTTCTCTCCTTACCATATTTTATTCATTTAGGTATGATTGCAGTACTGTTGAATGAAAGGCTTTATCAGCATTTGGGAATTGAAATACATTCTAAGTGTTAAGCGGTGTTGCAAATTTCAGTCCTCGGTCATCCCCCAAGAATAAATTAACCATCATGAATATAGTTGAATACTTAAAAATCCTAAATCCACAAACGAGTTGAAAAGCAAATACCAAAATACAATAGTTTCAACACCGCAAAAAATGAATATACTTATAAAGTAGATCATCTTAATGGTAATTATTTTAGAAAAACAATTCCACAATTGCAAAAAATGGGCAATTCCAAAAAATGGACAAATCCTTTTTGTCCTTCACAAAATCTATCACTGGTGCACTGGTGATAAGATATTAGGAACAATTTGATAAGTAAACATGTTATAAATGCAGTCTGGAAACATCCTTATAATTGCACGTGCCTAATTTTTATCCATGGCTGCAGTTGGTGGCCGTAGCACTTTTTTTAAGACTGGGAATTATTCATCATCATCATATTAGATTTTCATCCAGAGCAGGAAAGAGAAAGACGAAAGCGAGAAAGAGGAAAAAAGAGAAAGATTGGAAAACAGTGAGCAAAAAGAACGAGGCGATGAAAAAGAACATGCGAAAGCAAGATAAAGAGACACGAAGTATATGGTGGTGGTAGAAAGAGGTATACGGTTGAATCAAGACCACGCAGCCTCGGTAGTGACAGCAGCTTGTAAGACAAGCATTGGTAAATGCATTAAGTTTCGCCATATATTTTTTGTAAAAATAAAAATTTACTTTTGTGAATGAGGCATTAATCCAAGCAGGTAACTGCTAGAGACCTTAACCAGGTATTATACTAATCTGCAAACTATGTAGATTATTGTACCTGTCCTTGGCAAGAGAGGGAGAGAGACAAAGACAGAGAAGGTGGTTAGAGCAAGGACGAAAAAGAGGGTAAGAGAAAGAGCATTATAGAGGTGCATTGGGAGAGCGCTTTGTGGTTACCCACAGCAGAGGGGGAAATCTTGTTGCAGGTCAGGATAGAGATGCGTTTTCATGGCTATTTGTGGGTGCAGGTCCTGAAAGAGAGGACACAACTGCATGCCAGAGTTGAAATCCATGGCATGAGCTGTGCTGGGGCCCTCAGTTTGAATGGCAGCGTTTAAAGTGGTATGTAAGTCTTCAAAGCTTATTGACACTACCTCCAGCTAATTTCACTACAAGAACGAATATGAGTGGCTGAACGAGACCACCTGAGGCACCAAGGGTGGCTACTTGTACACTAGACATCCTGTGACTTGAAAACAAAATCTTTTGCGGGTCTTACTCCTTTTGCTAAATAATTACTGACGTACCAGAGCTAGGCACCCAATTGCTCAAAGCCAATCAGATAGGCAGAAAAAAAAACTCCCATTAATGGCGGAAATGTATGTTGACCAAGGAAAGGTTAGCTAAATTATTATCATGCTGTTGGATCTTCTGCCACTTGTCTTATTAGTTGTGAGGCTTCACAGCCGATAAAGTGCTCTAGGATTGGTTAAGAAAACGTTTGTCAGTTGTTCCATGGCTGTGAGACCTGGCATCAACAGGTGCCCTTAAACTGTATTTAGTAAATACATGTTCGCGCCTTCAGTCAGTGGGCGGTGCTTCATGAATGCGAGCTCAAGAGGTACTGACTCTTGCACGAGCGGTTGTCCTATGAAGAAACCAGGGTAGTGTTTTATTCCCTTTAGAGGAATAACACTGTTAGTAAGAGGCAGCCTCACGTGACTAGCATGTCACGCTTTGATTGTCTTTGCTAATTTCCCAGAGTCACCTCACACATCTAGGATCTGGAAAATAAGGGCAAGTGTAATCGAGTGGTGTTAGCTACACAGGCAGTCTCATGAGAGGTGTCTCGCTCAGAATAGGATTTTGAATTTAGATAAATGCCAGCTGTGCAACGAATACAGGTTCATTGGGATTCAGTGAGCGGATTCAGATGCCGAACTCAGGCTGACATGTAGTCTGGGGGGTGTACCATGGGCGTGGCTTAGGGCTGAAAGCAAGGCTTGGAGAACGATGCATTCCAAGCCTTGTAGAACAAATTAAAGTTATAGTGCAGATTGAAACAGAAACAAGAAAATTTAAAAACACTGGATGGACGGACAACTAAAACTTTTGAGTAACCAATGAAGCCCAAGTAAAAGAAAAGTCAGCACTTAAAAAACAAGCACAGCTCAAATGCGGTGCAGGCAAAACCTAAAGGAAAGAGTTTCACAAAAGCAGATGAAAACAGTGCTTTGGCCCTGGAATACTGATATGAAAAACACGCAAGAGGAACAGGAAATAGTACGCTACAGGCAATAGAAACAGAGAAAAAGTAAGTGGCAAGCACGCGAACAAATGAGAAGTGGGCGGGATGTAAGCCCCTTTTAATCATTTTATTAACAATAAATTTCATAAGCGATGTGCAGGCGAAACCCAAACAACGTAGACTCCTGGACTATTTATTTATGTTACAAATGAAGCAATGGGCATTGCACAAATGAAAGCAGGATGCCAACTGATACTGATGGTCAGTGTTTTATTAAAGTATGCCCTTTTCTAGGCTCACAAAAGGAACATTCCTGCTATAGTACAGACACTGAGGCCAAGTGTTTCGTGCAACACATTTTCAGGGCTGAAAGCAAAAAGAAATACAAATATGTAATAATTTTGGAAAGCCATCATGTCTTATAAAAAATGTACATGAAAGAAATGTATTAAAAAGATGTTCATTTTCTCAAATTCATGTATCAAATAACCAATAGCAACAAGCGACAAATATCTGTAAGCCACATTATGACAACACGTATTTATAGATGGTGTTTCATAACATATGAAGGTAATATTAAAACAGTGTGCGCATGCTCAGAAAGAACAGATTCAAAGCATTTTCCTTTCGTGTTTATAAAAAAATAATAAAGGCTTCTCAAAAATATGTCTAAAACTATTGAGGAGGGAGAGGTCATTTATCTTTTGTCAAGAGACAAAATCCCATTTGCACATAAATGGTGTATTTTATTTTAAATAAGACCTGAAAATACTTTCAATCTTTGATGCCTGAAATCTGTCTGTACACTATACAAATATTTAATATGCCGATTTGCATTGTACGCTGTATTTGTAAAACTATACAATAAACTTGATTTATAGAGAAAAATTAAAACAGAGAACAGCAGCTGCCCGCTTAGTGACCCCATAACACCTTCTATTAATCTGCCCTGTCGACAGAACAAGCCAAGGAATGGCACTGGAAGTCAGAGGCACACGAAAATAAAGCAGAACAAAAATAACACAATACATAAATCACTTTGAAGTCAAGCACAGACTGCCCCGCTGCCCAGCTATGAGCCGATTCCCACACAGCATGCATAGTCATCGAGCCAGTAGCTTTTCCAGCACCCGGAGTCGCCACAATGATCCCATCCACTGATAACAAGTGGGTGAACAAAAGACAAACCCTGCATGAACCCCTGCCAGCTGCTCCATTCTACACGAATATGCCCTTCACCCCAGGAACATTTGCAAAAATGAAAGAACACAAAAGCAGCGGAATGCCACATAGTATTACAGCTGTCAGTTTCATTCCCGATTCAAAATGTTTATAGCGCTCATTTATAGCAAAGCGGTGTGAAGATTCAGCAAATCTGTTCCATAAGTGCTTATTTTGAAATTAAGTTAGGCATAAAGTGCACATAATCACCATTATAATAGCTTTGATTGCCTTTGCAGCCCAAGTCCACCACTCATTGCTTTTAATGGGAGCTGCGCGTCATCAAACGTCATCCGGCCAACTACCGTAATACAGTCACCTTCACCAAATGAGGGCACTGAAGGGGTTTGCTGAGCTCCTTATTCACAATATACAGGTAAATTAAAGGAATAACAAAAGAGGGCAGTAAAAATATTTCGAGAACAGTTTATAGGAGTGTTTTTCTATTTTTGTAGGCACGAACGTCTCCAGCCTTTGTGCGAAGAGTTCATGTTCACATACATACCTTTTGAGAAGGCACAATAGGACGGAACACTGTAAACGAGACCCCCTTGGCAGGCACAATAGGTTCTTTCTGAAAATGAAAATGGTGGGTGTGGCGAAGGTGGTATAAAATGTCAGGAGTTGAGGACGAGCGGAAGATCCTTTGTTACACAACAAAATAGGATATGTCCTTTTTCTAACAACTGAACACCTCCTTTGAAAAACAATCAAAAGGTGACATTTTCTTTTAAATAGGACAGAGATCCATTTACGTCAAAATTATTCATAAAATAGAGCAGATCTCAAACTGCTGTAGGTGTCTACATGCTGCAGGTGAAGGCGGTAATTTGTGTGGCTTATGATTGGATTATATTTAGGGCTCCCGGTTTTATGGTATTTATTTTTTTGCCATTTCCGTCTGTATTTATCCATATTTATTTTTTGCTAATTTTATCTGTATTTATCCATATTTATTTTGGGTTTTGTGGAAGCATAACTCTGAAATTAGTATATTTCCACATTTATTTAACCGATAAATATGCACTCATACTTGAATGTCTGCCAGGTTTCAGTGCTGTGAACACCCGTAGAAGATGAATCAGTGCACTTATATGAAGATATGCACATTTCAGTATCAACCTTGTGCATGTCTACAGTTATTAAAGCCTCTTTACTAAAATTCCTTTCTCTTTTTACTGCCCTTATCTATCAATCCTCACATCTATTGGCCTGGCAGTCATGGCAGACAGTATTTATAATTACTCAACAAGCAACCCAATTTCCGTTTTTATCCACATTTAACAATAAATACAGATAAAAAAATGAATGTTTTCTGTCTGTATTTATCTGTAAAAAAGTATAAGTATAATAAATGTACCGTGCATTATTTCTGATTAAACACATTAGAGGTCTGTTAGCTTAATATCAAAACAATTACTATGTGATAAGGAATTATCATTTTGTCTTTTCTAAAGCAGCATTCATATTGCCTTTCGGCCAGTTCGGGGGTCTAGCAAGAGAAGGAAGCTGTTGAGTTGGCATAATTCAACCGGAATGATCGTGTGAGGGGAATTCGCATGGGTACATTCTGTGAGTTTGGCATTTAGTGGCAAATGGCATGGTGAGGAGGCATCAGCTTGACATCTTCATGGGGACAATAGCTGATGTCCCATGAAAGATAGCATTTTTTTCTCAAGATGAGCAACTTATTCTGGTGAAGTGGCATGGTCCTTTAGGTTTCCAGTACACTTTGCTCGGAGTACCAAGCTGGCCTGAAGAATGATGTCTTCTGATGTTCCCTGAAGAGTAGGTGAAGCGCTCTCTGGAGCAATCCCAGAATTTAGGATAAGGGGCTTAGGTTTCTAAGGAACTTCACAGGTGGTGGCTGGTTATCTATGAGATGGTCTTGGTCCGATATTTCATTTGAGTGAGCAAGTCTGACCCTCTCTTGAGGGGTTTGATGGGAACTCCATGTCCCATACGATCAGGAAGCATTTCTAAAAATAGAATCACATATATGAACTTTTACACCACACATTCTCAAAGGAATTAACTGGAAAACATAGTATTTACATACAGGTATGAGTGGTACTGATGCTGCCCAAATGTACTGTGGTGTGTCTCAAATATGTCAGGGTTTATAAATACAACTGCATAGCTGCCCAAGTAAACCAAGCCTGCTTAATATGCCACTGACCGCTGCCACAGACGACATCATGATCCTGCTGGACAATGGCGAGACGGCAGCCCTCATCCTCCTGGACCTCTCTGCCGCCTTCGACACCCTTTGCCACCGCACACTACGCTCACGCCTCCACGACGCAGGGATCCGAGACAAGGCCCTGGACTGGACCACCTCCTTCCTCTCCGGCAGAACTCAGACAGTCTGCCTCCCCCCATACTGATCGGATGCCTCCAAGATCATCTGCGGCGTCCCTCAGGGATCTTCCCTCAGCCCGACGCTGTTCAACATCTTCATGGCTCCAGTGGCACGCATCGCCCGACAACACGACCTCAACATAATCTCCTACGCCGATGACACTCAGCTGATCCTCTCCCTCACCAAGGACCCCCTCACCGCCAAATCCAACCTCCACCTGGGACTGAAGGCCGTCGCAGACTGGATGGAGGACAGCTGCCTCAAACTGAACACAGACAAGACGGAAATCCTCATCCTCTGGTCCAACTCCTCCACCTGGGACGACTCCTGGTGGCCCACGTCACTGGGGTCCCCCCCGGCACCCACCGACTACGCATGCAACCTGGGAGTCATTCTCGACTCGAAACTCTCCATGGCCAAACAAGTCAAAGTAGTCTCCTCCACCTGCTTCAACACCCTCCGCATGCTTCGCAAGATCTACAGATGGATCCCGACAAACACGAGGAAGACTGTCACCCAGGCCCTAGTCAGCAGCAGACTCGACTACGGAAACGCCCTCTACGCCGGAGCCTCGGCCAAGCTTATCAACAGACTACAGAGAATCCAGAACACCTCTGCACGCCTGATCCTCGACGTCCCGCGCCACGACCACATCACCCCCCACCTGAGGAACCTGCACTGGCTCCCAGGCGACAAAAGAATCTCCTTCAAGCTCCTGATCCACGCACACAAAGCTCTCCACAAAACCGGCCCAGCCTATCTCAAAAGTCGGCTCTCCTTCTACGTACCCAACAGGAAACTCTTCTCCGATGACCACACCCTGGCCACGGTACCACGCATCCGGAGAGCCACTTCCAGAGGCAGATCCTTCTCCCATCGAGCCGCTAGAACCTGGAACACCCTCCTCCTCTACCTGCGACAAACCGAAGACTTGTGGACCTTCAGGAGACAACTCAAGACCTGGCTCTTCGACCAATAACAGCAGCATCCCCCCCCCCCCCCCCCCCCCCCAGCGCCTTGAAACTATGAAACCCTCACAGGTATGTAGTGCGCTTTACAAATGATTGATTGATTGATTGACTGACCGGTTCAGCGTGGCAGCAGTGGTTCTGATTAATGATTAGCTCCAAAATACAGATGTCTGTGTAGAAATGAGTACCTCCTGTATATACACGTGTAACACACTCCACGCCATTCCTATATGTGAACATGGGACAGAGTGGCTCGAAAAGTCTCTTGCAAGTGCTGGGAGATAACGTCTTGATAGATGCACCCCAACAGAATTCTTGTGAGTTGTGACCAAAAAAACGCTTCAACACCCCATCAGTGGTAGCAAGCGCTATATAAATGCAGACCTTTTTCCCTTCTCTATCCCTCCACTATCCTTCTCAATCCAAATAACTGACTAACATATTCAACACTCAAATTACTTTCATATTTTCACTATACTAATTCACCACTAATCCTTTATGGCTTCCGAAGTAGTGTGCTACTTGCCAAAAGAGTGCTTCAACACCCCATCAAGGGTAGCAAGGGCTATATAAATGCAAACCTTTTTCCATCTTCCATCCCTCCACTATCCTGCTCAATCCAAATAACTGACTAACATATCCACCACTCAAATTACTTTCATAATTTCACTATACTAATTCACCACTAATCCTTTATCGAGTTGTAGGATAAACAGGTGGACAAGATCAACCCCATTGAGAAATAAAGCGACTAGATATATCCTACTATCGATGATAGCAACACACTAACCCTGGACAGACTCCTAGGCAGCTGTCCAGTAAATGAAGGTCAAGTGCACATTACATGACGGACAGAAGTTCAATGAGCATTATTGACAATTATGATCCATTGACTTTCTGTAGCCACTCCGACAGAGAGCTTCCATAGCTAACAGAATAAATCACTTCCCCACACCACTTCTTTGGGACCAAGAGTGTGTTGGTTTTCTTTCTGGTTAGACTCTGATTTGTCTCTCTAAAGTCTACTTACACTGACCATGGCACCAGTCTAACCTCTTCTGGAGAGGGCACAGATGAGAAGGGGAAACACTGAAAGGCTGCAGTTGTCTGCATCATGGAGAGTTACAGCACCAAAGTCATAAAAGAGGTGACTAGAAGCGCCTCACAATCAATACAGTTGTCTACGTTGGCACACCATCACCTATCTAATGCTGTAGATCATGGTTTCTTATGTAAATTATTACAATTGCTTTGGCGGAACATAGCCAAGCAGAAATAGCCCATCAACTTTGAAATAGGAACCAATCAACGTCTTTGTTGCTTCTAATCTGTCATGGGGGGCGTAAGCTGTAACTGTGGGGCAGCTGGACATCCGAGTTCGAATATGATGACTTTCCCCACCTTACAAGGACGGACTGGTGGAAAATCCTGAACCGGAAACAACAAGAACCACATCACATTTGTGAGAAGGAACGTCCCTGCTGACAGTCTTTCTTCCCAGTATGTACGTACCAGTACTGCCACCTTTGTGGCGGAAGTTGCAGCAGTTGTGGGAGCAAGTCAGCATCATCTTCGATGCAAAAATGTTTTTGGGATTAACCTTATTTATTTAACAAGTATCACAGTTTTGGCACCACGAGCCGAATGATAAATCGCTCGTTCAGCCTGACATACAAGATAAAATGGTAGAAAGCCAATGGACCTATGCACAAGATCACAGCCTACACATATTCAGTTCAGTTTAGTACTTTATTACGATCTCAGAGATCCAAAAAAGTGCATAACAGTACAAATATATAAAACACAAAATTTCATCAAAGTTCCACTGCACTTAATACAACAATTCATTTTCGAGTTAGCAGCAGATATAAAACCCATAGTTAAGATTCTTAAAATCCTAAAAACTTGTAAATCAAACTAAATTCTTCACTACCCGAGTAGCAGCAATTCATTATCAAGTTGACATAGTCATGCTAACAGAAAAACGGCTAAAGCAAATTCATTGAATTAACTTCCCCCGCCTGATCCACATGGCAAAAAGAAACCGAGAAATACCAAATTCTATCAATCTACGTGTATCTGTTGATAATAATCTCAAGATTTCTAAATAATGTCCTGGACCAATGGATCAGCACAGGGGTGATATCCATTTTTACCTTAACAATGCATAGTGAGGGCAGAAAAAGAGTATGTGGACAATAGATTCAGTACAGGCTTTGCACACAGGACATAAATCATCTACCAAAGGACTCGCGCTCCACCCTGAGCAAAATGCCTTGGTAGGTAAGGTCTTATATCTAAACTGTAAAAAGAGCTTTCTTGTCACTGGAGGAGTAATTTCTTCTATTGATGCTTCAAACAGTGAAATTGATTTATGCAGCAAAAAATCTTTTGTTAGCCCTGTGGAATATCTTGTCAGTTCTAGTTGGAATATTTTTTTCCAGTACATTCCTTTCAGCTCTTCCCTCGAAATACCACTCATGGAATCAGGGCTGAGCCAAAAGCTGTTCATCTTTAACCTCCCAAGTAAATCGCGTAAGCAAGAGAACCATCTCAAAGTCTCTACCTGGAGAGATCTTAAAAGGTCCTTCAAGGCCTCTCGGTATGGGTCCAACTCTGCTACCGTCCAGAGCCTATTCCGGAATGATAACATTTTATAGTTTACTTTATGCTTTAATTGTTTATGTGCTATATCGAGGTAAAGAGGCACCAAGGGAGTTCTGGCGGGGAGATCAACCAGTGATCTTAAAAATCGATTTTCTACTGTAGATAGAGAGGCTATGGCAGTTGTGCCCCACAACTCTGCACCATAAAGTGCTCCACCCAAAACCTTAGTTTTATAAATCTCGAGGGCAGGGGCAATCTGCCTAGAAACTGTCTTCCTGCTTAAATGTGCACATTGGTGTATTAAATGTAATTTAGATTTTTCTAACTGTGGGTGCCAATTAATGGACGGAGTAAGCCGAATTCCCAAATAGTCAAATGCCTCCACTTGTTCCAATTTGGTTTTGCCCGCCCACATTGACCTAGTCTTCACTACTCTTCTACCCCTATTAAAAATCATGAATTTGGTCTTTGTTTCGTTTAGACTAAGCTCTCTTTCCTTACAAACATTAAAAAATCATTTAAAAGTTGCCACGACCCAAGCGGAGACTTCAAAATTAAAAGAGTATCATCAGCAAATAATAATGCCAGAACTCTTCGTATCCCTATCTTTGGGGCGTCACAACCATCTCTATCTAGAAACTGGACAACCCCATTTATAAAAATAGTAAAAAGGGTCGGTGCCAACACGCATCCCTGTCTCACTCCGCGTTTGACCGGGAAGGTTTCTGTTCCTTGGCTATTAGGACCTCACCTAAACTGTGCTGAATTCTCTGAGTGTAAGCGAATTAAAACGTTTAAAATATTTGTGGGAATGCCCATATCATAGAGAACCCTCCAGAGTTTTTCACATGGGACTAGATCAAATGCTGTACGCAGATCGACAAAAGCTACATAGAGCTTTCCACCCTTTATAGCCGCTTCTTTCCAGTAGATACAGATTGAGCGAAACACCTGATCCAGTGTATTAATTTTAGGGCGGAAACCCGCCTGAAAATCACTCAGAATGTTAGCCTCCTTTATCCATTTCTGGACCCTTCCTAGTACCTGTTTGCAAAAAAAATGTTTGCAGTGAGTCTATAAAGCTGATTGGCCCGTAACTCAGTGGTGAAGATCTATCCCCCTTCTTGAAAATAGGTACTATTTCAGCTATCCTCCAAGAGGGGGGAATAGGGGCACCTTTCAATATCAAATTGGTCTCCAAATTTATATACACACCCCATAGCATTCTGTCTTCTCTAAAGAGATCACTAGGTATTCTGTTGTGTCCTGGGGCACGTGCTGGGACGCAAGATACTATTGCCATTAGTGTTCCTTCTGGTGTAATGACCTGATTACTCTCTTCATGCACCCCGGATAAAGCCATCCCTCACTAAATATACAGGGGTCTTCTCCGTAGAGGGAACCAAAATGCGCAACCCACTCCTCGGGTTAAACCGTATATTCAAGAGTGGGACGTTCCCCCCTCAACCAGAGTGTAGCTTGTCTCCAGAAACCTTTAGGATCTCTATCTGTTAGGGCAGTGTGTAGAGAGGTCCATAAGGAACCCTCCCACTCTTTTTGAGCTCTATCAATAGCCCTTTTATATTCAACTCTGCAGATGGAAGTTTCTACATGGAACCCTTGCTTTAGTGCAGCAATCAGCGCCCCCTTTGCCTTCCTGCATTCTTGGTTAAACCAGGGACACTTAGTATCACACTTTCTGCCAACACATTGGGCCCCTTTACTGCTTAGGTTTTTAGGTTGACTCAAAAGTTCTAATCTCATTAAAAAACTGATCATGGGTGGACCCTACTGTCATGATGGCATTGTTAAAACAAAAAACGCTCAGATCCTTGATTAGATGCCACACTTTTTCCTTCACCATTTCCAGGGCTTCCGGATGGCTCTCTACCCACGACCACTTCAAGGCTTTCTGATTATTGGCACAAGTAAGTGTACCCATTTCCGCATGTGTCATATTGTTAGATTTCAGCGGACCATCTATAGTCAGCGTAAGGGCAAGAGCATGGTGATCACTTTCCGTTCTTTTCACCACTGACATATCGACCACAGAAGGCCAAAGATTTGGGGTAATCAATTCACCTTGTTTTACCAGGCCTGTTATACGTATGTTCCCCTTTCAGGTCTGACTTTGCCCTACCATTGGTAGCTCTTAGTTCGTGTTGTAAAGTAAATGCAGGAACCTGTGCGCCTCTCTTTGACCACCTTACTGGTGGAAGGTCTAGAGGGGGAATAGACCATAAACGATACCAATCCTCCGTTAAATCAAGAGGAGTAGAAATAAGGGGTTCAAAGGTGCAGTTAAAATTTCCTGCCACTATAGTATGGATATTATCTGAATATTTCAACAGGGCTTCATCTAACCTGTGTATTGTGTCTGTTTCCTCCTTTGCACTGTCTACTCTGTTGTAGACATTACAAATTCTAGCCTTCCACTCTGAGTACAATGTCACTTCAATGGCCAGGATGTCCAGTGTATCCACATTAAGCAACCTACCTTTGGCCCCTAGTGTAGTTTTCACCCAAATTGCAAGGCCTCCAAATGGTCTGCCCTGCTTTTTCCTTTTGGCGTCGATTGCATAAACTGAATAGCCACTTCTATAGGGGATGGCCAAACTCCATGTTTCCTGAAAGAGGATAAGATCGTAAGAATCCACAAAGCTACACCAATCGGGGTCTGATTGTAATTTCTGAATCCCAGCTACATTCCATACCAAAATCCAAAAGTCAGAGACAGATTATCCTGTCCTCTGACTCCGGATCATTGGCCGTGTCACCTACCACACTGGCCAGATGGCTGTCTAGGACCCGGGAAAACAGTGGCCCTTTAGCTTTATTCAGTATATTTTGATTTGGAATATTATTATCTGTTCCCACTCGGAAGCTAGCCTCACTCGCCCTCCTCTCGACAACACCTACTGTTTTGGGCAATGATGGGTTTTGCGAATTATCTACTTTTTGCAAAACCACTTACAGTTAATTGTAGTCACTTCAAATCATTAGTAATGTTACCTCTGTCTTGATCTGGGCTGGTATCTCCCAAATTTACTGTTGGATGTGGTAGCTCTGGGACCTGGGGTTGCCTATATATAATTTAGATTGTTGTGTTTTCCATAGGAATGGTACGGGACTCCATTGCAAGTAGGCCTGTGATCATGGCTTTGTCAAAGAACCCCACTTCAATCATATCTTTAGCTACTCCCAGTTGAAGGATCCTTTTCGTATATTTAACATCTTCTCTTATTATGGAATAACAATGACGTGAGGATCTCAGCCAGTGAATGACCGTATTTTTCAATGAATCTTGGTCTTCTGCCTCAACCCGAGTCAGCTTAGGGACATTCGTGAGGTAGATCCAATTCCCCACACTCTGGTCTCCCTGCTTCCTGTATACCCCATCTCTCACCGACCTCATAGCAAGATTGCCATCAAATATTGCTTTGTTTTTGTCTAATCCCCATGAGTTTTTCCCGGTGCAATAATCTGCCACTGTATTACTAAAGTTTACTTTATCTGTGAGCCTCTGAGGGCAGTACCCAGAACTTGTTTTCTGATGTTGAATGTTTGGTCTAACATTTGAGGTTGATGTATCAACAGACTGGTTCTCTAAACTATTTCTGGGGGGAGACCCTGCTCACCTGATTACTATTGGCAATTGGGGCTGCAATACGGCCATACTTGATGGCCTATGGTATTCCTCCGTCTTAGATGATACTAACTTTGTCAGAGTGGAAACCTCTTTCCTGAGTACAACTACCTCATTTCTTAAAGTCTCAATAGCTCGCTTTAATGCTAATATTTCGACTAGAGAGACATTCTGTACTTGTTCCTGAGTGGTATCAGTCTCCCCTGAAGTCACCAGGTCATGCATAGTAAGGACATCATACCTGTTGTGACATTCTACCATAATTGGCTCGGCAAGAACCGTCTTCTCTCTTAACTGGCCACTTTGTGCCTGTGCAACTTGGTTCTCTTCTACAGTCAGCTGCCCACTTAGTCTCTCTCTTCTGTTCCTTTTTTTCTTCTGGGTAAACATGTGGGGGATGCGTTTGACTTGGGGCTCCCCTTGCGAAACACTAGGCTTACTAACATTAAGGGCTACCGGGGCTATAGAATCTCCATTGTTCTCATCCTGTGGCTCAACAGGATTATTGTCATTACTTTCGCTAGTTTGTGAGAGTGGGGAATCCTGATCCACAATTGCCTGACATTCTGTTAAAATTAACAAGCTGGCCCCATCCACTTTCTTTTTGGAGTTATCCGAACCCTGGGCCTTGTCATGACACTACCTCTTCCCCATTCCCCCTCAACTGCGGCTCTGTTAACTCTTTTAACTCTAAGTTATGTTACGTGGTGCTCTCTGTTCATATAATGAAAAGGAGTACAGCGCTACAAATTTGCTGAACAAAATTGAACACTGCCCAATTGACCCCTGTTTTCCCATATTCCTCCTTCGATCAGTCAGCCTTACTCAGTGACTCAGCTAACATTGAACACAGGTACCGAACATTACATTTACATTACACATACAATACCAATTGTTGTTAAATGTCCAAGGGTGCCTTCCCAGTCTTACCGCACCCAAACACACAGCCAAGGGAATGCGCCCCGCCCCGCCTCTTCCTGGCGCTGACGGGCGCAGATGGCCCGGGCTTCGCCTGGAAACAGCCCGTGCGTGTCCCGCGCTGTGGGATACAAGCGGAGCTTAAGAGACTTCAGGCAGCGCCTCCCTCCCAGCTGTGGGTGATTGTGGCCACGCGTTACAATCTGGGACTGGAAGTCCCACCAGAGTGTGGGTCTGTGATGCAGTTGGTGAAGGTGCCAACAAGCACGCCCCAGGTTTAGCAGGTGTCAGGAGGAACACTCGCAGCCCACTCTGATCAGCAAGCAGCTCACCCGCTGCAATTCAAGCGTCCCGCGCCGCTGGATACAAGCGGCGCTTAAGAGGCTTCAGGCCACGCCTCCCTCACAGCTGTGGGTGATTGTGGCCATGCATTGCACTCTGGGACTGAAAGTCCCACCAGAGTGTGGGTCCGTGATGCAGTTGGTGAAGGAGCCAACAAGCGCGCCCCTGGTTTAGCAGGTGTCAGGAGGAGCACAGGAACACTCGCAGCCCCCTCTGGTCAGCAAGCAGCTCACCCGCGGCAATTCGAGCATCCCCACACATATTCAAGTCCATCACTATGTCTGGCTGACATTGCAGGATACACGTGCAGGTTAATGTAATCCAAGAATTCATACATATACTGAGGGAGGCTGATCTGTATGTTGCACAAGCACAGTGTTGAATTACCTTAGTAATTCAAAAGCAGCACAGCAAACACTTGCAGTACCACCAGACATGATCCCAACAGGACCCAGCACTCAGAAAAGACATGTCAGCACATCCTTTCATGCTGAGATTCCTGTCCACATTTCATTTAGTCACAGTGCGGTTAGTCGAACTTTTCATACCTTCTCCAGAGAAAGTCAGCTACCCTTACTTGAGGTCCAACAAGAAACCAGCCGCTAAGCAGAAGGGGAAGATGGTGAGAACTATTGTGCTCAGTCTTTTTCATACTTTATTTTGTAAACAAAAAAAGTGTTTCCATAATTTCATAATTTTTCCATTGAGCATCTGGTATTCCTCTGGTCAAGCATTATATAGGGCCTGAATGGTGCTTTTGATATGAGCTGGGTCTCACCATACTTTGGTGAACCTGGCTCCCATCCATTCCAGTTGTCACATCTCAGGTACTTGTTCACATGCCAAGGTAGAAAGTAGAGTGCAGTGGAGAAGAGTAAAGGAAAAGGTGGTAAAGAGACAGGGCGAGATCAGGTCTGTGGAGGATAGATATAAAAGAAATGACAAGAGCATGAAATAGCAGAAATTAAAAAAGCAGTGCAAAAGACTAAAAGCAACTGCAGAAAATGCACTGAGATAGACAATGGAGACATCATGTAACACAAAGGGTGTAAAACACAAAGAGAAAAACAGCCCTGGAAACGCACAGAAATTGAGAAATGAAAGGAAATGCAGAATGCCTAACAAAGATTTTAGAGTTAGACACATAGAACAGAAAATAACAGAGTGACAGGAAAAGAGAATAATTTATATTGGATTGTGTTCTCCATGGAAAAATGACTTTTCTCTCATGAAGAAACCACTTGACCAACTGCACCACAACTACAGCCTCGGCAATTCTGTGGGTCTTTCTGTCCCCTTCTAATAGTAGAAAATAATGTTGACCTGGCAGGAGTAAAACTAGGGATTTTCCAAGGAAGGGGGAGGAGGGATCGAGAGGGTGTTTGAGAATGATTACAAACTCTTGCGATTTTGAGTGTTCCCAAAAGTATCAGGGGAAACCTTGACCCAGAATATCCACTCTCCGTACATTAACTAGAATTTACTTATGCATGATAATACACCATTGTGTGATAAAGGCACTGTGCGTAAAAAAGGTTTTAAGAGTGCAGGGTACGCTTTATGAATACCTTACACTTGTGAATTTACCTGTATGTGTGTGTAACACATATTTACACATGCACATGGCTTTTTGAATTGTACAAACAGTGCATGAGTGTGCCAATGTGTGCGTATCCTGTTGGCTACATTTTCTTATCCTGTTTTGAAAAATTAGTTGGTCAGTGCACCTACTGCATATATTTCTGTGTAACCTATAGTTCATAAGTGCAGTTTATAGTGAAAGCGACGAGTGGTTTGATGCACCCACTCTAGACAATGACATTAATGTGTAAAGTTATGTCACAGGTTTCAATCCCAGTAAGGTAGTACCCCTCTCTGCAAAGCACTAACAGTAGAGAATCTTGTAGGATCGGTCAATAAAAATTACAAGCACTGCACATTTTGCGTTGTGTGACCACTCTTCAAGTGGTAGAGGGTTGCCCTCAATCGGAATATATTCAGTGTTGAGATTATTGACAGAACCTTCCGGGGAGCCCGTCATTGCCGGTTTCGCCTACTGTGTTGCCAGGGGAGGACCAGAACAACAGGTCCCAGGCACCTGTGCAGCCCTCGCGGGTGACCCCTCTTGCAAAGCCAGGTGTTTGTGATAAATAGAGGGCATCTGTGTTTTTGGTCCCAGGCTTGCAGCCACCTAGGGAAACCTACCAAACCCAGATATTTCTACAATCTAGACACCCAGGGAAGTCTAGGGAGGTGTGGCTTGCATGGATCCCCCAACATTTTCTTAACCAGAATCTGCTGCGAACCTGAAATTTAGCTAGAAATCTCACATTTACCTCAAATTTCTGTGTGGGAAAACTGTGGGATCACTGCACCGGCACAAATTTCCTACCACTCAGCGTTCCCCTCAGTCTCCGAATAAAAATGGTACCTCACTTGTAATAACCAACATCTGCCCCCCAGGGCAGAAACACTGTGCCCATTTTTTTTGGGGGGGGGCAATCGGCATGCCTATACTGGGCATCCCCCACCGCTACACAAAGGAAAACATAGGGCCCGATTTACAAAAGTAATCTGCAACAAAAGTCTAAATGTATGACTTTTGTTATTCACAGAAGGCACCTACGATTTTTGGTATTCAAAGAAATCACTTACGACTCCTATCTTCACGTCCGCACTTGGGCCGGAATTTCCGCACTCAGGACGGAATTTCCACCTCCGGGCTGGAAATCCCGCACTCGGGCCATAATTTCTGCACCCGGGTCAGAATCTCTGCTTCCGGGCCAGAATACCCACATTCTGGCTGGATGACCATTTTCCTCAATGCTAAACACCTGTCCAAGTGCTTACCATCCCCCCACCTGCGTCAGAGGATATCAATTAACACTAACAGCAAGACCAGACCAACAAACCACATAAAAGCAGCACACCTTCAAGGAGCAGGTTTGGCCACAGAGCGTTCCTGTTTTCCTTCTCTGTGCACCACTACTGGAAAATGTACCAACTGAGAAGGAAGAAAAATTTCACAGATGAGATCGCCATGATGGCAGAGTTCATTGTGAGGCACCACAAATGGCTACATGGTCTCCCCTCTTACTGCAAAAGTGGCACACAGAAGGTAGCTCTATGGCAGCATTTAGCTACTGCTGTCACAGCACTGGGGGAGGATGTGCGCACAGTCGGTGACATCAAGAAGTGGCAGGACGAAAAGAAGCGGGTGAGGGAGAAGTAAGCGGGATTGAGTTGGCCAGAATTCTCCCTGGCCCACAATCTGGAATCAACATCTGTCACACCACACTTGAGGAGGATGTCCTCACTACAATCATCCCCACATGCTCCATGGGCTTCCTGTGAGTGAGGTCTGCAAAGTGGTACCAGGTAAATGTAATGACAAGAACAAGTATATAAAATGACTGTCTGTGTTGCACCCCAATGCGATTAAGGGAGTTGTCCAAAGTTTATTTAAAATGATAGTCAATCAGAGGCTCATGTGTTTTCCTCTGTATGTTGCCCCACAAGTCCCAGAATCCTTTGGATTAGAAATGGCAAATTCCATCTACACTATTGAAAACATGGGCCCAGTACTGCTGCCATATATACCTAACACTGTTAAGTAGCAATAGACAAAGTGCCCCTTCCACTTATCCAGATGTGGCTGGTTCAGTCAAGATCTCCGGGGGGGGGGGGGGGAGTGGATGCAGTGCAGAGGAAAATCTACAGACAATTCGAATAGGGAAAATAAAAACAAATCATCCAAAAAAGAACTCACCTTGTGCTTGCCTCATCACCGAGCACAAGGTGAGAGAATCCTTCATTTAAGACATTTCTTTCCACCTCCAATGCCCCACTGCTCCTACCTGCACCGGCCATGGAAGTACTTCACAATACTATTAGCATGCAGAAGATATGAGGAAATGTACATTTTCGATTTGGTTACTTTTTCTCTTCTCACCTATTGACACATTCAGCCAGAGAACAGACAAACACAGTAGCAGAGGTCCCTGCATCTTCTGGGAGGAAACAACATCATCCAGAGCAAGACATACCATCCTCTCTAACTGGTAAGTCAAACTGGTCAGGAGAAAGTCAGAATGCATGCATTGTCAGCAGACAACAGAGGGACCTATAGGGCCCGAATCTCAAAGATAACTAGAGATGAAAATCTAACTTTACAACTATTGGAATTCTTAAAGGACATTTACATTGAGCAAATGACATTTGTGAATACCGAAAGACAAAAAATAAGATGTCTAGGCTCATCATACCTTTGTGTTTTGGGAACAACAGTTCCAGAACTGTGAAATCAATCCTGGAATCGAGTGCCAAAACAAAGTCAAAAAGGAGTCTCCACTATATTGTAATTGTTTTTGTAGACAAAATCTAGAAATCTAATTTTAACAAATATAACAATGATGAACAAGAAGTGAGATTCAGTTGTCAGGAGTATTGAGAATGTGTCCAGTGACCAAATTATAATGTTTTTTTAATACATGAAATTGTCCAGTCAACCCAGCTGGTTATATTTGTTAACATCGTATGGCATGTTTTTTGGCCATAAACAAAACACAATAGTGGACCTTACTTTAGGAATTGTTGGGGTGTCAATTTTATAGACATTGCTTCTAGGCAGTGGGGCCATTATAAGTTGAATGTGGGATCCCTCATGATATTTAGTGCTACACACTTCTGCAACGGTAGTGCCCACACTGCTTGTGCTTATCCATTGTGCCTGAAATTGAGCTGTGACACCTGGTAAGGCACTCCACACTGGGCAGGTGCAGGGCCATGGCAAGTAACCCCAAGAATAATGTACCTGAATGCTCATGAAATGTGCCTTTAATCTCTGCTGTATCACTGTTGTCCTGCATCACAATATGCCAACATATGTCATTTAACCACATACCAGATCACACCATGGTGGCTATTGAAAGGATGGCACAAAATATATGCCAAAAGAGTGCAGATTGGACATAAAATAGTATATAGTGTCATGTGAAGCGTACTAGACACAACTGAATTGTAAGTCAATGATATGAAAACTCTCTTGCAAAATATCAACTGACAAATTCTATTAAAATTGGTGTGGATGAGGTTTACACTGATGCCTGTTCTGTACTTTTGTGATGGATGTATGGGCTGCTAAGGTGAATCTCGAGGAAGTGAAATTTTCAAATCTCGTGGCTGAAAATTATAGCTGCCCAAGACCCTGCTTCCATCACACATCAACGTCTCTAAATCCAAAGACTCTGGGCCAGATATATGAAGGCTTTTGTGGTAGCAAATGGCCCGATCACAAAGCCACAAATTGTAATTCTGTAAAATGTTACCGAAACGCAATTTGGGGTTGCGACCCAATACCGATTCGATATTTGGAAGGGGCATGTTTAGGGTGTCCCTTCCAAATAGTGATTCGCAATGAAGCATTACTATTTTACTGACTAGAAACATGTAGTGGTAACTCATTCACAAAGCGGAAGGGGTCCCCTAGGACTGCCTCCCTTTGAGAATGATGAAAAAAACACATTTGATCCCGTGCACCACTGCCTACTTTCAAAAGTGTTACTTTAATTTTCTTTTTTTTAACGTATCTCATTTTTTTCGATAAAAGCAGTCACAGATATAGTGGTCTGCTGACTTCAGTAGGCTACCATACCTGTGATGGTTGCGATGCCTAGTGGGTCACAAATTGTGACCAACCTCATAAAAATTCATGAGGTAGAACGATTTGTATACCACTGGGAATCAGTATTTTGCGAACCGACCTATTAGACATTGGTCAGTTCTCAAAATACTGCACTGGTCACAAAAACATTGGGTGCAAATTGCGATCTGTAATTTGCAACCAATGCTTCGGACATCTGGCCCTCTGTTTTCACAAGCCATTTCACCCTAACCTCCCCAACCCTCCATAGCGGCCTTGAGAGTTCTAACAGAAAGAAGCGTAGTGGCGTTGCATAAACTTGGGCATTAATTTTCCTGCATCAACACCACCTATTCTGAAATCGGTGGGAACTATGGAGGAATGGGAAGTTAAAAGGAAGCTAGATAAATGTATTGTATGTATGAATATCCTTGACTCACCGCCCTCCTAACTTCTCCACTGCTGTATGTATGGGACACTCTAAGGTGAAGAACGCAAAGTGGGAAGGAGGGGTATGTGTGCATGCGCCACTCTGTATGTGTGTGAGTGTCACACAAAACCTACAGCAAAAGTGTTTACCTCCCCTCCCACTCATTGGGTTCCAAGTGGGTGAAAAAAAGTTGTGCTTCCCTCTTTTTCTCTAAGACACGCACTGAGCCTGTCAAGGACTATATGCCCATTATTCTATATATATGGACAATAATTATTCTATAAAGGGACGTATGCGTAGATCCGAGAACAAGGATCTTTTTAAAGGTTTCCAATTAGGTCTTCTATTTTTAGCTCATGCAGTGTTGCTACACTGTCATTAGGAGTCATGAATCATCAGCATCTGGTGATATAATGAATGTAATGTGCGACTGTAAATCACACCACTATGCCAAGACTGCACCAGCCAGTCATAGCTTACAATGACTAACTGTAAGTGCATGTCCTGTTGTCTCCCCCTCTCATACATACTCTAAATGCTTTGTCAAGCTCTGCCTTCGCCCTCCTTAAACGCGCCTGTGCGGCTGCTTGGAAAAACGGGGCAAGTTTATTTTGATTTTCTTGTTTGCACGAGTGTATTAGTGACCCATACAGACTCCAACAATATACTAATTACCGGTACGATTCAAGTGAACATTTTCTTTCTTAACTGAAGGCCGACTCTGCATTTCTATTTATAATTTAATCCTAATTTTCAAGTTGATATTTCAAGGAAACATGCTTTTTACCGCAGAAGATTCGGCGGGCGCAACTCACTGCACATTCCGAAATGCCATTAATTTTTCTGTTGCACAAATGTCTTTCTCAATTATAAAATATTTTTTTTTTATCACGTTATTAAAATGCTGCACTGGATGCCCTAGATATGGATACAAAGTTCATCCACAGTATCAGCATTCATTACATATATTTCTACTTTTGTCCCCAAAGAATTTTGAATGAACCTGTTTGTCACACTTTTATAGTTAGATGGAATAGTCAGCAAATAAACTTGTGGCCTCCTGCAACAAGAATACAATGGATTTATTTAGGACATGGCAGTGTGATTAGATCCTTATTTGTCAGTCTGCCAGAAGAGATATAGTTTAAAGTCTCGCTGCCATTTCAAGCATGCACAGTGATAAGCGATCTCTGCAGCTTTGACACTTGGCACCTTCTCTTTCATCTTAGTGGAAATGCCAACACAGGGGATGTTGTTCCTTACAAAAACAGGCAAAGGAAGGGCGTGATATGTTTTCTATGTACATTCCCATGTACCCATGCAGGATATAAACATGCAATGAATTAGATGCAATGCCTTCAATTCTTTTTAAGGCATAAAATTATTTATGAGCAAGCAATCACCAGAGATTCCTTTTCTACTATGACATTTATTATGAAAGAAAGAAATAGCTGGCATGGTTATTTTTCACAGGGCCGGCTTTAGCGCTGGTGGCGCCCTGTGCGACAATGTCTGTTGGTGCCCCCCAAAGACCACCTCGGCCACGGATTCTCTCACTAGCACCCTTTAACAGTGCCTCTCAAGTCTCCATAACCACTGTCTCTCAGTTTCATTTAGTTTTATAGCACCACTCATACCAGTGTAAGGTGTCAGAGCAGTTTACACCACACACATTGCACACAGACAATCATATGTGTGTAAATCAATGCAAAGGAAATTTTGCATCAGACAGGACTACAAGGTGTAGTGTAGGAGTGACATGTCATCGATACTGGTAGGCAATATAGTTTGAGTCCTTATTCTGGAAAAGCACAAATTCAGAATTTAAAACGTAACATCATTGTTAGGGGTTCACTTTCATAATTAGAATTGTTTTTTCTACCCAAATGAACCCTTTTCACAAGATTAGGATGGTGAAAGACTGGGCAAAAAACATATAGCACTAACAGATACCTTGCAGTTTGCATGCAGCTTTAGGATGACAGTTAATAGCTCAATGTTCTATATGTGGAATTTGACTTATAAACGGCAAGTAACAAAAGGAGCTCTCTTACAGAAGCAGTAACCACTGACCTATTTACATTACATGCACTTTGTTATCTGCATGGTACTCGTTCTTAGCAGCAGGCATTTTAATCCATTACACTACCTTTGGATGAGTCAAAACTTCCACTAGACAAACCTCAGGTCTCTTTCCAGGAAGAGGATTAATCACCAGAGTTATCTTGACATTTTAATTGATGTCTGAAAATTGCTGGAGGCCAGGAACGTGGCAGCAGGTAATTTTAAAATAATAATATACATTTTCAAAAATAACCCCCCCACCCCAAGTCAAGGCCTGTTGCGGTCGCACCAATCGTAGCGCCCTAGAGCCGGCCCTGATTTTCCACTTTATGCAATGAGAACCCCAGTGGTCCTGTGGGTTGATCTCCACTCAGATTCTCCAGCAATGACCTAAATGCCTCCACATAAACACTGAGAAAGCGCGTCATGTAAGGACCCCTCCCATAGAAACTCTAGAAGACTTCTTCAGGCAATAGGGTAAAGAAAAGGACCTTTAGCTGTGCAGTAAACTTTATTGTTTTGTCAGTAAAAACTGCAACAACTGTGTGCAAACAGCAACTAAACATGCAGTTAAAAGAAATAAAGTTGGTGTTATACTATTTTACTTCTGTGTGAGACAGCGTCCGTATATTGATCTTTTACTAATCTATGTCCTTGAAATATTAAAGTGCGTTCATCAGTGGGGGGCGATACAAATAAAAAGGGGTGGGGTGGGTGTAAGGGGTGAGCACCCATGCCGCTGCCGGTACTCCATTTTCCCTTGTTGATTACTGTTTTTTTTTAGTTTGTTAATGTGATCCCAGAAACGCACCTGGTTTTGATCTTCAAACATCCAGAACATAGTCAACCATTCCTTTTGATTCATTTTGCTCCCATACTCTTTTTTTATACTGCGTTCTCATATGTTTTACTGCCACGGCTGAACTTGTGGCCGGGTTTTGTTTGTGTACTCGCTAGGCTTTATGAAAAGCTCTTCTTGTGAAGACGATAGCTTTATTATGATTGACTTGAGGCCTCCAGTGTCTGCCATTCCTTGGACAGATCAACTTGCACCCATGGCCTACCAGATGACCTCTAAGGTCTTCTTTGAGGTTGCCCCACTCCTGGTGCACAGCTTCTGAATGTTTTGTGATTAACTTGCATCTTGCATGCCTAGCTAGGCAGTGACAATTGGAGTGTATTCTGGTCTCCACTTAATTCTCCTCAATAGTTTCACAAGTTCCTCCCCAGTTGAAGAGTTCACATGATTGCTTTTGTCTGTTATGTGAGATGGTAAATCTAATGTGAACCTTAGCGGCCTGTGGTCGACTTCTGTTCTGTTATCTATTTCATAATTTGCAAGCTGGACTGCTAAACGCTTTGAGAAAAAGACACAATCAATTGTCGAGATTCATTTGCAATCCAAGAAGATTGCATCCAGGCTGTCATGAAGGTCTTCTACCATAGCAGTCTTGACTTTTTTGGGAGCACTGAGGAAGCAGTTAACGAGTATCAAGCCAATTGGTTTTTGGTTAATTTTCATACCTATGATTGAGATTGCCTGTACCCCCATACTGCTGGAATTGAGTAGCCTCTAGCTCACTTGTATGTTTGGTGAAGATCAATAGGCCTCCTGAACGACACCCAAAGAGGCTGAGTTGAAGCGCCGGCTTAAAGATTTCATAGAGCCCGAGCAAAATCATCAGGGAGAGGGCCCAGGTTTCTTGAAGGAACAGGATATCATTTGTCTCCAGATAGGCTGTTGCTTGCTCTGGTGCTTTTAAGGCTGGCCGCTTTCCATGATGCTATACTATTGCAAAGCTGGATATGACATTTGTTCTGAGGGACTGGTGTCGGTGGTCTGTCTCGGGGCTAGGTACAATGCCCCAGTCTTGCATTTACGGACTTCTCTTTCCAACCACTCTCACTAAGTATGCTAGTTCATTCGTCGCAGTGGTCCTTTAGGTGCATTTTACCTGCTGAGTCTTTCAGCCTGTCCAACTCTGCGGGACTCTCTCTACAGTTCATTATGACACTAGATTCCACCTTTCCTTGGACTGTCTCACAGTTAAAGGGCTGGGGCAAGCTTGTCAGTAGCATAAGCCAAGACCTGTTGGCTAATTTGAAGGCTCCATATCTCAACGCTTGCTTGGAGTTCCTGCTAATAGGAGGTGAGACAATTCAGTACTGCAATTGGTCTGCTTCAGGTGCTCCTGGAAGAAGCTCTGTGAACTGGCACTCTCTTTCTGAATACACCCTGCTTGTGCTGATTCAGCTATGCTGACCCAAAAGTATGTTTAATACTGCATTCAGGGGTGCTGCTTAGACAATGAGGTTCGGGCGGGGGAGTGAATCTCAATTTTCCCAACTAAAAAAACAGTGGGCTGCACGGTGTGGGTGGGATACCCAATGTCTGATATGGACCGTTCCATGAGGAAAAAGGTCAGTACTAATATGCATTAGGTTGGCCTTTGTCTAGAGAGGCACAGTGGGCATAAAGAGATTATCTGAGCGATTGCCACTAGTTGGATTATTTGTAAGCATTAATCCAATCAAGTTGTGGGTGTTTTATTGCCAGTAGTATGCCTGGAAACTTCACACTGGCGCAGCTCACCAAGCCTACTATTGCCAATGTTTGTGAATGATAAAAAGAAGTCAATTTGCACCCAATCAATGAGTACTTCTATGGATGCTTTTTGGCTTCCTTTTTTGGTGAACTAGTTTCTATATATATTTAAGATCCTAATTCAAAAAATGAGCAAGTTAAAAACGTAGTGAAATGAGAACAAGGAGAAAAACCGACACAGTTATAGCAGACCCGACTCAGGGGCACCAGACCCAAATACTAAACCAAGAATGCATTTGAGGGTTGTCACACCCTAAGTATCTCCACTGAAGCTACGCCTCTGCCTGTTCCAGCTGATCCTGGTAATTTTTCGTGGGAACTTATGACTATGATCACGTAAATCACAATAGCTTGGAGTCCTTGACTTATTTTCACTACATGCAGTCTTCTTAGTCTCTTCTACAAGAAGCCTTTTTTTCAGTTTGAAATGCTTTATTGAGAAATTATGAAAAAGCAAAACAAAGAGACATCGACCAATACAAATGATATTAACAATGCTGAGTTAAAGGTACAATAGGCCAATACCATCTAGTAGATAGACCAAAAAGCATTTTATAGATAGACCAAAAAGCATTTTTTAAGATTTTATAGGTAAGACGGGAGGGAAAGAAAGAAGGAAAAGAAAAAGAAGGGGGAAGAAAGAGAACAGAGGAAAGGAAGAAAAGGAGACATTATAAGAGAGGTAGGAAGCAAATATGGCAAATAGAACAAACAGATAAGAAAATCAGAAATAGATTATCAGTTGAGTGCAGGAAAAGATAAGCAATATAAGAGATATGATAAGGAGGACAGAGCAAAAAATCACTCATGGAGGTTTGAAATTCTCAGAGGATAAATGTGAAGTGCGCTTCGAAGCCATGCGATCAAGGTATGTTGTGAGGGGCAACCAAAACAAATCTCTATTAAGAGAGGGAGTGGAGGAGGCAGCAAAGCGCACATCAAGCCTATGGTGGTGACAAAGAGAGTTCCACCAGCATTTTATGGATAGATTATTGAGAGATTTCCAGTTAAAAGCTATGTGTTGAAATGCCAGAGCAAGCATAAGGTCTAATAGACCAGAACAGTCTGAGGGGATATCTAAAGAATCAGAAAGGCTGCCTAAGGGGGCGTGGCTTGGCACCTGCGGGTGATGGCGGCGCTCCAGTGAGGCTCCGGGGCGGTGTTGGGAGACATGCCGATTCCTGCTCCGGTTTCCTGACGACGACCGACTGATGAAGTGTCGGAATATGCCCTGACCCCACCCGTCATCGCCGAAAGTATTTTGGAGACTTCGCGACGCTGCAACTGGCATTCGTAAGTCCTGTCAGGATTTACTCGGTTGCGGCCGCCATCTTGGGCTCGCTGAGCGACGCGCACTATGAGGCGGTTGTTCCAATGTCAGCTCCAGCGCTCTGCATGCCTGCAATTGCACGTTCCTAATGGCTCTTAATTTGCCTGCTTTCCTGTTTCCTCACCCTCACACGGAGCGTCAGCATTATTGGACTGCCAATTCCTTCTAAAGCGCAAGGATGACGTTCCTTCATGGAGTGCTCTGGTTCATATGCCTGCTTTTATGCCCTTTCTTCAGCCATGACTTCATTATTGCCCCTTTCCTCTGATTTTATTCGTAAGCAGCAATTTGTTTCATTACAGCACGCCAGGTGGCCCTCTGCTGTTGGCGCTCTTACTCACTGCGGACTCTTGTGAGGTATGTGATGGGACATTTCTTTTCATCCTTTTGTTCCTCTGACTGAGCTCATTTTGTATTACGCAGTGAGTTGGTGCCACCCTTCTGCATTATAGTGTCGCATGGATAATATTTTTATCCTTTTACGGATGGCTTCCTCCACTTTTTTGTGTGCGTTTCGACGACTGTTTTCATTGCGGTGCTGTGAAGTTGCCTGCATTCCTTTCCTGCGGTATTCGGACGTCGTCGCACTCCTGCTGTGCTCTTTCTTGTGTTGTCTTCACTCTTGCTTCCTGTGACCTCCACTGTGTTAGCCATTCCACGGATTTGCTACATGGGTAGACTTAAGTCAGTGTCGCGCTTGCCTCGTTCGACCAAGCCTCAGCTTGTGAAGAATTCCAAGGTTTTCTCTGCTTTTTCGCAACTAGAAGATTCTCTTAACTCATCTGGCTCAGATACGCCAATGGATCCTTCCAGGAACCCGCAGGATACTTCTAAATCTAACACGAAAAGACTCAAGTCAAACTCTCTTTCACCTCCAAAGCATTCGGGCCAGTATCCATGGAATTGTTGTTGGAAGAGATAAGGTCCTTGCGTCCTTTTGTGGAAGAGACTAATATTAAGCTCCAGGTCCTTACGGATAATTGGTCACAAATGGAAATGAGGGTAACTTCAATTGAAAAATCTGTTCAGTCGTTCCAAGAGACATCCTCTGTGGTCTCCAACTTGAAATCTCAAGTCTCAGATCTTCAACAACAAGTGGAGCAGTTGGAAAACAGAAATAGGCGCAATAACCTTCGTATTTATGGCCTGGTTGAAGGACTTGAGGGATCTGACCCAATCACCTTCTTCAAGTCGTTCCTTCCCAAGCTCTTGCATCTGGCACAGGACAAGTCCCTCAACATTCAACGAGCTCACAGGCTGGGTCGACCACCTTCCTCTACTTCTTCATCTCAGAGGCCCAGAGGGGTCATCATCTACTTTTTGGAATATTCTGACCTTTTGATGGTTTTAGCGGCGGCCAAATCCTCTCCGAATTTAACCTGGTCTGGCTCATCCCTGTTCTTCGCGCAGGACTATGCTAAGGCTACGGCCACTCGGCGAAAGGCTTTTCTGAATTTAAGAGCGGGTCTGCGGGCGATGGGGGCGCGATACGGCCTTTATCACCCATGTTTATTCAAAGTTACTTACAACAACAAGACTACAACTTATGAAGATCCAGTGCGCTTACAAAGTTTCATCAATGCGCACAAATCATCTGCCATGGATGCCTCCAGACCACCATCATCCTCTGCTTATGGCTGACTAGTGTTTTTATAATTCTCCTATGGCTAATGCATTTTATGCTGTGTTTCTTTAGAAACTTTTACTTGGTTGTAGTTCACCTGAATTTTTCTGATTCTTTGGGTGCCCACATTGCTGACTCTTTTATTGTTTAGGCATGATGGTTGTTCCTTGGTTTCCTTGTTTAGTCATGGTTCCATCATGATTTCCTGGTATGTTTTAATCCTTTGTTCTCCTTTTTTCGTCCTACAGGAGTTTGTCCTCGTGTTTGACGATGTCTCTCGACCCCTGACTCACTGCTCCTCGGTGTGCTGCCTCACCCTTGTGGTTCCTTCCTCCCTCCACCCTTTCTCGTATCTTCCCTTCGTAGGTATGTTTTTTCCCTATTTCCTTATTTACCTTCCTGGTGCATCTGTTGGTTTTTCCCTTTTCCCTTCCCTTTTACCTTTTCTCTTGTTTGTGTTATTGTTCACACATTTTTATGGTGATTTATTATCTCTGATCGGAATTCTTTGCCTATGTGAGGATTGCATTCTCCTTTCTTCTTGGTACACTCGTTTCTCAACTTTTCTCCCCCTTCTGGCTTCCTACTCCAGTGTCTCCATTATTCTCTTATACTCTCCGCTTTGTGTTAATGCTTTTGCTCCTGTCTTTTGTGAGAATTGCATTCCCTGTCCTTCTGGCTCCATTTTTCTCTCTACTTCTTCCTTATTTCTGCCTTTCTGGGTCATTCCCGACACTGTTGCATTTTATTCTCCTTCTCTTGCTATGGCTCACACTTGTGATCACTTGTTTTCTTTCTTTTATTTCAACGTGTTTCCACTAGTTTTTCTTTTTTCTTTTTGTCTTCTCTACTTTTCATGGGTTTTTCTTTTACTAGCTCTGTTATTCACATTTTTTGTAGATAAGTTACCGTCATGTCGCTGAATATATTGTCATGGAATGTGAAGGGTGTTAATTCTCCGATTAAGCGTCAACGGATTCTGTCGCACCTTGCTAAATTGAATGTTGATATTGCATTCCTCCAAGAAACGCATTTAACTGAGGTTGAATCTGTTAAGCTTAAACGTGGTTGGGTGGGTGAACTGTTTTACTCGCAAGGTGATGGCAAACGCAATGGTGTGGCAGTCCTTTGTCGCAAGTCTCTTCCCTTCCAGGTCCTTACCCATGAGTCGGATGCTTCTGGTCGATGGGTTTATGCCAAGTTATCGCTCAGAGGTGTTCCAGTCTCTCTTCTCAATGTTTATGGTCCTACCATGGGCGAACCTTCTTTTTGGGCTGATTTCTCTCCACTTTTAACTAAATTTATGGACCACAACTTTATTCTGGCGGGGGATTGTAATCAACCTCTCGATCCTTTTATCGATAGGGTGTCCACAGCCCCCCATATTCCCAACAAACCCCACAAGCTGTTTAGCCATGCTATTTCACAGCATAAACTAGTAGATTCCTGGCGCCTTTGCAATCCAAAGTTGCGGGAGTACACTTTTTATTCTCCCTGTCACTATTCCCAGTCACGACTTGACTACATCTTTGTTTCCCACAACCTCGCTCAATCACTCTTACACTCTGAGATAGGCCCGACATTGCTTTCTGACCACGCTCCTGTTCTTACAAGTGTTGATGTATTCCCTAAAAATGTTGGCCCCAGGAGATGGCGTTTTAACAATTCCCTCCTTGCAGACCCCAAATTTACAGCCACCTTTACTTCCTTTTTTGATAAATTTTTCCTCCTTAATGCGGACGATACTCGCCCTGACCACACTATTTGGGACGCTTTTAAAGCAGCAGCACGTAACTTTATTATTAGTTACGTTGCGAACAAACGTAAGAACGCCCGCAGGTTCACTAAAAATCTCCTTTCTGACATTAAAACACTGGAACATGCGTATTTTACCTCTCACTCTGCTGACAGCCTGACAGCTCTTATCGCAGCAAAAATGAAGTTTAATGAGAAGTCTACGGAGGATGCCTCCTTGTACCTGTTGAAGTCTACTGCTAAATTTTATGGGGGTAGGAACAAGGCAGGAAAGCTCCTAGCTAATTATTTGAAGATTAAGCATAATAAGTTAAATATTGAATCTGTTTATGACTCTGATGATAATTTAAAACACATGGATGTTGATATTCTCGCTGAATTTTCACGTTTTTATGAAACTCTCTATACCTCCGAAACTCAATCTACTCCCAGTTCACTTGCTCGTTTCTTCTCTACCATTCATACACCAGCTGACTTCCCTCTAGATCTCTCCTCTTTAGAATCTGACGTCACACAACAGGAATTACTTAATGCATTGCAACATCTCAAACCCAACAAAGCCCCTGGTCCTGACGGCTTTACCGTCGAATTCTACCTTCACTTTTCTAAATTGTTGATTCCACGACTTCATTCTCTTCTCCATACTTTTATTTCCCACGGTGCCTCCTCAGGGATGTTTTCGGATGCCCATATTTGCCTCATACCTAAGCCTGGGAAGGATGCACATTACTGCAAAAATTACAGGCCCATATCCCTAGTCAATATTGACTACAAACTCTTCGCTAAAGCATTAGCGATCCGATTGGACCACCTTCTCCCTGATCTTCTAGGCGAGGAGCAATCTGGGTTTGTTAAGGGCTGACATACTACGGACAACACTAGACTTTTATTCAACATCCTGTCAAAATCCTCCCGTTGCCAGCACTCACTTGCAGCGATTGCCCTTGACGCCGAAAAGGCTTTTGACCGGGTTGAGTGGCGCTATCTCTTTCACACTCTCACTTGGTTTGGTTTTGGCCCTAGATTTATCTCTTTAGTTTTCCTGTTATATTCCCATCCCAGAGCGGCAGTATTTGCGAATGGTCAAATCTCCTCCTATTTTGACGTAGGCAGAGGCGTTCGCCAGGGTTGCCCTTTATCCCCTTTTCTTTTTAACCTTGCTTTGGAGCCTTTTCTGTCCAGGCTGCGTCAAAATCCTGCCATCCATGGTTTTCAGATTGCAGACTCGCATATTAAACTCGCTGCTTATGCAGATGATACTTTACTCTTTCTTTCCAATCCTGCAGAATCCATCCCTGCTTTCATGACTGAAGTCAGAACTTTTTCCTCTATCTCTGGGTATAAACTTAATCACGATAAATGTGAGATCCTTCCCCTGACCAAATTTACTTTCAAGCAAGAATTTATTGACTCTCGGTTTACTTGGTGTCCTTCCCACATTAAATATCTGGGTATATACATTACCCCCTCAATTTCAGACACTATTTCTTTATGTATGTCCAAATGCGCACAAAAGATTGCGGATCTCACAGCAAGGTGGCATCCTTTATACCTTTCCTGGTGGGGCCGTCTCGACACTATTAAAATGATGATTTCTCCTATTGTTCTATATACACTTTCCAATATCCCAGTCCCCATCCCAACGAAATTCTTTACAAAGATTAATTCAACGTTATCCTCGTTTTTATGGAACTCCAAAAAACCTAGAATGTCTCTTGCCAGACTCATCAGTCCTGCCTCTGAAGGTGGTGTCAACTTTCCTGACTTCCCTGCATATCAGAAGGCCTTTTTATTGCGTCAAGCTTCCCTCTGGTTACAAGATCCCACTTCCCCCTGCCCTCTATGGCTTAAGGTTGAACGTATTCTCCTCTCCCCGTTCTCTTTTGCAGAGTATCTTGCTTTTTCACGTAAACCCTCTTTGATTCCTACTTCCATTCACAAGTATACTCTTAAGCTCTTGCTGTCGGCTGCTCCTGGCCCTCCTACGACCGTTGCTGATTTCCTTTCTTCCACTATCTGGCATAATAAATATCTCCTAATTGGTCGTAAGCCCTTTTATTGGAAATCTTGGAGAACCCGAGGTTTGATTTGGATTTCGCAGCTCTTCTCTGGTTCCACCTTTGTTTCTTTTCCAGATCTCTGTTCTTCCTTTGGCTTACCCCAATCCTTTTTCTCCAAATATCTTCTACTTAAAGCTGCTGTCCTGGAGATTCATGAGCGACTTTCGGTTTTTCCTCCTTCCCCTATTTCTCACATCCCTATTTTTCGACTTCATTCCCTCCTGCGTACTGCCCCCAAAGCGTCTCTTATCTATAAATACCTTCACACACCTGAGTCACTTAGACCTAAATCCAAGGTTGAACTTCAATGGGAAAATGACCTCGGGATAGATTGGCCGATATTTTTATGGGACAAAATCTGGACAAAATTGCGTAAAACTTCTAGAGCGGCTTCGTTGACACAATCCCTATTTTTTATTTACAACAGATTACTTCATACTCCTTCTACACTACATATGCGATTTCCTACTACCCCAGACAAATGTTGGTCGTGTGATGCTCCCAATGCTACCTTACTTCACATGATATTTCTTTGCAGACATGTACATGATTTTTGGTTACAGGTGTGGGCTCAAGTCAATGTTATTTTTCATACTTGTATTCCTTTTTCTCTTACTCACCTTTTCCTGGGCACTTTATCCATTAGCTGGAATAACGTAGATATGTCTGCTCGCATTGTTGATTTGTTATTGGCTGTTGCTTTTCAACAGATTACTGTTAATTGGAAAAATGCATCCAATATTTCTTTCAAAGCGTGGTGGTATAATGTCTGTCATAACCATAGACTTGATAATGCCTTTGTCTTTCCTGTTCAATTAGCAGCTAAACGTGCTGACTTGTGGCTCCCCATTACGCTATATTTAGATAATTGTGCTGCTCGCTCCTCCCTTCCATCACCTGCTCAACAAGAAGTTCCCAAACCCCCATGATACCCTTTTCACGTT
The DNA here is from genome assembly GCF_964204655.1 of Triturus cristatus. Taxonomy (NCBI): domain Eukaryota; kingdom Metazoa; phylum Chordata; class Amphibia; order Caudata; family Salamandridae; genus Triturus; species Triturus cristatus. Next base: position 1,365,555,140 of record NC_140590.1, read on the forward strand.
CAGAATTTTTCATCCTGCTGTTTTATTTTCATGCTCTTTGTAATTAGTCGTTTAGTTATGATTGATATAATTTCTTTGTTTCTTTTCAATGCCCATGTTCATTGCTTTGTTGTGTACTTTCTCATACATACTGCATTTTGTAATCCCCTTCCCCCCTCTTTCTACCCCTTCTCTCTCTCCCCCTCCTTCCTAATTGATATTCTGTATTGCATTTTCCTTTTTCATTGTCGAATAAAATTCTTTTAAACTAAAAAGAAAGGCTGCCTAAGAAAAGAAGAGGAATAGAGTAGGGAATAGAGATAGAGAATAGGTGAGAAACATAGGACCAAACCTCACCCCACAGATTAACAACAGGAGGGCAGAGAAAGAAAAGGTGAAGAAGGTCAGCATCAGAGGATCCACATGTCCAACAATTAGCGTCATGAGTAAGGGAAAAGCGAGAAATAGAAACTGGGGAGAGATATAATCTGTGGTATAGAAAAAACAAAGATTGAGTCAGGGAGGCAGAGCGGGAAGTTATTAAAGATCTGGACCAAATTTTATCCCAAAGAACAACCGACCAGTCACATACTAGATCTAACTCCCAAGCACATTCTAATTTAGATTTAGAGCGGCTCGGAGAAGGGGACGAGAAAAATTTATAAATAAGAGAGGCTTTGGGAAGGGTGAGCAAAATTTGAAGGAGAGGAGATTGGGAGATAGGAGATGACGACGAAGGTAGGGAATAGTAAACGTCGAGAATAAGAGTCATAAGAACAGTGAACTTGTGCAAGAAAGATTGAGGACAGTGAAATAAGAGACTTATACCAAATAGGGGATTCTAAAAAGGATTCACGAGTAATAGGAGTAGAACGGACCAAAGAATTTAGAAGGGAGGAGGTATATCTGAATAAAGGAAGAGAAGTAGACGAACTCTTGGCAGAGAAATGTATGGTTTCAAGGAGAGAAAACGGGGAGAGTAGCGAGCGTTCAATAGAAAGCCAAAGAGGATCAAAAGGAGAAGGTTGCGAGACAAGCCATCTAGAGGCCTGACGTAAAGAGAAAGCTTTATGATAGAGACGAAAATCTGGGAAATTGACTCCACCATTCGATTTCGGTTTTCGAAGAATGGCTAAAGCAACCCTGGACTTTTTATTCTTCCATAGAAATTTAGAAAGACAGGAGTCAATGCGTTTAAAGTGAATATCCGGAATGTGTACGGGAAGCATGGAAAAAATGTATCTGAGGATAGGGGATATCATCATCTTAATCGAATCAAGCCGACACCACCACGAAAGATAAAGAGGATTCCAAGAGGATAATAATTTATCAATACGGGAAAGAGCTATAGACATATTCAATTGAATGGATGAGGAGATGGAATTAGAGAACCATATACAGAGATATTTAATTTTAGAGGAATTCCATGCAAAGCCAGTAGAGGAAAACTGATGGGGGAAACAGAATTTTGTAAGAGGAAGAATCTCAGTTTTGTCAGAGTTGATCTTATATCCAGAGACCTGTGAAAAGGAATCAAACTCAATTAATAGAGCTGGAATAGATTGTTCAGGGGCAGAAATAAATAAAATAATGTCATCAGCATATGCAGAGAGTTTCAAATGTGTCTTGCCATACAGAAAACCGGAAATAGATGCATTGTTCCGAATAGACGTCAGAAATGGTTCAAGGGCGAGAACAAAAAGAAGTGGAGATAAAGGACAACCTTGACGGACACCACGCTGGAGAGGAAAATACGAGGATACATGACCGTTGACTAGAACAGATGCTTTGGGGGCCGAATAAAGTAAAGAGATAAGGGAGATAAATTTAGAACCAAAGCCATGCCAGCGCAAAGCAGCAAACAGAAAGGACCAATCCACTCTATCAAATGCTTTCTCAGCATCAACAGAAATAGCAGCAAGAGGAATGGAAAGAGATGCGACTTTATTTAAAACATTGAGGAAAAGACGAGAATTGTCCGAGGTGAGTCTACCCTTAACAAAACCGCACTGTTCCTTACCAATAAGGTGGGGCATAAGAGGGTCCAAACGTAGAGCAAGGAGTTTGGCAAATAATTTATAGTCCACGTTGACTAAAGATATCGGACGGTAGTTTTTACAGAGTTGAGGGTCACGACCTTCCTTGGGGATAAGGCAAATCGTAGCTTCATGAAAAGTGCCAGCCGCAGAACCGGAAAGAAAGAAGGATTGAAAAAGTGATAGAAGTTTAGGGAGCAAAAGGTCAGAGAAATGCATGTAAAATTCAACAGAGAAGACGTCAGGGCCCGGTGCTTTACCTTTAGTAAGAGTCCTTAAGGCGCTATCAAGTTCAGTAATAGAAAGGTCATGCTCAAGATCAGGAAAATTAAGGTGGGAGGTGGAGGGGGCAGGGAGCCTTTCAAAATAGGATTGAAGAAGTGAAGCGGAAGGAGGAGATTCGGGTGTATAAAGGGACTGATAGAAAAGTTGGAATTGGGTAAGAATGTCCTGTTCCTTATGAAGAAGTAGGTTATCTGAAGAGTAAATGGAGTCTATAGAGGTGCGCTCCTTACGGGTTTTAAGATAGTTAGCTAAAAGCTTACCCGACTTATTGCGACCCCCATAGTAACGAGCACTACTCCGAAGCAAAACTGAAGAGGCATTATCAGTAGTGGTTTCATTAAAATCAAGTTTAGCACGTATAAGATCTGGCAAAACAGAATTGTTAGAGGAAGTATAGAATTTATGCTCTAAAGATTTAATATGAGCCAACAAGCCTTTCTGTTTATTAAGAAAGTGCTTCTTTTTTTTAGAAACGAAGTCAATAACAAAACCACATGCGGTTGCTTTAAAAGAGTCCCAAATAACATGAGGAGCCAAAGAGGGGTCAGAGTTAAGTAAGAAGAATTCCTTAGCAAAAGAAAGAGAAGAAGAAGAGAAAAGAGGGTCCGTAAGAAGAGAATTATTAAATCGCCAGCGAGAGGACTTAGGAGGTGCAGGAAGAAGATCGAGGGTCGTGACAATAGGGGCATGGTCAGAAATAACTGTGGGTTCGATAGAAGAGGATAAGAGGTTCTGAGAAAGGGGTTGAGAAAGAAAGATATAATCAAGGCGGGAAAGAGAGGCATGAGGAGGCGAGAAAAAGGAGTAATCAAGGGTATCAGGGTGTGAAAGTCTCCATGAATCAATGAGATGTGACTGTGAAATGGTGTCGAGAAATTGTTTGTGTGATTTGTGAGGAGTAAAACGAACAGAAGATTTGCGATCAAGAAACGGATCAACAATCTGATTACAATCACCTCCTAAAATAAACATGGTATCTCTATGCTGAAAACATTTCGAGGTAATTAAAGGCCAAAAATTACAATCAGGGTGAGTAGGGCCATAAACATTAAGAACAGTTAAAGATACAGAATTGATTAATAACTTAACTAATACCCATCGACCTTCAGTGTCAGTCTCTTGGGAAACAACCTTACATTTTAGTTTTTTGTGACATAAAATAGCAACACCATTTTTTTTATTAGAAGAGGGAGAGAACAAAACTGTACCCACCCAGCCTCTTTTCAACTTAAGCGATTCAGCTTCAGTAAGATGGGTTTCCTGTAGAAGGACTAAATCTGGGTTATAAGAAGCTAGGTGGGAAAGGATTCTCTGTCTCTTAATCGGGTTAATAAAACCTTTTACATTCCATGAAATAACTTTGAAGGCAAAAACAGTAAAATTATGAACACAGAAAAAAAGCCATAACAACAAGAAATAAGAAAGAAGTGCCAATAAATACATGAGAGGAAAGGACGAAAAAAAAGAAAAGCAAAAGGTACGTTTAAAAGGGAATAAGAAAAAAGATACAGTAATAGTACAAGCAGAGAAAAGATAGAAATAGATAATAAGGGAAGCGAAAGAGAAAGGGAATAAGAGGAAGGACAGGAAAAAAGAAATACGAGAAAAGACAGTACATATCCAAAAAGGATGACTGAACGAAACATACCTGAGGGGGAAAAAAGGGAGATGATGGGGTTATGGAAGGATTCGACAAGAATGACCACCCAAAGCCAGGAGAGCCAGCTGCACCAGGACGGGAAACAAACAAAATGAACCACATGGGATGGAGGGTAGTATACCAGCCAGTCTAGGTAAGAAAGAAGATAATGCAAACAATTATACTAAAAGCATCAATATAAAAGCAGAAAATAAGTGTAAAAAAGAATACAATTCAGCAGCTAATGAAGAACAACGACAAAAGGGACAAACGGAGGCCAATACAAGAACATTAACTGGAAGACCTGCAAGAAAAAAGGGAAATTAAGTAATCAACCATTAGCAGAATTGGAGGTATCCATGCCAGCATTAGTTTGGATATGAATAACATTTTTGAGTTCGGCAGGATCATGAAAAGTCCAGGTCTGATTTTGATGGGTCACCTTGAAGAGACAGGGATGGAATAAACCATACCTAGCACCAAGAGAACGAAGAGGAGGTCGAAGATTCAAAAATTATTTCCTTCTCGCGGCAGTGGCATTAGAGACATCCTGAGAGAGGAACACCCTCTGGCCCATCCAGGAGACTTGGCGTTTGGAACGAGCTGCAGAAAGGACCAGAAGGAGGTCAGTGAACCTCAGAAATAGAATGATGACACCTCGTGGTTTAGTTGAAGATGAGGAGCGAGGGCCAAGTCTATGTGCTCTTTGGATGCTTAGAGAAGTAGTAGTAGGGATGTCTAAAATTTTCAGAAGAAAAGAAGAGAAAAACGCAACAGGGTCATCTCCCTCCAAAGATTCCGGCAGACCATAAATATGTAGATTATTCCTCCTGTTTCTATTTTCCAAGTCCTCAGTATGTTGTTGAAGTGCGAGAACAGACTTTTCCAGCGAGGAAATACGTTGAGAGTTAGTGTGAATATCCGTAATCTGCTGTTCTATGGAAGATACCCGGCTGTCCATAGTCGCCCATTTCGCCTCAAAAAGCTGCATCTTTGAATTAGTCTCCTCCACAAACGGACGTAGAGCGCAAATTTCTTCCAGCAGTTGCTCCATAGAGATTGGAGACGGCGGCTTATCAGGAGGAGGAGAGTCTTGTTTCAAGCGCTTAGACGATGTAGTAGAGGGAGACGACTTATTTAAGGCTGATTGTGGTGGAGAGGAGCGATTGGAAGCCGCTGCCGCCATTTGATCTGTGGATGAAGATTGATCTGCTGTTGAGGAAGAAGAGGAAGAGGGCGTAGAAGAGGTCTTCGATGGCACAAAGACGAACTTTGGGTTACGTAACTTGCCCATAGAGACCTGAGCGTGTAGAAAATAGAGTGAAACAGGACAAAAACACCGGTGCACGTCGTGTTCCACATATAACAAAATTCCAGAAAGGACAGAAGTAATCAATTATGTGTAATATTGTTCAAAAAGAGGTGTGGAAACCAGTGGTAATATTAAGAGAATTACTGAGGAGCAGCAGCATACTAGGTATCAAAGGTAGCCCCAACCAACGATGAAATGTCCGTCTGAGAATGACCCGGAGTTGTGGTGGGTATTTATTTGGTTGATGTGGGAAAAAATATACCCCTTTGACCTGGCGTCTAAGGCTGCTTATTCATGGTCGTGGCCCAATACACACAGCTGAATGCAGAGAAGCAGAAGTCATCTATGAGGCAGCATTAATGGTTAGTGCAAGAGATACTGCTGCTTAATATAGGATAGACTGGGAGGCAGCTGTAAGAACATGGAGATAAGAAGGAGGTGCAGCGAGTCAGAAGCAGCGGACATATGAGGGAGGAGCCATCAAGCGCTATCGAGTTAACTCCTTTGTGAGGAGAATGCGCACAGCTCAGCCTCGCGCGAGGGTCGCGCTGGCCCCAAAATGGCGGACGAGCTGAGGCACTTACACATCCAGGCGAAAACGGGGCATTGCTGCGTGAAAGACGGGTCCGGCGATCACATCAGGAGCGCATTGAGGTCCGCAGACTGCAGCCGAAGGAAATCCACCGGAGCGGCAGAGGAACACCAGAAACGAGAGAAAAGTCCGTCTCGGCGCAGCGGAGCTCCGAGGTCAGGCGGCCATCTTGTTCGGCGTCCAAGCCACGCCCCCCCTCTACAAGAAGCCTTGATGGTAGAGTTATCAAATTGGGGCATGTGGGCATAGCTCCATGTTTCAAGTCCTTGCCTTTTTTAAATCATAATATCACGTGACAGACCTATGTGCTAAGCCTGTACTAAAATGTGATACAATCTCTTAAAAAAATTAGAAAGTGTAGTTCTTTAACATTCCGCAACATTTTGCCTTAGCACATCACATTATATCATTGCATACACAGACATTTAGTAAATGTGAAAGTTTTAGAAACATTCATGCATGCTCCCAACGACAATGACATTAGTGAACAGCAAGCCAGTAGTCATGTAAACCCTTAAAGTGACCTAGATTCCGTAATTTGGTTTGTTACAGATAGAGCAAAATTACAGTCTATTAAATCAAATATAAGAGTGTTTATGCACAGGGCCGGACTGTCCATAGCGGGCACCAGGCGTTTCCTCAGTAGGCTGCTAGGGTGGGGGCCGGTTTTGGGCCCCTGGGGGGCGTTTTTGTAACAGGGGGTCGGCAATATCGGCCCCCTGTAACAAAATCGGCCGAAACCGGCCCTCGCAAACTGCTCCACTGCACTCCCCCTCACCCCAGGGGTGGCCAGCTGAGCAGTTTGCCAGGGCCGGTTTCTGTTCCCAGTTCGGCCCTGTTTATGCAGTACATTCCCTAAACTCAAGCACAGAAAAAGTTGCTTACATGTGATAATAAAGAAAATTGAGGTTCTGTAAAACAGACTATATGCCTTGAATCACACACTTTAAACATGCTGGGAAGCCGGTATTGATTCTGTAGTAATTCCAGGTTAAGTGGTTTCAAATTTTGAAATTCAGCTACCAGCAATGCTTTAATTGAGTAGGTACTGTTGGTACTTAGAACCTGAGCTTCTTTTATTTGAGTAGGATAGTACCTGTATATATCAGCACTACTGCAATACACCCAATGGGAGAGTACCAGCACTTATTATAAGCAAACAGGTACAGTGAAAATGAGTACCGGCACTTCTACATTTCCTATTAAAACACTGGCCAGCGCATTGGTCTCTTCCCCTCTCTCTCTCTCATTTAGATCAAAGTTCGCTGTTTGGTCTCTAATTCTTGGCTCCCAATGAGAAAAACTGAAACAGACATAGCAGACCCAAATCAGGGCCCCCAGACCAAACTACCAAGCCAAGAGTGTGTTTGTTTGGGGGGATTCATGCCCCAAACACCCTCCTGGAAGCTACCCCCTGGCTGCATTATTCATGGAGGTCAGTGTGCAGTGTGAATGAGCCGTTATTGGCAGCAATAAGCATTCTACAGCTGTCAGTGCAGAGCCCTGCTTTCTGATTCTGTGCTTGACCTCAATCTGACTAGATGCGCCTTGAGAACCATCTTGGATTCCTGAAGCTTACCAAATTTCTGTCAATTGAAGTGAGGAGTGAATTAAAAGAGGAGAAAGGATGTGCTAAAATGAAAATTAAACACAAGTTACTCAATGTTGAATGATATAGATTCCTTAAACTTAAAGCATCGCCCTTCAAAATAGGGCGACTTTATATGGCTCCAGAGTAAATTAAATCACTAAACCTGCTGAGGTCATGCCACTTCAACAAACCCCATCCCGGGGGGGCGTGGCCTAGCTTCGAGGCAAGATGGACGTGTAGTGCCTCTGCTCCGCCGATAACCTCCTCCCAAGTCATCATCCTGTTACTAATCCTGATATTTTGCACTGTAACTGGCTGCACGACGACTAGCGGTCCCTGCTCCTGCTCGTTGGTGCCCCGGAGCTGCCTCCGATCCGGAGTTACGGGTCCCATCATTTTGGGCCCAGGAGAGTTCCCGAGGCCGGGGACTACAGTTCGACTGACATCGGCTCGACGCGGCTAGGAGGACGGCCGCGAACTACCGGAAGTTGCCGGAGTTGCACCCAGAAAACGACGGCGTTGGGACATCTGCCCTGCGATCTCCTCTGGAGGGTGGGGGACGCGCCTCGCATTGCTCCTTGGCGCTGTCCCACCCCCCCACACCACCGACACATACCGGGGGCGCTTTGGCGGAGCCACGTGTACTTAAGGAGAGTCCGCTGTCCCCCCACCCCCTGTGTCGTGGAGCCTCTCTGGGGCCCGGGTCCTGCCGGCTTGGGACCGCCGGGGTGTCACCGAGGTGGAGGCTTCGCCCCCCCCCCCGGGCGGTGGAGGGCCTGGCTCCAAGGCTTGGAGACTGCTGGTGATCGCCGGAGTGGAGCGCTCTTGAAGGCCGGAGGGTTGCGAGCCCCAATATAAGGTACGGTGGGGGGGCGCGCCTGGAGGGGGGTGTCGGATTTAAGCGCTCCCTCCTTGTGCTGCCTTTCTACAGGGGACGGAGCGCCCGTGTATCCCACATTGGTGAGATCGGCGGTGAGCCTTTGATCTTGGCGCCACGGATGGCCTTGTTCTTTGACTTTGGGCGGCGCAGCTCCCTGGGGGCCTTGGCATCTCAGCCCACAGTGACCCCCTGTTACTTCTGAAGCCTGCACTGCGAGTGAATAACGACTGCAAGGAGGGCACGCCTTATAAGACTGAGCAATCTCTGACTGGACCCCCACTTGTGTGTGCTGTAAAACTGGGGCCTTCTCGGTTGGGGGGTAAGCCACAGAGGACCTGATTGCCCACCGGGGAGCGCAGGCTATCGACTGCAGCCAAATTTTTCGCCGCAATACCCACGTGCCGGGAGCGCAGTGACGCCCCTGGAGGCATATCTACCACCCTCGCTCGAGTCTGGCGCCACCCTGGTGGAGCACTTCCTAACCACCTCTGCTGGTCTAACTGGGGGCCCCGCGATGCCTAACGTTAAGGGAGCCAGGGCATCCCAACAAAGTAAACTGGACCGATACACGTGCGCTAAGGCGGCCTTACCTGACAGGGGGGCACAGGGAGATGTGCACCAGCATGGCGCGGAACAGACCCCCTCGGAGCCCACTATGGGGGACCTCATGGCCGCCATACATGGCATTCGTACATCCATAGACACTCTCTCCTCTGAGATGACGCTAATCAGGGCTGACCTCGCCAATTATCGGGAGAAAGTGCAGCAGCTTGAGACCACCACTACGGTGCTGGTGGGCGACACCTCACAACTTCAAACTGAAGTCGCGGAGCTGCAGGCCTTCCGCAAAGCTACGGAGGTTAAACTTGACGACTATGAGGGAAGGATGAGGCGCAACAACGTACGCGTACTAGACGTGCCTGAAAAAATGGAGGGCCCTGCCGTTGACCTTTTCATTGAGGACCTAATCAAGACTCACCTACAGCCTAAGGGACTATCCAAGTTCTTTGTCGTTGAGAGGGCGCATAGAGTACCGGGGGGCCACCCGAAGCCAGGAGCTCCACCTCGCCCAATCCTGGCCCGTCTGCTAAATTTTCGGGACAGGGACATCATCCTTCAGACTGCCAGGGTTGCCCCCCCGCTCCACTTGGAAAATGCCACCATCACTTTTTTCCCTGACTTTACCCGCGGGGTGCAGATGCGTAGGCGCACGTTCCAGGAGGTCAAAAAACGCTTGCGAGCCAGGGAACTGAAATACGCCATGCTCTTCCCTGCACGATTGCATGTAGAGGCGGAGGGGAAAACATATTTTTTCGACCAACCGAAGGCCGCCTCAGATTGGCTGCATAGCCGGGGGACCTTCGGGGCAGTGCCCCATCGACTGGCTGAACTGCGGGGGGTTGTGGCATTGAGACGACTATGTGATATCTGTATCCCTGTCTCCCGGTGCGGGTGGCGCCTGCATGGGGGGCTCCCCGGGGGCACCTGGTGCGGCACCGTGTTCCTTTTTGGGCCATAGTACGAACTTACTTAGTCTGGGCCTCTTGAACAATGCTTTAAGTGAACTCACAATTGGGAGTGAGGATCGGAGGAACTGTTAAAGCCTCCCCCCACGTTCTTCTTTTAGCTGGTTTTCTTTCTTTTTCTTCCTTTTATGATGGGCGACAGGCACTCTGCATTGTTTGTTCAGATGGGCAGTTGGAAGCCCAGAGTGCAGGGAAGCAGGGAGGGGGGGAGTTGGGAGGGATTGTGGTTTCTTTTGGTTATTATTCATGTTTGCATGATCAACGGCATGGTTTCTAACTGTACACCGCAAGCTTATACATTACAGACACATAAATGGGTACGCAGCGAAACAAGGAAGTTAAAATCTTGAGTTGGAATGTTAACGGCTTGGGTTAACAAAATCAAGCGTAGTGTGGTGACCCAACACATTAAAAGACTCTCCCCAGACATTGTCCTCCTCCAAGAAACGCACCTAATAGGCAACAAATGTGGAGCTATGTGCAGGTGGGGATACTCGATGGTGGCACATGCAGGCTTCACGTCTGGCTCGAGAGGTGTGGGAATTATGGTTAAAAATTGTATCCACCTTCACAGACGACCTTGGGCGATATGTGGGTGTGGCAGGCACATGGGAGGGCCAAGATATAACCCTTCTTTCAGTTTATGCACCCCCTGGACTACAGTCAAATACACTTACCGACCTTAGTGCTTTATTACTTTCACTACCGGTGGGGCACCTTGTCATAGGCGGGGACTTTAACTCTGTCGTATCGGGCGAGTTGGACAGGCACCCGCCGCGGCTCCTACCCCTAACGGCACAATCGCTCTCTAATTTCTTGGACGCAATGGGGCTGGTAGACGTAAGGAGAACTTACCACCCGGACAAAATACAACACACCTTTTACTCTCATGCACATCGCAGCCTCTCCCGTCTAGACTACATAATTGTCCCTGCCTCCCAGATTGCCACCGTTCACGAGATCAGGCATCTACCCAGGGGTATTTCTGATCACTCCCCCCTCTGGGCTCACATAGTCCTAGACCGCACGCAAGTTGGACGTATCGCCCCCATAAACCCCTGGCACCTCAAAAACCCCAAGATACGAAGGGATCTGATCAAGTCCATTGACAACTACTTTACAGATAATGACCATACGGTTGATTCCCCCACAAACCCTCTGGGAAGCGTTTAAAACCGTGATCCGAGGGCAGGCCTTATCTCTAATAGCGGGTGCAAAGAAGGAAAGATTGAAAGACATCTCTGACGTCGAGCATAGGGTCCACCGACTTGAGCATAACGTCAACTCAAACCCCACACCTGAAGCGATGCACAAACTACGACTCAGTCAGGACGAATACAGGGCTCTGGTCACGGATCGCGCTAAAATGATTGGACAAGAAAAACTGGGCCGTATATATGACTGGGGTGACAAGGCAGGGAAATTAATAGCTGGCTTGATAGGAGAGAGCGTGCTAGTCGTCTGGTCCCTGAGCTCCGAGGGAACGATGGTAACCCTGTAACGGACCCCCAAGATATAGCTACTCAATTTGCAGCTCATTACCACACGGTATACAGGTCAATGGCCCCTCATGCACTTGAAGACTCTGTCGAACTTCTAAGGGACATCTCCCTCCCTCCCATATCAGAGGTGGACCGCCAATTCTTAGATAGCTCCCTCTCCACTGAGGAAATCGCGCTGACAATCCGAACACTTCGACCTGGTAAAGCTCTTGGCCCAAATGGGATCCCTATCGAGTTGTACAAGCTCCGCCCTGACAAACTGGGACACTATCTCAGATCCATGTATAACTCCAGCCTCGAGACGGGGATACTGCCCTTAGACCAGCGCCTGGCCACCATCGTCACCATATATAAGGAAGGAAAGTCCAAAACGGATTGCTCCTCCTATCGGCCCATCTCCCTCCTTAACGCTTAGCCTAAAATCCTAGCTAAAGTCCTCGCTAATAGGCTGATCAAGGTTATAGGGGACCTCGTCCACCCAGACCAATCAAGCTTCATGCCCCGGCGCAATACTGCCCTGAATTTGCGCAGGGGCATGACACCCTTGAATGGCCTTACCTGTTTGCAGTGCTAACAAAATTCGGACTTGGCCCTGTCTTTATCAGTTGGGTGCAACTTCTTTATGCTGAACCCATGGCGCAGGTGGTCGTAAATAACAAAAAATCCGCCCCCTTCGTTCTCGGTCGTGGCACCAGACAGGGCTGCCCCCTCTTCCCCCCTACTATTCGCTCTTGCCCTCGAACCCCTGGCCGCGGGTTACACTGGGCACCGGGATGGGAGGACCGTATATCTCTGTACGCGGACGATGTTCTCCTCTACCTTGCCTTCCCTAAGAGATCCCTTATTGCGTTGTTTGACATCCTAGACATCTTTGGTCGATACTCCGGGTTCCGGATCAACTGGCAGAAGTCCCTTATATATGTCCTCAGTGGAGACTCCCCACAGCTGCCCCAAAATTGCCCGATATCAGTGGTCTCCGACGGGTTCAGATATTTAGGCATATTTATCTCCCTGGATCCGGCACTCCGATACTCACGTAACTTGGCCCCACCCTTGCAACGCCTTAAAAGCGACATTGTACACTGGAAAAGACTCCCTATCTCCTTGTTGGGCAAGGCTGCATTATCCAAAATGATGTCCTTACCTCGCTTCCTCTATGCACTCCAAAACGCCGCTGACCCTGTACCTAATTCGTATTTCAGAGAGGTCGAGGGCCTACAGAGGGACCTCCTTTGGAGCGGACGGCCAAGAATAGCTTTATCAAAGCTCACGCTCGGGTGGTACAATGGTGGTATTGGATTGCCAGACATCAAAAAATATTATTGGGCAGCTCATCTTATAGCTATTAATCATGGTACATATTGCCCCCCTGACGCCCCGGGATTCCGTATGGACCGATGGATCCTTCCCAGCGGGGCATACAACCGAGCACTGTACTCCACTCCTGGCAGGTTCCCGCTGACGGGGCCAACCAAGCACACAGTTAAGGTTTGGCATGCTGCTACACAATCACTGGGCTGGGCCAATAGACTGACGCTAGCTACCCCGCTCTGGGACTCACAAAAGCTAGGATACCTGGACGACTCAAAAGGGTTTGACAAGTGGGACCTGATTGGCATTTCCACTATCGGAGACCTATGGGCCGCAGAGGACGTAAAGCCGTTTAGCACACTCCAGACTCAATACTCACTTGCTGATTCTGAGTTGTTCAGATACCTTCAGGTCCGACATGCACTACAGGCCACACTGCCAAGGGGCGCCTCCTTACCAGACAGCTCCCCGCTTGAGGACAGACTCCTTGACGGTATTTGCCTGAACGCGCCATTTCCCTGACGTATAGGAAAATAATCAATAACATGCGTGATCCCCTGACCCTGCTGCGGGAGAAATGGACTGATGACGGAATAGAATTGGATGACGAGGGATGGCAGACAGCGATATCATCCCCTAAAACAGTAGCAATATCGGCGCGACTCCGCCTAGTGCAGCTAAAAATCCTCCACAGAATCTACATAACAGGGCCTCAATTGGTGCACATGGGGGGACACACGGATGGGTCTTGTAGACGGGGGTGTTCGCAGCCAGGCATTTTCATGCACATCATATGGCACTGTAGGCTAATTCAGGAGTACTGGCATGAGATACATTCCATCATGAGTGAAACCCTTGAGATTGAAATCCGGCCAGAAGCTCCTAGATGCCTCCTTAATATCTGGGAACCCACAGACCTCAATGCCTACGCCATACACTGGGTTACACTTTCTTGCATGGTTGCCAAGAGGAATATCGCTCAGCACTGGGGGGCATCACAGGCGCCCACAATAACAGATTGGAAAAGGGACCTTGATTGGTGCATGCAACGAGAAAAATATGTGTACATTGCGAGGGGTTGCCCCCGGAAATAGTCCAAGGTCTGGACCCCCTGGAACTTATATCGAGGTGAAATATGTACCCCCCCAGACTTCACGATGTAGATGTCTCCCCTTCCCCGTGACTCCAACTGTACCACCATTTTATGCATTGATGACTCCTTGTGCTTGCCATTGCCTATGCTGTGTTACGATGAAGCTATGCCTTGAATGTCGATGTTCTTCTAATAAAAAGAGTTTAAAAAAAAAAAAAAAAACATCCCTTTGTAAAAACGATCATGGGCATAGAGCTGATTATATACAGGTCAAGTTGATTGAGCTTCACCAGTATCAGTCAACCGAAGGGGGAACTGCCAGCAACTGCCAACATCAGAGGTCCCATGTACACTGAATGTTATAGGTCAGTGTTTCTCATACGTTTTAGAACCACGACCCAGTTTTTATAACAAACTTTTGCAACCCACTTACCTTTAAGGGACATGAGGAGGGATCATTTTTTTATTTAACTAAAACATCGTGGGATAGTGCCTTGTCATTTACAGAAAGCACATTTTCAATTGAAATGCCCACTACATTTGCAGAGACATACAGTTTTATGGATATAACCATATGTCAGATTCTTCTCTCGCTGGGCGAAGGCAGTGGCCTTACATCGAGAGGAGCCCAGAGGGTTGCAACAACGTCCAATGGCTCATAGATGGTTCAGTTTACCGATGCTCTGTCCGATTCCCCCTCCAAGTCGGAGGAGTTGGCATAACCATAACCTCTGCCTCTCCCGACAGGTGCAGGGAAATTGCTCTCATTCATTAGCCTCTGGGGTAGCATCCACATCCCTTGCCCTTACCAACCCGAGATTGGGGCACACCACTGGCCTCCCCCATCATTGGCCCTTGGATCACCAGCTCTACCTATATTTAATGGCTGTCCCCCACGACCCTCCTGATTCACTTCTACATTACCTACCTTTACCCCTGCCTATTGGGCCCAAATCTCCTCTCCTGTGTAGAAAGAGGAATATTGCTTTCCATATTGTTTTCCACTGTTTGTCACTTCCTCTAGCAAGGTTGTATTAACTGCAGTGACACATTTACCGGATGCTGGCGAAGCTTGACATTATGTGAGTGATGGATGTACTTTTGTAGCATATCTTTCTTTGAAATATTCAATAAACAAATGAGTTAAAAAAACACTACATGGCAGGCAAATAATAATATGTGTCATTGATGCATCAGCAAATGTGACAAGATAAACACGGAATTTAAAGTCATCTTTATTTATTGTTCGGACTTCCTCATTCCACCAAACAATTGCTGTGAGACCCACCTGTGAATCACGTCCTGAAGTTTAGGAAATGCTGGTATAGGTAAACAATTCCAGAACACCACACATTGCCATCCTACAAACAAAAACATAACGCAACAAAAAATTATGACACAAAGGAGATGAAGTGTTCACATATCTTGCCAATGCAGTGGAATAACCAATTTAGTAAGGCAACAAGTATTTTGTACATCCACTTTACATGACAGAGTTCTGCATTAATTAGGGCGGACAAACCAAATGTTTATGCCATCTCTGACTTGGAGGTACCATGCACATTGTCTTGGGGGCACAAACCCTCTTGTTGATGACCCTGCTTGTGGATCTTGCATAATTTTCCATGAATCCTGGAACTTTGACCACCCTGCTTTTGTTCCAGGCATTTCAGACAGCCCTACAATGTATCCTTCAATCTTCTTATCCTTCAAGCAAATCAGAAAGTCAATTCAGAGGTCTCCTTCTCAGTTTCATTCCAACACAATTTCCCATTTAAAAAAGCATGCCTACCTGGGAACACTGCATCATTTAATTTTTAAACATGCTCTCTTCTTTGCCATCCGAAACTCTTTTGTTGTGAAACAGACTTTTTGCAGGTGTCCCCTTTTTGCCCCATTTGGACTACTAGCTGCTGTTTTACAACTCTGAAAGTGCAAAGAGGCCTGCCAACCAGACATCACTGCCAGTGTTCTTTACCCATAATCCAATATATGTTTATATGGATATCCCCATTTGGCAAGCACTGACTTACTTATAAGTCACTAGTATATGTACCCAGGGTAACAAGGGCATGTAAGGCAGAGAGTCCACCCAGGGCTGCAGCACTGAGTGTGCCACTCTGTGTGCAACAAAGTAAAAAATTACTCCTAGCCTGCCACTGCAGACTGGAAGGACAGTTGTCATACTGCCAGTTCGGCTTTGCCATTACCATTAATGGAAAAGTCACCCGTTCCCATAACAATATATGCAAGTCTCCTCTGAGGAAGGCCTGAGAGCCCCAAGGCAAGGAGCTGTATATTATTGAGTATGTTAGATGTGTCCTTGCAGCAAAATCCCTCAAGTTGTTGTTTTGCTGGGAATTAGTAGCCCCATTGGCTAACAGAGGGTTATCGGCTGGCACATCAAGCTGGCTAACTTCTGAAAGGGACTACCTAACTGGGTTTACTATAAGGTATCTCATTAATCATGGCATAGATCTATCTACTAGCCTCACATGGGCACTGGCCCACAGACAGCTCTCTGTCTGCCTGTGGAGATATGTGTATGACTCCCGGGCTTGAAAAAATAGCAGGCTGCTTTAGACAGAGATGTCACCTCCCCCTTGCAGGGTGTTAGCCCAAAGGTGAGCATCAAAGGCGAAGTCGCTATTGGTGGGCAAATGGCCAAAGCACTCTCGAAGAGCTGGCCTTTGTTTCGATACAGGCTGGAGACAAGGCAAGAGAGGGAAGACCAGTGCCCAAACTGGTTTACACATGGGACATGTAGCACCCCAGGTACCCACAGCTCTAGGTTGGGCTACCAAGCTCCTCACAGTCGAGAAAAGGTTCAGACATCTTGAGAGTGGCCAGAATAGTGCACTCTGGGATTTCCAGATGCCACATATTGCTAGAAAGTCATCATCAAGATGGAAGGGACCTAATAGTCCATTGGCTAGTGATTGTGTTGTCCCTTCTGGACTCTTTTCCGATATAAATACGGCATAAAGGATTTTGCAAGGACAGTGGTGTTTGGATACTGAAATGTCGCGGTCACCCGTAAAAGAACCAAAAACTACACTACCCAGAAAACCCTAGGGCGAGCCGGAAGGACTCGTGTTGTCCATGTCCGAATCAACAGACTCCATAAAAGACCGCCTCCTCCTAGAGGAGGCGCTTGACAATTTGAGCCCAGTTCCGGGTTTGCCTGCGAGGAGAACCAGCTGGGGGTGCCGAGTGAGCGTCCTATCACCGCCGAAGAGAAAAACAGAGAAACCAGAACACCTTTTTCCCTGAGACTGCTGCCAAAGAAAGAAACGCGTCGACACCGGCAGGCACCCGCGGCTTCAAAACACCTACAGGTAACCCGCACTGTTGCTGGGAGGGAGTCCCGTAGCTCCACTTCGCCTTGGGTGCTCCTGCTGTGCAGGAACAGCGGTAGAGCGCATTCGGGGAGCGCTGTAGCTCCTCGTTTCCTTGGGTACTCCCGCTGTGAGGGAACAGCGGTAGAGCGCATTTGGGTGCATAATCCCCAAACGGAGCTGTGAACATAGCAGCGCCGAGAGGGGCAAGACGCAGGATTGTAGGGGGCCGGAGTGCCCTCCCTTGTCCTCTCTCCTACAAATCTCACTACTGAGAATATGCAGTAGCATTCCTTGTTTGAATTCTACCCATACTGTTGTTGTAATACGGTAGAGGTTTCTTGGGGCTGGATACAGAAAGAGGACACTGACAATAGCAGCAGCTGGATACCTCTTCCTACATACTGTTGGAACTAACGCTCAGAAAACAGTGAGTACCATGTAGTGGGGTTAGTGTGTGTAGGATTACATGTAGTTATAGTGCCTTGTTACTAGCCTCCTGTTTTCTTGTTCGTAGTGCCCAGCCCAGGAGACCTCTTTGAGCACGTCCCTGTTCTGAAATCCCCAAGGGTTTCACCTGTACCTCCACACCAGCCGTTATCCTATTTTCCGCCCCTTTTTCTCCCGACTGCTCCCTCGTACTACTCAGGTTTTCTTCCGTGGTGAGCGTTAGCGGAAGGGGGAAGAAGGGGGAAAGTCAACGCACACATCATTCCTGCTGGCCGGCTCAGGTTAGTGGTTTGTTGTATTATACTGCTGACACTCTGACCCATTCGTGACACGAAAGCCCAGCCACAGCAGGCCTTCCACGGTCTCAAAGAGCACTTCAAGGGACCCTGACTTTTATGGCCAAAGTTGCCCCACATGACCTGTGGACAGAGGAATCATCACAAAGCTACTCCTGTTGATCGCACCATAACCGGAGCATCCTTGAGCACCTTTTCACCTTGTATCCTCAGCATCAGGACCACTCCATCCCAGTCTATGGCGGTCTTGCAATAAAGTTTAGATCTGGGCTGGAAAATGCTCTGGTGGCCAGGTAACTGTCCAAATCTACTTCACTGGGCCCCTAGACCTTTCCCTGTCGAATTTAGATGCCTAAACTGGGCCAGAGTAGTCAAACTAACTTTCACAAATTGTTAAAAAGTTTGTAAACTCTTGGTAGACCAATGCTTGTTTGCAGTTGAATTAAAAAGTGATAAAACCTTTACCAATCTGTATCTCCATAACTCTGGGTGGATTGTTCTCACCAAGGGCTCTAAAAATTACTAAACATATAATCTATTTTTTTAATTTGGTGTTGTTTTTCTCTCGTGTTGTGTGGCTTTCTTATTTTGCTGTTTGGTACCGTTCAATGCTTTTCACTAAGTTCCTTTGTTCAAGCCTTGCTGCTTGAACCCATAGCTACCCAGGGTTGAGCTTAAGGTTGCCCAAACAATCGTGACTGGAACCAAGACAGATTTGGAGAGAGCATTTCATGGTAAGGCAGCACAGCTATACCATATAATACACCCAAATCCTCACATCTTTTAACGCTGCCCTGTTTTTCTAGACCTTTAGGAAATTGGATTACTGGTTGTGGGGTGAGGGGGTTTAAACCCCACTTAAGCAGCAACCCAGTCTCTTTCAGGTCGAGTCACAAGCAAACCCCAAATTTACCTGTGCTCAATCCTCTTTTAGCTAGACAAGAAAGCAGTCAGGCTTAACTTAGAGGCAATGAGTAAAGTATGTATGCATAGTAATAAAGTAAAAACACTACACAAGAAAAATCCCACACAAATTTACAAAAGTAGATTCAATAAAGTTGAGACCAAAACAACAAAATTCCAATCAGTAGATCCGGAGATATGCAATATCAAATGTTTAAATGAAGATAGTGCATAGACGCACAAAAGCGTCAACTATAGTTATCTGGTCAACCTGGACTGGGACATAGTCAAAAGTTCAAGCCAACAGCGATGGAGAACAGGCTGGATATAAGAACCACATTAGGCCATCTGATCAAAGTAACTTAAAACCTGGTTTGCGGAGCGGTGCAAGATCCCGTGTTGAGGATAAGTCGAGCAGCAGCGATTCCGAGGAGCTGTGGGGCTGCGAAAGCAGAGTCTTAAAAGTCATTGAGAATGCCACCAACAAGGGGCTTGCAATGCGAAGGCCTGCGTCGACAATGTGTTCTTACAACGAAGGTTCCAAGACTGCAAGCTGCAATGTGAAATCTGGCATCAGAGAAGCATCGCACTGTGGCATTCCGATACGGCTGTGAAGGGGTGCGTCATGCTGTGTCGATTCTGCTTCCAAGGACCGCAGCTGGGCTGGCAGTGCACCTTCAGGCCCACTTCCAAGGGTCCAAGACTGGCATGGCACCACTTGGGGGGGAAGTAGTACTCACAACAGACAGAGGTCAGGTGCTGCTCCAAGGTGGTTGGAGCCTTTTCCATCCCTGCGGCTCTGATCAGGAGGTCAGCTAACCAGGCCTTGGAGTCACTCTGGTGTCCCTGGGGTCAAGATGTGGTCCAGTCCTTTCACTCAGGTAGCAGGGCAATAGAGAAGCAGCCCTTCTTGCAGAGCAGCACATAAGTCCTTCTGAGTCTTTCACAGGTCCAGATGTGTACTGAAGAGTTGGGTCAAAGGGTCCATAATTTTGACCTGGTGCCCAATTTGAAGTAAGACAAAGTTGTGGAGGTTTCCACCCGCTGAGGTGCTTAGATTTTCCTGCCATGGCCCCACCTTGTCTAGGGTCACAATAGACTATTGTCAAACCATTTGTGAGGGTACCCGGGCAGGACCTTTGTGATGTGCGTGTGTGGTAGGTGACAGCTCCTCCCCCACATTACATCCGAGATGGCTTTTCCTGCCAACACCTATGCTTCTTTGTCTCACTGACTGGGAGCAATATACAAAGACCAACTGCCGGCTACACCTAGTCATGTGACCCAGGACACAGACTGCAGGCACCACAGGACTTAAAATCTGACTTTACCATTAAAGAAGGTTTTACATTACAATCCTTAAGACACCAAACTTTACCTTGCCATGTAATCCCAATTCAAAGTTACCACTTATTAAATGTAATAAAGGAACCCAATGTTATCCTATGCCAGAGATAAGCCTCACAGAGGTGAAAAAGTTATTTAGCTGTTTTTCACTACCAGGACATGTAAAATGTAAAACTACAAGTTCAGCTTTTTAAAATACACTGCGCCCTGCCCTCTGGGCTATTTATGGCCTACCTTAGGAGTGGCTTATATGTATTAAAACTTGAAGTTTGGTCCTGGGTCACTTATCCAGGACGAAATGGCAGTTTAAAACTGCCCACACAGGCTGCAATGACACTCCTGAGACATGTTTAAAGGGCTACTTAAGTCGTTGGTACAATGAGTTCTGCAGGCCCACCAGTAGCATTTAATTTTACAGGCCCTGGGTACATGTAGTACAGCTTTACTATGTACTTACAAATAAATATGCCAATATGGTGTGTCAGCAAATATTACCATGTTTAAAGGAAAACGCACAAGCACTATAGCACTATTTAGCAGTGGTAAAGTGTGCAGAGTCTTAAAGCCAGCAAAATGAAGTCAGCAAAAACAGGGGGCTGGAAGGTAAAAAAGTGTTGGAAAACCAAACCAAGCATGCCAAGTCTAACAGCAGCTCATGTTTTCAAATTGAGAAAAATCACAATTTTCTTGAGGTTTGGTGCGGTAAGCCTACAACATATTTTCCACGTTTTTCTTCCAGTCCTCTCCATTTTAAAATGCCAGTTGTAAAACCTCTTTTAAAACAGCCTTCAATTTTTTTTTTACAACTCAGTTCCTATAGGGAAAATACAAAGAGTTACCTAAATGCTTAATTCCATAATGTTTCAACAAGTTTCAATTTAATTTGAAATTAATCACACCCCAATGTCTTTAACTAGCTCACTTGGAAGACCTTGTCTCTTAAACAGTTCCCTCAGAAACTTTATAACTTAACTGGTAATGTCATGCAAAACAAATCTGCCTTCTGGCTATTGACTGCAAACTGCAACGCTATTAGCGCTGGGATGCTCCCGAGCAGCCATGCGCTCTATAAATGCCATTCCATTCCATTCCATTGAGAACAGTAATGAACAACAGCCAGTGCATGTTTTGGTGAACCACACAGAACTACAAAAGAACCATTAAGATTCAAACATGAATTTCTCTGTGACCCTCCTGGCAACTTTCCTACTTCGCATGAATAATTGACATTCTTCTGAAATATATCGCTCTATGCACAAGTTACACAGAACTGCATTTTTTCTTCAACACTCAACCAGTGACCTCAAGAAGTCCATTCTCACGTTTCTTTTGGGGCTGCTTATACTGGGGTCACCTCAATGAGCCAGAGTTAATATTTTCTCCTGTAAGCCACTGGGAACACCACCAATTCACCCAAAACAATACATCATCACTAAATGACAACTCATCTCTCAATCCATGAAAAGTCAAACCTTCACCCAAAAAATCCCACCAGCTGACCAACACTTCCTCATGTACTCGGTTACCTGGTGAATAGACTCATCCTCTTTTTCAGCTTTAAGCAATTCATTCTTCAAAATTCTGCCACCTGACCCATCTGACACAGATCCTCTCATCTCCCCCATCATCCAATATTGATGTTATCTTATCCTCATGAACGGCCATGCAGAAGAGACAGCAACATGTTGTTAATTCCTGGCACATACTCAGCCTTAAAACAGAACTCCTGTAATGCCATTTGGCTGTTGAGGAAGTTGCTTTACCATAGCCTCTAGTGGTGAACAGATTCAATAACAGTCCGTGATCAGTCCTGATAGTGAACAGGACACTACAGAAATATTTTCCTCAAAATCACTTACACACCTTTAGCATGCACTTCTTTTTCAGTTGACGATTACCTTTCTTAGGCTTACATCAACAAGGAGTGAAACCTGAGGTTTCAAATTTATCAGCCATCTCTTATTAACCACCGCCCCCCAAAAAAAGAACACAACGACTATATTACTCGCATCCATAATGATCAAAGGATCACACTCAGGATCAAATGGAACAAAATGCCCCACGTGTACAGTTTATTTTGCAAACCTAGTCAAAAAATGGTGTCCTTTGTGTTTTGGACTGGGAGCATCTAAAACGGCTGGGACAATATTTCAATTGTAAGCCACACCATTTTAACTTATCAGAACTTTCCAGGTATTTTATAAATGACTGCCCCTTCAATGGTCACCACCATTTCTCCTATTTGTGTTTTGGGATGTTGATCAACCCAAACAGTTTTTGTTTGAGTCCCTCAAGTCCACCCATAATATATTGCAGCCATCTACCTTCCATGCCACTACAATTGGGGATAACCACTCCCAGGATTTTACTTCCTCAATGATCCCTTTTTGACATAACAGATCAACATCCCTCTTATGATCTTCCCTCACTGATAGTGATACACATCTCAAATATTGTGTTTTGGGTATTGCATTTTCTTTCAACATTACACAGTGAACACATCCTTCAACACAGATAAGGAATTGGAGAATACCATAGAAAATAACTCTTCTCATCTAGGACTCTCTTTCTGGTCTGCTACCATCACCACCATGTTAATGATAATGTTAATGTTAAAAATACTTATAAAGCGCAACTGTTACCAAGAAGGTGTCCTGGCGCTTAGAGGAGGCCCACAGGAGGGCAAGAAGAAGGGAGAGTAGGGAGAAGAGTTAATATTTAAACAAAAATGTTTTTAATGACTTTCGGAAGGGGAGGAAATCCGGCATGCTTCTCAAAACTAGAGGGAGAGCATTCCAGGCTTTGGCTGCATTATGTCCTCATACCATATGACTTGTTTGGTATGGTTAGGATCTAATTTTCTACCAGTCACACACCAACCTCACTAGGGTATTGTAAGTTAGGCATCACAAATACCCATCTGGACCTGATTAAATAACTTCTTACTTATTATAATTGTTCATCCACACTATAACAATTTCTTGAATTAATGTTTATTTGTATTAAATTGTTTACTTGATTTGTCTCTAGTACACCCATATATTTTCCATTGTTAAAACACCGCAATACATTTTCAGTTACAAAGAACTCTTTGTCAGGGGGTAATCAAATCAATGCAAAATCTGTGAATCAAAACAGGCAGTCAAAGATAAGACACTGTAGCATAATATCCAAAATGAGCAAACTTCCACTGAAATGTTGATCAATTACTAACAATGATGCCATTACATCTAACATTTTATCTGACCATTTCAAATACAAATGACTGTTATGCACACTCACTGCATTGTATGTCAAAATGCTAATCTTGTTATCAAATGTTCAATTGTCAATCTGAAATCCTCGGATGTTCGTATTATCCTCATCCCTGAATATACTGAACAGGATATCTGTAATTAATCACAATGTTATCATTATTCCTCTATGCTCCCTTTTACTGCATCCACACAATTTAATAGCAATATTGTGATGTTCTGAGATAGACACAGTACTTTGCAGATTGTGAAGATACTGCAAGGGGGCTATCTTCAAAAAGTGCATGTCAGCAGTAGCAGACTAGATACACAAGAAGGCAACACTGTCCCTGCCTGGTCTACCTGGCAACCCTCCTGGAGGCCAGAGCATATGGATACGAGTCTTACTCCAGAATGCTCAGCTAAGAATCTGGGAGTTCTCTTTGATAACCAACTCATGTTTGCCAAACACGTTACTAAGGTAGCAGCAATCTGCTTCTTTCCTCTTTGGGTTCTATACATTTTTTCTGTTGCTTTCCATTCAAGGCTGTACAACAATTGTACAGGTGCTGATCTCTCCTATAGCAGATTATTGCAACTTGTTATATTTGGGCATTCCTCAATCTCATATTTGGTTTTTTAGATATTTTCACAAGATGTAGAACCCAGAAACTGACTTATAATATCTGTCTTGTTTAAACGATTATCAAATGCAATGAATTGTTATATTTTTAGCATAACCTCTTCATAAAGGTCAGGCTTTGGAAGATCACCTGGCAGGCATGAAGAGATTACCCTAAAAAGAAAACAGTAGAGAAGATAACTAAACAATACCTCAAGGAAAATTAAAATGTATCCATATAAAATTGAGGAGGCACAAGAGAATTGTTGTTGCATTTGCCCATTCAATTTGATTGTCCACCAAACAAGGTACGAGCAGTCAGGCTTATCTTAGAGTTAGTGTGTAAAGCATTTGCACATAATGAACAGTAATACTGTGTAAGCACTACAAAAGGACACCACACCAGTTTAGAAAAATATCCAATATTTTTATATACTTAAGACAAGACCAAATGATCAAAATCCACAATACAGTATATAGAAATCCTCAGTTATCAAAATAACCTTTAAAAAACAGTTCCTTGAAGTCAATAGCTCCGTCTGGGGTGATTGCGGCATCGTGAACAGCAAATCCATACAGTTCTGGCTGACGGCGGCATCGCGGGCCAGCTACGGTGTCGGGAAGACCCGCAAAACAGTTTCTTTAGAAATGAAGGGCATCGGCGACCTCTCGTTGAGCTCAGAAAGCACGGCATCCGCAGGCATTGGTTACGGAGGTTGGTGCAGGAGTCGTTGGGCCCTTGAAGTCACACGTGTTGCATATCAAACTCCTCGCGGTTGAAGTCAGGAGCGCTGGCGTCGGCAGGCGTTGGGTGCTGCGTTGCAAAGTGCAGCGGTGCAGCGTGCGATGTCCTCAGGTTGCAGTGCGAGCAGCGGCTCAGTGGAGGCGTCAAATGGCATCGTCGTGAGACCAGGGTTGCGGTGCGAAGTGATGTAGTGCTCTGTCACAGTGCTGGCAGGTCACGGTGCAAGCAGCGTCGTCGTCATTGCTGAAGCGCTGTCATCGGCTGACGAACTGGAGCCGATGGCGCCAGCATCAGTAGGCCAAGGCTGTGGTGCAGAATGAAGGCTGTGCATTGTGTAACTTTACGCGCGGTGCCCTTGAACCACGGTTCAAGCAGCGGCGTCGATTTTGGCGTGGAGCATCATCATCGGGGATACCATGGCAGCATCGTGAAGTGAGGCGATGCAGAGTGCGGTGCCCAGTCGCAGTGCAAGCAGTGGCTCGCAGTGTAAGCAGCGGCTCAGTAGCGGTGTCAGCAGGCGTCGTTGGTGAGACCAGGGTCATGGTGCAGCATTGCAGCAGTGCCCTCTGCGGTGCCTTCAGGACACGAGTTGGCAGCAGCATCGTAGATGGCGTCATGTCGCTTTTTTTTCTGTTGCAGCAAAAAACACTCAGTTCCCAGTGCTAAGGGCAGAAGAGCTTGAAGTCTTTGCTGTTCCTGAGACTTCTTGAAAAGGGGGCAAGTTCTACCTCAAGCCCTTGGAGCATCTCACAAGAATAGATTGCAGAAAGTCTAGTACAGTCCTTTCACAGCCCAAGTCAGAAGCAGCCACTGCAGGCTAACAGAGCAAAGCACTCAGCAAAGTGGTAGTTCCTTCTCACAGCTTCTCCAGCTCTTCTTCTTGGCAGTCTTCTTGGTCCAAAAGAGTTCTAAAGTAACCCTGGGCGTAGTTTGCAAAGTAGCACTACGCGAAGCTACGCAAAGTGCACTTCGCACTATGCAAGTCACGCGTAGCACTTCGCGAACTGCGTAGTACCCTGTTCGCACTGTGCGAGATGCCGTTTTCAATGATTGCACAGTGCGGACAAGCATCCGCCACTGTGCAATCATTGAAAACGGCATCTTGCACAGTGCGAGCTCTAGTTTTTTGCCGCTCGAGTAGATAAACCTGACCTCCCCGCGTTGAGAATCTCGCCGGGATGTTTATTTTCCACGCTCACGATCGGCAACTTGATGTTGCTGATCGCGAACAAGGAAAAAATCTCACCGGGATGTCATTTTGCTTGCTTGCGGTCGCCAAGTTGATGTTGAGGACCGCGAGCCAGCAAAAAATGACCACTGCACTACGCAACGCTACGCTACGCATGTTTGCACTGTGCTACGCTCAATTCGCAGTGTGCGCATGAGCGCAAACTACTCGAGTGTAGTGTAGTGCTTTGCCCTGACTTATTCTAAAGTTCAGGGGTTTTGGCCCCACTTTTTATAGTCCAAAATCATTTGTCCTCTCATTCAGAGAGAATGTCTGTGCCCAGCCAGAACCAGTTCTACCCTCTCTGGTGTGGCTTCCTGGCAGGAGGTGGATACGGCATTGTCAGAGGCAGACCAGGCCCATTCAGGTGAAAGGAAATCGCTCCCTCAACTCTAAATGCAGCCCAGGCCTATTCAGCCCTTTCCTGACCCACCTAGACTATCTGGAGCCACTGCTCCTCCCCAGCCCTTGTCATCCAAAACCCAGACAATCAATCCACAACCCCAGCAGAAGCCTACTGGATGGCTGAGCAAGAAAATACCTACTTTCTAAAAGTGGTATTTTCAAACACAGAATGTAAAACTCACCTTCACTAAAAGATGCATCTTTAGATTCTGAGTTCAGACATACTAAACTTTATTTTTCTACCTAGTTCCCAGGCCCAGTTATGTTTATAAGATGTTATTAACAAACTCCCCATTCTGTTCTATGGGAAAGGGTGGCCCCTGCAATAGTGAAAAACGAAATTGGCAGTAATTCACTATTAGGACATGCCACACACACCAGGGCATGTCCTACCTTTCACAAACATTGCACCCTGCCCACAGGGGTACCTTGGGCCCACCTTAGGGGTGACTGACATGTAAGAAGAGGGAAGGTTAGGGCCTGGCAAGTGGGTGCACTTGCCACGTTGACATGGCAGTACCAGGCTGCACACAGGCTCTGCAGAGTTACATTTGCAAGCTGTCTGTGTGGAAGACACAACTCAGTGCTGTAGCCCACTAACAGCATTTGATTTACAGGTCCAGGCACACTCAGTGCACTTTACTAGGGACTGACACATAAATCAAATATGCCAATCATGGATACACCAATCCATAACACAATTTACAACAGGAGTACTTGCACTTTACCACTGATCAGCAGTGAGAAAAGAGCACAGAGACAATAAGTCAGCAAAAACGGAGGTCAGAAAGCAAAAACTCATGGGAAACATGCCAAAAGATGTCAAGTCTAACAGTGTGTCAACCAACTTTTTAGACCCACTGGACAATAGCCCAAATTGCAGAAATAAGAGATTAAAGGAAAGTTGCACTAGAAAATTCTTTGTCAGGTTGTGAACGAGTTTGACGATGTGATTGGTTGAAGGAGTGGAGTGCGGGACAAGGGGGTTATTGTCTTACTTTGTCTAACGAAGTTGAAAATATCATGTATTACTGTATACTATTTTAAAATTGTATTAAATTGGGCATTCGCTATAATGTTCCATTACAAATGATTTTGTGATGAAATACAAATATTTGAAAAAATAACTATTGGAGTTGTTAATAAAATGTTTTTCTCACCAAAGCGAAAAGAAAAATATAGTTTCATGTTAGACAGGTAAATGGAAATGTAATATAGAAAATGGTTTTCCTGTTTCAATTGTCCTATTGCCTACATCAACCCCAGCACACACAAAACTTTATCTACTTCAACACCAAGGTGCACAAAGTCTGGGCTGACCTGTAACCCACACTGTACCATTAAAGGGCTGTGGTAAAGGAAATACTGAAATGTAATTATAAGCAATTCTGTATGATGCAAAACCAGCTTACTCTAATTTTGGGAAGGCATTTCTAGAGAGAGAAAAACAGGTGATCCCATGGTGTGTGGGAGATTCATGGGAAACTCTGTGGGAAAATGGGGGGGGGAAAGAGAAGAGGGACGATCAAGGGTCTGCCTTCAGTTAGGTAGTCTGATTCAAGATGAAGACTAATTTTACTTAAGCAAGGGCTGGGAGAATGGAAACGGACAAGAGAATGAGACGTGGAGAGAAGAAATGACCAGCTGTGGCTCAAGGATTAGCAGATACCTCACACCGGCTACCATCAGGCATGGAACACTCTTATGAGGCAATCCACCATACCATCACAGAAAATGAATTATAAACTGTATTATTTCCATATACAAAATAAGGTAAAAAGTGGAGAAACAACATAGAATGTAACTGTAAAAATGTGAGACTACCTCTTTCCTAAGTAATTGATTTTCACAAGATCTGTGAACTCACTTTCCTATAATATAGGCACATTGTGGATAAATAGGTTGGGGTCATGAGAGCAACAATGGGGTTTGCTAGAGAAAAGGAATAGAAGTATGGGAAAACTCATCAAATGCCCCACTTGTCCCTTATTTTTTTTTTTACAACTAATAACAATGAAGATGAGGTCTACTAGCAAGGAGTTGACTGGACTGAGACGCCACAGAGAGGTGACACTATTGCAGATCTTAAACAAATGTGAATGTAATTGGATTTCATGCTGAAATACAACTAAAGATGATCTTAGCACAGCAGGGGAGAAGTATGCTACAATAACTGTAAAACCTATAGATTGTCTATTGCCTCTGTGATTCCCTGCACTCACTTGTACAGCAGCAACTCTTTACCAAAAGGTGCAGAGTCTGTTTTTCCACATATATGTCACACCTTCATTATTTCTTTTTTTTAATGATATACAGTTTAGCTTCTGGGCACTCTCTTCTTATTCTCTTTCTGGAATTTATTGAAATTTAGAGGCTGTGTTTACTTTTTACCTTGTGAGCCCAGTGGCCTACCTGCACGGACGCAAGTTTGGATTCAATCTGTGTTCCCTCTAGTGCCCGAAATCCTACCACCATTCAGAATTGGATACAGGTGGTGGTGATATTGAGTCCTCGTCCTTAGGAATTGACCGCTCTAGTGTAAACAATATTTGTACCTTTAGGAACAATGCTGTTTACAATAACCTCACTGGCAGAGCTTACATCCCTTTACATTTTTCACTTCTAGACCTGATTATTTGGCCTTGCTGACTAGATTGAGCCCGCTTACCACATGAATCCAATGAGAGGTGTTCTTGTAAGTATTTACTTACATGTTATCTCACGTTGAATTAATTTTTGATTTTTGCTCAGTGTAGAAAATCTGCCTTTTCTGAGTGGTCACCCTGTATTTTTTGCCTTTTGCTGAACCCTATATTTTTGCTTCTTGTGCATTTACTTCTGATAACCAGGAGTAAGGTGCCTGTGCTCCCCCTTTAACACGGTTGGATTGGCATATTCCTAATTGATATAATTAACAAATAGTCACTAGTGTAGGCTACAGAATGTACCCAGGGCCTGTAAGTTAAATGTCACTAAAGAACTGAAGCACCTATTGTGCCATCCCTCACAGTGTAAAACACAGCTTCAGGCCTACCAGTGTAGCCTGAGTGTGGCAGTAAAAATATTCAATTCAACCTCTCAAAAAAAAAATGGCGGCTCTGGCTGATGCCAGTCGCGGGAGCCTCCGAGCGAAGGAGCGAGGGAATCCACATTTGTAAAGCATGAAGCGACAATGGGCTTTGCGGTATGTGCTGTATTGTGGCAAGTGTAAAACAGGTGAACAGCGGGAAAACCGAAATCATGGAGTGGAACCAGCCTTGGCAAAGCCCGGGCGTTAAGTCTCAAATGCGTTATTTGGGCATTATAATTACGCAGAAGTTGGAGGATGTCCCTAGAGTTAATTGGAAGAAAGCAAGTCAAGAGATTGGGAGGCTTTTGGTAAGGTGGACGAATTTACCCCTTATTATATATGGCCGGGTTAACCTTATTAAAATGATAGTCCTTCCAAAGATCAGTTTCCTTTTTAATTCTCTCCCCTTACCTTTTGATAAAGGAGAGGTAGCTAAACTTCCAGGGAAGATTGGCAGCTTTATCTGGTCCTCAAAGATACCGAGGATATCCTGGAAAAAACTGAGGAGGAGGCTGGAGGAGGGGGGGGCTGGCTCTCCCAATCTCTTGGCATATTGTTATGCATTTCATTTTAAGAAATTTCGTATGCTGATAAATAAGGTAGACCGGTCTCCCTTGGGATTACTTTTTGGGGCAATGCAAAGCAATCTGAGGGATGGCCTCTGAAAGATCAGCTCAGTCTGCCTCTAAAATCTGCAGGCCTATTTTGTTGGGGGGATCTTAAAACTGCTTCATCTTTGGTTAGCTGGGAAGTTCTGAGTAACTGCGCCAGGGGTCAACTAACTAGATTTAAATATTACCAAGTCTCATCTTGGTGGGCAGGGCAGGTTTGGGTGGAGGAGGAAGAGGACTCCTGGCTAGACCAGGCAATGAGAACAGGCCCCCTGAAAATGAAGTTTCTTTGTGGTATCAGGCCTTGGTAGAGGCGGACGATGATCTGGTCTTGGATATTTCAAAGCTTTGGGCTGAAGACTTAGTGTGTGAAAACATTAAAGAAGTCTGGCTTGATTCTTTTGCGATTCTACGTGCGGTTGTGAAACCCGCTTCTCTCAAGCGCAACCATCTTTTTACCACACATAGAGTCTATTGGTCTCCAACTAAGTTGTCAAGAGTTACAGGAAACCCCTATGTATGCCCAAGATGTATGCATCCTTTGGCGGACAACATTCACATGTTCATGACATGTCCCAAGATCACCTGTTACTGGACTGAGTTATGTAAGTTTTTGGTTGAAGTAACAGGTCAACCAGTCAAGGCAAGCCCTAATCTTATATTTTTGGGGCTATATCGAGACGGTTCAACTCGAATAAATGCTGCTATTTCTAGATTTATTTTTTATGCGATCCTCCTGGCAAGAGATCTGCAGGCGTTGGAAGTCTGGAAGTCCTCCTTCCTTCTCTGACTGTGTTAGAAATACAATCCCCACAAGTCAGTTTGACATGGCTTGCAGCTCTAGAAGCCAGGAGAAGGTTTGGGCATTGTTGGTCGAATGGAGTCAATGCTCCAGGAGGTCCGATGATTAAGCCAAAATTGCTGTCGGTCAT
The DNA here is from genome assembly GCF_964204655.1 of Triturus cristatus. Lineage (NCBI taxonomy): Eukaryota > Metazoa > Chordata > Amphibia > Caudata > Salamandridae > Triturus > Triturus cristatus. The sequence continues at coordinate 1,365,586,066 of NC_140590.1, forward strand.
GGTCCCTTTCTGCTACGGGCACACTGGTGAAGGGATGGAAGAGGAAACAGCATTCTTCTTGGGTGGAAAGGCTCTGCTCCACAATGTGGCTATTGGGATAAGAGCACTACCAGCAAGAGAATTGGCAGAATGAGGACACAAAAAGAAAAAAAAGAAAAAATATTTTATTGACATTACAGTGTCAAATCCTGCCTGACAAGTCTGCTGGGTTTTATATATAACACTGGGGCACACTTGAAAGGAAGGAAAAAGGTATGCCAAAACCATTCTTATGTATCCAATGTCAGGCTGTGGGAAACCCCTAGTTTTATTATACCAGACTTCTGTTTCTGGGTTATACATATAGCACTTGGGGTGAACTTGAAAGGAAGGGAAACAGGATGCCAACACAATTCTTGGGTATGCGCTGTCTGGTTGCTGGAAAATCCTACTTTTGTACAACCAGACTTCTGTCTATTGGCTTATTGTGGGTACAGTGACTTACCTAAACTGAATTTAAGTGTCAGATGTGGGATGGCACTAGGATTACCATAGTATACTCCCCACACACACACCCAACCCTTAGAGCCCAACTTTAGGGTGGCCAAAGACTTTTGCCATTTTGAGAATGCCCAGAATGGGTTAAGGCTGACCCGGTAACTTTTTCCTCACTCATTAGGGCAGGCCTAGGAATGATTCTCACCCATTTGCTCATTCCAGGCATAAACGTGGAACCTCCAGGTTGATCAGAAGAGGAATGAACCTGCTATCTGTGACCTGAGAAAAATCCTGACGAGTTGGACCTGATCTCTCCTATACCCAGGAAAACAAAATGGACTCCAGGGGTCTGAAGGCTGACCTCCTGTTAAAGCTACTGGGACACAACAAGCTGCAAGAGGTATTTTCCTGTAGCTGCCCTGCTGACCAGTGGCAAATGGACCTGTGTCAGGGCCCTGCTGTTTGGCCTCTGCCTGGCACCCTATGAGTCTCTAAGTGTATCCACTGAGGTCTTGGGGAGCTTTACAAGTGTACTCCAGTGGTGGATTGGGATTTGATGGACTATGTTGTAAGGTAAAATCTTCGCCCTGGATGAACCTGGTTGGTGTTTCTCACACACTTTTCATCGCGGTCAACGTCAAATGACGCTTAAGTCCCAGTCGAATGTGACCGTTGACTATCATTAGCACATTATGCGCCTTGGTGCTATTGCTACTTCAAAGCTTTAGAATTTATGTCTTTGGTTCCCCTTACTGGCTTTTTCTCATTATAGTGTCATTTTGTTTATTACATTTTACTCTACTTTTCTAAGTTGGTTTGAGGTTTTTATTGTTTTGCATTTCAACTTTACTACTTTTTTGGTACTGAATAAATACTGTTAGACCTATCATTCTCAGGGTGGTCTTTCCACAGACATTTTGCCTCGCATTTTTGCTGATTCTTTTTGTTGGCCTTAGGGCTCTGAACACTTTACCACTGCTAACTAGTGCCAAAGGGCATGGGCTTTTACCCTAAACATGATGACATTGGTGTATACCTGATTGGCACATTTGTTGTACTAATAAGTTCCTTGTAAAGTGGTAAACCATATACACAAGGTTTGTACTTGAAATGCTACTAGTGGGCTGCAGCACTGATTTTGCCACCCACAGAAGTAGCCTTTCAAACCTGTCTCAGACCTGCCACTTCAGTGCCTGTTTGTGTGACGCTTACTGTCACTTCGACTCGGCATTTAAACTACTTGCCAAGCCTTGAACTCCACTTTTATTACATATAAGTCACCCCTAAGGTAGACCCTAAGTAACCATAAGGGCAGGGTTCTATGTAAGTAAAAGGTAGGACATTAACCTTTATATTGTGCATGCCCTGGTAGTGACAAACAGCCTATTGCAATGTTCACTACAGTGAGGCCTATTCCCCTCATAGGCCAGCATTGAGAATTCCTTTCTACACTTTTAAGCTGTAATTCCTGATCAGAAAGGAGTAATTTTTTCATGTTTTATGTGTTTGAAATGGTAATTATAAATCCTCCTTACTGGTGAAGCTGGATTTGACATTACTGTTTTAGAAATTCCACTTTTAGAAAGTGGACATTTCTCTGTACTTACTACTCTTTATGCCTGTCAGCCTGTCTCTAATACACATCTGGGTTAGGTGACAGCTTCACTTTGTACATTCCATCTAGGCAGCCACAAACGCAGGAAGGGTAGGTGTGACAGAGAACTCATCTGCATTCATCTAGATTCCAAAGGCACTTCCTGGACAGGGAAAGGAAGGGGGGGCTGACACACCTGAAAAGACAGTGTCCTGTTCCCACACAGAGAGCTGATTGCCCCCCACAGATAGCCTGGGATGAATGGGGACCTGTGCACTGCAAGGGCCTCCTTTGAAGTTTTCCCCACTTCAAAGGCACATTTGGGCAGAAATACCGGGGGACTGACCCTACCAAGACAGTACACTACTGGACCTGTGAGGAGCTCTGCCAGGAGTAAGGACTACTGTGTTACAAGGATTGTCTCTGAGCTGCTCTGAAGGAACTGCTTTCTGCTTTGCTGAGCTACCTTGCTGTCTGCTGATCTCTGCCCTAATGAGGACAAGGACTGGCCTCATCTCACTTGAACCCAGAGTGACTCTAAGGGCTTGCTGGCTTGCCCCCTGTTCTGAAGTCTCAGGACTATCAAAAACTTCCTGTAACTCTGCAACAGCACCTGGACTTTGCCATCTGTGAGTCCTGCCCTGCCAAGTGGTGCCAATCGAGTCCTGGGCCCTTGAAAGTTGATTTCTGCTGTCCAGAACCATCACAATTGACACAGCGACGACTTTACACTGATCGGTACTGATGCAGTGCCCTTGACGCCGACAGTGCCGATCCAAGGACATCCCTGCACAGCTCAGTGAAAACGCATGCCCCAACTGTGAGTTTTGATTACAACGCAGACATCAACAAACACAGGAAGGTGAGGCTCATCTGCATTCGGAGCACCCATCTGCATTCTGATGTGTCTTCCTGGGCAGGGAGGAATGGGAGGGGCTGACAGATAAACTTCAAAAGATAGTCTCCTATACACATACAAAGCACTTCAGGATCCTTGAGCACTTCAGAAAGGTCCTTTGAAGTCATCCCCTACATCAAAGGCACTTTTGGTTATAAGTACTGGGCCTCTGACCCTTAAATCAGACAATTCTGGATCTTGAACGGAACCTCTGTCAGAAGGACTGCTGTGCTGCCTAAAATACTCAACTGAACTGCTTTTCTAGAAGGGCTGCTTTTCTGCTCCCTGACTCTGCTGAAGCAGAGCTGGACTCTGCCTTCCCTCCAAGTGATCTCCATGGGCTTTCTGGCTTGCCTTTTGTTTTCTGAAGTCTCAGACAAAAAAGACTTCCTGCAGTTCTGCTGGTGCTGCTGAACCTGTCTGAGGTGCCCTCTCCAAGTTCTGGGCCTCAGAGGTGGGTTCTTGCAGATTTTTCCACATCGACATTGACATAGCTGTGACTTTTCACTGACCTGAACCGACCCATCCCCTTCATTGCCCAATTAGCGCCTACTCAACGACAGCGATTCTACAGCCGGTGCTCCTTGATGCTGATGGACAGCGCAGCTCAACATCGATGCAGTGCCTGCATTAGAAAGGAGTTCAACATCGAAGCTTCCTTAGATGGCGTGGATAGATGCCAATGCTCACCTCCATTGACAACGAGGAGGCAGCTCATCGCCTCAAGACTTCGACGTGGACACTTTCCTCCACCCAAGGTACTTTGTTAGCGGGACCTGTCCGAGTCCTGTGGCCGGCCTGCCCTCGATTGTGGTTGGCCTTAACTTCGGATCTACTCTAATCTAGCGCGATCTCAAGTAATCTTTTAGCGCTATTGACTTCTAAGCACTGTTTTTCCATTTATTCTTTAAAAATTCATATCTCAACTGTACTGATTGGATTTTTGTTGTGTAGGTCTGATTTTGGTCAGATAAATATTCTCTATTTTTCTAAATCTGAGTGGAGTCTTTTTGGGGTGCAATCATTGCATTACTTTGTGTGCATATGTGTATTTTGCACAAATAATTTACACATTGCTTTTGTAGATAAGCCTGACTGCTCTGTGCCAAGCTACCATAGGGTGATCACAGGATATCTTTATTGTGTATCTACATTTCTTACATTCAACAGTTCATAAGCGTTGCCACCAATCGCGGTAATGCTCAAGCCTGCAGCTGGAGTGGCATGCCCCACAGTGGCATCGGTCCCTGTTGGTACACCAATCTCCTTCCCTCAGAAAGTAAGGCATTAATGCATTGTGTGAAATCTGGATATCACTTGGTATGTGTGGAGCAGGGGGTGGCTACATGTTTGCTCATGCCAAGGTCATACAGTATAGCTTGAAGGCGGTTGTGGGGTTCTATATTCTTGCTTGCAGATGCTGCAGTAAGCCAAAGCAGGTTGAGGGGAAATCAATTCTGGAATCAATTACAGACATCTATGTATGAAGTATGTTCTTCTCTACTCCAAATTGTCTTCTGTTGCTTAGTGGCAGGTCTGGCCTGTCTATATACAGTCCCCAAACAAAAATGGCGATCTACCCTATAATTTCTGTATACAGTTTACCAATTTCAGTAATGCCGCAACTTATTTCCTCTGACATCATTTCCTGTTTGGTTCCCTATATAAGAAAGCTTGTTCCAGGAATGGATTCATCTCAACACATTCATAGTCTATTTTACGTCATGCTCATTGATAACCCAAAATTAATTTCAACCCTGATATATTTCCCACTTTTTCAGCAGCGAGATACCTGACTCTCAGATGCTCCATGCTTGCTGGTTCTCTGCACTGATTAAGGGAGGGTTTGATACTCTGGTCTTTACTCTTGTTTCTACCTCCACCTTAAATCAAGAATAGCAATGCTAAGTAGGAGGTTTTTCAGCCTCCTACCTTTTTCTTGCTTTTGGACCAATTATAGAAGGCATGACCGGTCCGAGGACTTTTGGGACCCTGGGCAAAAGGGAAGATATGAGGCCTCTCTAATTTGCATGCAATGTGACATCACAGCAGTATTAATCTTCTTTGGCATTGCTGAAGTGACCTAGCGTTGATATCAGTAACTTCATTAAAAAGATACTCAAATGAGTCCATCTAGCGCATGTTAACAATATTAGATAACTGGGTTATAAGATTGACATTATTGTGAATATTTTGAAATCAAATAGTTTGAATTCTGAAAATATGGGACAGAGTTAAACATCACTGAAGCCTGTGAAAGGGGTAGTGGCCTTTAAGGGTGCCATAACCATTCCTATTGTCTCTTCACAACACTTTTCTCTGCCACTTCTCTGTGAGACACTATCACTTTTTCTACCCACATCTTTCTGAAATCATCCATGTACACATTTTAGACCTCCTCTCTTTCCTTTCCGAACCCTCTTTCCACTTTCTCCTTCTGCACATATTTTCTTGCATCTGCCCCTCTTTACCATTCTCCACCATGCACACACAACACAGCCATTCAACTGTGAATACTATATTTGCCCTGTCAATATTGTAACAGGAGCTTTGTACCTCCCTCACATGATTCTGCACATAATTACAAGTACAGTTAGTACAGGTCACCATTGCTCAATGCCCTCTCCAGAGAGGAAAACATAAGATTGGTTGGGCAGGTATTCTAAACACGTTTGTGACCCACTGCCAGCCACTGTGAAAACCTCACACTATCTTTAGACTCAACTCTAGTGCTCTCAATCATGGGCCATTTTACTCACTCCCTCAATCTGAACTCATACAAACACCTATAGACGACTCGATACTCAGTATGCAGAATAATAGATTGATATGTTACATGGTAAAAATACAAAAAAGAAAATTCAGGAAAAAACAAACACTCTTAAGGAAGTAAATTAGGCAAGAAATGGGAAATGTAAATAGTAGCAACCTCACTGGCATGACTGACAATGATTACTGTAATGATTTTTACAGTCATTGTTGTGATATCTACCAGTGTTTTGCACTTAAATGATATTAAAGTAGAGAACACTATAGACTCCTTTCAAAGTCCTGCATTTTAATGAATATTTTTACCTGCCCTGGACCTCGCTGCATAATGTAGTGCTATGAGGCCCAGGAAAGGTGCCGCCTACCCTGAGCATCACAATGCTGGATTATGGATGCCCAGGGTAGGGAGAAGCATTCATTAAACAGCAGAGCTGAACCAAACCATAGAGGGCAGTGTAAACCCAGGGTTATTGCTTTCAGTGAGGCAGGTTCTGTGTTTCGTAAGCCCCTAGTACTTTGTTCGCACCTGTATTTACGTCCTTTACATGATAAAAGATGGATCGATTATCTCAAAACTGACTGTCCACAACATTAAGCTACTCCATGAGCTGTGAGGCCCAGAGGAGGGGTTTCAGACCCTGGGCATCGCAGCCATAGTGTAGCACTGTGCAGCCCAGGAGTGGGTGACTCCCTGCAATAGGCCTCACACCACTGAATAATGGCTGCTTGGCACAGGTAAGGGGGCCCACACCCTGGACGTTGCAGCCATGATCCAGCGCTGTGGGACACGCTTCCCTGGGCATTGAAGTTGCAGAGTAGAGCTCTGATGATAAAGAGCGGAGGGAGCCCTGCCATGCTAGTCTGATTTGGCTGCTCTCTCCTCATCTAATTCACATGCATTCCAATATATTTATAATGACAATTGCCAGGTTACCACTGACTTGTGTGCTCTGCGGAAAGGCGAAGCATGATTGCATGAGGAGGTATTCTAAACATCTGTGTGACCCACTGGCAGCCCCTAGTGAGAACTTCCCACAGCCTTTCTATTACCCTCCAGCGTTCTCAAGCATGGTCCACTAAAAACACTCACCCACAACCTTACCTCATTTTTTCTATGATTTTGATTATGATATACAATGTTATCTAGGTATTATTGCTTAATCATAATATTTTATGTGTTGTCTATCTTTTAGTTGTATTTGATCAAAAACTCAATAAAATATTCTGAACACAACCTTAGCTCATACAGACACCGATGGCAAATCAATTCATAGTGTGCACAATACAAGATTAATAAGCTGAATTGAAAAAAAACACATTAAAACAAAATAAAGGAAAGATGTAATATTCTTAGAGAAGCAAATTAAGCATGTGTTAAATGTAAAAAGGGGCAACCTCAATGGCATCAATGGCATGGATTGCTGTGATGTTTTTTACAGTCATGGTGGGATATCTACCAGTGCTTTCCCTGTGAAGGATATAAAAGTAAAGCATAATATAGATGTCTTTTAAAGTCAGATTTTAATTACTGCTGGGCCTGAGACCCAGAATGACCTACTTCACTTAAAGCTCTGACCCCAAGTTGATGTAGATCGCCTTGGTTCAGTTCAGCGCTGCCATTTAATGAATGCTTTTATCTGCCCTGGACCTTGCAGTTAAAATGCAGCACTATGAGGCTAGGGAGATGGTCCTCCTCCCCTGGGCCTCACAGAGATGGATCGAGTCTGCAATGAGGCCTAATGTAGGGGTCCCCTCTCTCCTGGGCTTGGCATCCACCATCCAGGGCTGCAAGGCCCTGGGGAAGGGGCCACTTACCTGGGCTTCGTAGCAATACATGGTGAATGGGTGGGCCAAGGAAAAAATCATTAAAAGACAGGACTGTACTGAAGCAAAGTAAACAGCAGAAACTCAGGGTCGGGGCTTTCAGTGCAGCAGGTCCATCCAGATCTCAGGCCCTGTAATAATTAAAATTGGACTTTGGAAAAAAGCCCTCTCCCTCTGTATTGATGTTTTTCACAGGTCAAAGCACTGATGCAAATATGAAAGAAATATATAACCCCTGCAGTGAAGCAGCCCTACACCAACGGGAGACCTGCCCGAAAACATATAGTGAAGCTAACCAGCATTTCCCAGAATGAGTTAACAGTTAAAATACAGGAGGCTATGGCCCAGATGGCTTCATGTTAATCAATCATCAACTCTTTTGTACAAACCTCAAAGCTCTTAAGATGCTTTCTTCTAATACCCATAAACCTTTTCCAGGCCCTCATAGCAGCCACATTTCCCAGGTCCATGAATGATATGCTGTTCCAGTCCGGGTTTATTTTTTATTTTTTTTATTTCTGAGACTTGTATTCCCCTTTTATAATGGAATAAACACAACTACAAGTCCCAGAATTCAAAATAAAAATCTGGGCTGCAGCAGCACATCTTGCATAAACCTGGAAAATTTGGCATGGCTGGCCCCTTAGCAACCATCATCCAGCCTTCAAGCTAAACTGTTATCGCCCAACACCATTTCAATTTATTTAAATGCTATTGTGCGTTAGAGAAAAATGACATCCTATAGCCTTTCCTTTCACATCAGCAATATTGTCAGATAGTTCAATTTGAAAGTCCTCTCACTTGGTACTCAGACAAAAAAAGCAAGCAATCTCCATGTTAAAAGAATAGGCAACAATTTGTCAGAATACGTCACCTGACATTTGACATCTGTCTTTGAATGAAATTTACAGGCATCTTTATTGCTCATTCACAGTCTGAACTCCAGAAATTGTAAATTTTAATTTTGGGGGTACTGCAGCTCCCCCCGCACACCTACTTCAGGCACCTACAGGCTTCGTTGGCTCCTATACTGTCCTCTCTTATGCATGTACCTTATCTTCCTTCCTTTCTTTTGCCTCTTTCACATACTCCGTTTCCTCCCAGTGGACTTCTTTACACTTTTCCTGTTCTCCTCCTAGTCTATGCATCCTCATTTCCCCCCTCTCTAATATGTCTCATATTCAGTTGCGGCAGGCATGGTTCGCAGACGGGTTTGGCGAGGGGGAGGGAGCGGGGAGGGAGGGGGGAGGGAGGGCAAGGGAGGGGGTAGGGAGAGGGGAGGGAGAGGTGAGGTGGGGCGGGCGTCATGCACAGGTGGTGTTTAATTTAATAATAATAATTTAAAAATAAAAAAAAACGTACCTTTCCGTCGGCTGGGTCCCACGTTATCTCTGCTCCTGCTCTCCTGCCTCCAGAAGGAACAGGGAGCAGACAGCCAGGCTCCCTCCCTTAAGCCAATCACAATGCTGCAAGCAGGGGCTTATGGGGAAGCCATGTTCTCTATGCAGGTTGCATTGCAGGCTGCATTGCTGCCTGCGTGGAGAAGGGCAGAGTGCGCAAGACTGGTTTGCGTGGCCCCAGAAGGCCGACCAAACAGTCTTTGCACACTCAGGAGTGAGCACACCACTCCTCCCCTACCCTGCTCGTAGAGCAGCCCCGCCTACCCGCCCGCCACCAAACCTCCAATGGTAATAACTGAAAGTTATTAACATTTTATGTTTCTGCTTCTTGCACTGCGACTAAGCAGTGGGGCAATGTTCCTCCCCCTAGAGGAGGAGCCGCCCCTGCTCATATTCACTTCCTCATGTGTTCCTGTTATTCACTTTTCTCTGCTATCCCCTTAGCTCTCCTCGCTCAGCCTCCTTCCAACATCTTCTCTTGATCACCTTTCTCCTCTGAACCCATGCTGTCTAATGTTTGAAGTCTTCGCATTCCACTCCATTGCTTTATTTTATATATTTACACTTTCGTTCCACACTCTCCCATCCACTTATTTCCATGAATTCTGCCCTTCTTTCAAGCTTCTTCACCATACTTTCTGTTTTGTAATGGGGTAAAAGGCCAGGGTAAAATGCACTGCAGAATCAGATGCCAACACACACAGCAAATGTGATTGCTCCCACACCTTTGGAACAAAGCAGGGTTGTTTTAGGGACTCTGCAGCACCCCACTCACCCCTACTTCCAGCGCATACGGAACTCCTTTGGCCTGTCTACACACAGCAAATGGACTGCAGAAGCAAAGTGAGGCATAATTCACAGTTACAGGGCGTGAGGTGATTTGCAGTTTTATATTACCCGATCTCAACCCTAAGCCATTGGAGAGATTTACATGATCACCAGTTACTTTAGAAAAGGATGAATTAATTTTTTGTGGCATGGGGAAATTAAGTGATTTGCCCAGAAGCACAGGATGGTCAACAGGTGCCAGGACTCTAACCTAGTTCCTCAGTTCCATTAAGCTCAATGGGTGCAAAGCCCAGGGGAAAGTGTTTCTTCACATGGGCTTCACAGCCATGCTGTAGTGCTGCGAAGTCCAGGGGAGGGAGGACCTCTTACCCTGGGTCTCACACTACTGAATAATGACTGCTCGGCCCAGGCCCTGCTCTGACAAGGAGGCTGATGCACAGCCAGTGGCGTAACACAGGCCCCCTCAGCCCAGCACTATGTCCGGAGAGCTCCTGATTGAGTCCACTATCTTGCAAGCTGGCCCCAGTGTGTACAGCACAGCACACCACACAGTGCACAGTAGGGCTCCGAATCATTCTTTACTAGAGAGGTCAGTGAATAAATGGAAGTGCTCATTGCATGCATTAAGTGGAAAACACCGACATTTGATATAAATGTTTACCACAGGTAAATAATCCACGCAATCTTCTCGAGATTGCTTGTGTGGCGTACTTGTGGTGGAATAGTTAACCACATTGAAAAGAATCCCTGCTTGCATTATGCAGGCTGAAAAGTTCAGCTCCTCTATTAGTGTTCCTTCAAAGAAAGCCGTAACCCTGTCCATTGGCAAGCGGAAAGATTTTTACTGGTGTCAAATTCTGAGGAGGAACATCAGACGTGTAATGGCTCTCCCTCTCTTGTCAGGAGCTAATGGAACACATCAAGTTGCTGTCAAGGTGTAGAGGACTGCGAGGGCTACTCCACAATAGGGGTGCTGCTCTTGCTCACAAATAGGAGGTAATCCAAATAATATACCTTGCCACCCTCTAGTTCAGTCTTTTGACCAGCCCTCTAAGAGCTGAACTCCTCAAAGAAAGGCACAAGACATGAAGAACCACGGGAGCACCCACCCGTATGTAGTAGCGTAACTCCCCGTGGATTTGGAAGCCTAAAAGATGGGTGATATAATGGTGCACTATCAGAAGCCACAAAGTGGCTTCAGTGGCTACCTTGGCCCGGACTGGCCTGTTCCAAATGTCCTATTTTCTAGTGCTTCATTAAAAGAGGCTTAGGAGATAGAGCATGCATTGTGGTTGAGGCAGTCAAGTACAGAGTTGTCCTTGGGCAGCTCTGAACTTGACTGCCTGGAACAAATGATATGGAACTTGCCATTTTTCCTTTAGAGGATCACACGAAGGTGGGCTGAAACTATCAAGGGGGAGGGGTGGCTGAATGGGGCTAATATCCTGCCCACAAAAGTGCAGTCTGAATTTTTGAACAATCACCCCTAGTAGATACCCAGAAGAGTGGAGGAAGGTGGCAGTCACGTCCGTTTTAGTGCAAATGTAGGGGATTATGAAGCCCTCCATACATTTTCTATAAAGGGTTCCCTGTTGACCGTTCTGGTGAAATGTTGAACAGGATAACAAGTGTGTCGGTCTCAATGGAGAAGGAAACTTTAGTAAGCATCTGGATATTAAGGTTGTGTGATAAAAGGGCCACAGATGGACCAATGTTTTTGGATTTAAAGGCCAACCCCAGGGCCAATTTCCTATGTTGTTAAGCCAATAGGAGTTTTCCCGGCAATTTAAAGTACCAGACCTGGGTCTTTCTGGGAACCTGCTTTTCCTAAACAATAGAAATTGCTTCTGCATGAGTACTGTGTTTCTAAACCCTCCAGAGGTGCTGGCCACGTGGTAGTGGCAGCTTCTTGCATTAACACAAAGGGGTCGATTCCGATCCAGGTCGGACAGCTCTCCGAGAGCTGTTTGTAGCCTTACCCTACGACCGACTTGTACCCGGAGCCGGTCCGTCCGGGCCATGAAGTACGATGCGCATAACTGACACAAATCCGACCGACACGTAGGCTGTGATTCAAGGTTCATTTTCCGCCCGAGCCATACCTCCGATCGCCGAACCGAGTCGCCCGGAAGCAGTTCCCACAGCAGTTTCCGGCCGGACAAGTACGATGTGCAAATCATACGCGCCGGACGGGTCGCTACGTACAGCACGTCACAGCATCCGGAAAAGAAGCATATCAGGTACGATTCGCGCCAGAACACAATCCACGGCTACGAGACGGACCAGCTAGCAACGGGTAGGAGACGGAGCAACAAGCAGTATGTACGAGATGAATACATCTTGAATCCCATCGCACAGTTCATACCAGTACTGTACATCTATGACCGGATCAGAAACAGATGCGGACGGCGCAGGCAGTAAGTCAGACACCCACCACACAAACAAACGACACACACCCGCAAAATGGCACACACACCCAGGGGACCCATATCCTGGGCACTAGCAACAAGCCACCATAGAGGTTCCATGGCCATCACCACTACCACCCCCACTCATAGGGGGTATGATGCTCATCACTCCTGCGACCCCCACCCATAGGGCTTATGTTGCCCACCACTTCTGCCACCCCCACCCATAGGGCTTATGTTGCCCATCACTACTGCCACCCCCACCCATAGGGAACCTGTTGCCCATCACTACTGCCACCCCTCTCATAGGGGACCTGTTGCCCATCACTCCTACCACCCCCACCCATAGGGCTTATGTTGCCCAGCATTCCTGCCACCCCCACCCATAGGGCTTATGTTGCCCATCACTACTGCCACCCCCATCCATAGGGGACCTGTTGCCCATCACTACTGCCCCCCCCACTCATAGGGGACCTGTTGCCCATCACTACTGCCACCGCCACTCGCAGGGCTTAAGTTGCCCATCACTCCTGCCACCCCCACCCATAGGGACTATGTTGCCCAGCACTCCTGCCACCCCCACTCATAGGGGACCTGTTGCCCATCACTCCTGCCACCCCCACCCATAGGGCTTATGTTGTCCATCATTACTGCCACCCCCACCCATAGGGGACCTGTTGCCCATCACTCCTGCCACCCCCACTCATAGGGTACCTGTTGCCCAACACTCCTGCCACCACCACCCATAGGGCTTATGTTGCTCAGCACTCCTGCCACCCCCACCCATAGGGCTTATGTTGCCCATCACTCCTGCCACCCCCACCAATAGTGCTTATGTTGCCCATCACTACTGCCACCCCCACCCATAGGGGACCTGTTGCCCATCACTACTGCCACCCCCACTCATAGGGCTTATGTTGCCCATCACTACTGCCACCCCACCCATAGGGCTTATGTTGCCCATCACTCCTGCCACCCCCACCCATAGGGACTATGTTGCCCAGCACTCCTGCCACCCCCACTCATAGGGGACCTGTTGCCCATCACTACTGCCACCCCCACCCATAGGGTACCTGTTGCCCATCACTACTGCCACCCCCACCCATAGGGCTTATGTTGCCCATTACTACTGCCACCCCCACCCATAGGGCTTATGTTGTCCATCACTACTGCCACCCCCACCCATAGGGGACCTGTTGCCCATCACTCCTGCCATCCCCACTCATAGGGTACCTGTTGCCCAACACTCCTGCCACCACCACCCATAGGGCTTATGTTGCTCAGCACTCCTGCCACCCCCACCCATAGGGCTTATGTTGCCCATCACTCCTGCCACCCCCACCAATAGTGCTTATGTTGCCCATCACTACTGCTACCCCCACCCATAGGGGACCTGTTGCCCATCACTACTGCCACCCCCACTCATAGGGCTTATGTTGCCCATCACTACTGCCACCCCACCCATAGGATGGGTGAGGCGCCACACATGCATCATACACCAACATTCGGTATGTCAGCAAAATACAGCCCCCCTAACATCATGACAACAGTGTGTAGTCTGTGACAAATGCCCACAACAGTGATTATGACTACGAACATACAATGTAACTACCATCACATGTGTGACGAAAAACTGAGTGTGGCCTACACAAGGCAAGCATCACAATAGCACTGTGTCAATGTAAAACTAACACCCCCTCACTGTGTAGAACAAAGGTTAAGTGTGTGGTTCCAAAATGCAGCAAATGTTGAGCATTGTGGTGATGGGGTCTAAAACCCCCCTTATCACGGTGACCAAAAGGTAAGTGTCACCATGGTCAAAGCTGCAAATGCCAAACAGCATGTATGATTCCTTGTCCCAACACATTAACACTTGTGGCAAAGTAGTGGTTGTGTCCCATACCCACAGAGATGTGGTGAGGCTAACAGTGCTGTGAAAACCTAACATACTCTCGGCCATGTGCAGACACACACCACCCATGGGAGCTGACATTGCATACAGTGTACAATGACACAAAAGCTGAAGTGACCATCACAAAGCATACACACATCTCGAAAATAGACACACAAATCAAAACATCCTGTGTAGACTGTAGGTGTCAGGTCACAAACTCCCATTCCATGGCAGAAATGGGACCTAACAACCAGGATGAATGTGCAGAATGATGTGATGTGACTCACAGGGACCGCAGGGAAAATCACAAAAACAACATCCAGACAATGGCCCACAACAGCAATACCAATGCACTGGTGCAGATGCACAAACAGGCAACCTCACACTGCACATCTGACACAACATGTGTGTGTGTGTCTCAGTATCCCCAGGCAACTACACAACACATGAGGGGGGCTGAACCACAGTGAGACAGATGTGGACACAGTGCCATATAAAAGTAACCCATCCTTGGGTCCCCCTTAGTGGGCAATCAGGCATTGTGAGATGAGAGGGAGCACAACAGACACATGTGACACAAGCTGGAATGAACAGCAACTACACAGCAAGAGACTGACACACAACAGCACTACCCCCAGGGACCAGACATTGGGGTGACACAAGCATGCATGATACGTTCACTGTGATGTCAAAGGTAGATGTCGTACAAACTGTGAAACCCAGACATGTGTCCTGTGCCACAAACGTACATCACACCTACACAAACACAAATCACTCAGCATGGCCCGTCATCCATGGACAAACGGGAGCTAGGGGCCCATCCATGCAAACATTTACATCTGTCCACCCTCAACACCACACACCCTGAACTGCACCAATGTGCATCTGTGAAGCCCACATGGACAGGTGACATTGCACATGCACCCATGACAAACACAGTAATGTTGGGAGGAACTTAGGTGCACAGACTCATTACACAAGAACAGTCTACAACCCTGGTGAATGACAGACATACTGCACAGTATGCGGTACATAGCCATGACGTCAAAGCTCACGTAACCTTCAGAATACCTGCCACAGTCCCAGGACAATGCAGAAGCCAAGGAGAACCACAAGGCACACATGCTGACACCTGCCAACATTCCAGCCCTGAACCGGACGAGTGGGAGCAGTCACACACACATACACATTTCTCAATCACTGAAAGGTACCACCTAGGGACAACTACATGATATTGCGAACAAAGAAGTGCCTTGGGGACCCCTGACTGTGTCCCATCTGCGTCTGACCACATCATCACCACTCAGAAATGACAAATCCCAATGATGAAACACCAATTAACAGTAGTGTGTCATGCACCCACACATCTGGTAGCCCAGGACAAAGATATGGGATGAACACAGTACAACTCAGCAAGCATCAACAACAGGAACATATCAAGGGAACACTGCCTGTGTAAGAAAAGGGACGTGGACACACACACACATGCTCACACAATACACACCATGGGCCCAGGCAATGTCACGGAACAACACACTTACTTGAGGGGACTCAACTCCTGTGGAAGCTCAGCTGTGCCAAACATAGTCCCAGCAGGTCTCAGTCATGTCAGCAGAACACTTGGTCAGTCAGCCATCAGTTACCACCCAATGAAGGCTCTGGTCACAACAGCCTGGGTACGGGAGTGTCCCTTAAGTCATCTGCACATACTCAATACATGTGTCCAGCAAGTTGCACAGAGGACCCATTTGCTCCTACACCAACGAAGCCCACACCTGCAGGTCCAGTGGAGATGCGCCCACAGTCAGGGAAATAGACAAATTGGACAATGGGAAGCACATCATATATGCATGTGTGCAAGCCACAGATGTGACCATGCAAATGAAATGTTTACCGAGATGTTCACAAATTGTTAATCATGACACACCCAGTTAGCTGCAAAGGATGACATGGATACCCACCAGAATAGGATATATATCTCATGGACCACATGGAGTACTTCACATCAACACCTCAGTATTCAACATTGGAAATCCAGCATTACAACTGCAAGGCCATGCTAAACATCATCAACATAATGTACAGCTAAATCAAATTCACAAGGATAAAGAAAAATGCTTTATTCAGCAATTTTTAAATGCAAAGTCCTTTCAAAATAAAGGCCAATGGCCAGTCCATATCCAAATGTCAACAATGTTATTTGAGTGACAACTGTCACACGTTGCTTGCCTGCACTGGTAAGGACAGGGACATCCCCTCAGAGGGGCATTCATGGGGGCAGGCCAGGCACCGCAGGGACAGGCTCAGGACTCAGCAGAAGGAGGCAGTGAAGGGGTGGTGGATGCAGGAGAGTCACTGGCAACTGCAGTGGAGCTGACTGAAGTAGTGGGTGCAGTCACAACTGTGGGGCACAAGTCAGATGGGGTGGGTGCCGGCACAACTGCAGTGGGCAGGTCAGATGGGGTGGTTGTGGACTCCACTGCAGTGCCCAACTCAATGAGTGAGGTCGGCAGGACAGAGGGGGGGACACGGTCCCCACATCAGTGTCTCAAACTGTCTGACCGGGGTTGGTGGGGGTTGAAGAGCAAGTGGTAGGGGGGGAGGGCCTGAGCATTTTGGGGATGGTGTATCTGTAGGTGGGGGAACCTGGGGCAGGGTGTGGCGGGGGAACCTGTGGAGTGGTGGGGGCCTCAGTCTGACTGTGCCTGGGGGAGGGTGTCCAGGTGTGAGGGGCACTCCCCTCTGTGTGTGGGGACTTCCTCTTCCCCTTGTAAGCTGGATCTGCTGGGTCAGTGGGGAAGAGGCCAAGGTCACAGAGGAAGAGCGTCTTGGGAGATGGGGTTGCAGGTGAGGCAAGGGAAGGGGTCTTGGAGGGAGAGGTATCTGAGGACTGCGGAGTGGTTGTGGATGACTGTGTGTGTGTTTGCAAACCATCCCCTGTGAGTGTGGTATCAGTCCCCTGAGGTTGCTTGTGTGCACATCTAGACCTTGGTTTGGGTGTTTGTGTGCTGCCCGTTTCTGTGGGTTTGGGTGAAGGTGCTGATGTGTGTGTGCTTGGGACAGGTAGGGTGCTAGGAATCCTGGGTGGGGCAGGGGTAGGAGGGGTGCGGGACTGTTGGAGGAGGGACACTGCTGCTGTCAGGGAGGAGACCACGGACTGATTGGTCTTCTGTAGGGCAGACATGCCCAATGAAATGCCCTCCATGAACAACACCAGTTGTGTCAACAGACTGGTGTGTGCATGGAGGAACCTCAGCATTGATGTCTGCCCTACATGGATCTGTCGAAGCAAGTCCACAGACTCCACATTCAGGGCAGCAGGGGACACAGGGGCAGGGGGTGCGGTGCCTGGCACAAAGGAGACATGCTCCCGAACACGGAAGCCTCCACGAACCTCTGGGATGGGAGCCGATGGGAGGGTGGTGATGGTGGTGGTGGCGGTGGCAGGGACAGCCTCACTAGCTGGGGTTTGGTGGCTGCTGACACCCGCCTCCACAAGGGAGTCATCCTCCGAGCTGCTGTGGTCCACAGCTGGGGTGGATGGTGCTGAGGACTCCTCAGTGTGGGTCCACTCGCCCTCCGTGCCACTGGGTCCCTCCAACTCCTCGCCTTCTGTCCCAGTCAGGCTCTGTGGCTCCTCCTGGTCCGTGGAGCTGTCCCCTCCTATGGCCGTGGATGTATCTGGATAGAATTAGGAAAAAAAGAACAACATCAGTCACCTGCACTGACTGTACACACCACAGTGAGTACAGCACATCACAGGGCAAGCCCTGGCATCATCAGCTGAACACTGCTCAAAGTGCTCACACTGTTTAGAATAAGCCAATTGTCAGTCTCACCATCAACCGTGGCACTCATATCCCTCCTGGACTTGCACCCATATGTCTGTTGCATGTTGGATGCTAATACCCCAATGTGCAGGCATGCACCATCTACACATTTGTTGGACATGCAAGTGAACATGTAGGAGTATGTCACTATACACATATCACATCTCTTGCCACATGCTTGTGATGCCTACCAGCAACACACACTATGATGTTCTCATGTCCTGATAGTCAATGCCACAATGGGGTGCATGGAGCACATTTGACCCCAATGCAGGATCACTCATAGCAAGTTAAATGCCATGGCACTGGCATGCCTGGAAAGTCAGTCATCACTGTCTCCTGTCACAGGGGCAGGGCCTCCAGACAACAACAGTATGCACTGTGTCACAATCATAGGTCATGGGTAAAGCAAACTCTGCAACTGACAAGTGCAGTTGTCCATCCCCTGCAAACAACATATCCCGGACCCAGATGACCTCACATCATACAAAAGACATATGATTCTCTGCGAACACAACTCCCTGTACATGAGCACATCACAGTCTGCTGTGCATGAAACACAGCTGCCTGAAGTTCACAGTTGCATACACCATTGTGCACTGTCAAGTGATCACACACCTATATGTCACACAGGTCTTGTCTCTTATAGTCACATCTCAGATGTCCTGCTGACCCTCAAACACATGAACACCCCAGTTGTCCAGAAAAGGAAGCCACACCACAATGACACAGAGGCAGACACTTGAAGGCACACGTCACTAAGCACAACCTGTAAGTTGATGCACAGGAGTGGGATTACAGAGTGTTTCTAAATGCCCTTGAGTAGGCATGACTGCCCAGGTCTACGTGAAACAGTGTATAGCCCTGGACAGTAACCAGGTGGCTAAGCAAGTGTGACACACTTGATATACATACTCCTGAGACCCACAATGTGGAGTCCCCTGCTGCATGGGTGTGTTTGAAATACCCCAGGCACGTGTGGCGAGTCAGACCAGCAATTGGAACACATATCAAGGGCACACACAGATCACATGTCAGATCTCAGGCATTGAGTAAACAATTGACCCACCCATGAAACACACAACAGAGTCACAGTAACATATGCTGGCCGGGAACCTGAAGCATAGCTGACTGCAGGGACACAGTGCCCTAGTGACACAAGCCACACACTGTAGGGTCCACACCTGTGGATCAGATGAGGAGGGTGCATCACACAATTGAGGGACATGAGTCCTGTACTACAAGACCTATGTAATGTGGAAGTGTGACCAGGCCAAAAGACTGCAAATAGCATGTCAGACATAGTACACAGATTAGGCATGGACTTACCCCCTCCTTGCTGCTGTCTGGCCTTCAGGTGCCCATCCAGGTCCGGGAAGACCACTGCCAGAATCCTGAGCATGTGAGGGGTCAGGGTCCGGTGTCTGCCCCTCCTGCAAGGAGGCGACAGCTTCAGCTAGACCCTTGCGATCCTCCAGGTCTAGCCCCGAAGGTCCTGCCACCTCTTCTGACAGTTGCGGATCCGGCGCTTGTAGACCTCCACTGATCGAACTGCCCGGGCAATGGTCAGCAAGATCTCCTGCTTCTGGTGGGCATCAACCTGTGAGGATGACAAAGTTAAAAGTCCATTAACACACATGCCCCATATTTGTGCTGCACACAGTTGGATATACATATCGTCATCACAAAGGAAAATGAGTTACACAGGTAGTGCACCCACGGAAATGGACAAATGCCCTGCATGTCTGACATGTTAACATTGCCTGGGAAGTTTAAGCTTGCACAAATGCACTTTAGCTGCATAACACCTGTTCATTACATGTACCTATACACTTTGGGGAATGAAAGTACCCAGTGAGTACACTTGCCACTGGTGTACACACTGCTAGTACTGCTAGTCAGACAACATGCACAATTAGGAAGGCAGTGGACTGAACACTCACCTGCTCCCCTGCTTTCCCATACAGCTTGCTGTACTGTGGAAGAAGCCCGTCTAGCAGGGCCTGGTTCTCGTCCTCCATGAAGGCTGGGGCCCTCTCCAGAGTACGTGCCATAGCAGTAGCCAGAGGATGCAGAGACAGCAGCAGTGGTAGCAGAGATGTGGCCCAGTAGCATGTAGTGCAGGCAAGTGAGCTCCCTGGGGGCCAGCCAGCCTTATATCTGTGCTGCAGAGGCAGAATCTGTGCCATGTGTCCCAAGTGATAGGTCCAACACGGTTGCATTCTATGAATCTGGCCAATCCATGGAATTGTACGACTCGTACACGTCTTCTGCATCGTTCAAAGCTTCACCTTCATAAAACCCTAGTAATTGCAACATTGTTGTGGGCATCCAACTGAATTTCCAGCCCACAACTCGTACAAGTTTTGAATCCGCATCAGTCTCCATGACAGTCCAGAGCCAATGGGTGCGCACGGCTCGGTCAACTGACTGTACAACGCTTTGTTTGAAAATACACACGCACCCGTCTCCATACGATTCAATGGCCAAGGCGTGCGCAGGGCTCGGTCCATGCCTGCACGACGCATATGCATGATAGTCACCCGCATCAGTTTGCATTGCAGTCAATGGCTAAGCGTACGCACGGCTCGGTCCTGAACTGTGCAATGCGTATGCATAATAGTCACTCGTGTCGGTTCGCATTGCAGTCAATGGCTAAGCGTACGCACGGCTCGGTCCTGAACTGTGCAATGCGTACGCATGATAGTCACCCGCGCCGGTTCGCATTGCAGTCAATGGCTTAGCGTACGCACGGCTCGGTCCTGAACTGTGCAATGTGTATGCATGATAGTCACCCGCGTCGGTTCGCATTGCAGTCAATGGCTAAGCGTACGCACGGCTCGGTCCTGAACTGTGCAATGTGTATGCATGATAGTCACCCGTGTCGGTTCGCATTGCAGTCAATGGCTAAGCGTACGCACGGCTCGGTCCTGAACTGTGCAATGCGTACGCATGATAGTCACCCGCGTCGGTTCGCATTGCAGTCAATGGCTAAGCGTACGCATGGCTCGGTCCTGAACTGTGCAATGCGTCCCTGTAGAAGTCACCCACGTCGGTTGACATTGGTGTGACTTTTTGATGGCTTTCACACACAATTACTTGCCAGGGACTCAGGTGCACACATACCACACTACAGCATGTGCCACATTGTGTCCCATGGCATGTAAGACTGCATTACCTGTGTGTTTTGGGGGGGGCAACATTTGGTTTGTTGTGTGGCACTTTTGTGCAGCCACTCCCAGGCTGAGCACGTATTCATGGGACAGAATCCTTTGTGTGTTGTGCACATTACCACTGTGATGTGCAACTGTATAGTTATGGTCATGAGTCATGGACACAGTTGCAGGTTGGATATGTTTAGGACATGTCACATACACCGAGTGCTGGGTGTGATGGTATGTACGTCACAGTGAGTCCTATAGCCCCAATTCTGATGTAGATCCACAGTCTGTGTGCATGTTGTCTCTCAGATGTGGCTGATCAAATGTGCCCAATGGGAGACAGTCTCCACATCCATGTGGTTTGTGCATCAACATTGTGTGTGTCTACGAGACGTTCATGTAGGGCCTGCAGAGACAACAATGGCCACTACCTGTGGGACTCACGGTTGTTTTGTGGTGTGTACATGATACGCCATGTCATGCCAGTGTCCATGTGGCAATACAGGGACCCTGGGTATCTGCATGTCAAAGAGCTGTGATGCCTGGGAGACATCAGGCCTCACTTGTCACTGTGGTGTGTGTTTGTAACGTGACAGCAGTATATAGGTACTGTGACACAGCCCAATGATTGGCCATTGCACTACATGGAACTTATGTAGACATGTGGACTTGAGATGTGAGGTGATGTGCATGTAGGTGACATATGTGTCTATACCCAACAACACACACCTCAGTACACTGTGTATTGTCATCATGTATCATGTGATATTTGTCTTAGTCATAGCCACATGGATGGATGAATCGACAATCTTCCTTCCTTTATCTCTGTACTGCAGGGCACCAGCTGTCCATAGACCGTTCACAGACCTTGAAACCATGCAGGAATGTGACTGCATCCGACGGTGCCGCTTCACCAGGCCACTGATTGAGGAGTTGGCGGAGCAGTTGGTGCCACATCTGCTACGTGGCCGGACATACCCTACAGCACTGACCCCAGAGGTGAAGGTGATGTCAGCCCTGCACTTTCTTTGCTACTGGTACCTTCCTTTACACTGTGGCTACTGCTGGTGGTATGTCACAAACTATGTTCGGTCATGTGCTACGCGATGTCTTGGAGGGGATGTTGCATTTCCTTGACCTGTACATCAAGTTTCCTAGCCCAGGTCAACTCACTGAAATAAAGGATGCTTTTTATACACTGGGGAGGATGCCGAACATCATCGGATCTATTGATGGTACACATGTGGCCCTGGTACCACCACGGGCAAATGAGCAGGCATACCGGAACAGGAAACATTTCCACTCCATCAATGCTCTGGTGGTATGTCTTGCAGACATGTGTATCACACGTCTGTGCACGTTTCCCCGGTTCTGCGCACAATGCCTACATCATGAGGAGTAGTTGCATTGCAATGCTGATGTCACAGATGCCAGACCAGCATGCCTGGCTTGTCGGTGTGTACTGACTGTTTCTCATTGTGTGTGTTTGTCACTGTTGTATTCCACCCTCTTTCAAAACTCAGCTAATTGTTCAATTGTTTGTATGTAGGTGACTCCGGATACCCCAACATGCCATGGTTGCTGACACCCCTCAGGAACCCTGTGACACCAGCCGAGATGCACTATGAGGCACATGGTCGGACCAGGAGGGTGATTGAGTGGACATTTGGTCTCCTGAAAAGCCGCTTCCGCTGCCTGGACAAGACCGGAGGGGCCCTCCCATATGACCCTGCAAAGGTGTGCAAAATTATCCTTGTATGCTGCATGCTACACAACATGGCAGTGGGGAAGAAGTTACCTCTCATCCAGGATGACGATGACCTACCTCCTTCACCTGTGGAAGGCCTGGGCCATGATGCCAGTGATGATGATGATGAGGCTGACGTCCGCACACAGCTCATCAACAACTTCTTCACCTGAATGTGAGTTTACAGGGTTGTTATGTCAATGTATTGAGTTGGCCTGAAATGTGTTGGCTGCTGCTCTGTTGCTGTTTGAGTGTGTCTGTGTGCCACTTGACTGGATGCGTGCAGTGATGTGTCCTTTCAGGTGGTCTTTACTCCACAATAGTGTCGAACTGCTAACTTATTTCTGTGTAGGTTTATTTTGACATGTTTTGTGCATGTGTATTGCATTTCTCTCCTGTTCTGCTGTGCTTTTGACTGTGTCTTGTGTCTGTCCTTCCCAGCGTACTTTGCCTATTGTTTGGTCTTCACTGACCGCCAACACCCAGAATCCAACATCAGTGTGGAAGTTGTCAATTCCCATCAGGTGATGTACCACACACCCCTGGACTTCAATTCTCCGACACTTTGTGACCGTGTGTCCACTGCAACGTAGAATTACCTTGCAACTATTGTGGAATAAACATGTTGCTGATGTGTAATGAACCTGTGCTAAGCTTTGTTATGTGCGTTGTCTGTCTTCCCACATCTGACTGACAATTGCTTACCTCACCTGTGGGATTGTTACCACTGACTGTGGATAAGTGTGGTGTCTGTGCAATCCAATGTATTTCAAGTCAACATCATTGTGTGGGATGAGTTACATGGACATGGTGAGTATGTGTTGTGGTGCCATAGTGGTGTGTCTCCCTCACATGTGTCACATCACCATGACTCACATAACGGTGACCACATTGTTGTAGTATTTGGCATGCACTGTGTTGTTTAGCAGATCAACATCTCCATGACACATGACAAGCTGGAATCACAACAGAGGCAAGTATAGTGTACTGGTGAGTTTATTTACAAACATGTGTGAGGATAGTGCACATGATGTTGGGTGCTGTACATTGGGTCTTGAATCCAAAGTTCACAGTAGAGTTGGAAGTGTTGGTAGATGAAATGTCCAGAGTAAAGTCCACAGTCATCTGCTACATTGGACCAACATGAACCCTCCATGTCATGTAGGCGAGTTGTGTTAGATACGACAAGATGAACGGTGTGCGCTCAAAGAACATTGTCCAGAACAGGTTTAGAGGCCCTGGGGGATGTGCATGGATATCTGCGTCTCACTTGTACTTCCGCGGATGACCCCTCTTCTTCTTTGGGGGGGATCCTCAGGTGCAGGCGTCTGCGGTGCAGAGGACTTTCCGCCAGAGTCATCCGCTCTCCCTGTGGCACTGGCAGATCGTGCGGCAACAGATGTTGTAGCCACCCAGGGAGGTGTGGACATGTTGGTTCTTATCTGGCGGAGGCATTGGAGTATGTCCAGATGCACCGCAGTAAGTGCATCCCACTTTACATCCATGCGGGCATGATAGGCAGCCTGCTCCTGTTGAATGTCCTTAAGGATCCCCACTACCTGGCCGAATTCTCCGGTGCTATCCTGGTACACATCTATGATGCGTGCCAGTTGGGGCTTATCATGCAGTCCAGACCCCTCTGCAAGGCGTGTCCTCTGCCTACCACCCCTCCCAGCACCCCTATCCACACAGGCAGGACCTGCGGCGGCACGCACAGGTGACACTGGGCCCCCTTGGGTGTTGTTGCTGGTGGTGTTCTCTGTAGCTTCCTGGGGGATCCTGTGCCCCTGTGCTGTCGGTATTCTGTGGCCTTGTTCTGTCCGTGTTGGCGGGAGGGCCCTGTCAGTTGCCAGATTCTGGAAGCTTGGGTACATTGGGTGCAGATGTTGGTACTGCTGGTGCTGCATGATGACTCACACCGGAGGTGCCAGGTTGTCCGTCGTCATCCAAAGAGGACAGAGACGGATCCACACCAGAGAGCTGAGGGTCCACCAGAGTCTGGGACAGGGACTCCTCTTCATTTGCTGCTGTGTCCCCAGCACCACCTGTGTTTGGAAGAGACACACAATGTAAGTTATGTTTCTACAGGCATCAATGGTTCACATACATGACATTTTCTACTGTACGTCAGGATGCGTGCCTATACACTGCTTTGTCCAAAGTTGTCACGGACAAAGATTGATATTATTGTGGTACATTGCCCAGCCAAAATGAAACATTTCAATGTACAAGTCGAAGTGTGTGCATGCCCAGCTCATGTATAGATTTGGCTGTACATAGCCATTACTACTCAAGGGCCATCACGTTGCTGACACAGGTGTGTCATTCCTGTACACATTTGACCTTTAACAAGGACATACGCGCAACTCCACTGAGGATATTTTGTAAGATTGGGTAGCAGATTTTGCTAGTCTTTTTGCGTCACATTGGTGTAGTGGTACAACATGGTCACAGTCCAGTATGCCTGTGATCTCTTGGGAGAAAGTGTTTTTTTGCAGTGTTCCTAGTTCCCATCTCATTTCATACAAGTGATGATGTCACCATCGTTAATGAGTCTGGTGCTGAGTTTTGTACGTGCATATGTGATTTGACTTGTCAATGTTCTCCATGGTGACATTGATTGGGCAAGGAAGCACTCTGGCTTTTCAATGCTCATGACAGTGAGAGCCGGTGGTGTGTGTGTTGCAGTTTGGCTGCTGTGAGTAGCATGTCTCCTCCAATGCAGTCCAGGTTAGACCTTGTGTCTACAGTGTCTATGTCAGTGAGTGGTGTGTTGTGTGAAGGATGCATATGTTGCAGCACGATGTAGGAGTGGAATGCAGCTCACAACAGCACCGAGTGTGAATGAGACCATGCTATGGTGTTGGCTATATTGGTGTGTCCATTCCATTCACTGTCAGATGTCCCCTGTCAATGATGTATAAGTGAGTTCCTCTGTGTTTTGTGCAATGTACTATATATGGCTCTCCACACTTGTCATCTGCAAGACACACCTCCACAGCCAGGCCAGGGGGCACCCCTGGACACTGCATCCTCAGACAGTGACTTTGAACGTACGGTTGCAATGGCTGTGTGTGCGACCGTGTTTGGTTTGGCTAGTGCATACGTGTGATTTTAGGCCACATCATTTATCAGGCCCATGTGTCAGACATCTTGCCCGGGCATTATCTTTGCGAGTGACTGGTACCACTTGTGCAATGTGTTTTAGCATAGAAGGTGTGTGTATGGCCAGCATCAGTGTTATTTGTTTTCAAGTCAGGACCTCCTTCTCCCCCAGGCCAGTTATCCCATCTTGAAGCGTGCCACCATTGCAGTGGGTGCAGGTTAACTTTCAGGATGTCAGTCTGGTGTTTGTTGTTGCCCATTTCCTAGCATGGCCTTGTGCTCCACACAACAGAGCCCAGTGTCAGACATCTTGTCAGTCCATTCCCACTCCCTGTGAGGTGAACACGGTTCAGTGTGAGCTTGCTGGGCCATGTGGGGGGGTGGGGAATGTCTATGACTGCAACTTCCATCATGCTTTTGGCTACAACCCCCTTCCCAGCATGCCCATACTTCCTTCCTTTTGACTCTGCTTCCCTGTGAGGGGGTGTGACAGCAATGGCAAGATGGCTGACTGTGCAGTCCTGGTGTTTGCTGGTGCCCAGTTCCAGCCTGGCCTAGTGCTCCCCACAACAGACCCCAGTGTCAGACATTTTGTCAGTCCATTCCCACTCCCTGTGAGGCGAACATGGTTCAGTGTGAGCTTGCTGGGCCATGTGGGTGGGTGGGGAATGTCTGTGACTGCAACTCCCATCATGCTTTTAGCAACAACCCCCTTCCCAGCATGCCCATACTTCCTTCCTTTTGACTCTGCTTCCCTGTGAGGGGGTGTGACAGCAATGGCAAGATGGCTGACTGTAAAGTCCTGGTGTTTGTTTGGCTACAAGTCCAAAGAGAGCCTTTGTGCTTCACACAGCAGCACCCAGTGTGGTGTATCTTTGGGTGATATTTCACTACAGTGTGAGTGAATGCATTCTACCCGGTGAGTTGTGTGGAGTTTGTGTTGAGGGGTGTGTGTGTCTCCACATGCTGGTAAGTATGGTCAGAGCTGTCAGTCCTCCTTCCCACCCAGCCAGACATCCCAGCATGAAACGTGCTTCCATTGGAGGGCGTGCAAGTTGTCTTTCAAGAAGTCAGGCAATGGTGTCCTGCTTCTGATTTGCGCACAACCCCTACCAGGGCCTTGTGCTCCCCACAGCAGGACCCAGTGTCAGCCATCTTGTCAGTCATTTTCCACTCCCTGTGATGTGGGCATGGTTCAGAGAGGTCTTGATGGGCCAATTGGGAGGGGGAGCATTATCTGTGACTACAAACCCCATCATGCTTTTGGATACACTCCCTTCACCTGCAAACCCACTATTCCTTCCTGTCAGTCAGCTGCATTGTGAGGTAGTGCGTTTGTGATGGCAAACTGTCTGACAGTGTTTATTTAGCTTTGTGCCACTGCCTTGCTCTATTTGTTGGTAGGTTTGTACATGTCATGATTTGTACATGTCATGACACAGTTCCAAGTCACTATGAGATGGCAGGTATTGTATTTGTCTGACTAGCATACACATCTTGGGATGATTATCTATTGGTTACTGTGGCTTTGCTAACGGTGCATGGTTTCACTGTCCCCTTGCCACACAATATTGAGTATGTTGGTTGTGTACTCACCAGGCTCTGGTATGTCTGCTAGACCATGGACGCTCTCTGGTGGTAGGATGTCCCGCACCTTCTCCTCCCAGGACCTGAAGTATACTGGTTTGGCAGGAGGGCCACCACCAGTGCGCTGACTCAAGGCGTGATCTTTCTCGATGAGTTTCTTGACCCTCCTGCGCACGTCATACCACCTGTTCTGGATATCATCCTTGGTGCGCAACATTGGTGCTTGTGCGTTCACCTTGTCCACAATCCTCGCCCACATCTTTGTTTTCTGTGACATGGGTGTCCTTTGGACCAATGTACCAAACAAATGTGGCTCTACTCTGATGATCTCGTCTACCAGCACTTCTAACTCACTATCTGTGAACTTTGGATTCTTCTTTGGGGGCATGGTGATGGGTGGTGGTGGTGAGTGATGTGTGTGTGAGGGTGCAAGTGAGGGTGGGTGGGTGGTGGTTTTGCTAGGTGTATGTGTGAGTGCTTTTGGTGAGGTGCTAATGGTGTGGAAGTTGTGTGATGGTTGAGTTGTGAGTGTGTCTGTGGTTGCTGTGTGATGGTGTTCTGTGCTGGCTGTTGTATTCAATTTGCAAGGATCATGGTAGTGATTGGTGTCCTTTATATAGAAGCAGTTGTGGGTGTGACCTTGTTAAAAAAAAAATTGGGGATATTTATTGACTTTGTCATTGCTTGTTTGGTCCTTTTTTGTATTTTTTCCTTTGGATTTTCTAGGCATGAAGGAGACATTCTTCTGACCAAGACGGACGCTGATGTTAGCTCGTGCGGACTTCTCCGGGTCTCATGCTGACTTTCTTCTGTGTTTGATACGCGTCGGTCACGGAGATCTCTATTGCTTCAGGTCCCTGTTTTCTGTGCGTGTCGGTCATGCGGCTTGGGCTCCGTGCAAGTCGGTCTGGTTTTACACGCATTGCATCGTACTGAGCGGATCGGACATCGCGGGTACGTGTCGGTCGGGTTCATTCCTGGTGCGTCGGTCAGTGCTAATCGCGTCCGTTTTACGAGCGAATCACTGTTTTCCCTACGGCTCAGTCGTACGGTTTGTATTCCGTACGTGTCGGTTGTAATTCACAAGTGTTGCATCGTACTGCACGGGTCGTCCGGCGCCGGTCCGTGTCGGTTGGTCTCCGTTCCGGGTCGGTGTCGGTCGGTACATTTTGCGGCCGGAATCGGAATCGGCCCCAAAGTTGCCAAGAAAAGTGGTGACAGGTATGGGGTAAGAGGGCGTGTACTCCCAGAACGTAATGCTTTGTTTGACCCCCTACTTGGCTGTTCCTGAATTTGATTTCCTGTAACAGGCTGCTGGCACTGAACCTCACCCACTTGCTCAGGCTGCACAGTGTATGTGTGCACCTGTTGTACTCTCCCCCCCACTCTGCCATTGCTGTCCATTGGGTGTCCACACTAGAGGGCCCGAGCAGGCTGGTCTGTGCAGAGGTTGTGAGGCATCTAAGCTAAAGACCCAAAATATTGTTGCTGGACCTGTGGCAAAATCCAGGATTAGCTTTTTAAGCCACCAAATATGCAGCTGGATCTGGACCATGAATTGACGAACTTTGTCTATGAATTGCTGCAAAATACTCCCATGGCCCTAAACCTGACCTTTTACCATATTTGATCATGCTCCTCTGTGTAACGAGCAGTTTTTGCTGTGTTGGCCTAGCCAAATGCCCCTCCCTTGGCCCAATTTCCTTCATCAGTTTGTCCAGATCCCTTTGGTCCTATGATTTACCCACTGACCATTCCATGCACTGTCCAAAACCCATGTTCTAATGTAACTGGACCATGCCTCTATACAGCCTAGCCGTACCAATGAAGCTCTAGTTGTACCTCATAATGGACCCCCATCATTGTAGCTCAATATAGAGGGGAGTCTGTTTTTTGGTATTTTCCACCAGTGATGGCTGTGAGCATAGCAAACGTGTCAAGCCAAAAACGATATGTTGTATGTATGTATATGTATGTATGTGTGTATGGGTGCACAGACAGAATATCGAGTTTTAAATATGGACATGCACAAAAATCAAGCTGGAAATATCGTGATACAGAAATATCGACAGCAAAAATATTGTGGTCATGAATATAGACTTGAAGGTAAGAAATATAGTTTTTGAAAATATCGAAGTTAATAATGTCGTTTGCAAAAATATAGTTGTTCAAAATATCGATTTTTAAATTAGTGTTATGTGTTTTTGTTTGTATTTTAAAAGTATGTGAACTATTTTCTTGTATTAGTATTGCTTTTGTTTTTTAAAATATGTGTTAAATTTTTAACGAGTGATTCCTTTTATGTTAATTAAATTTTGCGTTTTTTAGTTCTGTGTGTTTATAGAGGAATAGGGTATAAAGTAATTTAATTATAATAAATAAATTATTTTTTATTTATTAATATTTATTGAATTTAGATTTTATAGTGCTCATTGTGGAAATTGATTAATTATTAATTGGTTGTTAATTTTGAATAATTAATTAATGGATAATTATGTTAATTGTGTTATTTTTTGTAGGAGCAGGTTGTGGGTTTATCGGGGAATAGGGTGAGAAGTAATTTAATTTTAATAGATGTAATAATAACTTTTATATATTAATATTTATTCACTTTATAATGTATAGTGTTAATTGTGGGAATTAATTTATTAATAAATATGTATCAATTGTTTGTTAATTAATATTAATCAATTAATTGGTCATTAATTATTTTAATAGAGTCATTTTTTAGGAATGGGTGGTGGGGTTTATAAGGGAATTGGGTGGGAAGTAATTTATTTATAATTAATTAATAATTAATTGTTAATTATTTGTGATTAATTAATTAAACATTAAATATGGCAATTGTGTAATTAACTTTAGATGTGAGTTGTGGGGTTTATAGTGGTAAAGGGTGGGAAGTAAATTATTTTAAATTAATTAATAAGTTGTTCTTAATCAATATTAATTGAATAATGTAAAATTAGTTATTGAACTTGTGTAATGATTTTTAGGTGTGTGTTGTGGGTGTCTATTGGGGTAGAGGGTAGAAAGTATTTAAGGTCTCATTAATTAATAATTAGTTGCTTATTATTATTCGCACTGTACCCCAGGCGTACCCCAATCCTCGCGTATGTACGGACCGTACATACGCGAGGATTGGGGTACGCCTGGGGTACGGTGCAGACATATGCGGGTGAGGGGTACGCCTGGGGTACGGTGCAGACATACACGGGTGGGGGTGACGCCTGGGGTACGGTGCGGACATACGTGGGTGGGGGTATGCCTGGGGTACGGTGCGAACATACGCGGGTGGGGGGTACGCGCCGGACATACGGGGGTGGGGGGTACGCGCCATACATACGGGGTGGGAGGTACACGCCGTACATACGGGGCTGGGGGTACGCGCCGTACATACGGGGGTGGAGGGCCGTACGACTCGTACCCTGGGCACACGGGGTAGGGCTCGTACAAAGTTCGATCCGTACGGAGCCTTTTCCATGCGCTTGTGTTTTCGGACGGGCGGTACAGATCGTACTTGCACGATCGGACTTCAGTTTTACGATTTGTATGTAAAACTGTCCGGGGACGTCTTGTAGACTTTTCCCGAGGCGATTCGTATGTATTTTTCACGTACGAATCGTACTTCGCCATTTGTACGGGACTTGTACGATTCGTACGTAAAAAAATATGGATACGGGTCGTACGGGAAAAAAAAAAACAGGATCGGAATCGACCCCATAATGTTTTTGATTATAATTAATTTTTATTAAATATACTTATTTGTTTATAACATATTTATTAGATTTTTATAAAATAATGTTTGTAGGTAATTTTTAGATTTTTTAAACAATATAATATGTTTCTCTCTTTTGTAATTTGTAATATTTTTATATATATTTTCTTTTTTGTTTTGAACATTTTTTGTATTGTAGTTGATATTTTGTTTGTTATATAATTTTGAATTGACTTCAGTGGGAATATTAATTTTTACCCCTCCGCTATCCAACACTTTCCCTACTGTTCCACTCACTGGAATGGGAATAGTAATTTCTACCTCTCCGCTATCCAACGCTTTCCCTACTGTTGCACTTACTGGAGTGGAAATAGTAATTTTTACCCCTCCGCTATCCAACACTTTCCCTACTGTTGCAATCACTATAGTGAGAATAGTCATTTTTACCCCTCCGCTATCCAAGACTTTCTCTACTGTTGCACTCACTGGAGTGGAAATAGTCATTTTTACCCCTCCGCTATCCAACACTTTCCCTACTGTTGCACTCCTTGGAGTGGAAATAGTATTTTTTTTTTATAAAAAGATTTTATTGTGTCAAGTGTCAAATATCATGCAACCCAGAAGATTTCTGCCATAGTATATAATGCAGGATAAAGGCATTGACATTTAGATTATATAGTTTCAGAAATAAAAAACAAGATAACATATACATTATAACCCCCTTCCCGTTGCACTATTTCGTCCCCATAGTTTAAGCTCCACTCCAACACCCATTCCCACGTATGCAGTCCATAGATGTATCTTTTGTCTCTCAGTCAACAGGCCTGAATGATTATCCCAGGATCAAGGCATCCAGAGGGGGTACATGCTCTAGATAGAGCCCCCTGTAGTCTGCCCATCGCTTTCAAATCTTTTGATGTTTTTGCGGGCATCTCCTGGCTTCGAATATTTGAATCTCTAGCCCCATATAGAAGTCAATGCCTTTCTTCCATGCTGACAGAGAAGGTGGGATCGCTGCTTTCCAGGGCTATGCAATATCCTTTTTAGCCAATGTGAATCCCAACAACATTAGATGTCTTTTATAGATATTGCTCCCGATACCTTCCATTATGTGTAAGATTACCAACTTTGGTGAGGAGAGGAGCTCCCACCCCAACACCTCTGCGAGACAAGTCAGAATCCCTCGCTAACATTTTGTGAGTTCTGTGCAATGCCAGATTGTATGTACGAGGGTTCCCTCCTCCCACCCGCATCGTAAGCATATCGGGGATGCCACCAGTCCTGCCCTACAAAGCCTGACTCTGGTATAATACACCCGATGTAAGTATTTAAATTGGATGAGGCATAACCGCATCGCAATCTCTGACTCCCGAGGGTAGGCCAGTGCCTCTGTCCAATCATCCTCATCCAATGGGCCAAGATCCCCTTCCCATGCTTCTCTAAGTTTCTGTAGCATGGTAGAACTATTTGTCACTAGGGACTGATATATTCTAGAAATGTTATGGTCTTGTAGGGGATGTATGACGTTACAACGCATACTATTACAACGCATGCCATGACAACGCATTTTTTACAACGCAAACACTGTTACAACGCATTATTTTACAACGAATACTGTTACAACGCAAAAGTGACTAAATCACTTAAAAGTGCATTTTCAACGAAAACAATTACAACGCATACCATTACAACGCCAAAATATATATATATTTTTTTAAAAGTACAATAAAATCTGGCACGGGATGCAGGGAAATTTGGGGTTTTTGGGTGGGGAAGTGTATTAAAATGTGGAGAAAAACTGAACGTAAATTAACCGAAATGCTTAACAAAATTAATACTCGAGTATTAAAATTAATACTCGCGTATTAAAATTAATACTCTTGTTACCAAAAAAATACGATGTAACAAATTTACAAGTTTAACACAAATAACGATTAATTAAACAACAGATCATATACATGTAAATCATGACAAAGTTTTCCAATTGTGAATTGTTTTTTCTTTCTGTTTTTCAGATAAATCTTTGCTACTTTATATAAAAAGTCGAAAAAAAGAAGACCAGACACCCTAACACTCCAACAAGCAGGCAAAAACCATACCAGAAGCAAAACCAAGAAAAAAACTCAAAAAGCAAAAGGTATTTTAAAAAAACACTCTTATAAATCCAACAATCTTATGGACTAACCTTTTTTTAATAATTAAAATAAGCTGCCACAATACATAAACTATGTGTTGTAGTAGGAATATCAATTACTATTCTATCTCCAAGTAGGTACAGCAGTAGGGAAACTGTGGGATGGTGTAGGGGTAAAAATTACTATTCTTACTCCAGGAAGGTGCAACAGTAGGGAAAGTGTGGGATGGTGTAGGGGTAACAATTACTATTCTAACTCCAGGAACGTGCAGCAGTAGGGAAAGTGTGGGATAGTGTTGGGGTAATAATTACTATTCTAACTCCAGGAAGGTGCAACAGTAGGGAAAGTGAAAGATTCTGTAGGGGTAAAAATTACTATTCTAACTCCAGGAAGTTGCAGAAATAGGGAAAGTGTGGGTTGTAGTAGGAATAACAATTACTATTCTAACTCCAGGAAGGTGCAGCAGTAGGGAAAGTGAGGGATGGTGTAGGGGTAAAAATTACTATTCTAACTCCAGGAAGGTGCAGCAGTAGGGAAAGTGTGGGATAGTGTAGGGGTAACAATTACTATTCTAACTCCAGGAAGGTGTAGCAGTAGGAAAAGTGTGGGATGGTGTAGGGGTAACAATTAATATTCTAACTCCAGTTTGGTGCAGCAGTAGAGAAAGTGTGGGATGGTGTAGGGGTAACAATTACTATTCTAACTCCAGAAAGGTGCAGCAGTAGGGAAAGTGAGGGATGGTGTAGGGGTAAAAATTACTATTCTAACTCCAGGAAGGTGCAGCAGTAGGGAAAGTGTGGGATAGTATAGGGGTAACAATTACTATTCTAACTCCAGGAAGGTGTAGCAGAAGGAAAAGTGTGGGATGGTATAGGGGTAACAATTAATATTCTAACTCCAGTTTGGTGCAGCAGTAGAGAAAGTGTGGGATGGTGTAGGGGTAACAATTGCTATTCTAACTCCAGAAAGGTGCAGCAGTAGGGAAAGTGAGGGATGGTGTAGGGGTAAAAATTACTATTCTAACTCCAGGTTGGTGCTGTAGTAGGGAAAGTGTTGGATAGTGTAGGGGGTAACAATTACTATTCTAACTCCTGAAAGGTGCAGCAGTAGGGAAAGTGTGGGATGGTGTAGGGGTAACAATTACTATTCAAACTTCAGATTGGTGCAGCAGTAGGGAAACTGTTGGATTGTGTAGGGATAACAATTACTATTCTAACTCCAGGTTGGTGCAGCAGTAGGGAAAGTGTTGGATAGTGTAGGGGTAACAATTACTATTCTAACTCCAGGTAGGCGCAGCATTAGGGAAAGTGAAAGATTGTGTAGGGGTAAAAATTACTATTCTAACTCCAGGAAGTTGCAGAAATAGGGAAAGTGTGGGTTGTAGTAGGAATAACAATTACTATTCTAACTCCAGGAAGGTGCAGCAGTAGGGAAAGTGAGGGATGGTGTAGGGGTAAAAATTACTATTCTAACTCCAGGAAGGTGCAGCAGTAGGGAAAGTGTGGGATAGTGTAGGGGTAACAATTACTATTCTAACTCCAGGAAGGTGTAGCAGTTGGAAAAGTGTGGGATGGTGTAGGGGTAACAATTAATATTCTAACTCCAGTTTGGTGCAGCAGTAGAGAAAGTGTGGGATGGTGTAGGGGTAACAATTACTATTCTAACTCCAGAAAGGGGCAGCAGTAGGGAAAGTGAGGGATGGTGTAGGGGTAAAAATTACTATTCTAACTCCAGGAAGGTGCAGCAGTAGGGAAAGTGTGGGATAGTGTAGGGGTAACAATTACTATTCTAACTCCAGGAAGGTGTAGCAGAAGGAAAAGTGTGGGATGGTGTAGGGGTAACAATTAATATTCTAACTCCAGTTTGGTGCAGCAGTAGAGAAAGTGTGGGATGGTGTAGGGGTAACAATTACTATTCTAACTCCAGAAAGGTGCAGCAGTAGGGAAAGTGAGGGATGGTGTAGGGGTAACAATTACTATTCAAACTTCAGGTTGGTGCAGCAGTAGGGAAACTGTTGGATTGTGTAGGGATAACAATTACTATTCTAACTCCAGGTTGGTGCAGCAGTAGGGAAAGTGTTGGATAGTGTAGGGGTAACAATTACTATTCTAACTCCAGGAAGGTGCAGCATTAGAGATAGTGTATTTAATTTTTTAGACTAATTTATTTTTCTTCTCTTCTCTTCACAGAAAATGTCTACTCTTGAAGCTGCAAAATATATTAAGGTGCCGATCACGATCCGGTAAAAAATTCCCCCGTGCGACTCGTATCGGGTCTTTTTACCGTACGAATCGTACAAGTGCCGTACGATCTGGCAATCACGATTCGCATGGTAAAAAGTCCATACGAACCGCACTGGGAATCATTCCCCACACGTCCTCGGGTCGGAAAATGTGTCCGACACGTCCCCGGACGATTTACCTTACAAACGTGAAAAGCCAAGTCCGACCGAGGAATCACGATCCATCCCGTGCGTCCGTGGTTACAACCGTATGGAAAAAACACCGTCCGCACCGAACTCCTACAGCAACCATGGAGACATGTGCCCGCATACGCGCCCAACACTCCCCCCAGCCCCCGTACGTCCGACACGTACCCACCGTATATGTATACCCCCACCCGTCTAGGTACACCCCAGTACGTTCCAGTCGAACCCCCACCCCAGTACGTGTCATAGCCCCGTCTACCTACACCCCAGTACGTTCCAGTTCTACCCCCACCCCAGTACGTGTCGTACCCCCCGTGTACCTACACCCCAGTACGTTCGAGCCACACCCCCACCCCAGTACGTGTCATAGCCCCGTCTACCCACACCCCAGTACGTTCCAGTCGTACCCCCACCCCAGTACGTGTCGTACCCCCCGTGTACCTACACCCCAGTACGTTCGAGCCACACCCCCACCCCAGTACGTGTCATAGCCCCGTCTACCCACACCCCAGTACGTTCCAGTCGTACCCCCACCCCAGTACGTGTCGTACCCCCCGTGTACCTACACCCCAGTACGTTCGAGCCACACCCCCACCCCAGTACGTGTCATAGCCCCGTCTACCCACACCCCAGTACGTTCCAGTCGTACCCCCACCCCAGTACGTGTCGTACCACCGTCAATGTACACCCCCCCACCCCAGTACGTGTCGTACCACCGTCAATGTACACCCCCCCACCCCTGTACGTGTCGTACCACCGTCCATGTACACCCCAGTACGTTCCAGTCGTACCCCCACCCCAGTACGTGTCGTACCACCGTCAATGTACACCCCCCCACCCCTGTACATGTCGTACCACCGTCCATGTACACCCCAGTACGTTCCAGTCGTACCCCCACCCCAGTACGTGTCGTACCACCGTCAATGTACACCCCCCCACCCCAGTACGTGTCGTACCACCGTCCATGTACACCCCAGTACGTTCCAGTCGTACCCCCACCCCAGTACGTGTCGTACCACCGTGAACCTACACCCCAGTACGTTCGAGCCCCACCCCCACCCCAGTACGTGTCGTACCACCGTCAATGTACACCCCCCACCCCTGTACGTGTCGTACCAACGTCAATGTACACCCCCCCACCCCTGTACGTGTCGTACCACCGTCCATGTACACCCCAGTACGTTCCAGTCGTACCCCCACCCCAGTACGTGTTGTACCACCGTCAATGTACAACCCCCCACCCCAGTACGTGTCGTACCACCGTCCATGTACACCCCAGTACGGTCCAGTCGTACCCCCACCCCAGTACGTGTCGTACCACCGTGAACCTACACCCCAGTACGTTCGAGCCCCACCCCCACCCCAGTACGTGTCGTACCACCTTCAATGTACACCCCCCCACCCCTGTACGTGTGGTACCAACGTCAATGTACACCCCCCCACCCCTGTACGTGTCGTACCACCGTCCATGTACACCCCAGTACGTTCCTGGCACACCCCCAACACAACCTCCTAAGTACGGAGCGCACCCCATGCCCCAACATCACAACCGCATGTACGAGTCGTACAAAGCCACACACAAGGACATAATCGTACAACCAAATGGCCCATGTACACACCGTACACACGCTCAAAACGCACGTACACAACAAGGACAAAACAAAACAACACAAGAATACACCATTCGAAAGGCACACAGCCACTAAACATGGCCAAGAACCACTAAAATAACACAATCACTGACCTGCAACTGTCAAAAACAAACAGAGGCCCAATACACCACCACTCCTTATAACACACCCACCCAAAATTCAAACACTGCCACACCCACCCATGGACCAATGAAAAGGGCCCACACACACAAACCATGAGCCTTTGCAACAGACTCACTGCTGCCAGACACCACAGAACCAGACTACAAGCTACACCACATCTTACACTTGCACACCTTCACACGACCACCCTCACAAACACCCTCTCATCACATTCACACACACACACAACCATCCACACCCCCCCCAACATCCACACACCCCCCACACCCACACCATCCCCACCCACACCCCTCACCATGCCCACTACCAAGAATCCAAAGTTCAGTCACCGAGAGTTGGAGGTCCTTGTTGATCAAATCCTCAGAGTCGAGCCACAGATCTTTGGAACATTGGTCAGAAGCACCAGCCAGGCAGCCAAAACAGCCATGTGGCAGACCATCGTCGATGCTGTGAATGCTGTTGCGGACACCAGGAGGACCAAGCAGGATTGCCAGAACAGGTGGTACGATCTGCGGAGGAGGGTCAGAGCCAAGAGGCAGGAGGAACACGACCAGGCCAACGCCACCGGAGGAGGGCCCTCCCGCAGAGCCGTACAGTACCATCCCTGGGAGGAGAGGGTGATGGCCATACTGCCGGTGGAGGCAGTTGAAGGAGTAGAAGGACTCCGAGACCCGGGTGAGTACACAAACAACGCACCTCACATGGGGGGAACTGCAACCACAACCAAAATTAATAACAGGCACGCAACCACCACAAGCCATCGCATGACTCAACCACACTCCATGAGCAGGCACATGCCACTGCTGCCACCATGCCCCATGCACCCAGCTGGACAATGTCAAGTCACAGGCCACAGAAGACAACAACACATGACACGGTAACCCGGATGGCGGGAGGCTGGGCACCAAAAATCACATAGTGCGACTCCAAAGCAGACAACAATGCCCTCTGCCCATATGGCCTAGGTCACAGCCAGACAAACACTGTGTCCCAACACAGGAATGACTTGCCAGCAAATGGCGGACGCCTTGCATCAACACATGGGGGTGAAGGCACTGTTTTGCACATGACAGCAGCTAATGAACAGCCAACATTGTGAAAGAGTGGCAGCACACACCACCACAGCAGCAGCGCACAGACACACAGCAGACAAAATGGGTGCCTGGAGATCAGAAACAAACTCACATCAACAGGCCAAGGGCCACTCAAAGATCTGCTAACAGTGTGTGCCCAGGAAGCTGGGCCAAGGTGACAGAGGGTGACACACGGAGGGAGGGAGAGGGGGACACAGAGGGAGGGAGACACAGGAAGATGGACAGAGGGAGGAGGCTGACACACAGAGGGAGGGAGAGGGGGACAGAGAGGGAGGGAGAGGGGGACAGAGAGGGAGGGAGACACAGGAAGATGGACAGAGGGAGGAGGCTGACACACAGAGGGAGGGAGAGGGGGACAGAGAGGGAGGGAGAGGGGGACAGAGAAGGAGGGAGACACAGGGAGAGCAAATCAGTCCTTTGGTGTGTGGGAATGTCTGCTCGTCAGCAGGTGGACTGCGTGCATGTAGACAAGGGTGGCCAGTGCCAGAACCCCCCCTCTTCATCATGGCAAAACGCAGGGCCATGTCACAACCTGTACACGAGCACAAGGACAGCCACCTGCATCATATAAGTGTGTGGATCCACTCCATGTGCACCTGTACAGTGCTACAAGGAAGGCGCAAATGCATGGCTCGCCACACCTGCACACTCCACTGCTGACTGCAGTCACACTTGACGCAGCAAGTAAGACTGTGCCACACATAGTTAAAGGGGCCAAATTGGTGCCCAAGGGACACACCCATGCACAAGTGCACTGTGAGTGGAATGCAAGACAGATCCTAATTCCAAGAGGAAATGTGCCAACTTTGAAACGGATGAAACATGGATGTTGCATGGATCAAAATTAACATTTTCTCTCTCACACACAGGTCAACGTCGTGCTGCACCCCCCAACACTGGGGGGGAACACTCACAGGACCCGGATCTGCAGGAGACCGATCCCACCGGCAGCGACCACTCTCACCACTCTGCGGACGACCCCGACCGACCTGGCCCCTCTGGTGTCCAACCACCTGCAGCACCTGCGTCAGGTACAACCGTGCCAACCACCACCCCCACTCCTGCCACATCCCAGGAGACACCCAGGATCCCTGCCCCAACACCACAATGCAGCCAGGCTCGCCAGGAGGGACACGGTGTCCCGGGCACCCAGGAGGAGGCAGGCGACAACGCCAATGCCACCCCTCAGGGGTCCCGGAGACCCGATGTTCCCACAAGTGCAGGCCAGACGCAAGTGGGCAGGGGTGGTGGGAGTGGAGGACGGCGGAGGCGCGAGCCTGACCAGTTGGCTGGGGATCCGGTATTTTCCCATGTCCATAACATCCTGGACTCATACCGGCAGGACACCACGGGCATGGCCCAGGTTGTGTCCGTCCTCGAGGGGATCAAGGTCCAGCAGGCCCAGCAACATGCGAAGCTAATAGCCTGTCTACAGGTACACCAACGGAGGATGGAGGACAGACAGGCTAAGCAAGTGACGGCGTCCCAGGGGATTCACGCTGCACTCCGTCGGATGGCCGACACCATGGCCGACCCTCCCTGTGCCAGAAGGCGGAGAACATCACCACCCACAGGGAGGGATCATGAGGAGGAGGAGGAAACATCCGACGGAGCATCCCAGACGTCGTCACGGCCTGCTGCTGAGGTTCCCCGCAGGAAGCCGGGTCGTCCACGGAAAGGACCGTGAGGGTGGCTGCTACATCACCATCTCCCAGGACACCTGGCCTGGCACCTGGCCCACTGGAGCAACAGCATCACAGCATCAAGAGACATTCTCTGCCACATGGCCCTGCTGGTCACTGGCTGACCAATGTTGACAAAGACTGTGGCATGGACTCTGAGGATTTCCAATGGCAAGGACACCAACTCCCCTACTGAACTTTGGATTCCCTAATCCCGGAAAGCCCCTCACTTTGTCCCCCCCCCCCCAATAATAAATCACACTATTAAGAGTAGATGCCTGCTGGTAGCATTATTACCTAACATGTGTCTTGTACAGTCTAAACATGCCTGAGTCATCTGTGCACTTCAACCATCCACACCCTCGGGCCTGAGTCTGGCACAGGACACATGGGTCACAGTTTATTAGGCAAGACAGACATGGAGCACCATACACACCCGTGATGGTCAGAACCAGCTGAGGGGGTGGCCGAACAACCGTGCTGACAGACACATTGAGTACAGCAACAGTCATGCGCAGAGGTCAGGGATCCTGGCCCGTGTCCTGGGGGGCACCCAGGTATGTGTAGACAGGTGGCAGAACCATGTCCTGCAAGCTTGAGTCCGGTGGATGCAGAGAATGGGGTCATGGACAACGTTGGATGCATGGGGATGGCACATGTCACAATACCCACACAGTCATGGACATCATGCCCAATACACAGTCTCAGCACACACACACAGCTTGCATCTTGCCACTCGACACATTGACACATAGCCACAATCAGGGAATACCATGCCAGACATGCAGGATGCACCGTGCCAACACACCAGCATTGACTGAGAAGAGGCACCTTGGAGGCATAGGGACACCTTTATTAGTCATGTTTATGGGATTGCAGAGGCAACTTGAAGTACACATGAACACATCATGTGGAGTAACATGTGGCTCCAACACTGGCACCCCCCTTCTGCAGCACACATGCGTGATAGCCATGGAACTGGCACACAAGCGTCGGCTAACAGCTAAACACCCACAGCTGCTCACGGAGAGCCTGCCATACACCATACATCCGCTGATGTGGAAGTCCCACGCCATGTCAAGACAATGTTAACCGTATGTGTCCGAGGGCAGTGTCACACACATTGATGCCATCATCACAATCCACTATCCCATCACTGATGACTGACAACCAGGCAGCCCATCTATTCAGGTGTACCCAGCTGCATGTCGTGTCCCATGGGGATGCCACATGTCTGCAGAGGAACCAAACCCCGACCGGGGCAGTGTGCACACATCGTGAACAACTGCCACACCCAATACACCCCAGATGCATCCCTTACCCCATGGAGACTTCCAAACGTGTCCGTGCCTGTAACGCTGAGTCAGCCCACGATGTCATGTCCATGAGGAATAGCAGTGCCACAACAATGCAACCAGCAAACGGCATGCGCAGGTACCTGGGGAAGAGAGACACACAAGAAGTCAGCCACAAAAAGCACAGCCACTTGCATGTGCAGTTACTCGACACATGTATGGATGACAACATGCTAGGTCACAATTATGACTGGGGAAATACTACCATCACTGCCACCATCACTCCAGTGACACACCCACACACACCTCTGACCCACGTGCCATACATGCAGGTGGAGACACACATCACAACGCATGCCACACGGGGACCAATGCGTGCACACTCAGACCCTGGTACTCACCACTAAGCAAAGAAGTCGCGTATGAGCCGAGTCCGGATGTCCTCTTGCGGCTCCACATCCTCCACATCACTAGCCCCATTGCCAAGCCCTTCGTCCTCCACGGGTGGATGGTCCTCGTCATGTTGATTCAGGATGAGTGGCACAGCTCTTTCAACTGCCATGTTGTGCAGCATGCAGCAGACCATGAAGATCTTGCAGGCCTTCGCCGGGGCATAAGGGAGTGCACCGCCGGTCTTGTGGAGGCACCGGAATCGGCTCTTCAGCATGCCAAACGTCCTCTCTATCACTCGCCTTGTCCGGCCATGGGCGGTGTTATAGCGGAGCTGGGCCGGCGTGATGGGGTTGCGGAGAGGTGTCAGCAGCCAAGGCATGTTGGGATGGCCAGCGTCCCCTACATGGGAAGCACATGGACATCGTTAGAACTGGTGTAGCGGTCGTGCTGGTCGGCTATGCAGAATACAGGACAGACAGACTGTACCCACCAACAACACATGCCCGTTCGTTGCGCAGCTGCATCATCATATCAGGCATCCCGCTACGCCTCATGATGTAGGCATCGTGTGCTGATCCTGGGAAACGAGCACAGACATGTGAAATCACCATATTGGACAGACACACCACAAGGGCATTGATGGAGTGGTAGTGCTTCCGATTGCGGTACGCCACCTCCCGTGCGTGTGGTGGTACCAAACCTACATGTGTCCCATCTATGGACCCAATGACATGGGGCATCCCTCCCAGGGCATAGAATCCACGCTTGACCTCAGTCGTCTGTTCAGGGGTTGGGAACTTGATGAAGTCATCCAGGTGAATCAACATGGCCTCCAAGAAATCATGCAGCACACCGCTGAACATGCTCTGGGACATGCCACCAACATGAGCTATGGTATTTTGGAAGGTAGAAAATGTAGGGCAGCCATTACCTTCAGCTGGGGTGTCAGTGCCGTAGGATACCTGTGCTGCGGTTGCAGGTGTGGTGCCAGTCTCGCCGTCAGCTCCAGAATCAACGGTTGGGTGAAGCGGTAGAGCCGGATCCTGTCATTCTCCTGCATGGTAGCCAAGTCTGGAATTCTTCGGGCAACAGGAGGCGCTCTGCAGTAATTTGGAAGTGACAAGGAAGAGTGAGTGCACTACGAGAACAACTCATGTCTACTGAGCACATGTAAATCTGGCAATACACACATGCCACATAGGGAGTCAGGCATGTGCTACATGCCCAGGACACGTATGGATGCAAGGTAAAACTCCTTCCAAGACCCAGCTACACACGGTGATTGAGAACCTCCCCATGCCACGCCATGGAAATAGCTGTGTCCCAGTGCAAGTGCACTGCCCGACGCAAGACAGGAGTGACATACACCCACACATCAGCAGAAGTGTGATGCCGATTGCAGAGACTGGTAGCGGAACACTGGAGCCACAGGTCACATGACATTACACTAGTCCAGCCCACACACCTTGCCATGAAGGTGCACATGTCATGACTCACCACACATTCCTTGTGAGTTTGCTGACATGGCCTTGTCACGCTACTCCGTGTCCCATGCATACATGTGCACCTCACATCCGATAACACATGTGGCATGGTGTTGGGAACAGTGTGCAATGACAATCTACACACAGCCACATGTTGGTTGCTGCAACGGCTGCAGCTTTTGAGGGTGCTACAACATCAACCTGATGTAAATCCCGGACACATATATGACATAGTCACATTGTGCACTGTGGGTAGTGACAAGTCATGTGTCATGACCCCTGTACCGGGCATCATGGGACACTTCCGTGTGTTGGTGTCCGTGCCATGCCAGTGACGCTCACCCCAAGTGCGCAGTCCCACATGCACACATGTCAAAGGAGTCAAGGGCATGCCTGGCACACATTGCACCCTCACACAGTACACATGTACACATCTCATCATACATCTGGTGCCTTCTCCACTCAGGAGGCATGTTCCACATCACAGCCTGTGACACCTGTGCCCCACACATGTAGTAATGCACAGACGATGCCTTGATGTCCATTCCTGGACAAGTATGTCCATCCATGGACAAGTATGTCCGCCCTATTCCTACATGTGTGTCGCCTATCACCACAGTGATGTGTAAAATCCGCCGTACTGCTGCTGAGAGGGCCTGTGCATGTTCCCAAATCACTGTGGGAGTGCTGCCGTATGTGTACCCATCGTGATGGCGAGCGTACAGGCATTCGTACGGTCCGTAGCACTACGGGTACGCATACGCGTGCAGACCCATAGTGATAGTGAGCGTAGATGCGTGTGTACGTTCCGTACCACTACGGGTACGCATACGCATGCAGACCCATAGTGATAGTGAGCGTAGATGCGTGTGTACGGTCCATAGCACTACGGGTACGCATATGCGTGCAGACCCATAGTGATAGTGAGCGTAGATGCATGTGTACGTTCCGTACCACTACGGGTACGCATACGCGTGCAGACCCATAGTGATAGTGAGCGTAGATGCGTGTGTACGGCCCTATCACTATGGGTCTGCACGCGTATGCGTACCCGTAGTGCTACGGACCGTACACTCGCATCTACGCACACTATCACTATGGGTCTGCACGCGTATGCGTACCCGTAGTGTTACGGACCGTACACACGCATCTACGCTCACTATCACTATGGGTCTGCACGCGTATGCGTACCCGTAGTGGTACGGACCGTACACTCGCATGTACGCTCACGATCACTATGGGTCTGCACGCGTATGCGTACCCGTAGTGGTACGGACCGTACACTCGCATGTACGCTCACTATCACTACGAGTACGCATACGCGTGCAGACCCATAGTGATATAGAGCGTACA
The DNA here is from genome assembly GCF_964204655.1 of Triturus cristatus. Taxonomy (NCBI): domain Eukaryota; kingdom Metazoa; phylum Chordata; class Amphibia; order Caudata; family Salamandridae; genus Triturus; species Triturus cristatus. The sequence continues at coordinate 1,365,630,903 of NC_140590.1, forward strand.
TGCGTGTGTACGGTCCGTAACACTACGGGTACGCATACGCGTGCAGACCCATAGTGATAGAGAGCGTACATGCGTGTGTACGGTCCGTAACACTACGGGTACGCATACGCGTGCAGACCCATAGTGATAGAGAGCGTACATGCGTGTGTACGGTCCGTAACACTACGGGTACGCATACGCGTGCAGACCCATAGTGATGGAGAGCGTAGGCATGCATGTACGGGCCGTTGCCATGCATTTGGGGTGCCCTAGGGCCCCGAAACGCACCGTACCTGTGTGTGATACTCCAAATTACATAGGGGACAAGTATTAAGGCCTACATGCATGCTGGTTGTCATGGAGACCAAGTTCAAAATTCGAAATTGTTCTGGAAGGTGCACAGCAGAAGTCAGTTGGAATTCTTCTACTTTGTTGCAATGTGTTTGTGGGGCTGACATCATGCAGGAGAATGAAACCGATAGAGAACCCACAGACTGCTAGGTTTGAAGGGATTGGTGGAAACATAGGATGCAAATGTGAGTGACCAATCACTCTGTACTCCTGTGCATGAGACTGGGCAGAAGGGCACATATAAGGCAGCCAGGTCCCATGAGGGAGCACTTGCCTGCACATCTTTGCATTCGTCGACCCAGCTGCTGCTACTGATTCCCTGGAACCATGTCAAGGGCTGTGGAGAGGACACAGCCATTCACCCTGGAGGAGAACATGGCTCTGCTGGATGTGATCCTCCCACAGTACTCCATGCTGTATGGGCGACCAGGGTATCAGGTGAGTGCATAGGCCACTGCCACAGACTGTCCCTATGTTGTGACTGTGACTTCTGCCATTGCGTCCAGGTGTAACACACATGCCATGTACTGTCGGGGGGGTCCCAGGGGGGGGGTGCCTGATGTCTCCCAGCAGTGCCCTGAGACAGGAGGGGTGGGGGCCTATCACTCACAGCAGTGCCCTGAGACAGGAGGGGTGGGGGCCTATCACTCACAGCAGTGCCCTGAGACAGGAGGGGTGGGTGTGATGCACAGTGTGAGCCTTGATCATTGATTGTGACATTGCCATCATTCCACCTGTGTACCCACTGTGGCACGTACAGCTTTTTCCCTCACCAGGGGATGATGTCCCTATGACAAAGGTGCAATGCGTTGGCTGCATGACAAGCCTTGTTGTAACCAGCTAATTTGTACCCATATGTCTCTCTGTGACATGTGGCTGGTGTATTGATGTGGTGTCACTTGTTCCTCCTCACAGGTAGGCGCCACTGCCAAGGAGCAGATCTGGCTGACCGCCGTCAGTGCCGTGAGGGGTGTGGATGGTCGGAGGCGGAGCCTGCCCCAGGTGAGAAAACGCTGGCAGGATATCCGGTGCTGGACGCGGAGGATTGCACGGCTCCTGCTGGGGGACTAACCTGAGAGCCACAAGAACCGCGGCCGCCGCCGTCTGAGCCACCTCCACAGGCGTGTGCTGCCGGTGGTCTTTCCAGACCTGGAGAGGCGCTTACAGGCGATGCAGCAGCCGGAAGGGGGTAGGTACATGTGTGTTTGTTGTGTGTCACCGGCATTTGTAAGGGCACAGTAGCATGAATTCACTGGCAGGGTTTAAAGGTGCTGTGCAGATCCTGTTTGCCCCAGTATAGCGCTGCGCCCCTGCCACCCTTCCCCTCCTTGCAATGTGTTCCCTGGTCTGTGTGTAGTCACTCCTTCACAAGGTAATGTAGGCTGGCGCTTTGTCCACGAGAACAATGACTGTAGCATCATGTGTGGGGGTGGTGTGTAACAGGTTGTGGGACCTTGCCTGTGCACTGTCAAGTTCACTGCATGTGGGTTCCATGTCAGTTGGCACTGATGCTGACTCCAGACATGGGAGTTGGTCTCTCATGTGTCATGCCTTACAGCGCGCATGTCCTATGTAGTGGCCTGTGACATGATGTGCATGAGTGTGCGATACACATAGTGCAGGGATGGTGACGTGTGTTGCAGTCATTACCATTCAGTAGCATGTAGTTGCGTGCCCACTACTGTCCCCTGGGGCACCTTTTCCTCAGTGGTGTATGTGTCATCATAAACGTGGCCAATCTCAGTGTCTACAGCGTAGGTTGTGCTCTGTGCCATTGTCCCCTGTCACCATGTATATAGACGTGCTATTTTGTACAGGTGTCCACTGTGCAGCCTGACCTGATTGTCCTTCTTCATACTCACAGTTGCCAGTGCCTGTGTGTCTTGTTATACTCATCTGAGGATGGGCACTGGTACCTCATTATTTGTACAGGCGCACCTTGGCTGTTTGGCGTCCAATCTTGCTTTTTGCCTGCCCCTGTGTGTATCACCCAGACTATGAGATGTTGGTGCCACCTGTGTCTCAACAATTTGCCTCGTGTAGGGTCTTGTTGGGGCGGGCAATGCCTATGTGTCAAATCCTGATTTCTACTTGCTGGGTCTGGGCAGTGTGTGATGTGTCTGGACACACACGCAATGTGCAGTGACCGAGTCATGTTGGGTATGTTTTCAGCATTACCTATGCAGCATGTGTCTCAAGTTCATGGATATGGTCCCTGGTCATCGGTATTTTCGCCAACGCTGTGTGTTGCAGATGCAGTGCTGGATTGTCCCCAGGGCCTGGGTGCTATGTCAGACTCCGTTTCCTGTGTTTAGCTATTGTCTCATGCTCTCCATGGTATTTCAGTGGCATGGTGGCTCAACCAACTGTGTGTTTCATGCCCTACATCGGTACCTTGTTTAGTAGATGTTAGGGATCTTCCTTTTCAGGCTATGCAATGTTACCTATGTAGATTGGACTCATGTGACAGATGTGTACAGGTGTCTGATTAATTTCTGTCTCTCCACCCTGCCCACAGCATCGTCGGGGGACACAGAGGGAGACATGGACACAGACCAGGCGGAGGGACCGAGCACCAGTGCCAGCCGTGACATCGGGGCTGGCACATTGAGTGGGACAGAGGCGGAGGAGAGTGTGGCCGAGGACCTGTCGAGTGGGCGGAGGCTGCACCAGCAGCTGACAGCGGAACAACACCTCGCACCGCCCCCTCAGTTCCCATCAGCCGCCTCCCACTTGCTCGTGTCCCTTCCCAGCGTGCCCGGTCACAGCATGTCTCCTTCCTGCCAGGCACCGCACCCCCTGTCCCTGTCTCCACTGCTGCCGCCAATGCAGAGTCTGTGGACATCCAGCGGCAACTGCAGGTTGGTCAGGCTGCGATCCTTAATGTCCTCCATGCCCACGGCAAAACCCTCACCAACATCGAGGCTTTCTTGGAGGGCATTCATTCATCGCAGGCTGACCAACGCAACTTGCTGAGGTCCATAGACTCCACACTGACTGCAGCAGTGGGTCTCCTGCAGCGCGACCTCCCCCCACCTACCCCTGCCCCATCCACACTTCCCACTCCCATGCCTGTCCCACGTACACCCAGACGTCGGCATGCACCCACATCAACGGACACGGGCACCACACCAGCAGGGAAGGTCCACCGCACTCCTCCTGACACGCACACACAGGGTGAGGTAGGCACACCCACTGGGTCGGGGGGCAAACGTGTGACACGCAGCCATAGTGGGAGTCCGCATTCCACCCAGTCCACTCCCTCCAAATCCCCTCCCCTCAGCTCTCCTGGCCACATCTCCCCCAAGGACTCCTTCATGGCCGCTCTGTCCCTGAGCCCCACAGTTACACCACCACGCAAGCGGTCAAGGAGGTCCCCGATCAGGGTGGTTGAGTCTCCCCCCCTGTCTCCACCCTCCCCCGGTGGCGCTGCGACCCATCCCTCTGACCCCCCCCCCTCCTTGGGGCCTGAGGTCCCTTCGGGTGCAGGGGACTCCCTGGAGGACCTTGCAAAGGTGTGTAGTGCCATCCTGGCCTCCGCCTTTGGCACTGACCCACCCCCTGTGGTGGAGTCCTCCATCCCTGCACCCACAACGCCGCCCCCCCCCCTGATGCCCTCACCAGTGTGGAAGACGATGCCATTTGACTGTGCAGGCAAGGTAGGGGACACGCATCCCACTGTGTCCCCCATCCAGCTGAGAATCATTGACTGCCCTATGGGCTTTGTGAAGATTGAACTGCCTGCGATCCACGGACATTGTGCTCATGCTGAATAAAGCTTAATTTTGTTTTCATTATCACACTACTGCTATGCTGGTATTGGTGTTGGTGGGGCTGCTACATGGTTTTGGGTGGTGTGTAAGGGTTTGGGTGTGTGGGATATGTAGTAGTGTACTGCTCATTGGTGGGACCCTGGGATCTGTGTGCCATCACAAGGTGTTGGCTAACTTTCTTTGTTCATGTAAGCAGTTACTGCATGGTGCACTTGTCCCAGGGTGTATTCCTTCCTCTGTGTACCCAGCTTTCTTCCCTGCAGGGTGTTCCCAATGTTTAGCGCAGAGCTGTGTCTACATGAGCTGTGTGTGACGGAGCCCTTCTACTTTGGCCATGCATGCAGGGCCATGTCTCCACCTGCAACAATCGTGGAATCCTTGATGATCACTGTACTTGTGTGTGGAGTCTGTTGACATGAGTTCATGGGGACATGTTCCCTTGTAGCCAGTATGCATGTGGATAATTCTGGCCTCACACACATGTGTTACACCCCTCCTGTCTCAGGGCACTGGTGGGAGGACTCCACACCCACCCCTCCTGTCTCAGGGCACTGCTGGGAGTGATAGGCACCCGCCCCTCCTGTCTCAGGGCACTGCTGGGAGGACTCTGCACACACCCCTCCTGTCTCAGGGCACTGCTGGGAGTGATAGGCACCCACCCCTCCTGTCTCAGGGCACTGCTGGGAGGACTCTGCACCCACCCCTCCTGTCTCTGGGCACAGCTGGGAGGACTCCACACCCACCCCTCCTGTCTCAGGGCACTGCTGGGAGTGATAGGCCCCCACCCCTCCTGTCTCAGGGCACTGCTGGGAGGACTCTGCACACACCCCTCCTGTCTCAGGGCACTGCTGGGAGTGATAGGCACCCACCCCTCCTGTCTCAGGGCACTGCTGGGAGGACTCTGCACACACCCCTCCTGTCGCAGGGCACTGCTGGGAGGACTCCACACCCACCCCTCCTGTCTCTGGGCACAGCTGGGAGGACTCCACACCCACCCCTCCTGTCTCAGGGCACTGCTGGGAGTGATAGGCACCCACCCCTCCTGTCTCAGGGCACTGCTGGGAGTGATAGGCACCCACCCCTCCTGTCTCAGGGCACTGCTGGGAGGACTCTGCACACACCCCTCCTGTCGCAGGGCACTGCTGGGAGGACTCCACACCCACCCCTCCTGTCTCTGGGCACAGCTGGGAGGACTCCACACCCACCCCTCCTGTCTCAGGGCACTGCTGGGAGTGATAGGCACCCACCCCTCCTGTCTCAGGGCACTGCTGGGAGTGATAGGCAACCACCCCTCCTGTCTCAGGGCACTGCTGGGTGGACTCTGCACACACACCTCCGATTTCAGGATATGTACGCTTGGCACATACACGGTGGGGGTACGCTCAATGCATTCGAGGTGAGGGTACGAGTCTACTTACACTGGTGTGGTGGGGGTACGCTCCATGCATACGCGGGTGAGGGTACGGGTCGAACTTACACTGTTGGGGTGGGGGTACGCTCCGTACGTCCGCGGGTGGGGGTACGGGTCGTACTTACACTGTTGGCATGGGGGGTACGCTCCTTGCATACGCGGGTGGGGGTACGGGTCGTACTTACACTGTTGGGCTGGGGGGTACGCTCCTTGCATTCGTGGGTGGGGGTACGGGTCGTACTTACGCTGTTGGGCTGGGGGGTACGCTCCTTGCATTCGCGGGTGGTGGTACGGGTCGTACTTACACTGTTGGGCTGGGGGGTACGCTCCTTGCATTCGCGGGTGGGGGTACGGGTCGTACTTACACTGTTGGGGTGGGGGTACGGTCCGTGAGTCCGCGGGTGGGGGTTCGAGTCGTACTTACACTGTTGGCATGGGGGGTACGCTCCATGCATATGCGGGTGAGGGTACGTGTCGAACTTACACTGTTGGGGTGGGGGTACGGTCCGTGAGTCCGCGGGTGGGGGTTCGAGTCGTACTTACACTGTTGGCATGGGGGGTACGCTCCATGCATACGCGGGTGAGGGTACGGGTCGAACTTACACTGTTGGGGTGGGGGTATGCTCCGTACGTCCGCGGGTGGGTGTACGTGTCGTACTAACACTGTTGGCATGGGGGGTACGCTCCTTGCATACGCGGGTGGGGGTACGGGTCGTACTTACACTGTTGGGCTGGGGGGTACGCTCCTTGCATACGCGGGTGAGGGTTCGCATCGTACTTGCACTGTTGGCATGGGGGTACGCTCCATGCATACGCGGGTGGGGGTACGGGTCGTACTTGCACTGTTGGGCTGGGGGGTACGCTCCTTGCATACGGGGTGGGGGTAGGGTCCGTACATATCCGTCCCCACGTTATGTGATGTTTGTGCGGCCCGTACCCAGGCCTTTGCCACGTGGGTGCGATCCGTCCCGCCATTGTTGGGGTGACGTGTGTGGGCGTGGTCCGACTCGTACCCACGCTCTTCAGGCGTGGGTACGGGACGTACCTGTCTGGTTGTGTTGCCGGTTCGCGTGGTGACGGACTTCCGTTGTGGCGGTCGCTGGCTTATCAGGACACGCCCCCACCCCCTCGTGGTGACCAGGGCATGGGAGTCAGGTATGTCCAGGCCATGTGTGGTGTGTGACTTATGTGGTTGTTTTGTGGCCTGCCCTGGTCGTGCCACCCCCACCCCACCCCACTTTCCCCCCTCCCTTAGTTATTCTGACCTTCTGCGGCGTCTGCGTCGTAACCTGTAGAGGAGGTGTACTGCTATGAGGGCAGGGATGACTCGTAGGTTCGGGTCCATGTCTGTCCGTCGCGTACTGGTACTCCTTGCTCGCGTCGTCCTGTCGCGTACGGGTCCTCCTTGATCGCGTCGTCCTGTCGCGTACGGGTCCTCCTTGGTGGCGTCGTCCTGTGTGTCCGTCACGTACTGGTCCTCCTTGTTCGCGTCGTCGTCTGTCCGTCGCGTACTGGTGGTCCTTGTTCGCGTCGTCCTGATTTCCCGGCAGTTTTTGGCTGCCGCAAAATATTCACTGTGCGGGGTGACGTCGGTGCGAATCGTGATTCCTGGGTCGTGAATGGCTGGCTGCGAGCGTCCCGACGTCAGGTCGGCGCTTTTCCGGATCGCATTGGTAGGTGTTTTTTTGTTCGGTCGGGCTTTTTTACGATTCGTACGGTAATGGTGTACCCGTGCGAATCGTAATTCCTTGTTTGTGAAAATTGACGACCGGGTACGCGTCGGGCGGAGATTGTGCTCCGTCCGACGGTTCGTACCCGGTTTTTGCAGGATCGTGATCGGCACCTAAATCTAGAAAAGGGAAAAATTTACTGAACCATGCAGGATACATATATAGTAAAGAAAGAATAAGTTTTCCTAGAAATCATTGGAGGTGTGTGCAATACTACTCTTCCCATTGCAGTGGCAGAGCAGTTACACTTGATAATTTAGTTGTAAAAACAACAGAACATAACCACTCTGCCTCTGCAATGGAGGTAGAAATAAGAGAAACATTAAATGAAATGAAAGCCATTGCAAGCACCTCCAATGATTCTACAGGATCCATTTTAAGAGAGGTTGCACAGCATGTCCCCAGTCATGTTGCTAGTAATATGCCTATAATTCCTAATCTGAGACTAATTATTCAAAGACAAAAGCAGGCAAGTAACATTCAATTATCTACACCACATACATTTTCTGATATTAGAATTCCACATGATCTTTCTATTTCTTTTGCTGATGAACCTTTCCTTCTGCATGACAACGAAAACCCTCAAAAACGAATTCTTATTTTTAGTACCCCACGTAACCTTGCTAAGTTAGAAAATGGTGAAATTTGGATGATGGATGGGACGTTTAAAAGTACACCCCATCCTTTCACTCAAATTTACACTATACATGCAAAAATTAACACTAATGTAATACCCTTAGTATATAGTTTGCTACCTGATAAGACTTCTGCAACGTACTCTGAATTTTTATCAGTTATTAAAAATAAAACTTCAAAAAGTCCTAGGAAAATAATAGTAGATTTTGAGTTGAGCATGATCAATGTGATCACTAAAACGTACATGGATACCCAAATTCAGGGATGTTTTTTCCATTTTTCCCAGGCATTCTGGCGTAAGTTACAAAAAACATCCCTAGTTGCAGAATACTGTCGAGATAGCAAACTACAGTTTGAATTAAAAAAATTAGCAGCACTTTGTTTTGTTCCTCCCGATAGTGTGGACGAGTACTACACTGCTATTACAGAATCTGAATATTTCACAAGTAATGAAGAAAAATGGGCACCCATTTTAAATTATTTCGAAGACACATGGATTGGGCACCTAAGCAGATCGGGTCGCAGGAGGAAGCCACGATTCCATGTGGAGTGGTGGAACTGTTACACGAGCTGTTTAGAGGGAGAAGCGAAAACAAATAATGCCATTGAGGGATGGCATAACTCCTTCAACCATACAATTGGCAAACCTCATCCTAATTTCTACTCTTTCTTGGAAACTTTGAAGAAGGAGCAAAGTTTTCAAGAAATGAGACTTTCCCAAACACTTGCTGGTAGTCTAAACCCACGAGTAACTCTAAAAACAAAGGAAATGTCTGAGAGACTATTGGGTATTTTACAACAATTTACGTTGTGTGTGGCTCTAGACTACCTCAAAAATCTTGCTAACATTCTTTCTTTTTAAATATTGATATATACTTACTTTCCTGCTTTGCATTAAATTTAAATAACCATTAATTACAATTGGCATACAAATTTTACACAAACATTTTTTCAAAATTACTAGTCGGGTCTACATATTTTTCACTTTTTCTTTTTCAATCTACTTTTTTTCCAAACATCCAAAGTATCAAAAACTAATTCCCTAGAATATGTTTCCCATTTTCCAATTATCAAAATCAAGATATTAATTACTGCTAAACATCCTTAATAACTACCACCAAAAAAACCAAAATGTCTCTACCTCTTCAAATATCCCTATGTCAAACCTTATAACAAAATTTACCTTGAAGCATAATCAACAGTAAAAATACAATTTTTTTTTCACAAATGCCGAAAAAGCATTTTTTTCTAAACAAAGTTTTAAATCTTTTCAATTTCAACCGAAGTGATTTAATGAACATTTTTTTTCAATCTTTAATTAATGTCACACTAAAACAAGTTTTTTTTTGTTACAATTAACTTTCATCGACCCGACATAGGCATACACTAACGACATGAACGTGGACATGCTTTTTTACATTTAAAACATCAATTAATTATTCCGCAACCTCTCCTTATTCTTTATTTACTATATATGTATCCATTTTTAACTTTATATCTATAAATAAATGTAAAAAAGTTTCCTACCTGGACGCAGATCAGCTTCCTGCTGCTTCCTCCTCCGATGCTCTCCAAAATGGCGCCTTACGTTTACGTTCACGTCATGACGTCATCGCGTGCTACAATGTTAAAATGGGACTATTTTATTTATATTTTCATTAAATATATGTTTAAAATTATTAATAAATATTGTATTATTTATAAAAAATATGTATATTATGTTATAAAAAATAATAAAACCTTAATGTTTTTCCTATGCTTTTTTTAATAAAGAATTATTTTTTACACCTTATTTGTTTATTTTTATTTATTATTAATTTGTTATTTAAACATGTTAAATATGTATTAAAATTTCTTAATTTACTACATTTCTTCCTTACCTCGACTCTACTTTCTTTTTTCATCCAAACTTCACTTTTCGTCTTTTTTTACTCCTTCCTTTCTTGTTCCGCGGGTTGTATCTTCTAAAGCTGCCAAAATAAATGAAGGACAATTTTCCTCATAGACTTCAATACAAAAGCGTGGGAATTTTTTCAAAGTATGTTCTATTTTCCTTTTTCTTATTTTTTTTTTTTAACATTAAAATTAATCTTTTTTTTAATACTCAAATAATAATTTTAAAATTATTTCTTATTTTTATTCATTATTTTTTTTATATTATTATTTTGTTAATATTTAAATTATTATTACTTACATTTTAATTAAATACTCTATAAATACTCAAGTATTAAACATTATTTATCAAACTCTAGTATTTTACAATATCTTTAATATTTATTTTTTAATACTCAAAAATTACTCAATCATATTTTTCATTTATTATTAATATTACTTACATTTTAAATAAAAACTCTATAAATACTCAAGTATTAATCATTATATATAATTCTCATGTATTTTACATTTTCTTTATTATTTATTTTTTAATACTCAAAAATTACTCAATCATATTTTTAAATTATGAATATTTTTACTTACATTTTAATTTAATATTCAAAAAATAATAAAATATTAATCATTATTGATTTTTAAAATTCTGTAATTTTTTTTTTGTAAATTATTAAGCTTGCGTTGTAAAGGTCTATGTATTGTAAAAGTACTTACCATATAAAAGCACGCGTTGTAAATGCATGCGTTGTAAAAGCTTTTGCGTTGTAAAAAATGCGTTGTAATAGCATTGCGTTGTAAAAGTTGCGTTGTAAAGGTTGTTTACCTCTTGTAGGTCTCCCATAAAAACTTTAGTTTCAATGGAGCTAAACTCTGGAAGAGCTTTCAACCCCGCGACACTGGGAGAAATAGCATGTCTAAATTGGATGGATTTATAAAATTGGGTCTTTGGCATCTGATATTCCTGCTGAAGATCCTGGAAGGATTTCAGTATCAGGCCGCACATTACATCCCCTAAGGTAGAAATACCAATATTATCCCACCCACAAAATCCAGGTAAGGCAGCTAGTTGTGGCAGTCGCCCATTATACCACAATAGGGTCTCCCTCATCAATTTATTCCACAACCCCATCTTGCGGGGAGCCTGTTTTCACACCTGGAACACCACTCTTGTGGCCGGCGGCAAAAAATTATGCAGGTGTGGCGGATATAATATGGTGTGTAGGGTGGCGTCTCCCATGCATTGTCGCTCTACTGCATATGCGGGATATGACCTGTCTTCATACCACCATTCGTTTAGTATCAGCAGGTGCGAAGCAATATAGTATGATTAGACATCTGATGTAGCCAAGCCCCCATAATATGTCGACTGAAAGCAGGTCCGCAACGCAACTCTGGAAGCACCTCTTGCCCACAGAAATTGATCCAAAGCCGCGTTAACTTGACGAAACCACTTAGAGAGGACTGGGTATGGATAATTCTGCAATTGGTAAAGTAGACGCAGCAGCGATATCATCTTAAAAATGGCCGACCTACCATATAACTCCTCACGTACCCGCGCCTATATCGGAACAATATTTCTGTCCCAGGACACGTTTGGCAAATCTGACAGAAAGACTCCCAGATACTTCACCCCCAACGTAGTGATCTGCACTGCCGATGCCCAAGGTCCCAGTTCTGTCTTTTCCCCCAACACCCACAGAGTAGATGTATGGGGATTCATGAAGAGCCCCGACGACTCCCCAAAGATTTGCATGATGTCAAATATGACAAGAAGTGTGGGCCCATATCCAGGCGATTTAGAAGTGCAAACAGATGTACCCAACTAAGAGAGTCAAACGCCCTATCCATGTCTGCCAGCAGAAGAGCAGCTTGTTCCCACATTCCCCGGATGGTAGCTATGGCGATGTGCGCACAGCAAATATTATGGTGCATAGCTCTTTGGGGCATAAAGCCGTCCTGGTCGGGCTGTATTAGGGTGGTTATATGGGATCGGAGGCGATTGGCCAATACTTTGTCCCAAATTTTAGCCTCTACGTTCAACAATGAAATGGGACAATATGAGGCGTGTTGGTCTAGGGGTCGCCCGGTTTATGGAACACAACCACTTCCGCATGTTTCTAGTCTCGCTGGAGGCAGCTTTGCTCTCTTGCTTCATCTACAACCCTAAGGAAGTGGGGCCACAATTTCAAGAAATATTTCTTAAAAAATTCACATGGGAATCCATTGGGACCGGGTGCTTTTCCTGAGTTCAACTCTCCTAATGCCATACCCAGCTCATCCTCCGTTAGCGGGGGATCTAGCTCTGTGCATGCCATGTCGGAAAGGGCCTGGGCGGTAAAATCTCTATAAAGAATTGTATTGTACCTTCCAGAAGGAGCTCCTTAGGGGCATATAATTCCGCAAGATAATTTGCGAAGCTCTCTGCAATCAGCGAAGGGTCCCTGAGAATCCGTCCATTGGGGCCCAGTATACTAGGAAGAACCTGGGGGCGCAAGTCTCCCTGGCACAATCGATGGAGAAGCTTACTGGACTTATCTCCCCACTGGTAAATCCTACTACGGGACGCCAACCACTCCAAGCGGGCTTCGTCCATCAGTAGGTTGGCATGAGACTGTCGTGCCAGCAGCAGCTGGCGGCATACCTGACTTCCCCTCTCCCCCCTGCTATTGCGCTCAAGGTCCATGATGTGGCTTTGGATTTCAGAAGCGATTCCTTCTGGGCTCGACGTTTCACTGAACAATATAAAATATCTATTCCCCGTATGGTTGGCTTCAATTCCTCCCACAGGGGTTCAGCCCCTGCTACCGATCCCACGTTGAGGTCCAGGTATTGTTCAATCGCCGGCCCTAAATGTTCCCTATAGTCTCATCTAGCAAATTCCAAGGAGAGAGACACCATCGAAAGGTGGCCTCTCAGGGCCCAGATGTATCATGAGAATGACCGAAGAATGATCTGATAGCCCTCTTGGAAGGATCTCTACAGCCCTAACCCTACTAACCGCACCTGATGGCACAACTTTATGGTTGAGTCGAGAATATGAGTCGTGAACTGCTGACAGATACGTGTAGCCCTGTACCTCCCTGTGTAACCGATGCCAAGGGTCCGCCCAGCCAAATCCCGTCACGAGGGAGTATAGTTTAGTAGCTTGACGAATGTTGGGATGTCCCCCGGTCTCCATCTTTCACTGGCCACGTCCATCACTTCGTTCAAGTCTCCCCCAATTATTGCCAGCCCATCTGGTATATCCACCCACAGGGTCATAGGCTGTTCAACCAGTGTCCAAGACAAGGGTGGGAGGCATAGATAAATCACAATACCACCTGCTTCTCATATATGGTGCCCCTGATAAAGATACATTTCCCCTGAGTGTCCGTTCACGTCCTAGACTGCATATATGGAACCCTACGGTGAATCATAATCGCAACCCCACGGGATCCCGTTGTGAACCCAGAATGGAACACTAGAACATAACCATATCTAAGAAGGCACAATGCCTTAGTTCCCATTAAGTGCGTCTCCTGTAGCATCAGGATATCAGCAGGATAGCATTTGGCCTGCTGAAGTATAGCCCACTTTTCACTTTATCCAGCGCTCCTCTGACATTCCAACTCACTATCCGGAGTTGCTCAGGGTGGGTTTTTGTCCTATCTGTCGAGACCGCCATCAACAGATCCTGTGTCATTTGTATGTGGGATCATTAATAACCAGTGTGCGAGTAGTGGCTGTGTGTAGCAGTTATACCTCAAAACTGCTGATGTATCTTTCACAGTGGAGGCGGCCTGCAGACCCCAACGGGAGTACCCAGCCCACCCCCATCAATGGACACCCAAAAACCAGCCCATAGACAGCGGGCGTTCCCTCTGTCAAGTGAGTCCCGGCAAAGGTACTAGCTCCCCCTCGTGCTTCACCGATCTAAGCAATTGGCATCAACAACCCCCTGCCCGGGGGAGACCCAAGATGACTATGAGGCAGAGGCCCCCTGCAGAGGCAACGATGCAGATCCGCCAGGGTCGCTACAGGATTGGGATCGACGTCTGGACTTTGATCTTCTGTTCCCTTTAGCTTTGGGCTTGGGTGGTTTCCGAACTCCATCACTAGATGATGAAACTGATTCCCTCCTGGGTGGCGTGCGGGGCTGGACCTTCACTGTCTCGTCCAACCAGTTGAAGACATCCTCAGGCGATTCGAAGAAGAGAGTTTGTGACTGATATACCACCCGCAATCTGGGGGGTAGAGCAAGGCATATGGGAGTTTCGCGTAGGCGGGCCTTGGCTGCCAGAAAAAAGACTGCCGCTTCTATTGAACTAGCTGCGTGTAATCTGGAAACATGAGAATGCGGGCATTGTCATATGTCAGGGGCTCTTTAGCTCTGGCCTGCTTCAGGATCATGTCCCTATCATGATAGTTTGATATCTTGGCTATGACCGGCCTAGGTCTGGCTCCTGGAGGCGGCTTCTGTGTCAAGGCTCTGTGGGCCCGTTCAATGATAAAGCAGTGGGACAATGACTCCGAGGGAAGCCATCTTGTGAGCCATTGAGTCAGGAACAACTCCATGTCCCCCTCACAGCCCTCAGGGAATCCAACGAAATGGAGATTGTTCCTCCTGGCCCTGCCTTCTGCATCTTCCACCCTTGTGGCCAGACCCCGGGTGACCATTTCCAGTGACGCGACTTTTTTCTGTAGAGTCGTGACGGAGTCTTCCATCTCTGAGATCCTGGTCTCGGTCTCCATGATACGCTCCACTGCGTTATGTAAATCTTGTCGGATAAGCATGACATCGGAGCCCCCCTGCCCCAATTTTTGCATTCAAAACATCCCTGGACTGTGTGGTAGCCGCCATGAGGGCTGCGTTATCCGGCAAGCCCCCACTCGTGCCCCCTTGGTCGGCCGCAGCAGCCCCCGGGCCAGTGAATCGTCTAATGTACTTTGTTTGGCGGATCCTCCCACCGTTTTATCCTTCGTCATGATGGCCTTCAAGGTGTGCTCCCTCAAGATGGCTGCGCCACAACTCCCAGCTCGATCCGACTGGATAACCCACGCTTGTATATCCTGTGTTGGGAAGGACTTCGTGTCTTGCCAGGTCTGTAGGCCAAATTCGTCCCTAGCCAATAGCCCTCAGGATACCCGGGCTCGGGTGGAGACCCCGTGCCCACAAGCCGCACTGAGTGCTAACCTGGCCGCCTCCGTAGAAAGACGTGCCCCCCCTAATGGGTGCCCCACTCTCCACTGGTCTGATGCTCTCTCTCCTCCAGGGTAGTGTTGAGCTAGGCCCGCCCCAATGTCCAGCGCCGGGTGTGCCTTCTAGACCTGGCTCTCAACTAGACCAATGCCGGCGATGTGGGCCAGCCGACATTAAGCCTACCCCCTCTGTACCAGGCTCAAAATCACACTCCTCTCGGAGGATACTCCAATGTGTGCAGGGTTAGCTGTGACCGGTGGATGCTACGCATCTGCTCCGACTCCCACCATCGGCATATGCCCAATTGCTAGCTCCACTTCGTGGTATGGCCCCAAATCTTCCAGCCCGTAACTTTAAATGTCATGCGGCTCTGAGCAGCCCCTACCTGGGCAGAGTCTCGGCCCTGCAGAGCCCAATCCGCTGTTTCCTCAGACCGCCCATGTGTCCCAGCAGCTCAGGGGCGCGAGAGTCCACAGAGGACCACATATCCCCAACCAGGGTACCGCAAAAACCTTGGTCACACACCACCACCGGCATAGGTTCAGTCGGCTCAGCTGTAGGCCTGGGTCTGTAGCACGGCAACCAGCCCCCGCGCGGCCCGATCCAGCCTCCAAGATGCGAGGCTGGAGGAGCATCCAGAGAACAGTCAACGGGACAACGCTGAGGTCCTCCCAGCCCCACACAGAGTTGCTCTACTGCCTCCTCCACCTGAAGCCCATCGCCACCACTGCATTCAAATTCGAGCGGCCCTTCTTCGACGGGAGCACTCCCGTGCTACCACGCTCAATAGAATCAGCCGCGGATGCCACGCAGGAGGCCCTGCCTCGAGTGTGCCCACTGTGCTGTCATGACTGTCGGCCGCTGCCACCGCTACCGCATCTGCCGCTGCTGCAGTCTCGTCAGGTACCTCAATGTCCGTCGCACCACTATACTGTTAAGGTGGTGCACTTTTGTAGCTCAGAAAGTTCGGGGATGCAGGCTAAAAAAATCAATCAATCAATCATAGCATTTGTATAGCGCGCTACTCACCCGGAAGGGTCTCAAGGCGCTGGGGGAGAGGGGTCCGTTACTGCTCGAAGAGCCAGGTCTTGAGTTGCTTCCTGAAGGAGAGATGGCCCTGGGTCAGCCGAAGGTGGATGGGGAGGGAGTTCCAAGTCTTGGCTGCCAGGTAGGACAAGGATCTTCCTCCGGCGGTGGCTCTGCGGATGCGTGTTACGGCGGCGAGGGCGAGGCTGGACGATCGTAGCTGGTGGGTGGGCGTGTAGAAGGTCAGGCGGTTGTTGAGGTACTTGGGGCCCAGGTCGTGAAGAGCCTTGTGTGTGTGGGTGAGGAGCCTGAACGTGATCCTCTTGCTGACGGGGAGCCAGTGCAGGTCTCTCAGGTGGCCAGAGATGTGGCTGTGTCGGGGGAGGTCCAGGACGAGTCGTGCGGAGGCGTTCTGGATGCGTTGGAGTCTTTTCTGAAGTTTGGCCGTGGTTCCGGCGTAGAGGGTGTTCCCGTAGTCCAGTCGGCTGGTGACGAGTGCCTGGGTGACCGTCTTCCTGGTTTCGGTGGGGATCCATCGGAAGATCTTACGGAGCATGCGCAGGGTGTTGAAGCATGATGATGAGACGGCGTTGACTTGTCTGGTCATCGAGAGGGAGGAGTCCAGGATGAAGCCCAGGTTGCGTGCGTGGTCCGTTGGCTTGTGAGTGGCGCCCAGGGCAGGGGGCCACCAGGAGTCATCCCAAGCGGAGGGCGATGATCCCAGGATGAGGACTTCCGTTTTGTCTGAGTTCAGTTTCAGGCGGCTGTTCTTCATCCATTCGGCGACGTCTTTCATCCCTTCCTGGAGGCTGGTTCTGGCGGTGGCGGGGTCATTGGTGAGGGAGAGGATCAGCTGGGTGTCATCGGCGTAGGAGATGATGTTGAGGTTGTGTTAGCGTGCGATGGCTGCGAGGGGGCTCATGTAGACGTTGAAGAGGGTTGGGCTGAGTGATGATCCTTGTGGTACGCCGCAGATGACTTTGGTGGCCTCGGATCTGAACGGGGGGAGGTGGACTCTCTGAGTTCTTCCGGCGAGGAACGAGATGATCCACTTCAGTGCCTTCTCTTGGATCCCGATGTTGCAGAGGCGCTGTACTAGGGTGCGGTGGCAGACAGTGTCGAACGCTGCAGAGAGGTCCAGGAGGATGAGGGCTGCTGTTTCCCCGTTGTCGAGCAAGGATCTGATGTCATCGGTGGCTGCGATCAGTGCGGTCTCGCTGCTGTGGTTGGCTCGAAAGCCGGACTGCGAGGGGTCGAGGGATCCATTCGTCACGAGGAAGGCAGCGAGCTGTCTGTTGACGGTCTTCTCGATGACTTTGGCAGGAAAAGGGAGGAGCGAGATGGGGCGGAAGTTCTTGAGGTAGGTGGGGTCCGCTGTTGGTGTCTTCAGGAGGGCACTGAGCTCGGCGTGCTTCCAGCTCTCCGGGAAGGTGGCAGTGTGGAAGGAGGTGTTGATGATGTCCCGGAGTTGGGGTGCGATGATGGAGTCGGCCTTGTTGAAGACGTGGTGGGGGCAGGGGTCGGTTGGTGATCCGGAGTGGATGGTGTTCATCGTGCGGGTGGTGTCTTCGGTGCTGACCGGGGTCCAGGCGCAGAGGGTGGTGGTGGGGGGCGTTGGTTCGGCGGTTGGGTGCGTGGTTGGTGCGCTGAAGCTGTTGTGTATGTATTATCTTGCGGTGGAAGAACGAGGCGAGTGAGTTGCAGAGGTCTTGTGAAGGAGTGATGTCGTTGTTTCCAGCGCTGGGGCTGGAGAGCTCTTTGACGATGTTGAAGAGTTCCTTGCTGTTGTGGGCGTTGTTGTCCAGTCTTTCTTTTATTGCTGTCTTCTTGGTGGTGCGGATCAGCTGGTGGTGCTTGCGGGTGGCGTGCTTGAGGGCAGTCATGTTGTCTGTGGTCTGGTCATGGCGCCAGGCTTTCTCGAGGGTGCGGCAGTTCTTCTTGGAGTCCTTGAGTTCGTCGGTGAACCAGGGGACTTTCTTGTTGCCGGGTCTGCTGGGAGGATTCTTCAGTGGTGCGAGGTCGTCGGCGCAGGCGGTCAGCCACTGTGTGAGGTTGCTGGCTGCCTCGTTGGGGTCCGTTGTGCTGGCGGGGGGGTTCTGGCTGAGGGAGGTGGTGAGCTGCTCGGCGGTGATCTTGCTCCAGCTCCGGCGAAGAACCTGTTGCGGGTGGTGGTGGGTCGTGGTTCTTCTGAAGCTGAAGTGGACGCAGCTGTGGTCGGTCCAATGAAGTACGGTGGAGTGGCTGAAGGAGATGAGAAGACGGGGTCAAGCGTGTGGCCGGTGTAGTGGGTGGGGGTGTTCACCAGTTGCTTGAGTCCAGCAGGGTGGTGGTGTTGCAGTCCTTCTTGTTCTCCAGGTGGAAGTTGAGATCCCCTAGGAGGATGTAGTCAGCGGAGGGGAGGGCGTGCAGGCTGATGAAGTCTGCAATGTCTTCGCTGAATTGTGTGCGTGGTCCCGGGGGTCTGTAGATGAGGGTGCCTCTGAGGGTCATCTTGGGGTCGGTGTGTATCTGGAAGTGGAGGTGTTCGGCGGCGGTGAAGGTGTCGTCGGAGTTGGTCGTGATGCGGATGGTGTTCTTGTGTATGATGGCGGTGCCTCCTCCAGTCTGGTTGACGCGGTCCCTCCGGGTGATCTTGTATCCGTCCGGGATGGCTGTGGCGATGTCGGGCGCTGAGGAGGCATTCATCCAGGTTTCTGTGAGGAAGGCGAAGTCTGGCGATGTTGTGTCGAGGAGGTTCCAGAGTTCGACGGCGTGTTTGTGGACAGAGCGGGTGTTGAGCAGGATGCACTTGAGGTGGTTGTTGCTGGTGTTCGGCATGGCTGGTGCGGTGCGGGTCCGGAGGCGGGTGAACTTTCAGGTTTGGCAGGTGAAGGGTCCGTGGGTGTGTTTCGGGGTGGCTTGGTAGCAGGCGGGGTTCCGTCCGGCATTGAGTGCGTTGAGGGTGGTGGCATCGTAAGTCCGACGTGTGGGCTGGCATCCTCGGGGGCCAGGTGTCCTGGCGCTGGCCACGGGCCAGGCGCGGACAGGCGCAGACGGGCTTGCCTTAGGCATGCCTTTGGCGCGCCAGCGGCGCGGCCACTGTGCGCGGCCGCTGTGCGGCTGCTGCGCGGCCTCCATATGAGGGCCTGTGGGAGGGCGGAGCAGCTGGGAGGCGGGAGCGGGGTGGCGAATGGGACAGCGGGGGGCGGGGCCACAGGGACGCAGCGGTGGGAATGGACACCGAGGCGAGCGTGGAAGGGGTTCAGAATGCAAAACGGGGAGCGGGATACGGGGCACAAAAGGTCAAACAAGGCAACAATGAGTGGTACAGAATGCAAAACGGGGAGCGGGATACGGGGCACAAAAGTTCAAACAAGGCAACAATGAGGGGTACAGAATGCAAAATGGGGAGCGGGATACAGGGCACAAAAGGTCAAGCAAGGCAACAATGAGGGGTACAGAATGCAAAACGGGGAGTGGGATACGGGGCACAAAAGGTCAAACAAGGCAACAATGAGGGGTACAGAATGCAAAACGGGGAGCGGGATACGGGGCACAAAAGGTCAAACAAGGCAACAATGAGGGGTACAGAATGCAAAACAGGGAGCGGTAAACGGGGCACAAAAGGTCAAACAAGGCAACAATGAGGGGTACAGAATGCAAAAACGGGGAGCGGGATACGGGGCACAAAAGGTCAAACAAGGCAACAATGAGGGGTACAGAATGCAAAAACAGGGGGCGGGATACGGGGCACAAAGGGCAGAACCGGTGGCGGACTCACAGGCAAGCAGGAGCAGGTGGTCTAGCCAGCGAGCAGCGAGGGCAGCGTCACGGGAGGACCGTGTAGCGGCTGGGGGGCGACCTACCTGAGGACAGGGTCAAAGGTCGCTCCCTTCACCGCTGCGCGGCCTCCATATGAGGGCCTGTGGGAGGGCGGAGCAGCTGGGAGGCGGGAGCGGGGTGGCGAATGCGACAGCGGGGGGCGGGGCCGCAGGGACGCAGCAGCGGGAATGGACACCGAGGCGAGCGGGGAAGGAGTACAGAATGCAAAACGGGGAGCGGGATACGGGGCACAAAAGGTCAAACAAGGCAACAATGAGGGGTACAGAATGCAAAACGGGGAGCGGGATACGGGGCACAAAAGGTCAAACAAGGCAACAATGAGGGGTACAGAATGCAAAACGGGGAGCGGGATACGGGGCACAAAATGTCAAACAAGGCAACAATGAGGGGTACAGAATGCAAAACGGGGAGCGGGATACAGGGCACAAAAGGTCAAACAAGGCAACAATGAGGGGTACAGAATGTAAAACGGGGAGCAGGATACGGGGCACAAAAGGTCAAACAAGGCAACAGTGAGGGGTACAGAATGCAAAACGGGGAGCGGATACGGGGCACAAAAGGTCAAACAAGGCAACAATGAGGGGTACAGAATGCAAAACGGGGAGCGGGATACGGGGCACAAAAGGTCAAACAAGGCAACAATGAGGGGTACAGAATGCAAAACGGGGAGCGGGATACGGGGCACAAAAGGTCAAACAAGGCAACAATGAGGGGTACAGAATGCAAAACGGGGAGTGGGATACGGGGCACAAAAGGTCAAACAAGGCAACAATAAGGGGTACAGAATGCAAAACGGGGAGCGGGATACGGGGCACAAAAGGTCAAACAAGGCAACAATGAGGGGTACAGAATGCAAAAACGGGGAGAGGGATACGGGGCACAAAAGGTCAAACAAGGCAACGATGAGGGGTACAGAATGCAAAAACAGGGGGCGGGATACGGGGCACAAAGGGCAGAACCGGTGACGGACTCACAGGCAAGAAGGAGCAGGTGACATAAAAAAAGGATAATTGACTCAGGCTGAGCGGTGCTCACCTAACGCGCGTCCACCATGATCGATCACTAGGCCACGCCCCGGAAATAGTAATTTTAACCCCTTCACTATTCCACACTTTCCCTACTGTTGCACTCACTGGAGTGGGAATAGTAATTGTTACCCCTTCACTATCCAACACTTTCCCTACTGCTGCACTAACTGGAGTGGGAATAGTATTTTTACCCCTCCACTATCCCACACTTTCCTTACTGTTACACTGACTAGAGTGGGAATAGTAATTTTTACCTCTCGGCTATCCAACATTTTCTCTACTGTTGCACACAATGGAGTGCAATATGTAAGTTTAAAAAATATTAAATATTTTAATGTTTTAATTTATAATATAATTTTTTTATTAGATTATTTACTGTTATAGGTGTATGTATATATATATATATTTATTTGTAAATTTTTATATATTTATACCATTTTAAAATAAATTAAAATGATTAGTTTATTAATTGTTTTAAAGTAAATATACATATATATTACATTTTATATATGTATGTTTAACTTTTTATTACATTTATTTATTATATTTGTTAAAATGTACATTACATCTAAATAATTTTTTTAAAGTTATTTTTATTATTTGTTTTAACATTACTTTTCATTTAAAAAGAAAATAAACATATTTTGTACATCAATATTTTTTACATCAATAATATTTTTTCGATATTTTTAAACTTTACTTTATAAAGATAGGATGGTGATATTTTTGACACTGATATTTATTTCTCAATATTTGTGTATGGAGATATTATGGTAATCAATGTTATGTCAATGATCCTCTGCATGCACGCAATCGTGTTTAATAATAAACACTAGAAGAAACTAAACAGGAAAAGATCATTAACCAAATAAACGTTTTAAATATGAAGGCACCATTTTGTTCACCTTGAAATTCTGTTTTAATTCTCCACCCGTAACACCAATCTTAATTCCAAACTTGACCTCATTGAACCCTCATTTCTGGACTCACTTCCGGAACAAACCTTTCTAGATTCAAATACCCTGCTCAAATTACAGAAGTGTTCATCATCTATTTTACCACATTGTTAAATATTTTAAACATAAGCTAAAGTTTTGTATACTTGGGCAATCTTTATTTCTATCAAGAAATTTAACTTTTGTCATACCACCAACCAATTTGTTCCTGCTCACAAAATCTTCTTTCGATGTGTTCCATTTTTCAGATTTCCTTGTCACACTTCTCATTTTCCTTCAGCACACATTGCTCCTTTTCTCAACTTCACCATCCTGGAAGCATATTGATAGCATCCTTTAAACAGCACAAAGTTACCATTACAGTGGTGAAATGTGCCATCAAGACCTGGAGGTTAGTTTGAGGTCCTATTTGACCCTCGAGACCAAAACAAGCAAAGCTTTTGTGTGGCTTTTGCCTGCAACCCGCACTCTACCCTCAGGCGCAAAGAGGTAAATTACAAAGGGGCCGATTCCGATCCGGGTCAGAAGGGCACTGAACACGATCCGGCCGGAAAAACGAGCCGTACACGTGTTTTCTGCCCGACTCGTACAACTGTACGAGCGAGCAAGTACGATGCGAGTAACGTGAAATTCACCGACCAAGTCGTTTCCGGGTCCAAACCGCTCCGTACGTCTCGGTCATAAGCTAACCTTGGCGTGCAATTGATGCGATTTACGACCGAGCCAGTATGATGCACGCATCGGACTGCCTGTGCGAGTCGGAGAGTCCGGCTCGCAAAACGTCCGGGTGGTTGCCTTTGGGGGTCCGCGCCGGACCCCTGTCACCCGCAGCCCTACGACTCGGACACAGGGAGACCCAAGGGTCCCCCCAACACAGGCATGTACGGTGCGGATGGCATCGATGCGTACCCACTGTAGGGGGTGCCCTTGCGCGAGACGTACCCATTCAGTCAATGAGAGCCCATGTACACGTCGTACGACCGGCTCCCATTGACTTCTATGGGAGTCCGACCAAACCGAGTCCGGCAGCATACGGCCGCATTGTACTATCTCGGTCGGACTGCAGGACTCCGGCTCGGTCGGAAAACACTCCAGGTCCGGCTCGGTTGGAGTGCTTTCCGATCAGAATCGGCCCCAAAGTATTAACAGTTGAGGGAAAAAGAAGACAAATAGATTTCCATTTAGTGGCTGATCTGTATAAAGTGGAACAAGAAAACTTGGATTAAGCATGACTTCCCTAATTTACCAAATAGTGAGACCTTAGGCAAATGTTTTATTTTACATATTTATCTTTTTCTTCAGTATAGCACCTGAAAGCACCTTCAAATGCGTTAGCTCAGAATAGCAGCTGTACAGAAACCCATTGGACTATAATGTTGCTCTATCTATAAGAATCTGGGAGGTATGCAGAGATCACATGCCTCATAGTTCACTAATGACACAGTCGCCAGAGTGGGGCGGGGGGGCGGGTTAGTTCTGTGGGTTTATAGGGGAATAGGGTATAAAGTAATTTAATTATATTAAATGAATTCTTTTTTATTTATTAATATTTATTGAATTTAGATTTTATAGTGTTCATTGTGGGAATTGATTAATTATTAATTGGTTGTTAATTTTTAATAATTAATTAATTGGTAATTATGTTAATTGTGTTATTTTTTGTAGGAGCGGGTTGTGGGTTTATCGGGGACTAAGGTGAGAAGTAATTTCATTTTAATAGATGTAATAATAATTTTTATATATTAATATTTATTCAATTTATAATGCATAGAGTTAATTGTGGGAATTAATTTATTAATAAATATGTATCAATTGTTTGTTAATTAATATTAATCAATTAATTGGTAATTCATTATGTTAATTGTGTCTTTTTTAGGAATGGGTGGTGGGGTTTATAGGGGAATTGGGTGGGAAGTAATTTATCTAGAATTAATTGATAATTAATTGTTAATTATTGGTAATAAATTAATTAAAAATTAAATATGGCAATTGTGTGATTAATTTGAGGTGTGAGTTGTGGGGTTTATAGTGGTAAAGGGTGGGAAGTAAATTATTTGTAATTAATTAATAAGTTGTTCTTAATTGAAATTTATTGAAAAATGTAAAATTAGTTATGGAACTTGTGTAATGATTTTTAGGTGTGTGTTGTGGGTGTCTATTGGGGTAGAGGGTGGAAAGTATTTTAGGTCTCATTAATTAATAATTAGTTGCTTATTATTATTCATTCATTAATTGATAAATAGTTATTGTAATGGTTTACTTTCATTTTGTATGTGGATTTTGGTTTTAGAAGAGAAATCTTTGGCGAGTAGATTAATTTTTATCTGTTATAATTTGTTTTTTAATTAATAATATTTGTTTATTTGATAATTCTGTTAATTATGGAGGTGCACTTTTTTTTAGAAATTTAGATGTGTGTTGTGAATTGTGTGGTGCTATAGGGTAGGAAATAAAAAATATTAATTTTATGTAGCAATTAATGTTTTTGATTATAATGAATTTTTATTAAATATACTTATTTATTTATAAAATATTTATTAGATTTTTATAAAATAATGTTTGTAGGTAATTTTTAGATTTTTTAAACATTATAATATGTTCTCTCTTTTGTAATTTGCAATATTTTTATATATGTTTTCTTTTTTTGTTTTTAAAATTTTTTGTATTGTAGTTAATATTTTTTTTGTTATATAATTTTGAATTGACTTCAGTGGGAATATAAATGTTTCCCCGTCCGCTATCCAACGCTTTCCCTACTGTTGCACTTACTGGAGAGGAAATAGTAATTTTTACCCCTCTGCTATCCAACACTTTCCCTACTGTTGCACTCACTATAGTGGGAATAGTAATTTTTACCTCTCCTCTATCCAACATTTTCCCTACTGTTGCACTTACTGGAGTGCAAATAGTCATTTTTACCACTCCGCTATCCAACACTTTCCCTACTGTTGCACTCCTTGGAGTGGAAATAGTATTTTTTTTTTTTTTTAAAGAGATTTTATTGTGTCAAGTGTCAAATACCATGCAGAGCTCTGTAACCCAGAAGACTTCTGCCATAGTATATAATGCAGGTTAAAGGCATTGACATTTAGATTATATACTTTCAGAAAAAAAAACAAGATAACATATACATTATAACCCACCTCCCATTGCACTATTTCGTCCCCATAGTTTAAGCTCCACTCCAACACCCATTCCCACGTATGCAGTCCATAGATGTATCTTTTGTCTCTCAGTCCACAGGCCTGAATGATTATCCCAGGATCAAGGCATCCACAGGGGGTACATGATCTAGATAGAGTCCCCTGTAGTCTGCCCATCGCTTCCAAATCTTTTGATGTTTTAGCGGGCATCCCCTGGCTTCGAATATTTGAATCTCTAGCCCCATATAGAAGTCAATGCCTTTTTTCCATGCTGACAGAGAAGGTGGGACTGCTGCTTTCCAGAGCTATGCAATATCCTTTTTAGCCAATGTGAATCCCAACAACATTAGATGTCTTTTATAGATATTGCCCCCTATACCCTCCATTATGTGTAAGATTTCCAACTTTGGTGAGGAGGGGAGCTCGCACCCCAACACCTCTGTGAGACAAGCCAGAACCCCTCGCCAAAATCTTGTGAGTGCTGTGCAATGCCAGATCGTATGTACGAGGGTTCCCTCCTCCCGCCCGCATCGTAGGCATATCGGGGATGCCACCAGTCCTGCCCTTCAAAGCCTGACTCTGGTATAATACACCCAATGTAAGTATTTAAATTGGATGAGGCATAACCGCATCGCAATCGCTGCCTCCCGAGAGTAGGCCAGTGCCTCTGTCCAATCATCCACATCCAATGTGCCAAGATCCCCTTTTTATGCTTCTCTAAGTTTCTGTAGCGTGGTAGAACTATTTGTCACTAGGGACTGATATATTCTAGAAATGTTATGGTCTTGTAGGTCTCCCATAAAAACTTTAGCTTCAATGGGGCTAAACTCTGGAAGCGCTTCCAACCCCACGATCTGATATTCCTGCTGAAGATCCTGGAAGGATTTCAGTATCAGGCCGCACATTACGTCCCCTAAGGTAGAAATACCAATTTTATCCCACCCACAAAATCCAGGTAAGGCAGCCAGTTGTGGCAGTTGCCCATTATACCACAGTAGGGTCTCCCTCATCAATTTATTCCACCACCCCATCTTGTGGGGAGCCTGTTTTCACACCTGGAACACCACCCTTGTGGCCGGCAGCAAAGAATTATGCAGGGGTGCCGAATATAATATGGTGTGTAGGGTGGAGTCTCCCATGCATTGTCGCTCTACTGCTTATGCGGGATCTGACCTGTCTCCATACCACCATTTGTTTAGTATCAGCAGGTGCAAAGCCATATAGTATGATTGGACATCTGATGTAGCCAACCCCCACAGTATGTAGACTGAAAACAGGTACGCAACTCTGGAAGCCCTCTCGCCCACAGAAATTGACCCAAGGCCGCGTTAACTTGACAAAACCACTTAGGGAGGACTGGGTATGGATAATTCTGCAATTGGTAAAGCAGACGCAGCAGCGATACCATCTTAAAAATGGCCGACCTACCATATAACTCCTCGCGTACCCGCGCCTATATCGGAACAATATTTCTGTCCCAGGACACGTTTGGCGAATCTGACAGAAAGACTCCCAGATACTTCACCCCCACCGTAGTGATCTGCACTGCCGATGCCCAAGGTCCCAGTTCCGTCTTTTCCCCCAACAACCACAGAGTAGATTTACGGGGATTCATGAAGAGCCCCGACGACTCCCCAAAGATTTGCATGATTTCAAATATGACAAGAAGCATGGGCCCATATCCAGGCGATTTAGAAGTGCAAACATATATACCCAGCTAAGAGAGTCAAACGCCCTATCCATGTCTGCCAGCAGAAGAGCAGCTTGTTCCCACATTCCCCGGATGGTAGCTATGGCGATGTGCGCACAGTGAATATTATGGTGCGTAGCTCTTTGGGGCATAAAGCCGTCCTGGTCAGGATGTATCAGAGTGGTTATATGGGATCGGAGGCGATTGGCCAATACTTTGTCCAAAATTTTAGTCTCTACGTTCAACAATGAAATGGGACGACATGAGCCGTGTTGGTCTGGGGGTCGCCCGGTTTATGGAACACGACCACTTCCGCGTGTCTCCAATTTCGCTGGAGGCAGCCTCGCTCTCTTGCTTCATCTACAAACCTAAGGAAGTGGGGCCCCAATTTCGAGAAATAATTCTTAAAAAATTCACATGGGAATCCATTGGGACCTGGTGCTTTTCCCGAGTTCAACTCTCCTAATGCTATAACCAGCTCATCCTCTGTTAGCGGGGGATCAAGCTCTGCGCATGCCATGTCGGAAAGGGCCTGGGCGGTAAATCCTCTATAAAGCATTGTATGGTGCCTTCTCGAAGGAGATCCTTTGGGGCATATAATTCCGCAAAATAATTTGCGAAGCTCTCTGCAATCAGCGAAGGGTCCCCGAGAATCAGTCCATTGGGACCCAGAATACTAGGAAGAACCTGGGGGCGCAAGTTTCCCTGGCACAATTGATGGAGAAGCTTACTGGACTTATCTCCCCACTGGTAAATCCTAATACGGGACGCCAACCACTCCAAGCGGGCTTCGTCCATCAGGAGGTCGGTATGAGACTGTCGTGCCAGCAGCAGCTGGCAGCGTACCTGACTTCCCCCCTCCTCCCTGCTATTGCGCTCAAGTTGCATGATTTGGGCTTTGGATTTCAGAAGCAATTCCTTCTGGGCTTGACGTTTCGCTGAACAAAACAAAATGTCTATTCCCCGTAAGGTTGGCTTCATTTCCTCCCAGAGGGGTTCAGCCCCTTCTACCGATCCCACGTTGAGGTCCAGGTATTGTTCAATTGCCTGCCCTAAATGTTCCCTATATATCTCATCTTGCAAATTCCAAGGAGAGAGACGCCATCGAAAGGTGGCCTCTCAGGGCCCAGCTGTATCATGAGAATGATCGAAGAATGATCTGATAGCCCTCTCGGAAGGATCTCTACAGCCCTTACCCTACTAACTGCACCTGATGGCACAAATATATGGTCGAGTCAAGAATATGAGTCGTGAACTGTCGAGAGATACGTGTAGCCCTGTTCCTCCCCTTGTAACCGATGCCAAGGGTCCGCCCAGCTCAACCCCGTCACCAGGGAGTATAGTTTAGTAGCTTATCGAATGTTGGGATGTCCCCCGGTCTCCATCTAGACCTGGCCACGTCCATCACGTCGTTCCAGTCTCCCCCAATTTTTGCCAGCCTGTCTGGTATATCCACCCACAGGGTCATAGGCCGTTCAACCAGTGCCCAAGACAAGGGCGGGTGGCATAGATACATCCCAATACCACCTGCTTCTCATATATGGTGCCCCTGATAAAGATATATCTCCCCTGAATGTCCGTTCACGTCCTAGAATGCATATATGGAACCCTACGGTGAATCAGAATCACATCCCCACGGGATCCCCTTGTGAACCCAGAATGGAACACTAGAATATAACCATATCCAAGAAGGCACAATGCCTTAGTTCCCATTAAGTGCGTCTCCTGCAGCATCAGGATATCAGCACGATAGCGTTTGGCCTGCTGAAGTATAGCCCCCTTTTCACTTTATCCAGCGCTCCTCTGACATTCCAACTCACTATCCGGAGTTGCTCAGGGTGGGTTTTTGTCCTATCTGTCGGGACCGCCATCAAAGGATCCTGTGGCATTTGTATGCGGGATCATTAATAACCAGTGTGCGAGTAGTGGCTGTGTGTAGCAGTTATGCAGTGCAAACGTAAAACATGAGTGCCCCAACTTCCCCACCTCCCCTATACTTCAAAACCGCTGAAGTATCTGTCATGGTGGAGGCGGCCTGCAGACCCCAACGGGAGTACCCAGCCCACCCCGTCAATGGATCCCCAAAAACCAGTCCATAGACAGCGGACGTTTCCTCTGTTAAGTGAGTCCCAGCAAAGGTACTAGCTCCCCCTCGTGCTTCACCGGTCTAATCAATTGGTTTCAACAACCCCCTGCCTGGGGGAGACCCAAGATGACTACGAGGCAGTGGCCCCCTGCCAAAGCAACGATGCAGATCCGCCAGGGTTGCTACAGGATTGGGATCGATGTCTGGACCTTGATCTTCTGTTCCCTTTAGCTTTTAGGCTTGGGTGGTTTCTGAACTCCATCACTCGATGATGAATCTGATTCCCTCCTGGGTGGAGTGCGGGGCTTGACCTTCACTGTCTCGTCCTACCAGTTGAAGACATCCTCAGGCGATTCAAAGAAGAGAGTTTGTGACTGATATACCACCCGCAATCTGGGGGGGTAGAGCAAGGCATATGGGAGTTTCGCGTAGGCAGGCCTTGGGTGCCAGAAAAGACTGCCGCTGCGGTTGAACTAGCTGCGTGTAATCTGGAAACATGAGAATGCGGGCATTATCATATGTCAGGGGCTCTCTAGCTCTGGCCTGCTTCAGGATCATGTCCCTATCATGATAGTTTGATATCTTGGCTATGACCGGCCTAGGTCTGGCTCCTGGAGGCGGCTTCTGTGTCAAGGCTCTGTGGGCCCGGTTAATGACAAAGCAGTGGGACAATGACTCCGAGGGAAGCCAGCTTGTGAGCCATTGAGTCAGGAACCACTCCATGTCCCCCCTCACAGCCCTCAGGGAATCCAACGAAATGGAGATTGTTCCTCCTGGCCCTGCCTTCTGTGTCTTCCACCCTTGTGGCCAGGCCCTGGATGACCATTTCCAGTGAGGCAACTTTTTTCTGTAGAGTAGTGACGGAGTCTTCATTCTCTGAGATCCTGGTCTCGGTCTCCATGATACGCTCCACTGCGTTACGTAAATCTTGTCGGATAAGCATGACATCAGAGCCCACAGCCCCAATTTTTGCATCCAAAACATCCCTGGACTGTGTGATAGCCGCCATGAGGGCTGCGTTATCCGGCAAGCCCCCACTCGCGCCCCCTTGGTCAGCCGCAGCAGCCCCCGGGCCAGTGAATCGTCTAATGTACTTCGTTTGGTGGATCCTCCCACCGTTTTATCCTTCATCACGATGGCCTTCAAGGTGTGCTCCCTCAAATGGCCGCTCCACAACTCCCAGCTCGATCCGACTGGATAACCCACGCTTGTATATCCTGTGTTGGGAAGGACTTCGTGTCTTGCCGGGTCTGTGGGCCAAATTCGTCCCTAGCCAATAGCCCTCAGGATACCTGTGCTCGGGTGGAGACACCCTGCCCACAAGCCGCACTGAGTGCTAACCTGGCCGCCACCGTGAATAGACGTGCCCCCCTTAATGGGTGCCCCACTCTCCACTGGTCCGCTGCTCTCTCTCGTCCAGGGTAGTGTTGCGCTAGGCCCGCTCCAATGTCCAGCGCCGGCTGTGCCTTTAGACCTGGCTCTCAACAAGACCAATGCCAGCGATTTGGGCCAGTCGACATCAAACCTACCCCCTCTGTACCAGGCCCAAAATCGCACTCCTCCCAGAGGATACTCCAATGTGTGCAGGGTTAGCCGTGACCGGTGGCTGCTACGCATCAGCTCCAACCCCCACCATCGGCATATGTCCAATTGCTAGCTCCACTTCGTGGTATGGCCCCAAAGCTTCCCACCCGTAACTTTAAATGTCATGTGGCTCTGAGCAGCCCCCACCTGGGCAGAGTCTCACCCCTGCAGAGCCCAATCCGCTGTGTCCTCAGGCCGCCCATGCGTCCCAGCAGCACAGGGGCTCGAGAGTCACAGAGGCCCACATATCCCCAACCGGGATACCGCAACAGCCTTGGTCACTCACCACCACCAGCATAGGTTCTGTCGGCTCAGCTGTAGGCCTGGGTCTGTAGCGCGGCAACCAGCTTCCGCGCGGCCCGATCCAGCCTCCGAGATGCGAGGCTGGAGGGGCAGGGGCATTCAGAGAACATTCACCGGGACACCACCGAGGTCCTCCCAGCCCCACGAAGAGTTGCTCCACTGCCTCCTCCACCTGAAGCCCATCGCCACCGGTGCATTCAAATTCGAGCAGCCCTTCATTGACAGGAGCACTCCCGTGCTACCACGCTCAATAGTCTCGGCGGCTGATGCCACCCAGGAGGCCCTGCCTCGAGTGTGCCCGCTATGCTGTCATAACTGTAGGCCGCTACCACATCCGCCACTGCTGCAGTCTTGTCAAGTACCGCAATGTCCGTCGCACCACTATACTGCTAAGGTGGTGCACTTTTGTAGCTCAGAACGTCCGGGGAAGCAGGCTAAATAAAGGATTATTGGCTCAGGCTGAGCGGTACTCACCTAACTTGCGTCCACCATGATGGATCTCTAGGCCACTCCTCGGAAATAGTAATTTTATCCCCTCTGCTATCCCACACTTTCCTTACTGTTGCACTCACTGGAGTGGGAATAGTAATTTTTACCCCTCCACTATCCCACACTTTCCTTACAGTTGCACTCACTAGAGTGGGAATAGTAATTTTTACCTCTCGGCTATCCAACATTTTCTCTACTGTTGCACTCAATGGATTACAAAATGTAAGTTTAAAAAATATTAAATATTTTAATGTTTTAATTTATAATATCATTTTTTTTGTTAGATTTAGGTGCCGATTCCGATCCTGTAAAACCCGGGTACGAATGGTCGTACGGAGCGTATTCTCCATACGACTCGTACCCGGGAAATCCTCCTTACAAAGCAGCAAGTACGATTCGTACAGAAATACCATTTCCGTACGAATCGT
Organism: Triturus cristatus; assembly: GCF_964204655.1. NCBI lineage: Eukaryota > Metazoa > Chordata > Amphibia > Caudata > Salamandridae > Triturus > Triturus cristatus. Next base: position 1,365,662,407 of record NC_140590.1, read on the forward strand.
AAAAAACTACGTGCGGCGAAAAAATACCCTCAATTCCGATCCGGGACATCGCGTACGTGACGTCCGGACGTAGTCAGGCAGCGTTTTACGGACCAGCAAGTACGTTTCACGCCTACGTCACTCCGCACGGCTAATTTTTTATGGCAGCCAAAAACTCCCGGGAAATTGAGGACGACGCGAAGAAGAAGCACCGGTACGCGACGGACAGCCATGGACCCCATCCTACGTGTCATCCCGGCACTCCTAGCCTATGACCTGGTGCACCGAAACCGCCGCGCATGCCGCAGAAGGTCAGAACAACACCCAGGGGCAAAGGGGGGGGGCGAGGGGCAGGAAACATAACCCCTACCCAATTTCCAAAAAATATGTCCTGTACATACATTACCTCCAGAGTCTGGTCACTTCGGGGGGCGTGTCCACCAATCCCTGCGTACCGCCACAATGGAAGTGGACGTGTACGCGTACCCGTCACCACTACAATGGTGGGACGGACCGTACGCACGCTCTGAGGGCATGGGTACGGTCCGTTCCACCATTGTAGTGGTGATGTAGGGGTACGCGTGGTACGGACCGTACCCACGCCCTCAGAGTGTGGGTACGGTCCGTACCACCATTGTAGTGGTGATGTAGGGGTACGCATGGTACGGACCGTACCCACGCTCTGAGTCTGTGGGTACGGTCCATACCACGCATACCCCTACATCACCACTACAATGGTGGTACGGACCGTACCCACACGCTGCGTCCGTGAGTACGGTCCGTACCATGTGTACCCCTACATCACCACTACAATGGTGGTAGGGACCGTACCCACGCCCTGAGTCCGTGGGTACGGTCTGTTCCGCGCGTACCCCTACATCACCACTACAATGGTGGTATGGACCGTACCCACGCCCTCAGAGAGTGGGTACGGTCCATACCACGCATACCCCTACATCACCACTACAATGGTAGTACGGACCGTACCCACGCTCTGAGTCCGTGGGCACGGTCCGTACCACACGTACCCCTACATCACCACTGCAATGGTGGTACGGACCGTACCCACGCTCTGAGTCCGTGGGTACGGTCCGTACCACCATTGTAGTGGTGATGTAGGGGTACGCGTGGTACGAACCGTACCCACGCCCTGAGGGCGTGGGTACGGTCCGTACCACCATTGTAGTGGTGATGTAGGGGTATGCATGGTACGGAACGTACCCAACCTATGAATGCGGGGGTACGGACCGCATCACCCGTACCCCTAGGGCACCAGTACATTTGTGATACAAGGCGTACACACGCCACAAATGAGTATATTGGGGGGGTGTATGCCCAGGACAGCAGTGTACTGCACCAAGGGTGCGGGTGGGTGGGTGGGTGGCTGCCTAGGATTCCCAGCAGTGGACAAAGACATGTGAGGTGTGGGTGCAGAGGAATACCAGCAGTGGACAGAGACATGTGAGGGGTGGGTGCCTATCACTCCCAGCAGTGGACAGAGACATGGGGGTGGGTGCCTATCACTCCCAGCAGTGGACAGAGACATGTGAGGGGTGGGTGCAGAGGAATACCAGCAGTGGACAGAGACATGTGAGGGGTGGGTGCCTATCACTGCCAGCAGTGGACAGAGACATGGGGGTGGGTGCAGAGGACTCCCGGCAGTGGACAGAGACATGGGGGTGGGTGCAGAGGACTCCCAGCAGTAGACAGAGACATGGGGGTGGGTGCCTATCACTCCCAGCAGTGGACAGAGACATGTGAGGGGTGGGTGCCTATCACTCCCAGCAGTGGACAGAGACATGTGAGGGGTGGGTGCCTATCACTCCCAGCAGTGGACAGAGACATGGGGGTGGGTGCCTATCACTCCCAGCAGTGGACAGAGACATGTGAGGGTTGGGTGCCTATCACTCCCAGCAGTGGACAGACATGTGAGGGGTGGGTGCCTATCACTCCCAGCAGTGGACAGAGACATGGGGGTGGGTGCCTATCACTCCCAGCAGTGGACAGAGACATGTGAGGGGTGGGTGCCTAACACTCCCAGCAGTGGACAGAGACTTGTGAGGGGTGGGTGCAGAGGAATACCAGCAGTGGACAGAGACATGTGAGGGGTGGGTGCAGAGGAATACCAGCAGTGGACAGAGACATGTGAGGGGTGGGTGGGTGGGTGGGCACGTGTCTCCCCTAGCTTGCCTGCACATTAGAACCCTCAGGTTCGTCGACTGGGGGGGCATCATGTGGGGAAGGACCAGGCACCGCAGGGACAGGTGGTGTAAGGGTAGGTGTGGTGGGTGCAGGGCTGGACGCCTCCACCACAGGGGGCGGGGCAGCGCCAAAGGTGGAGGTGAGCTCGGCACTGCACACTTCTGCCAGGGTTTCCAGAGTATCCCCTGCACCGGAAGAAACCACAGGCACAAAGGAGGGGGGGTTTGGAGGGATGGAGTGCAGCGCTACTGGGGGAGGGGATGGATGGGGGGGACTCAACTCCCCTACCCGGGGAGTGCCTTGCCCATTTGCGGGCTGGTGACCCAGTGGGGCTGAGGCCCAGCACAGCCAAGTAGCTCTCCTTGTCTGACTGTGTGGCAGGGGAGCCAAGGGGAGTGCCTTTGGAGGGACTGGGTAGTGAGGCATGCGGACTCAGACTGTGGCTGCGTGTATGCCTGTGTGCCCCAGACCCAGTGGGTGTGCCTTTGTCCCCCTGAGTGTGCATGCCAGGAGGTGTGTGCTTTCCCTTAAGTGTTTGTGTGCTGCCTGTGTCTGGTGGGGTGCGTGCTTGGGAATGTCTGGGTGTGCATGGGACAGGCATGGGAGTGGGAAGTGTGGATGGGGCAGGGGTGGGGGGGACGAAGCGCTGCAGGAGACTCACTGCTGCCGTCAGTGAAGAGTCCATGGACCTCAGCAACATCCGTTGGTCAGACATCGCTGCTGACATGCCCTCCATGAACGACACCATCTGTGTCAGCAGTCTGGTGTGGCCATGGAGGACATTCAGCATCGATGTCTGGCCAACCTGCAACTGCCGCTGAATGTCCACAGACTCTGCAGTGAGGGCAGAAGGGGTGACAGGGGCAGGGGGTGCGGTGTCTGGCACAAAGGAGACATGGTGGTGCCCTGCACGGACAGAAGGGACCGGAGCAACTGGGAGGGCGGTGATGGGAATGGAGGAGGCGGTAACAGATGTTGTGCTGTTGTCAGGTGTTGTAGCAGCCTCCGCCCCCTCGAGGAGTTCTGCCTCTGACCCGTCAGCATCGTAGTCGGTGTCGCCACCAGACAGGTCCTCCGCCTGACTCCCCTCGCCCTCCGTGCCACTTGCTCTCGCAGACTCGCCAGCAGTGGTGGCATCGGTGCTGGATCCCTCCTCCAGGTCCGTGCAGGTGTCTCCCTCAGTGTCCTCCGATGATGCTGTGGGCAAGGTGAAGATACAGAAAATAATCAGTCACCTGTATACATCTGACACATGAGTCCAAACAAAATAGGTCACAATGCATATCAGGAAATGCATCATGAGTAACATCTAGATTACTCCGCACATATGTAAGCCCTGCACTCCCCAGTTGGTTGAACCACCGTGCCACTTGGAAACAAGGAAAAATAGGACACAACAGCAAATAACTTGATATCGAATCATACTGAGAAGCTAGTGTCTGGGAACAGTTGAGCACAGCAATACTATGAAGGCATGCCACCTCTTGTTTACTGTGAAAGAAACAGTATTGGTGCACCCAAGGCTAAATAACAGACCTCAATGCTAAAGGTGTCCCCACTCTCAGAGAACTGTAAGTACTTTGGAAACCCAAACGAAATACATTTTGATCCCTTGGGAATCACACCACTTTACACAATCTACATGTTTAGAATGTGTGAATGTGCCACTTTGTGAACAGAACACACATGTGCCTGTATAAAAGAAGTCACACAAGGAGGTGCACACAAAACTACATTTACGCAGTCATTGTATGAGCTGCCAGCCTTGTTCACAGAAGCCACTGTTAGAAAGAAATGGGGTTTCAGTAAGTACATATACATGGCACCACGGCGGTCTGGATGACTTGACACTCGTAAGTTGTTATCAGCAACAACCAAGGACTTACCCAAATGCCACCACACTGTGGGATCATGTATATGTATAATCTGAATGAAAGTGTTATTCAAACTGTGCCTTTCTTTAAAATGTGCCAGCGTGTCCCCTGAAAGTGTAAAGGTGGTTTCTTGTGCACTTCCTTGGGAGAAATCTGTCATGCAGGCACATTATTGTCCTTCACAACAAATCATCAAAGTCAAGCATTGAAAAAAGTAAGACATGTTGACAAGTGTAGTGAGTTCCAAGGTACAAGACTTCTTGACTAACATCTTGAATCATGCCAGCTGTCACATGGCCATCCGTACCATGATGTTATGTTATGTTATGTTATGTTATTTACTTTTATTACGCGCACAGATACTCGAAGGAGTGTCCCGGCACGGTTCAGGGCAGGACAGAATTAAGACTCAACCCTAAGAGAAGAGATAAGTTTTTAGCAGTTTCTTAAAAACCCCAGTATCTTCAACAATTCGGAGAGAGAGGGGGAGCGCATTCCAGGCACGGGCAGCAAACACAACCAGGGAAGCGCCACCTAGTCTATGGCGCTGGAAGGAAGGCACCTTCATAAGCCTGAGAGAGGAGGACCTCAAGTGACGCCCCGGTGTGTAAAACGAGAACCGTTTCTGGAGGTAGCCCGGCCCTCGACCGTGCAGGGCGCGGTGAGCAAGGGTTAAAGATTTGAAAGCTATCCGGGCCCTGACCGGTAGCCAATGAAGGGAGCGACGGTAACCATGAACACTCTGCCTGTGACCCAGCCCACCCAGCATGCGGACAGCCGCATTCTGGGTAACTTGAAGCTTATTGAGTGCATAAGCTGGGAGCCCAGCATAGAGGGCATTGGCATAGTCCAAACGGGACAAAATAAGTGCCCGGACCACTGATTCCCTAGCCGCTTGAGGCAGCAGCGGAAGGAATCTTCTCAACATTTTGAGGAGACCGAAGCAACAACCTATTAGACGAGTAACCTGGCTAGAAAAGGAAAGATTACTGTCAAAATAGATGCCAAGGTTCTTTGCGGTCTGACTGTTTGAAACAGGCGGTGGGAACTCAGGAGGCCAGATGGACTCTCTGAATCCTGGGGAGAAGTCACCAAACATCAGAATCTCAGATTTATCCTCATTGCATTTTAAATGTGCCGACGCCATCCATTCAAAGACCGAGGAAAGGCACCTCTGCACATGGACCACCGAGGAGCCCTGTTTGTCCCAAGTGAACAGAAGTTGCGTGTCGTCGGCGTAGGCAATGACCTTAGCCCCCAACCCCTCTGCTAGAGAGACCAGAGGAGTAAGATAAATATTGAACAGGAGGGGGCTAAGGGACGAACCCTGAGGAACACCCGTGCCAACTTGAAGAGGTGATGAGGCCGCCGGGGGTATCCAGACTTGCTGGTAACGGCCGTCCGGAAAGGATTTAATCCAGCCCCAAACCGCGCCCGACACACCAATCTTCGAGAGTCTGTCAAGCAGCAGTGAATGGGGGACAGTATCAAAGGCCGCCGACAGGTCAAGCAGCACAAGGGCAGCCTTCCCGCCGGCGTCTAGACACTCCCGTATGGCTTCAGAGATTTCAAGAAGAGCACCTTCCGTACTGAAGGAGGGGCGGAAACCCGATTGGGCAGGGTGAAGTAGATCCGCACTCTCGACAAACTCCGACAGCTGTCTGTTCACTATCTTTTCACAGACCTTAGACAAGCTGGGGAGAAGAGAAATGGGTCTGTAATTTCCCGGCACTGAGGGATCGAGAGTCGATTTCTTCAGTAGGGGGAGTATTTTGGCCTGCTTCCAACAGCTAGGCACCCTGCCCTCCTGCAGAGATAAGTTAATAATAAAATTAACTTCCTCATTTACTGTTTCTGCCACCGAAGCCAGGAGTCTTGCAGAGCAAGGATCGTCCGGAGAACCAGACTTCAGACCCTGGAGAATTCTCAGAGTGCACGACAGATCCACTGGAGAGAAATTAGACAGGGAATGAATGGTAGGCAGTACAGCAGGAGTGGTAAGAGAGGAGACAGAAGAAACCAAGGGCCCAGTAGAAACAGGCGGGGTAGAAAAGCTGCCCTGTATCTTTAGAATCTTGTCTCGGAAGAATGTAGAGAGCGTCTCGCACCAAGCAGTGGTTGCTGGTAGGATGCAGCTCTGCGCCACAGGGGACAGAAAACTTTGGACTATAGAAAAAATTTCTTTCGCGTTATTCTTGGCTTGTTCGATCCGAGTGGCGAAGAAAGCCCTTTTGGCAGAGGAGATCGCCTTATAGTAGGTTTTTTGACCCAACCTAAGCTGCCTCTTTGCTGACGGTCAATAGTTACTAAGACGCCAGGAGCGCTCCAGTTTCTTACAGCCCTGTTTGAGGAGACGCAGATCCTCCGAAAACCAAGGCTTGGAGGGAGATTCCCTTGACTGTCTAGCCGAGGTAGGTATGGCAATGGTCGACCAAGAGCCCCGAAGCCAGTTGGAAAAGGCAGCAAGACACTGATCAAGGTCTTGTGACAAACGCGGCCTATTGGCCGCCAGCGCCCTGGCGAAAAGTAGGGGGTCAACCTTCTTGAAAGCTGGTTTATGACTGGCCATTTGTCTGACACCAGGCGGGGTCACTACCCATGAAAAGGGAATTAGATAATGATCAGACCAGGGGACAGGGAGTGGAGCTTTGACAGAGATAGGGAAGTTGGAAAAGATAGGGTCAAGAATATGGCCACCAAGATGAGTAGCCTGGTCGACCCATTGAGAGAGCTGCGCAGATTGGCAAATATCAAGAAAATCACGTGTGTCCTTTGAGTTATTTTGGTCAAGATGAATATTGATATCGCCTAGAATCACATAGTGGGAGAACTGTAGGGCTCTCATGGAGACCGCCTCCACACAGGCCTGAAGGAAAGCATGGGCTACTCCCGGCGGACGATAAATCAAGGACCCACCAAGAGAAAAGTGGTCCGAGCAGCGGATATTAAAATCCAGAACTTCACAACCCTCCCACGTGCTGAAAGAGCACTTATCCAGCGCCCATGCCTCTTTAAAAATAACAGCCAGCCCCCCGCCTCTCCCTGTAGTACGATCTACTCTGCTGATTTTGTACCCCAAAGGGATGGCCAAGGTGACGATTGGGTCAGAGAAATTGTCAAGCCAGGTCTCCGTGACAAATAGAAAGTCCAAAGCTTTATCGTCCAGAAGCTCAAACACCTCTGAGTGGTGCTTTTTCAAAGAGCGCACATTGAGAAGCGCCGCCGAAATAACAGGGGAGTTAGATATTTTAGTGTCAGCAGTGACACCCAGCTCAAGGCAAAAGCCACAAGCCCCGCACACAAAGTCTTGAGTTCCGAACAGGTTAGGGAACAACTGGGGGTTACAGGACGAACTCCGCATCTGGAAAAGACAATCACGTGAGTAGGACCGGTGGCGAGAATCATCCACCCTGAAATGGGCAGCATAACTGGCCCCGGCTCCCGACGGGCTGCTGACGGGCGCAGACGGGCTTGCCTTAGGCGCGCCTTCGGCGCGCCAGCGGCGCGCCCGCTGCGCTCGTCCGCTGCGCGAACGTGAAGCGTGCATTTAAATAGAGCCGGTGGTGGGGAGACTAGATCGCCTACAAAACAAAAATGGCGCCTAGTTCTGTCCCACCGGACGTGAGGAAAGCTCACCAGCAACAAGGAATACAAGTTAAAAGTGCCCCAGAATGTATTTCTATCACGAGTGTGCAAATGAGCAAATTACAACTTAACACAGTTAAAACACCAGTAAAAATGAGCAAGCATTTGAAAGACGATAAAGAAGCAGCAGAGCAGTGATATGTTTGGCAAGTGAGCAAAATTCTGTCAGCCCTTAAGCCTGATGACACAGTCTGACCCACTGCCTGTCATGTGGAGTGGCACACATGTCCAAACACAGGACAATGCATAAGCTAATGGGCCTGCAATTGGGTCGGAATAAGGAGCACCTGCACTGAGGAGACACCCTCATGGCAACCAAGAATGTCCACACAGATGTCAGCACACAAAGACCAAACTACTTAGCATCTGGACCACACACTGGTGCCAAAAATGGATGAGCAGGAATCATGTATTTAAAGTTTTGACACATGCTCCAAAGCACAAACATTAAACCCTGCACAACATGACTGGGTCACTGCATGTTGAGTGTCTGTCCAGACAATTATCACACACAGGTCAGACCTGGCAAGGAGACATAAGGTTTTGACATGTAGGCCTTGCCCGCACAAACCCCCCATACCTGAGACAATGTGATTGAGACAGATCAAGAAGTTACACCTCTTAATCTGGGTTTACTAAAATGTGCATCAAGAATTCCTACATGTACTCCACATCACCTCGTGAGGCTGCCAACACATATTTGTGACAAACAACCATCAACAGATAGTTGTACATAGACACACAGGCACTGCCCAGTGTGAGGATGCACAAGCCAAATGGGGTCACCCTGTACAGTGGACACATGTAGCACACTTTACATAAATACAAATGAGGCCAGGGAACAATGCCACAGAAGCCAACCTATGCTGAACACACAGAGAATGGTCACAGTGTTGGATGACACACATGATTCCAAGGCAAGGGTGTCTCAGGGGACTGTAGTGGGCACACTGCTCCATGGTCCTGGAATGATCTGACTGTAACATGAGCAACCGTCCCGGCACTATGCATATCTCCCACTCATGCACATCATGTCTGAGGCCACAACATCGGTCATGCATGCTGCAAGTCTGTTAATTTGAAACCTCACACTCCTATGTTGAGACTCAGCATCAGTGCCAACAAATATGGACCCCCAAATGACTGAACAGGACAGGGCACAGGCAAGGTACCAACACAAGTCACAGACCACCCCCACACATGATGCAGAAAGCAATGTGCACTTGGATTAACTGGCAGCCTAGATGATCATGTGCAATAGTGATTACACACAGACCAGGGAACACATGTCAAGGAGGGGAAGGGAGGCAGAACAGCACCGGTTGACTTGGGGGAAAAGGATATGCACTGCACATATAAACCCTGGCAGTGTATACAGGCGACTGAGCACTTCCAAAAGCTGGTGACACACAACAAACACACATGTACCTACCCCATCCGTGCTGCTGCATCTCCTGTAACTGCCTATCCATGTCAGGGAAGACCACCGCCAGGACACGCTTCATCTGGCGGGTCAGGCGTCAGCGCCCGCCGTGGGGGCGTGGAGGTGAGTCCTTCAGCAGGACCCGGGCGATCCTCCGGGTCCAGCACCGGATGTCCTGCCACCGTTTTCTTCCTTGGGCTAGGCGCCGACTGCGACCCTCCACCGATCTCACGGCCCTGACGGCCTGCTTCCAGATCTCCCCCTTCGCGTAGGCAGTTACCTGTGAGGATGACAAAGTGAGACAACATCACTACACCTGCTCCATGTCAGACAGACACACATTTGAACATCTTTGATATGTTGAACAGGGCATAGGATGCTGCCAAGGAATAGCATCTTAGTCATATGGACATTGGCCTCTGTGGAAGCCCCAATGCACTACATGGCATGTAAAGTACACAGGTGGCCTGAGGGGTGCGACACACTCCATGAACATGGCACACACTGTGCATCACAAGCAACACCAGGCTGATGAACAGCACCTCCAAGCAATTACATGCCCCAGGCCACTGACGCAACCTCAGCAGAGTAGACAGACACACACAGGCACAGATCAATCACATGCCATTGGCAACAGCGGATACAAGGCTCACTCTGCACATGTGCCACTTGCCTGTGGGGTGTCACAGGTGTAAGGCTAGCTCAGCAAGTCAGACACACAGCATGGCTTACTTCTCACATCAGATGGGTAGAGCTGTTGCCTCCTCCATGCAGCTGTGGTGCAACACTTCACATAGACACTCACCCACATGACAAGGAACATTCACACACATCAATGTCCAGGAGTCGTACACATCCCTTGGACACTCTCACCACAGATCCACTCAACTCACACACATCTGTGGGTACAGTCACCTGTCACACCGGGGGGACCACTGAATCACCTCAGGACTATAGACAAAAAATGCCACAAAGGATTAGCCAGGCTGAATGTGTCATGCACTATGCAGTGAATGTCACAGTAAGCACAATGCAAGTGAGTAGTGCACACATGAACTACATCATGCTCTGCATGGGAGACATAAGCCATCCCCCCCCCCCCAGGACCCACTCTAAACAACATTGCATGTCTGTCACACCTGGACACAAGGCCAGAAGTGACAGTCACAAAAAAGGTGCACAGTCAAAGCTAGTGGAGTCAGCACTCACCTGCTCCCCTGGTCTCCCATACATGCTGGGGTACTGTGGGAGGATGACATCCAGCAATGCCTCAGTCTCCTCCTGGGTGTATGGCTGGGCCCTCTCCACAGACCTTGACATGGTGCCAGAGGAAGCACAGACAGCAGCAGTGTTGTCGACAGGAAAGTTGTGCAGGCAAGTGCCCTCTCATGGGTTCTGGCTGACTTATATCTGTCTTGCTGAGGGGCATTCATTTGGAGGAGTACATAGTGATTGGTCAGATTCATTTGCATCTTACGTTTACTCCAATCCCTTTCCACATACACCAGTGACAGCATTTGCATCGTTCAAATTTTGAGCATCATGTCAAGTCAACAACCACTTTGCAACATTGTATTTTGTGGCCAACTGACTTTTCCAGGCCACCTGATGGAAAATTTTAACTGAAAACTCTGTATCCATGACAACCAGCATGCATTTAGTGCCTAATACTTGTCCCTTTTGTGTCCCCTATGTAATTTTCAAATCCACACACAGGTACGGTGAGTTTCACACGTACCCCTATGGCACCAGTTGCACAGTGCCTTTGACACGTACGTGTACGCACTGGTAGTACACGTACAGGTACTACCAGTGCATACACGTACATGTACTCCCAGTGCCTACACGTACGTGTAGGCAATGGTAGTACACGTACGGGTACGTGTACTACCAGTGCCTACACGTATGTGTACTACCAGTGCCTACACGTACGTGTAAGCACTGGTAGTACATGTACGTGTGTACGGTCCGTACCATGCGTGCTCCTACGGCCACACAACTGTAGTGATACGGACCGTACACACGCCCTCAGAGCGTGTGTACGGTGCGTTTCACACGCTTACACTGTTGAGAGGATGCGCACACGAAAGGAATGGAGGTCTCAGACTCGTACAAGGATGTACATCAACTCATTGTCATTGCTGTCCTACATGTGCAGGGCCTAGGTGTGTCAGGCAGTGATATTGCACATGTCTCTGTCATGCCCCGCGGTCATGCCCAGAGATGCGGAGGGTATTTAAGGAGAACCGATCGTTTCTAACGCTGCTTAGCGTTCTAGCTGATAGCCCGTTTTTGTCCTTTTGTGTAGTGCCTGACTTCCTGTTTAGGCGTGTTTCCTGTTTCCGGTTTTCTGGCGCCGTGTATCGAACAGTACGAGTGAACTTGCTGTTCCTTGTGTGGCGTGGTGTTTGGTGTTGCAGTGAATGCTGGGGCTGCAACGGTAGACGTGCGCTGGTCCACTTGCTGGCAGAAGTCGTCTACATACCTGAAGCCTCCGTTTCCAAGTAAGGTCTCGGTGTCTGTAGCTTGGTGTTACCGATGGGGCCGTTCCCTATGCAGCTCACTGTTGTGGATTTATTGAGTTAAACACTGGGTTCAGTGTTTAGGTATCGTGCGTTTTTAAAACCTGCAGTTATGGAGCCTCTCTGACTGTTTTGGGCCAGAGGGATATTATTTTCGGAGATTGCTTCAGTTCATTTTATGTATCATACACCACTATTAGGTGGGGGTAACTAGCGTGGACCATTGAGTTTTGTCTTATGTTACAGCTGTACTTCTCCAACAGACACGGTAATCTTTAGTCATCACACGGGATTAAGTGGGGGTTATTTATGTTTATCTCTTACGTTCTTTCACACTCATGTTCCCTGCAGCCCTTCGGTGAAATACTCACCTCAGAAGATTATTAGAAAGACGAAGAAGTCAGTGTTCCGCCTGCTCAAACTAGCTTGGAGATAAGGGGTGAGCTAGACAACTGCAGTTAGATGATTATTATCTTAGAGGGATTGTTGGTTGTAACACTTGTATATTTATATAGGGTTCCTAGCATCTGAAACAAAGATAGCGTGCTGAGAGTTCCCCGAAACAAGATAGCGTGGTAGGTTTCTTTCCACTCGCACAAGGGTTATACAAGTGAGGTCATTTAGTAAATGATGCACATTAACTAAGTCTTTTGTTTTACAGCTGTGAAGTCTTGCCTGTTGCTCAGACGTAGTCTACTACCCGACCTGCCTTTTTCCCCGCCTATCCTTGTTTTGTTTCCCTGTTTTCCCTAGCGTTCCTCCTAGCTCTAGAGTTTGATAGAGCAGGAGGGACGTGGGGGACGACTGAGGACTTCTCTTCAGGATTCCTGGCGCTCCTGCGGAACAGAACCATTGATCATTACAGAACGCTAAGCCTAATAGAAAGTTCTGCCCGAGCGTCATGGACCTGGGAGCAGTCACACTGGCCGATTTGGCTGGCATGTTAGGTAATTTGCAAGTAGAAACACAAGCATTGTCGGCCAGACTTGACACTCTTCAGAACAGGCATGAGTCAGGGGCCACAGGGGGGGAGAGCCGAAGCGACACCCTCCGTTATACATGTCACTACCCCTACCTCCATCCCTTTAGCCCCCCCAGAGAGGTTCTCGGGTGATGCTTCCAGGTGCGGAGCTTTTCTTAGTCACTGCCAATTACATTTTTCATGTAAGGCCTCTTGCTTTCCCACAGATCAAGCCCGTGCAGCCTTTCTAGTGTCTTACCTCAGTGGAGCAGCCGCAGATTGGGCTATACCTTTGGTAGACCGTGACGACCGCCTCTTATATAATTACTCTGCCTTTAAAGGGGAATTTCGCAAATTATTCGACAAACATATGTATACACATTCGGCTGACACTGAGTTGCTGGCTCTGAGACAGGGTAGCCAGGAATTGGTGGCTTACATTACCTCATTTCAGAGATTAGTGGTCGAGTCCAATTGGCCAGAGGAAAAACGGAGTACTTTATTTTATAGGGGGTTACGTGACGATTTAAAAGACGCTCTCTCTCAAATTGTGGACTTACCCTCAGCTTGTACTGAGCTAATAGATTTAGTGGTTAAGATCGAACACCGCATCCAAGAAAGGAAGCAAGAAAAGGGAAAGGGCGAACCACGATTTGTGCCTGTTAAAGAGAAGAAAGTAGAAGCTGTGAAAGGGACTGACGAAAGCGAGCCGATGCAGATAGGCATAGTGAGGGGGCCGCTGACATCGGAGGAGAGGCAAAGGAGAAGAGCCAATAGGCTCTGCTTATATTGTGGAAAGGCTGGTCATTTCTTAAGGACATGCCCAGTCAAACCTAATGCATTGAAGAGCTCGGGAAACTAGTGAGCCTGGGTTTCGTGGAGACGGGAATCCTGGGCAGTTCTGGTCTAACTGTCTCCTCTTCTGAACACGACATTAAACCTATCCCTCACCTCTATGTATCAACTTATCTCGCTGTAGAAAACCTTGGCATCCATGTATCCATCATGATTGATTCAGGGGCCTCTGGGAATTTCATGGATGAGGATTGGGCAAGGAGTAACCTGATTCCCTGTGTCTTGAAAGACGTTTCCACCAAGGTCTTTACGATAGATGGGAGCTCTCTCGTCTCGGGGCCAGTGACTCATAAGACAGTTAGTCTCCATATGCACATAGAACCTGATCATCAAGAAGTCATTGAATTTGATTTAATTCGGTCGCCACAAATACCTGTTCTATTAGGCATCCCTTGGTTACAGACACATAACCCTATCATCGACTGGCAGAAAGCAACGCTCACGTCTCGTCCAAGTACACACTGTGATTCTCAAGTAGCAGTAGTCCAACATATACTTGATGCAGAAGTAGACGAACCTGTACCTGAATTACCTGCCTGTTATAACGACTTGTACACAGTTTTTGATCCCAAGGAAGCAGAAGTCCTTCCCCCGCATAGGGTATACGACTGTCGAATAGACCTAGAGACAGGAGCCAGAATTCCGTGCAGTAAGGTCTATGCCCTTACTGAGAAAGAGAACACATACCTCAGGGAATATTTGGATACTATGTTAGAGAAGGGATTTATTAGACCTTCTAGATCTCCTGCCTCTTCGGCTTTGTTTTTTATCCCTAAGCGGGAAGGAGGTCTTCGGTGTTGTATTGACTATAGGAGATTGAATAACATCACCATTAAGAATCGTTATCCCTTGCCTCTGATTGCCTCCCTCCTTGACAGAATACGCAACGCCAGGTTTTTCACTAAACTAGACCTGCGGGGCGCCTACCATTTGGTACGTGTCAAGGAGGGAGACGAGTGGAAGACTGCCTTCTGCACGAAATACGGGTTATTTGAGTACTTAGTAATGCCCTTTGGGCTTTGTAACGCTCCGGCTGCGTTTCAATTCTTCATCAATGAAGTGCTCTGGGATATGCTAGACGTCCATGTCATTGCTTATATTGATGATTTATTGATCTATTCCTCTACTTTGTCTGAACACATAGGACATGTCCGAAAGGTGTTGGAACGTTTGCGTGATAACAACCTGTACTGCAAATTGGAGAAATGCACCTTCCATAAGCAAGAAGTGCCTTTTTTAGGATTTATTGTTACACCTCAAGGACTCCGTATGGACCCTGTCAAGGTCAAGGCTGTTCTCTCTTGGCCGGCACCTGGTACGGTCAAAGAGCTACAAAGTTTTCTAGGTTTTGCCAATTTTTACAGGCGTTTTGTTCAGAATTTCTCTGAATTGGCACATCCTATTACTGCACTCTTGCGAAAGGGGATTCCGTATGTATGGTCGGCAAAAGCAGAAACTTCATTTCAGCGCTTGAAAAAGGCCTTCACATGCGCGCCTGTTTTACGACATCCTGACCCAGGGTTGCCCTTCGTGGTGGAGGCGGACGCCTCTCAAGTGGCAGTGGGAGGGGTTCTGAGTCAAACAGATCCTGAGAGTGGCGAGTGTCACCCCGTGGCTTATTTCTCTCATAAGTTCACTCAGGCAGAATACAACTATGCTGTGGGAGATAAGGAATTACTGGCGATAAAGAAGGTATTTGAGGAGTGGAGACAATACCTACTAGGAGCCAGGTTTCCTGTTGTCGTATATACAGACCATCGCAACCTTCAATACCTTAAAACAGCCAAGGAACTGTCCATGAGACAACTCCGTTGGTCTCAATTCTTTTGTGAATATGAAATCACTATACAATTTCGTCCTGGAACTAGAAACGGCAAGGCAGACGCCCTATCCCGGTTGGGTTTTCAACAACTAGAGGACCTGGTTGATACCCCCTCTATCATTCCCAGTGAGTACATCATAGGAGGAGTGATCACCGAAGACGAATTTCAGGACCACATTAGAGAGGGTCAACTCACGGCGAACATGCATGCCATCGTAGGGTCACAAGAGACACGTACTGTGGATGGTTGTGTTTGTGTTCAGGGAGGAGTAGTATTACCTACAGCAGATTTGCAAGCCCAGGTATTGGAATGGTATCATTCACATCCACTGTCAGGGCATCCCGGAATAAAGAAGACTACCAAGGCCATACGTGAAAGGTTTTGGTGGCCTACTATGCTGAAAGATATAGAGCAATACGTGAAGACATGTCATGTCTGTGCCCAATCCAAGACTTCCCATCAGAATCCCGTGGGTCTCCTCCTACCCCTTGCCTCTCCTCCTGGCCCCTGGCATACAGTCTCCCTAGATTTTATAGTAGAACTGCCAGTAACCAAAAGAAAGAATAACACTTTGCTTGTAGTGGTGGATCATTTCACTAAGACTGCACACTTCATCCATTTGCCTGGGTTGCCCAAAGCCTCAGAATTGGCCTCCATTTTCTTACAACAGATTGTCCGCCTCCATGGATTGCCTTCGGTTCTGATTTTAGATAGGGGGGCTCAATTTGTATCTCGGTTTTGGAAGTACTTATGTGCTATGCTGCAGATCGATGTTCGACTCTCTTCTAGTCATCATCCGCAGTCAGATGGCCAAACCGAGAGAGTTAATCAGTGCTTTGAGCAATATGTAAGAAATCAGGCTCTACACTCCTTAGCAGAATGTGATGAGTGGGTAGGGGTGGCAGAAATCTCATATAACAACAGTCCACATTCGTCCATCAACATGACACCTTTTTTCTGTTCCCATGGTTTTCATCCAAAGCTGTTACCTGTGGGGGTCCCTATAGACAGCCCTACTCCTGCTGCCAATGATCTGGTACTGAAGCTACAGGACTTACACAAAAAGACATTAGAAGATCTAGACGTGGCTAAGGTGAAATATAAGGAGGGGGCTGATTTACACAGGAGGTTAGAACCCATCTATACCCCGGGGGATAAGGTGTGGCTTTCCACGAAACACATAACACTCACTGGTCCTCGCAAGTTTAATCCCAGATACATCGGTCCATACGCAGTTATCAAGGTGGTTAATCCAGTGGCGGTGAAGCTTGAGTTGCCTGCTTCGTTTAGAATTCATCCTGTCTTCCATGTATCATTGATAAAACCGGTTGAGCCAGGCACAAGACTCCCTAGGAAACCCGCTCCTGTCACTGTTTCCGATACGGAAGAATATGAAGTTGAGGACATTGTAGACTCTCGCACCCGGGGTAGATCTCTCCAATATCTGTTGCATTGGAAAGGGTATGGGGTGGAGGATCGCACATGGGAGTACGCTCGTGATGTGCATGCTCCCCGGTTGGTATGGAGGTTCCATCACCGGTACCCTGACAAACCCAAGCCTAGGGGAGAGTTTCTTAGGGGGAGTGTGCTGTCATGCCCCGCGGTCATGCCCAGAGATGCGGAGGGTATTTAAGGAGAACCGATCATTTCTAACGCTGCTTAGCGTTCTAGCTGATAGCCCGTTTCCGTCCTTTAGTGTAGTGCCTGACTTCCTGTTTAGGCGTGTTTCCTGTTTCCGGTTTTCTGGCGCCGTGTATCGAACAGTACGAGTGAACTTGCTGTTCCTTGTCTGGCGTGGTGTTTGGTGTTGCAGTGAATACTGGGGCTGCAACGGTAGACGTGCGCTGGTCCGCTTGCTGGCAGAAGTCGTCTACATACCTGAAGCCTCCGTTTCCAAGTAAGGTCTCGGTGTCTGTAGCTTGGTGTTACCGATGGGGCCGTTCCCTATGCAGCTCACTGTTGTGGATTTATTGAGTTAAACACTGGGTTCAGTGTTTAGGTATAGTGCGTTTTTAAAACCTGCAGTTAAGGAGCCTCTCTGACTGTTTTGGGCCAGAGGGATATTATTTTCGGAGCTTGCTTCAGTTCATTTTATGCATCATACACCACTATTAGGTGGGGGTAACTAGCGTGGACCATTGAGTTTTGTCTTATGTTACAGCTGTACTTCTCCAACAGACACGGTAATCTTTAGTCATCACACGGGATTAAGTGGGGGGTTATTTATGTTTATCTCTTACGTTCTTTCACACTCATGTTCCCTGCAGCCCTTCGGTGAAATACTCACCTCAGAAGATTATTAGAAAGACGAAGAAGTCAGTGTTCCGCCTGCTCAAACTAGCTTGGAGATAAGGGGTGAGCTAGACAACTGCAGTTAGATAATTATTATCTTAGAGGGATTGTTGGTTGTAACACTTGTATATTTATATAGGGTTCCTAGCATCTGAAACAAAGATAGCGTGCTGAGAGTTCCCCGAAACAAGATAGCGTGGTAGGTTTCTTTCCACTCGCACAAGGGTTATACAAGTGAGGTCATTTAGTAAATGATGCACATTAACTAAGTCTTTTGTTTTACAGCTGTGAAGTCTTGCCTGTTGCTCAGACGTAGTCCACTACCCGACCTGCCTTTTTCCCCGCCTATCCTTGTTTTGTTTCCCTGTTTTCCCTAGCGTTCCTCCTAGCTCTAGAGTTTGATAGAGCAGGAGGGACGTGGGGGACGACTGAGGACTTCTCCTCAGGATTCCTGGCGCTCCTGCGGAACAGAACCATTGATCATTACAGTCTCCTCATGTATTTGCACAATTGATGTGTGATGACCTGTGTACACATGTCATGTGTGATGGGGCACTATGTGGCACATTTCCCCTTCACACTTTGCACATGTGTGCATGTAGTACAAACGTGTCAAGCACAGCATCACTGGTATGGCACAGTCACCACCACCGGCAACTGTCCCCTGATGCCAGGGATAGGGACACTAACAACTGACATTTAACGACCAGCGTGCAACGATATGACTATGTCATGTGTGTGTCATGTGTTCCCATGAGCTTGCTGTTGGTGTCCCGTCAACTGCATCTGCTGTTGCTGCATCCAACATGTGTCTGTGTCTAGATGGGCATGGCACACATCTACGCACACCATGCCACATGTGGATTTCGACGTAACATGTGTCTGTATGCATCTAACTTGATATTTTGACATGAGGACATATCTGCGTCGCCTCAATGTCTGTGTTTTCTGTTTTCACTTGTACTCCTTCATCGCAATGTGTGTGATCTGTACATTTGACATTCCATATGATCTGTGCATCTAGCTTGCCGTCAGCTGTCTGTATGAGATGACATTCTTAAAATGCTGAGATGTAGATGTATGTCACTCTTGTGATGTCTCTGGCTATTCACTGACACTGGCCCACAGCTCGTTTCAGGGCATGTCATGTAGACTTGACAATCAACGGGTGTAGCTGGCTTTTCGAAGGAGTATCACCTGGCTGGCATACGTGTCCTGGATATATTGCACAGACCAGACTCTGTATTTAGCAGATGTGTAGTAGCAGTTGAGCATGTGCTCAGTTCATTGACATTGATGTTGTTATGTTCGAACTCTTCGTTATTCATTCCCAATTTCTGCAGGGCACCGCCTGTCCCCAGACCAATGCCAGACTTGGGTGCTATGAGGGAACGTGACTGCATACGCCGTTACAGATTCACCCAAAAGTTGATTGAGGACCTGACAAACAGGCTGGCACCACACCTCCAACCGCGACACAGTTATCCTACTGCGCTGACCCCTAAGATGAAGGTGATGGCAGCCCTACATTTTTTTGCCACAGGTACGTTTCAATTCACCATAGCTGATGTTGGTGGCATGTCCCAGACGATGTTCAGCCGTGTCCTGCATGATGTTTTGGCAGCCATGTTGGAGCACCTGGATGAATTCATCCATTTTCAGACTCCTGAGGAGTTGACAGGTGTCAAGGGTGATTTCTATGCCCTGGGAGGAATACCCCATGTCATTGGGTCCATTGATGGGACACATGTGACTTTTGTACCACCACAGGCACAGGAGGTCGCCTATCACAACCGTAAACATTACCACTCTATAAATGCTCTTGTGGTGTGTCTTGCTAACATGCTGATTTCCCATGCCTGTGCACGTTTTCCAGGGTCAGCACACAATGCCTACATCATGAGGCGTAGCAGGGAGCCACAAATCATGCTGCGGCTGCACAACGAACGAGCATGTCTTGTTGGTGGGCATACTCGGTTTGTCCTGTGTTTTGCGGTATTTTTGTATCTTACGGCATTTCCTGACCCACTTTTTTACATGATGTTTCCATGTAGGGGCTATCCCAACATGCCATGGCTGATGACGCCTCTCCACAACCCAAGATCAGCTGCAGATCACCGTTACAACGATGCACACGGGCAGACCAGGCGAGTGATTGAGAGGACGTTTGGCCTCCTGAAGAGCCGATTCCGGTGCCTTCACAAGACAAGCGGGTCCCTCCCATATGCACCGGCGAAGGTCTGCAAAATCTTCATCGTGTGCTGCATGCTGTACAACATGGCAGTGGAGAATGCAGTGCCACTCATCCTGGAGCAGCATGAGCAGGAACATCCACCCGTGGAGGATGAAGGCCTTGGTCACGAGGCAAGTGAGGAGGAGGATATCCGGAGTCAGCTCATACTCAACTTCTTCTCATAATGGTGAGTCACTGGGTCACAAGAGTGTGCACGCTTGGAGCCTTGTGTGGCATGTGTTGCAATGTGTGTGTCCAGCTGACTGTATGCTAAGTGACTTAGATGTGTGTTCTGATGTGTCACTCGAGTGATGATGTCATTCCACTCATTTTAGCTGTGACCCTAATTTTTCTAATCGCATGGTGACAACATTATTCCTGTAGAGTAAATGACCATGTATGCGGATAACAATCTTTTAGCTGACTGCTTGTGTGTCTGTCATCCACAGGTTCTTGCGCGTGTTGTCTGGTCGTGTCATCGTTGGCCTCCTGCTATTCCTCATGAGTATTGCAATGTGTGCTGAATCAGCGTTCCATGCACGGACATGTGGAAAAGTCATTTTGGGTGAGGATTGCAGCAAGGCATTTTGGGGTTGTTAGGTGTTTGGAATGTGTGGGGACTGCTCCTGTGCATGTTGGGTTACCATGCATACATGTTGACTCACCATGGGGCACATGACATGTAGCATGACTCCCATGAATTGATAGTCAACCTTCGTGACAGTCATCTCTAATGGTTTGTGGATTCTGATGAAGGCATCAATGTGTGTATAACTTCCCTCAGAAACATACGGGATGCTACGGGTGGACATGGTGTGGGACATCCCCATAACAGGCTCAATGGGGAATTGCAGCCTCTCTGTGTGCAGAAGGGAGTGTTTGGCTCATCCACTTAACTTGTGTGCCAGGCCATTTGGATTTACTACATCTGTGTTGTGAAGGGGGTGTCTAGTGTAGGTCCCACATGTTCAGCCAAATGACCTGTGTTTCTGTTCATATTGATGCTTTTCCCATAGTGTGAGCCTGAGTCTGGTGGCTCAGTGGACCAATGCGTCTGCTGCAGGGGCCTGTGTTAGACCTCATGGTCACAGGTTCAATTCCTGGAGGGTCCACTCAGCCTTTCATCCATCTGAGGTCGATAAAATGAGTACCATTGAGTTGGGTAACAATAAACATCTGTTATTCAGCGCCAAGATACCCGTAGTGGTGAACGTGCGCTTTACAAATACACGTGTTATGTTATGTTAGTAATAAAGGGGTTCCTCACCCTACAAGGTGCCTCATCTCTGTCAATGCAGGTCTCTTGCCACTTTGCATGCGTCATCTCTGGCATAGTTGTCAAAGATTGTGCATATGAGTCTATGTGTTGTTTGGCTACATGCATGCAGTTCTTCAAGGGTTAGAATCTCGATTGTGCCTGAATTCCATGGTTGTGTATGTATTTGGCCATGTAGGTCCCCACGACGGGCCCTCACCGCCTGCTGAGGGTGTGTCTCCTGTGCGGGGCTCGGCCTTCTGTTACTTGATCGTGTGTCAGTCATCTTTGGTGATTGTGCATCCATTTTCTCTGGGTGTTCCATGGGTAACCGGACACTCCTTCCTTTACATACGCCTGTTGCAGTTGTCCTTTCTGACATCTTTGTCTTTGTGTGCTACTTTTGGCATAGTTTCAAGGACATGCCGCCTGCTACTGCGGCCCCTGCAGCAAGGGCCCACAAAGTGGTGGGATTTGGCAACACACACGCCTCAAAGATGCTCCTCCCTGCCTCCCTCCACCCATTCATTTGGCTGTCATCATCTTGTCTGTGCTACTGTTGGGTCCACGCGGTGCCAAAGGCAGGACCGTCAGCACATGCAACGTGCACATTGCACGACCCTCATGTCCTTGCATGACCCACATCACACTACAGTCTGATGTTGTAGTCACCCTGCAAGCAATGTCTATCCGAAACTCAACCGCCTGCTCTCAGGCATACCCTAAGCACACACATGACACCTTTGCATGCTGATGTGCAACTCCAACTGCCTACACTGCGTTGCCTCGCCTTCCAGGCCCTGTCACACCAACCAGATCATGTCCCTCCTGCTCCACACCGGCTCCGTCCACCAGCAAGGCCATGGGAGTGGGACTCAAGCCTTCAGCCTGTGGTATAGTGGCGTCATCTGGCACATGGCCCAGGGATCATCTCTCAGCGTGTCAATCTTCAATGTGTCTAGGACACACCCCCTCCACCATCACATGCGCACACAACATCATCATCATGTCGTATGCCATTGACACCCAGGTGCTCCTCAACCTCACCAAAGACCCAGCCATTGCCAGTTCCAACATTCAAGAAGGCATGAGGTCCGTGGATGAATGGCTGAACATCAGCCACCTGAGGCTGGACTTGTACAGGACTGAGGTAAGCATCTGAGGATTGTCCCCTTACAGCTGGCTCAACTCCTTGTGTTCCACCCGCAGGGGCCCTACACAAGCACCCAGTGGCCACGCACACAAGATGGTGTGCATCATGGATTTGTCACTCACATTTGCCATGCAAATCACCAGCATCTGTACCTCATGCTGCAACACCCTCTGCATGATGCACGTGATCCTCAGATAGATCCACTCCAAGGAAAGACAGACCATCCCCCAGGTCCACGACACCAGCCGTGTCAACTACTGCCCCGCCCTCTACGGAGCATGTACATCCAAACTCACGGGAAACTTGTCCACATCCAGGGTGCATCTGCACAACTCAGCTTCAACATCCCGCACCCCTTCTACATCACCGTCAACAACCCCAGCCCCCAAAATCAACCTTGTACGTCTGTCCTCCAAGACCCCGTTGGCCTAACTCAATGCATCCGAACTTGGCCTGGCCACTATTCTTCACATCCACAACATTCCAGCATGAAGGAGATGGTTCTCACGCCTGGACAAACATACCTGGGACTCCCTCCCCAGGAACCTCCACATGAGCCATGACCTCTAGGCCTTTATGATCCTCTTCCTGATTGGTGTGTCCGCACAGTATTTCAAGCCCCCTCCCTCAGCAGCTTGAGGCCATCACGGGTGAGTATTGTGCTCCCAGGCTGTATCGGATGATACATTGTGACCCATGTGTGTCCTGTACCGGACTCAGATCCCAGGGTATGGATGGCTGGAGTTAGTTCAACACTCAGGCATAGTTTGACATTTACACACACGTATGTTGTGGACTAATGCAAAATGACTGCAACATCTCATGAAAAAAAATAGTTTTATTCTCGGTGAGGTACGTGTTTTGGTAGATGAAATGAGGTGCTCTACCGGTTGCATGGAATCCAAAGTTCACAGGGGGAGATGGTATCCTTGGCATTAGAAGTCATCAGAGTCCAGACCACAGTGTTGGTCATCATTGGTCAGACTGTGACCAGCAAGTCCATGTGGCAGAGAATGTCAGTGAATGATGTGCTGCTGTTGCGCATGAAGGCCAGGTGCCAGGCCAGGTGACCTGGGAGATGTGGATGGTCCGCTGCCTCTCACGGTCTTTTCCGTGGACGACCCACCTTCCTCCGGGGACCCTCAGATGCAGGCCTTGATGATGTTTGGGACGCTCCATCGGACGAATCCTCCTCCTCCTCCTCCCTCCCTGTGGCTGGTGCTGGTCTGCGCCTGGTGTCACAGGGAGGGTTGCCCATGTTGTCGGTGATCCGACGGAGTGAATGGCTCATGTCCCTTTGCACCCCCAAGAGCTCAGCCAGTCTTGCCTCCATCCGTCCTTGGTGTTGTTGTTGACTGCCGTGTTGCTCGGCCTGCTGATTCTTAATGTCTGTGAGGGTCGCCACTACCTGACTGATGGCCCTGGTGTCACGCCGGTATGCCTCCATGATGTTGCGGACGTGTGACATACCGGTCCCTTCAGCTGTCTGGTCAGGTTCTCACCTCCGCCTGCCTCCACTCCCACCACCCCTGCCCACACGAGCCTGGCCTGCCATTGTGGGCACCTCGGGTCTACGGGACCCCTGAGGGATGGCAGTGTCGGTGTTGGCTGTCTCCTCCTGGGTGCCTGGCGAACCTTGTCCCGCCAGGTCAGACTGGCTCAGTTGTTCAGTGTGGGCAGGGCTCCTGGGTGTCTCCTGGGATGTGGCAGAAATGGGGGTGGTGGTTGGCACAGATGTACCTGAAGTAGGTGCTGCTGGGGCTTGGACACCAGAGGGGCCAGGTGGGTTGGGGTCATCCGCGGAGTGTTGTGAGGTGTCGCTGCCAGTGGGATCAGGTTCCTCCCAAGCCTGGGACTGTGGTTCTTCCCCCCCATTGTTGGGGGGAGATCCATGATGTTGCCCTGTGTGTGAGAGAGAGACAATGTTAATGCTGTTTAATGCGACATCCATGTTTCATGCATATTCTATTTGCCACAGTACCTCCAGGTAGTTGTATGTGCCTAGCATTCACATCAATGTTCACTTGTGGATGGGTATGTTGCAGGGGACTGATTGAAATGTTCTCCAGGGTGTTTGACATGTCAAATTTGGGCTTGGATGCTTCTTTGGCTGTGGCTTGATCTTGTTGTGTCACATGTCCATTGTGAGAGTGAGTAACTCCATTGGCTGCCCCGGGGGGTGTGCTTGTGTAAGGGGTGAGTGATCATCCCTCAGCCCGACGCTGTTCAACATCCACATGGCCCCCCTCACACAAGTGGCCCGCCACCACAACCTCAAAAACATCTCCTACGCCAACGACACCCAGCTCATCCTCTCCCTCACCAAGGACCCTCACACCGCCAAAACAAACATCCACAAGGGCTGAGGTCCATCGCTGACTGGATGCGGAGTGGCCATCTGAAACAGAACTCGGACAAGACGGACGTCCTCATCCTGGGACCCATACCCTCAGCCTGGGATGACTCCTGGTCGCCGATCGCTCTGGGGACAGCACCGACACCCACCCACCATGCACGCAACCTAGGATTGATCCTCGCATCCTCCCTCTCCATGTCCAAGCAGGTCAACGCTGTCTCCTCCTCCTGCTACGAAACCCTACGCACGCTTCGCCGGATCTACTGGTGGATCTCGACCGAAACAAGTAGAACAGTGACACAGGCCCTCGTCAGCAGCTGACTGGACTACGGCAATGCACTCTACGCAGGACTCCCATCCAAACACCAACGGGGGATACAACGCTTCCGACACGCCTCCGCATGACTGATCGTCAACGCCCCCCGCCACAGCCACATCAACCCCCTCCTGAGTGACCTACACTGGCTCCACATCGACAAGAGGATCACCTTCAAGCTCCTCAACCACACACACAAGGCACTCCACAACGCCGGACAAGCCTACCTGAACATCAGACTCAGCTTCTACACCCCCACCCGCCAGCTCCGCTCCGCTCCGGCAGCCTCGCCCTCCCAGCTATCCCCCGCATCCAACGTACGACCGCCTGTGGGAGATCCTTCTCCTACCTCGCCGCCAAGACCTGGAACACCCTCCCAACCCACCTACGACTGACCCAAGACCTACTTGCCTTCAGATGACTCCTCAAGACCTGGCTCTTCGAGCAGTAGTGGAACCCCCCCGACTCAGCGCCTTGAGACCCTCACAGGTAAGTAGCGTGCCTTACAAGTACCTTGATCGATTGTTGATTGATTGACGGTGCCTGCTGGTGGGTGTAGTGTGATTTGGCAGTGGGTCTCCCAGGTGATGTATCTGTCCCCCCATGGAGCATGCTGCCATGTCAGTGAGTGTGAGTTCCTGTCCTAGATATCTGAGCTGGTTGTGTTTGTGTTAGAGTTTTCACAGGAGGGCCTTGTGCTGCCTACAGCAGGGCCAAGTGTCAGCTACCTTGTCAGTATTTTGCCAGTCCCTGTGCATTGCGCATGGTGCATGGGTATGTACCTGGGCCATATGGGCTGAGGGCAATGGTGTCTGTTTCTGAGTTGTACAATATGTTTAGTGATCCCCACCCTCCCAGCATCCCGGACATCCAGTCTTGGGTTTGTGGTTTGTGTAGCCTGGTACATGGCATGGCCTTGCTTTGTGAATGGGGCATACACATGTTAGTGGCATGAGCATTGTTTTTGAGTGTGGTTGTGTCCGGTGAGGGCTTGGGGGTAGGTGAGTGCATTTGTTGTAGTTGGGGTGTGGATGCCATTACCCCCATGTTACATAAGTTGTTTGTGTACTCACCAGGCTCGGCAACTCCTTCGACTCCGTGTACTCCCACCGGCGGAAGCAGGGCCATCACCTTCTCCTCCCAGGGATGGTAATGTACCGGTCTGCAGGCAGCCCACCTATTGTGATGTTACTCTGGGCGTAGTCCTCGTTCATTTTGCGCTTGACTGCCCTCCGCAGATCGTACCACCTGGCTTGGCATTCATTCCTGGTCCTCCTGATGGGCGCAACAGCATTCACCCTATCGACGATCCTCTGCCACAGGCGTGATTATTCGGCTACGCTGGTCTGTCTGACCAATGTTTCAAAGAGCTGTTGCACTACTCTGATGACTTCGTTGACAAGGATGTCCAGCTCCTCCCTTGTGAACTTTGGATTCTTGTCTGTGGGCATAGTGTGGGGTGGGTGTGGATGGTTGTGGGTGTGTGGGTGTGAATGTGTAGGTGTGTGTGTGAATGTGTAGAGGGGGTATGTGTGAAGGAGGTTGTGTGAAGGTGTGTAAGTTAAGGTGTATGGGTGCAGTTGTTTGTGTGTGGTGTCTGTCAGCAGTGTATGTTGCAAAGGCTCATGGTTTGTGAGTGTGGGCCCTTTTTATTGGTCCATTTGTGGGTGTGGCTGGGTTTGAAATTTTCGTGAGTGTGTTATATGAGGTGGTTGTGAGTTTGGGCCTCTGTTTGCCTGCTTGTATGTGCCAGGTCAGTCTTTTAGATGTTTTTTGTACTGTAGACGTGTTTTGTGGTGTAGTGCGAGGTGAATTGACCCTCCTTGTGCTGTTTTGCAGTGTCCTGGTACTGTACGAGTCGTTTTAGCGTATGTAAGGTGCGTACATACGCGATGTTGTTGTACGGTGGTGGGGTACGGTGCGTCAAAGTACGGGGCTGGTGTACGGTGGTGGGGTACGGTGCGTACAAGTAAGGGGCTGGGGACGGTATTGGGGTACGGTGCTGGGGTAGGGCACTGGGGTACGGTGATGGGGTACGGTGCGTACAAGTAAGGGGCTGGGGTATGGTGGTGGGGCACGGTGCATACAAGTAAGGGGCTGGGGTACGGCACTGGGGTACGGGGCTGGGGTAGGGCGCTGGGGTACGGTGATGGGATCGGTGCGTACAAGTAAGGGGCTGGGGTACGGTGGTCGGGTACGGTGCATCCAAGTAGGGGCATGGGGTACGGTGCTGGGGTACGGTGCGTCCAAGTACGGGGCTGGGGTACGGTGGTGGGGTACGGTGTGTACAAGTAAGGGGCTGGGGTAGGGTGGTGGGGCACGGTGCATACATGTACGGGGCTGGGGTACGGTGTTGGGGTACGGTGCTAGGGTACGGTGCGTACAAGAACGGGGCTGGGGTACGGTGGTGGGGTACGGTGCGTACATGTACGGGGCTGGGGTACAGTACGGACATGGGCGGGTACGATGCAGACATATGGGGAAGGGAGGGGGGGGCTGTACGACTCGTAGCCTGGGTACAAGTTTACCCGGATACGAGTGGTACGGCGTTCAATCCGTACGGGGCCTTTTCCATGCGCTTGTGTTTTCGGACGGTCGGTATGGATTGTACTTGCGCGCTCGGACTTCAGTTTTACAATTTGTATGTAAAACTGTCCGGGGACGTCTCGTAGACTTTTCCCGAAGTGATTCGTATGTATTTTTCACGTACGAATCGTACTTCGCCATTTGTTCGGGACTTGTACGATTCGTACGTAAAAAAATACGGATACGAGTCGTACGGTAATTTTTTTTAACAGATCAGAATCGGCACCTAAATGTTATAGGTGTATGTATATATATATATATATATATGTATTTGTAAATTTTTATATATTTATAACATTTTAAAATAAATTAAAATTATTAGTTTATTAATTGTTTTAAAGTAAATATACATATATATTACATTTTCTATATGTATGTTACATTTTTTTAATTAAATTTATTATATTTGTTAAAACGTACATTACATCTAAATAATTTTTTTCAAGTTCTTTTTATTATTTAATTTAACATTACTTTTCATTTAAACAAAAAATAGACATATTTTGTACATCAATATTTTTTACATCAATATTATTTTTTCGATATTTTTAAACTTTACATTATAAAGGTAGGATGTCGATATTTTTGACATCCATATTTATTTGTCGATATTTGTGTATGGAGATATTATGGTAATCAATGTTATGTCAATGATCCTCTGCATGCACGCAATCGTGTTTAATAATAAACACTAGAAGAAACTAAACAGGAAAAGATCATTAACCAAATAAACGTTTTAAATATGAAGGCACTTTAACCATTTTTTTCACCTTGAAATTCTGTTTTAATTCTCCACCCGTAACACCAATCTTAATTCCAAACTTGACCTCATTGAACCCTCATTTCTGGACTCACTTCCGAAACAAACCTTTCTAGATTCAAATACCCTGCTCAAATTACAGAAGTGTTCATCATCTATTTTACCACATTGTTAAATATTTTAACCATAAGCTAAAGTTTTGTGTACTTGGGCAATCTTTTTTTTCTAACAAGAAATTTCACTTTTGTGATACCGCCGACCAATTTGTTCCTGCTCTCAAAATCTTCTTTCGATGTGTTCCATTTTTCAGATTTCCTTGTCACACTTCTCATTTTCCTTCAGCACAGCCACTGCTCCTTTACTTAACTTCACCATCCTGGAAGCATATTGATAGCATCCTTTAAACAACACAAAGTTACCATTACAGTGGTGAAATGTGCCATCAAGCACTGGAGGTGAGTTTGAGGTCCAATTTGACTCTCTAGACCAAAACAAGCAGAGCTTTTTTGTGGCTTTTGCCTGCAACCCTCACTCTACCCTCATGCACAAAGAGGTAAAATACAAAGTATTAACAGTTGAGGTAAAAAGAAGACAAATAGATTTCCATTTAGAGGCTGATCTGTATAAAGTGGAACAAGAAAACTTGTATTAACCATGACTTCCCTAATTTATCAAATAGTGAGACCTTGGGCAAATGTTTTATTTTACATATTAATCTTTTTCTTCAGTATAGCACCTGAAAGCACCTTCAAATGCGTTAGCTCAGAATAGCAGCTGTACAGAAACCCATTGGGCTATAATGTTGCTCTATCTACAAAAATCTGGGCAGTATGCAGAGCTCACATGCCTCGTAGTTCACTAATGACACAGTCGCCAGAGTGGGGCGGGGTGCAGAATGGTTCATGTTTAAAAACTATCACTTTTAATGAGTACTTCTCAGTGTAGTGCTATAATGAGACATAATAATGGCAAAGTATCCGCATGTTAAAGAAGGATAAATCGCTTACCGGTAATCCTAGTTCATTTACAGGGGAATCCTCTCTTCAAATATCAGAGTCATAGGCACTGAATAGTCCTGTCCACATGCGGTGACCCCAGAGCACTTGCTAGATGGGATGAGGGATGGGCTGAGGAGGAGTTATACCTCCTTGCCAGTCTTGGACCCTCTGATTAGCGCTTTATATTTTTACGTAGCAGACTGCACAAAGTATCAATTTTAATTATGCTTTTTGCACATAGTCACTTTATTTCCAGCATGCACATATGAACTATATTCCTGCAGTGTTTAGATGGCATTTAACCTAGACACTGACAAGCTGAATGCACATTTGTATTTATGATGCATGCTGGGCAACGGAGTATTTTAAGGACTACACTGTTCAATTACTGCATATAAGCACATGATCACTGATCTTAATGATCATCTTTCACCTGTGACCAAGGCCCACATGGAGGCTGAAACGCATAAGGACCAATGCTTTAAGACTTCAGTCTGCCAATTGCTGATTGTGCGGATTAAAAGAAGAGTGGCTCCTAAGATTTTGCCTGAACATTTAATTTTGTTGAAAATATATATATACTCACTGAAAAAACCAAAGATTACAGGGACGGTATAGTTAGGCACAGAGTTCTCTCGTACAAAACCAGTAAAGTTAAGCTGGTATAGTTACCTGAGCTAACTATAATTTATGCCCCCGCAATGCACTGCTTATGACCTCACATATTACTTCACTCATGACACAGTCAGTGACATCACTGATGACATCTCAAATGACATCACCTATGACATCACTGATGACATCATCAAGTGAGTGTAAGTGTTCTTAAGAGTTTAAGGTTGTTAAACATTTATAGTATTCTATTACAAAAGTTAAATTAGTATACTAGGTACACTACTACTGAATGATACTACTTCTAACATATTATAGCAGAAGTTAGACCCCTACTCAAGAAGCCAACAACAGATCCCTTGGACCTCAAGAACTACCGACCCATCTCCCTCCTCCCCTTCGCGGCCAAAGTCACCAAGAAGACCATCCACACCCAGCTAACTAAAGTCTTAGAAGAAAACTCCATCCACCACCCCTCCCAATCCAGATTCCGCACCAACCACAGCACAGTGACCGCTCTACTCACCACTGCGGATGACGTCCGCACCCCCCTCGACCAAGGACACACCGCAGCCCTGATCCTTCTCTACCTCTCTGCAGCCTTCAACACCGTCTCCCACTGCGACGCACCGCCAGACTCCATGAAGTAGGCATTAAGGGAATCACCCTCGATTGGCTCCGCTTCTTCCTCGCCAGCAGAACCCAAAGAGTCAGACTCCCACCCTTCCTCTCCGAACCCACAGACATCAACTGCGGAGTACCCCAAGGATCATTGCTCATCCCCACGCTCTTCGACATCTTCATGGCCCCCCTCGCCACCATCTTAAGACAGTACGGTCTCAGCATAGTATCCTACACCGATGACACCCAGCTCATAAACACCCTCACCAAAGATCCCATCACCAAAACATTGTATCCTGGATGAGCAGCAGCTGCCTGAAGCTCAACTTAGAGAAGACAGGGCCTCTTACCATCACCACCTGCATGGGACAACTTCTGGTGGCCCACCACCCACGGCAACCCCCCCACCCCCATGGACCACGCCCAAAACCTCGGCATCGTACTCAACTCCTCCCTCCCCATGACCCGACAGATCCACGCTGTCATTTCCGCCTGCTTCAACATCCTCCGCATCCTCCGAAAGACCTTCAAATCGATCCCCACTGAATCAAGGAAGACTGTCAACCACGCACTCATAACCAGCAGACTGGACTACAGAAACGCCCTATACGCCGGGATCAACAAGTCTCTGCTAAGCAAACTTCAGACCATACAGAACACCGCAGCCAGACTCGTCCTTGGTATTCCTCGACACAAACACATCACCCAACACCTGAATGATATCTACTGGCTCCCCATCGAGAAATTAGTAATTTTCAAGATACACACCCACACCTACAAATGCCTCCACAACACCGGATCCAAATATCTCAATGACAGAATCTCGTTCCATGTACCCAGGAGGAACCTCCGATCCACTGACCTCGCCGACACCCTGCACATCCGCAGATCAAGAACGGGTGGAACAACCTTCTCCTACTTTGCGGTCAAAACTTGGAACGAGCTGCTGATCAACATCAGGCACGCCCCCCTGCACATCTTCAGGAAGACCCTCAAGACCTGGCTCTTCGACTAACCAGAGCTGCTCCCCCCTACCTAAAGCACCTTGAGACCCTCACTGGTGAGTAGTGAACTTACAATGCCCCTGATTGATTGATGTGTCTGTATGACTGTATCCTTGTGTGTATGGGTGTGTAAGTGGCTGTATGGGTGTATAAGTGGATGCATGAGTAGCTGCGTGGGTGAGATGCTGTGTGAGTGGCTGTTTTAGTCAGAGTAGGTGTGTCAATTGCTGTATGGGTGAGTGAGTGGGTGTTTGAATGGTTGCATGAGTGAGTGACTCGGTGTGTATGTGGCTGTCTGGGTGAGTTAGCGGATGTGTCAGTGCTTGTATGGATGTGTGCATGGGTATGTAAGTGGTTGTGTGGATGTGTGAGTGCTTCTATGGGTGACTGAGTGGTTGTGTGAGTGACTTTAGGTAAATTAATGGGTTTGTGAGTAGCTGCATGGGTGAGTGTGTGACTATGTGAGTGGCTGTATGGGTGAGTAAATGCTTGTGGGAGTAGCTGTATGAATGAGTGAGTGGGTGTATGAGTGCTTCTGTGGAGGAGTGTGGGTGATTATGTGAGTACTGGTAATGGTCTGTGAATGGGTATGTGAGTGGTTGTATGGGTGTGTGAGTGGGGGTATTGTCATGTGTTTCAGTGGGAGGGCAAGTGAGGCACTATAGCTAGTCGGACATGGGCTCATGCTATTGAGGTGGTATGGTGACTCAGTTCCTCACTACTGATGTTCTATGCTCCCAAGCATAGTTCTGTTCCTGAGCAGAATCCCTGCAACATGGCACCACCAACGGTCTGGTACTTATTCGCGGGAACCCTGAGTGGCGCTTGTGCTTGCTCAAAATACCCTTGCACAGTCTTGCAGAGACATCTGTGGTGTTTGTGACTTATCCTCCACAGTTTTTAGGGATCACCTAGTTCGGTTGGTTTTTCAAGCTTGAATATTAAAAGGATTCTACTCACTTTTGTGCTGCCTTTTTTTAATCCTTTGCTTATAGATTATGGCTGTAGCCACTGCGGCTAATTGCCGCTCTGCAGTTACTCAACACTTACAGTCACATGAAGCCCCTAATGCGGGAGCTCCTGTAGTTTGTGTGTTTGAAGCAGAAGCAGTATACCGCTTTGAAGTCTTTTATTCCTGGGTCACTTTTCCGGCTGTCGTCATTAATAATAATATGTTTCATACTTATACTGCTGAACGTTTATCGTCCTAATGCACTGCTTGAAATTCCTCTCACGGTCAACAGACTTGGTTTAATGGCACCCTTCTCATGTCCACAGTATTGATCGTATTGGCCACTTAAATATTGACGGGGCCACGTGGCCTACTCTTGCAGGCTTTACACCTTACCCGGATTTGGTTGCTGTAAATTTGGTTGAAACGTGTGTGTTATATAACTAGGTTGCTCTCTTATAAAACGCTTGATTACGTTGGTTTCCCATACCTTTGTGGCAGGTCCGGCTCCGACTGGTGCACCTGCTCAGACACACCAGACTCCAGGACTTGTTATCAATCCAGTGTTTTTAAATTCGGTTATGGGAAAACGTCCATCTAATCGTGAGGACATTCCATTTTGGATTGCCCAGGAAATGTATCAACTTGATGCTGTGTTGCCCCTTACGGGTCAACAGGAAAAACGCAGAATTTTAACTATGTGTCTGCCTAATGGTCTGGTTCCCCCTTTAGCCGACTGCAACACAGTGTATACTCTTTTTATAAAACTCCCTCAATGGGTGTTCTGCAGAACATTCTCAAACAAATACAAAATTAACATGGAACAGGCCCTGCCATAGATTATGGGATGAAACTGATTGGAAATTTTCCGGTTGTCTCCGAAATGATTCTATCTAATGTTAAAGGGGAAGCAGCTTCCTTGGCTATATGCCAGCAACTTGCCGCGGTGACAATTGCAAACTATGAGCGCGATTTGCCTGTTATAATTTCACTGGTGTATACGTCCTTGGGATGTAATAGTTCAGGGACCAGACCTTCAACCTCCACCCATGTTATACCAGCTTCTGATAAACAAGCTCGCCCTGCTTGTGAATTTCCAAAGAAACCATGCGATAAACCTAAACAGCAACAAAAGGGTAGACCTTGTGGCAGTAAATGGCCCCCAGAATACTCTGAATGACTTTACGATTTTCGTGACCGCTTTAAAATTAAAACTCCTGATTACTTTGAGGTTCCTAATACCCATTCTCCTCGTTCCTTTCAAGACTCGTCTGATCAACAGTACGACAGAGGAGGGCGATTTGATCGTAGACAAGGAGAGTACGTGCAACCAAAACAGGACACACAATGTACTTTCAACATGAAAGTCAAGAAGGAAGATCAACCACATCCTTATAAGCCCCCTTTCCATAAAAAGAAAGTTGAAGCCTTAACAGCAAAATATGCCCAGATGGTGAGAACCCGTACCTGGACAGGAGCTAGGCGGCGACTCTCCTCGACAGTGTGGCAGAAGTCACCATAGTGTGCAAGGCACTCTGCCAGCTCCTGGAGGCGAAAGCAACTGACACTTTTGTCACAGTAAAAGCTTTGGATACCCGCGTTGCACCCTCTGACAGACTATCACTTAGATATCCAGATCGAAGGTAATGTTAAACACACCATTAAAGCTATCTTTTGGGACAATTTAACTTCTTCTTATGATATTTTTTTGGCGGAGGTAAATTGGCCTGCTCCTTTTATTTTTGCTTGTCGCCATGGTGATGATGATATCCTCCCTTTACTTTTGCATCTGGTTACAGACGCACTTAAAAAGGCTTATGATTCTGAATGGACCCTTGCTTTGACCCCTGCTTTATATCGCAATCAGGCTGGATGGGGTCACAATTCTCCTTCCATGTAATCCCTATATGGTCCACTCCGCAACCTCAACCAAGGTATCCTATTTAACGTGAAACCAAACTAGCCGTTAAAGACATTCTTTCTCAATTGGAATACTAAGGAGCAATTGAACTGTGTGTTTCACAGATGAATAATCCTCTTTTTCCAGTTTCCTAACCTGATCAGTCTTCCCGTATTGTTTTAGAATATCGCCATCTGAATAGCCATACCTGCACTTTCGCTGTCCAAAAAACACAGTACAGCTCTGATTAACAATAATTTTCGTAAAAATGTAAACACAAACATGATATTTCAAATAGTGTTTTTTCAGTCACAATTTGGCGTTAGAGAGCCGTAATTGGTCAGTATTTACAGTCCTGTGTTATCAGCAATATGCCTCTTTACCTATGGGGTATAAAAATAGTTCCAGACTTTTTGCAGCTCGAAATGTGTCTATTCTCCATGAAGTTGACCATGATGCTTTGTCCTACGTTGATGACATCTACTTGACTATAATCCTCATTTAGCTAGAGTGGATCGCATAATTTTGCAATTTGCTGAATTTGGTAACAAGTTAAATTTTTCAAAATCTCACATTGCATACCTCAGTGTTCTTTTCCTTAGCTATTAATTTACCAATGAGGGTAAAAGCTTAGCACCTCATTTTTTAGAAAAAACGTGTGAATCTGCATCCCCCAAATACGCTCAAGAAGCTACAATCTTTGCTTGGCTTTTTACATTTTAAAATAACTTACTTTCATGACTATGCTCAACGTATTACATCACTCTATGTTTTGATACAACCTGATTTTTCGGTATGCTTCTGGATGCTGAACACACTGTTACTTTCAGATCTTTAAAATCTAATTTGCTTGAAACGCAGCACTTACATACTCATCTTAATACAGCAAATTTGGTCATCCGGACTTTTTCCAGGTTCTATTGGATTTACCTATATCACATTCAATAAAGGTGATACAGTTCCTATTGCATATAATCACATTTATATTCCTAGGCTGAAATGCGTTATGCATCTATTGAAAAAATACTAACCACGGTCCAAATGGCAGTCCTTAAAGAATGGCCTTTGGCTCAAGGTAATCAAATGATTATTTTTTCTCCTGTGCCTGCCTTAGAGGCTGTCACGAAAGCTAGTGTACCTAATACAAAAGCCCTTCCTCCCCGGTGGATTCAATGGAATACATCATTAACAGCAGTTGATGTCGACTTTGTCTTTGACCCTTCTTTACAGACACAGGAATTCTTACAGTATGAACACGTTGATTCTGCCCCATCTTCTTCCACTTCATGAATACAAGTGTATTATCTACACCCATGGTTCAGTGCAACCTGCTATAGGTTCTAAGCAGCAATATTCTGCAGCATGAGCTATCGTTCTAGGTGCTATGCTGGATGGCATTTTTCAACTGACTATTATACACACTCAGTCTCTAGAAGACTGAACCACGCAGTTGGCTGAAGTGAAAGCTTTGATTTTTGCTCTTAACATACGAATCCCGTATTCCCCACATTTACAGTGTGCGATTCACTTTACTGTGTACAATCATTTATTGATCATTTGCATTTTTGGCGACAAATTGATTTTAAGGATTACAAAGGCAGAACAATCAAGCATCAAATGCTTTGGGTTAAGGTGGCAGATTATAAGGATAAATTGCACATGCACATGTCATTCATACATTAGCTCATCAACGTGCGGGAGCACAAGCAGTAGTGAATTTTCTGGTTGATGAGGCAGCCAAATATGCAGTAGCCACATGCAAAATAGCAGCAGTTATGCGTTCTAAATCATGTGTTTATAATGACATCTTAGCAGCTGTCCGTGCTTTTCAGGCCATCAAGTCTTTGCTGAAAGGTTTTCCACTAAAATACTCTTAATGTTCCTTTTGGAACTATTTCTGGGGTTGGCGATCGTTGTATCCCCAACGTTGACTGCAGACAATCTTTAACAGTTGCCAGACATGAAGGAGTCACATCCGCATATGCGAGAGAGGCGGCCATTATTTCACTCCTACAGCAACGTTATTGATGGCAAGGTTTATACAAGCAGACTAAATACATCTTAGGTTGTGACATTTGTCAACAAATTAAGAGTTCTACTGTGTCTCGTCCACTGCAGACACATTTGTTTATTTCAAATCAGCCATTTGGCTGTATTTACTTAGATCATTGGGGTCCCTTAATTTCTGATACTGCTTTTAAATGAATTTTGGTTGCAGTTGATTCTTGCCCCCGGTTCCTCTGGGTTTGGCCACATAACTCGGCTGGCGCTCAAACTGTTATTAAAGATTTGCAAGTCTTTGTCGGGACTTAAGCCTGTTACTCGTTCCACGCAGACCAAAGTCCAGCTTTCGCCTCTAAGGCGTACCGTGATTCGATTAAGTCCATGGGTATGCAAGTGCATTATTCTTCTCTGTATAAGCCTGAGAGCAATTCTGTTGAGGAAAGAATGAACCATGTCTAAAAGAGATCATAAACGGCTAGAGTATTTGGTATAGGGTGTGGTTGGTTGAATCATCTTTAAGGAGTTCAACAGGCACTTAAATAATCCCCCTAAAAGATCTCTGGGCGGGCGGACCCCGTAAGAAATGCTCTGTGGCATCAAGATGTTTGTTCCAGACCTTGATGGTCCCGACGTTGTGGTGGGAGCCGCAATTTTTGATGTAGATATCCACTGTACTGTCTTGCAGAATCTACAAAAGTGGCGTGATGACCTAGCTCTCAAGCAGTTTCCTATGTCTTTCTCCTTGAGCCCGAAGACTCAAATTTCTGTATCAGGTTGACTTCCCAAAATTAGAGACTTTGCCTGTTAAAAGGTGGCCCTCAGGAAAGAATTTGGCCTAATGTACCATTCCCCCGTTACAGTCCTTGGTATCCAGGATACCCGAAATGTAATTTTGCAGCCACTTCCAGGACATAGAGAAAATTGCTTTGTTTCCAATGAACATGCCAAGTTACACCATACAGCTGATACTTCATAATAAGCCCAGAATGGCCCTACACAAGACTATCCTTTGCAGCCCATGAGCACCACCATTGCTGGTGGGGCATTAAATTAAAAGGCAGAAACAAGTAGTAAAATTTAAATAATGCCAGGGAACGCGTCCATTTTTGAGTATTTGAAGTATCCAACCAAACTGCATAATAAATCTGAGCTGGCCCTGACCATGATATAATGTTGACATATCATTCTGTACAGTATCAATAAGACTACACAGCGCTATTCAAATTGTAAATGCAAGATGATAAAGTATTAATACTGTTGTCTACTACAGCAAGTGCTTTGTCCAAATTATCTTGTTCAATTTGTCTCAAGCGCATAGCAGACTAAATGTGATATAATTTCCAAATGCCATGGTCGGATGCATATAGGAATCTTTTAGCATGAGGGTACTTGGGATCTAATTAGAAGAAATCAGATAAATTCTTGTAATCCGATAGGATAGAAAGATGTTGTTTCACTGCAGACAGTGTAGAATGTTCTAACCATTGTTGGCATAAGTTACCCAACGAATTGATGGTAATAGTGGTCGAATGGGTTGACTGCGGGTACCCATGGGTCATGTCTAAAACCAGAGGTGGAATTAAGAAAATGAGCATGACAGCCGTTAGTGTCTACTTACCATGATAATCACTACCAGGATTTGCAAATGATGAGTTAAATGTACCATTTTGTATAGTACTATTTAATTGGTCTGTATAATTTGTGTAAGATTGGCAATTATCGAAATGGAAAATGGAAGGAATTATCGTGTCATTCAGTTCTTTAATTTTAGCCAATTCCAGACAAGTAGTGTGTTGACTGTTTCATTTAGAAAAATAATTTGTATAGAAATTAGACAGGCTTGAAAGAGACTTTATGTACCCGGGACTTGCCAGAGTTTTGTACCCCAAATCGATTTCAGATCAATATTGTCTTTCCAGTAATCATAACCCTTAAGTGCCAGTTGTTCGACAAATTAAGCTATATATATCATCTTCTTCTGACTAAGCATATATTTTTTCGATTGGGTTGGAAGTAATTTGAAATAGTATGATGTTGGGTCTGAAAGGTCATAACCTATGAAATAGGTTTTTTATTGGTCTGTGTTTTTGAACTTCCCTGTGGTGAAGTTGGACAATGTTCCCACTGGGTATAATTATAACAAGGACGTTTCCCACTTGCTCTACGTAAAAAATTATGTCTATAATGGTGCTCAGCGTAGTTTGTGGAGCTAAGATATAAATCTTCCAAGTCAAACCCAGTATAATGTTGTAATTCAGAAAGCATTGAATTCACAGTATCAAATTCCCCAATAGTATTAAATCACCCATAGAAACTTTGAACACATATGGAATCTGCAGGGTCTCCGTAGGACACTTTATATCAAATGGAACTTTATCCCATACAATTCCATCAGTCACTGGAACAGCTGAAAAGTTGACAAGGGACAAGTCTTGTTTCATTTTGTGGGAGGATGAATGGGGAGCCAGCACCTTGTCAGCCAGTTCTGTAGCAGAACATTCTGGAAGGTAATGGCTGTTGATGAGAAAAAAAAGACAGTCACGAATCAATAAAAGAATCAAAGAAAAGATGATCCAAATGTATATCCAAGGAGGGACTAGATAAGTGCATTTAAACCAAGAAATGAAAACACAAATAGACACTTGAGGTGAATGCAGAACCAAAGACACTGTTATACTGTCTGATGTGAAGTGGGCTTCAGCCAAATAGTACAGAGGAACTCAAATGTAAAAGAGGTGGCTGTGATTCACTATTTTTTCCAGCGTGTTCGGTGGGTTTCCGGTACTGCTGTTCCTCATTTGCGCCATTTTCATCCTATTTTTGCTGTTCTGTAATGTATGCTCCTTCTGTGTTCATCCGGACCTGGCATGGCTCTAGCACTACCGTGAGTGCACGCTTCAGCTCTTTGGCATGATTCCGTTACAGGCGTTGGATGTGGATTGCTGTTCAACATTCTGCCATGCTTACTTCACTTGTGTGCAACCTGGATCTCACTGCATCTGGTGCCCCTTTCGATGGGCACTAGACAAATGTGTGCCTCTACAGACACCCGCTGCCTTGGATCTTGAACTGCTGAGGAGTCCCTTAGTGGCCCATTATCAGTCAGGACTGTTCCTTGCATTTGCGTAGATCCCACACGAGTGAGGCACCGTTTTTATCGGGAGACCCGGGGGAACGCTGGGTGGTAGGAAATTTTTTGTCAGCCCAGTGACGCCTCAACTTTCCCACACAAAAATGTGTGAAAAGGGTGATTTTTTCAGCTAAATTTGAGGTTTGCAGGGCATTCTGGGTAAGGAAACGTTGGGGGATCCACGCAAGCCATACCTCCTTGGAATCCCCTGGGTGTCTAGTTTTCAGAAATGCGTGGGTTTGGTAGGTTCCCCTAGGTGGCCGCCGAGCATGAGGCCAAAAACCCAGGTGACACCCCTTGCAAAACCAGGTCGTTTTGAGGTAGGCAATTTTCATGTCGCCTCAATACGTTTTGGGGCCTTGCCTGTCGCGGGTACTTGGGCCTCCCACACGAGTGAGGCACCGTTTTTATCGGGAGACCCGGGGGAATGCTGGGTGGTAGGAAATTTGTGTCAACCCGGTGATGCCTCAACTTACCCACACAAAAATGTGTGAAAAAGGTGATTTTTTCAGCTAAATTTGAGGTTTGCAGGGCATTCTGGGTAAGGAAACGTTGGGGGATCCACGCAAGCCATACCTCCCTGGAATCCCCCGGGTGTCTAGTTTTCAGAAATGTGTGGGTTTGGTAGGTTCCCCTAGGTGGCCGCCAAGCACTGGGCCAAAAACCCAGGTGACGCCCCTTGCAAAACCAGGTCGTTTTGAGGTAGGCAATTTTCATGTCGCCTCAATACGTTTTGGGGCCTTGCCTGTCGCGGGTACTTGGGCCTCCCACACGAGTGAGGCACCGTT
Source organism: Triturus cristatus (assembly GCF_964204655.1). NCBI lineage: Eukaryota > Metazoa > Chordata > Amphibia > Caudata > Salamandridae > Triturus > Triturus cristatus. Next base: position 1,365,702,651 of record NC_140590.1, read on the forward strand.
TTTATCGGTAGACCCGGGGGAATGATGGGTGGTAGGAAATTTGTGTCAGCCCGGTGATGCCTCAACTTTCCCACACAAAAATGTGTGAAAAAGGTGATTTTTTTCAGCTAAATTTGAGGTTTGCAGGGCATTCTGGGTAAGGAAACGTTGTGGGATCCACACAAGCCATGCCTCCCTGGAATCCCCCGGGTGTCTAGTTTTCAGAAATGTGTGGGTTTGGTAGGTTTCCCTAGGTGGCCGCCAAGCCCGGGGCCAAAAACCCAAGTGACCCCCCTGCAAAACCAGGTGGTTTTGAGATAGGCAATTTTCATGTCGCCTCAATACGTTTTGGGGCCTTGCCTGTCGCGGGTACTTGGGCCTCCCACACGAGTGAGGCACCGTTTTTATCGGGAGACCCGGGGGAATGCTGGGTGGTAGGAAATTTGTGTCAACCCGGTGATGCCTCAACTTACCCACACAAAAATGTGTGAAAAAGGTGATTTTTTCAGCTAAATTTGAGGTTTGCAGGGCATTCTGGGTAAGGAAACGTTGGGGGATCCACGCAAGCCATACCTCCCTGGAATCCCCCGGGTGTCTAGTTTTCAGAAATGTGTGGGTTTGGTAGGTTCCCCTAGGTGGCCGCCAAGCACTGGGCCAAAAACCCAGGTGACGCCCCTCGCAAAACCAGGTCGTTTTGAGGTAGGCAATTTTCATGTCGCCTCAATACGTTTTGGGGCCTTGCCTGTCGCGGGTACTTGGGCCTCCCACACGAGTGAGGCACCGTTTTTATCGGTAGACCCGGGGGAATGATGGGTGGTAGGAAATTTGTGTCAGCCCGGTGATGCCTCAACTTTCCCACACAAAAATGTGTGAAAAAGGTGATTTTTTTCAGCTAAATTTGAGGTTTGCAGGGCATTCTGGGTAAGGAAACGTTGTGGGATCCACACAAGCCATGCCTCCCTGGAATCCCCGGGTGTCTAGTTTTCAGAAATGTGTGGGTTTGGTAGGTTTCCCTAGGTGGCCGCCAAGCCCGGGGCCAAAAACCCAAGTGACCCCCCTGCAAAACCAGGTGGTTTTGAGATAGGCAATTTTGATGTCGCCTCACTGCGTTTTGGGCCCTTGCCTGTCGCAGGTCCCCCAGGGGGACGCTGGGTGGTGGGAAATTTGACTGAGCCCAGTGATTCCACAACTTTCCCACACAAAAATGTGTGAAAAATGTGATTTTTTCAGCTAAAATTGGTAAGGAAATGTTGGGGGATCCACGCAAGCCATGCCTCCCTGGAAGCACACGGGTGTCTAGTTTTCAAAAATGGATAGGTTTGCTAGGTTTCCCAAGGTGCCCGCAGAGCTAGGGTTCAAAAACTACAGCTAGACATTTTGCCAAAAAAGGGTCATTTTTCACTGCGAAATTGAGGTGTGACCACGTTGCGTTTTGCGCCGCTTCCTGTTGCGGGCACTAGGCCGACCCACACAAGTGAGGTACCGTTTTTCTCGTAAGACTTTGGGGAACGCGGGGTGGGTGGAAATTTGCAGATCCACGCAGATTCCGGAATTTTCCACCACAGAAATGTGGGGAAAATGTGGTTTTTTTGTCAATTTTTTAGGTTTGCAAGGGATTCTGGGTAACAGACCCTGGTGGGAGGCAGTCAAGTCACCCCATTCTGGATTCCCCTGGGTGTCTAGTTTAAAAAAATGTATAAGTTTGCTAGGTTTCCCAAGGTGACCGCAGAGCTAGGGTTCAAAAACTACAGCTAGACATTTTGCCAAAAAAGGGTCATTTTTCACTGCGAAATTGAGGTGTGACCACGTTGCGTTTTGCGCCGTTTCCTGTCGCGGGCACTAGGCTGACCCACACAAGTGAGGTACCGTTTTTCTCGTAAGACTTTGGGGAACGCGGGGTGGGTGGAAATTTGTGGATCCACGCAGATTCCGAAACTTTCCACCACAGAAATGTGGGGAAAATGTGCTTTTTTGTCAATTTTTTAGGTTTGCAAGGGATTCTGGGTAACAGACCCTGGTGGGAGGCAGTCAAGTCACCCCATCCTGGATTCCCCTGGGTGTCTAGTTTTAAAAAATGTATAGGTTTGCTAGGTTTCCCAAGGTGCCCGCAGAGCTAGGGTTCAAAAACTACAGCTAGACATTTTGCCAAAAAAGGGTAATTTTTCACGGCGAAATTGAGGTGTGACCACGTTGCGTTTTGCGCCGTTTCCTGTCGCGGGCACTAGGCCGACCCACACAAGTGAGGTACCATTTTTCTCGTAAGACTTTGGGGAACGTGGGGTGGGTGGAAATTTGTGGATCCACGCAGATTCCAGAACTTTCCACCACAGAAATGTGGGGAAAATGTGTTTTTTTGGACAATTTTTTAGGTTTGCAAGGGATTCTGGGTAACAGACCCTGGTGGGAGGCAGTCAAGTCACCCCATCCTGGATTCCCCTGGGTGTCTAGTTTTCAAATATTTATAGATTTGCTAGGTTTCCCAAGGTGCCCGCAGAGCTAGGGTTCAAAAACTACAGCTAGACATTTTGCCAAAAAAGGTTCATTTTTCACTGCGAAATTTAGGTGTTACCACGTTGCGTTTGCGCTGTTTCCTGTTGTGTGCACTAGGCCGACCCACACAAGTGAGGTACCGTTTTTCTCGTAAGACTTTGGGGAACGCAGGGTGGGTGGAAATTTGTGGATCCACGCAGATTCCAGAACTTTCCACCACAGAAATGTGGGGAAAATGTGTTTTTTTTGACAATTTTTTAGGTTTGCAAGGGATTCTGGGTAACAGACCCTGGTGGGAGGCAGTCAAGTCACCCCATCCTGGATTCCCCTGGGTGTCTAGTTTTCAAAAATGTATAGGTTTGCTAGGTTTCCCAAGGTGCCCGCAGAGCTAGGGTTCAAAAACTAGAGCTAGGCACTTAGCCAAAAAAGGGTACATTTTCACTGCGATATTGAGTTGTGACCACGTTGCGTTTTGTGCCGTTTCCTGTCGTGGGCACTATGCCTACCCACACAAGTGAGGTACCATTTTTATCGGGAGACTTAAGGTAATTCAGATTTGTAAAGGAACTGTTATTATCTATTGACTTTGGATGCGTTTCTGCCTTCCAAATGAAAGATATTGTGTAAAAAAGAAGTCATTCTAAAAAATGACTGATAATTCTCATGCTAGTATGAGTATTCCCAATTTCAGAAATGTGCAAATATCTACTGTTTCTAAACTCTATATTTTGTTCCCATTTTAGAAATACATAGGTATCTTTCATACCGATTTTTCCATGTACACATTTTTACAGAATAATTACTATATACCCGGTACATAATAAAAAACCATTGCAAGTTGCTGCTCAGTTTTTGGCTCTGGGTTCGTCGGGTTCTTGGTGAACCTACAAGTCCTATATAGCCCCACAACCAGTAATGTCCAGTGGATGTAATGGTATATTGCTTTCAAAGAGCTGTCATAATTAGAAGAAGTTACAGGTGAAAACGTTGACACAAAAGGCTGTTTTTTTCAACTAATTTTCAATTTATCCTGTTAGTTTCTATAAAAAAACCTTGATGGATCTACACAAATGACCCCTTGCTGAATTCAGAATTTTGTCTTTTTCTCGAAAATGTATAGCTTTCCAGGATCCATTATTGCTTTTGTACCCATTTCTGCCATTAACTGGAAGGAGGTCAAAAGCACAAAAAATAGCAAAATTAGGCTATGTCCCAGAAAAATGCCAAAACTGTGTAAAAAATGTTGGGTTTCTGACAAAAGTCTGGTATCCCCGAAAAGCTGGGAAAATGGTGATTTCAACCCCATAAACCCTTTTTTGATAACATTTGCAAGGAAAAACCCAGATGCTTTCATTTGCAGCCCGTTTTTCCAATTTTTCTGAAAAAAAACAAACTTTTGCTGTTTTTTGGCTCATTTCTGTGACCCCTCTAGGAGAATCCACAAACCCTGAGTACCTTTAGAATCCCCATGATGTTGGAAGAAAAGGACGCAAATTTGGCGTGGATACCTTATGTGGTCAAAAAGTTACAGGGGCCTCAGCGCGCACTACCCCAAATAGCCAAAAAAGGACGTGGCACAGGAGGGGAAAATGCCTGGCAGCGAAGGGGTTAACCCTATGAGCCAGGAAGATCTTCGTGCACATATACCATGTGCATATCAGTGCGTGGCCAGATCTGACGCATTTGCGGCTGCGCTTATGATCTGATTTGAGACCAACCACCTTCATTGAGCACCTCTTTAAAATCTCGCCTGTCTTCCTTGGGCAGTTTGTCGGTGAGCCTTGACAGTGAATCCCAGAGAGATCTGTCATACCTTCCAAATAGAGGAGTGGCACTGGCCGCCTTCATGAAAGATGCAGACGTTCCACACATTTTCTTTCCCAGTGCATCCTTCTGTTTGCTGTCTATGTCCGGTGGTACCAGGGATGACAAAGAGGCAGCAAAATGGGATTTTCATGTAGCCACCACAATGATCGAATCCGGAGAAGGGACAGCCCTGAGAAATAATGGGCCCTGATCAGAAGCTTTACATTTTTTCAAGATCCTTGAAGGTGCAATCGTAAGGCGGCTGGAGTAAGAAACAGCTGCATTGTCGGTTCTAGAAGACCAGGTACAAGAAGCAAGTGTGGTCGCGGTACTGTTCTGTGATGTAAGATCTGGAAAAATCACAGATGATGTTGCAGTTTGCGCAGGATGACTATTTTCTGATTTGTAGCGCCCCTGATTAAGACATCATTGAAGGTCAGCAGGTCATCCAACGGTGACACTCATGCTGGTGGTGGGTCAGGGAGAGGGCAGGAGAGTAGTCTTTCACTGATGACCTGGAAGTTGTAGACCAAGATGGTGACCTATGTGTGCATCTGGTGGAAGCTGTGTGAGATCTAGACCATGCAGACCTTGACCTGCTCCTCGATCTTCTGCGAGATCTAGAACGATGATGCCTCAGACTTCTAGACCTTTGACATGATGGACATACGCTCCTACGTGGCACACTCATAGCCGTAGGAGGAACTGAGACAGTACTTGGTGAGAACTGTAGTGGAGGTGCTCTCTTGCAAAGTGCAAAGCCTGGAAGAGAATATGCCGGGGAGTACTTGGAGTCAGATGTTGCAGGCACTGTTTTCCTTAAACTTTACAGCCACCTTGGCAGGAGGTTAACCGGTGACTTTGATCTGGAGGTAGAAGTTGGTTGAGGTGATATAGACAAGTCCACTGTAAAAGGTTGGGCCTTTGAGGATGGTTGAGGTTATTCTGTCACATTTTCGTGTGTCGACATCGACTGCTGTTTTTCTTTCGACGTCGTATGGGAATTTCTTTAGGCTTCGACAATTTTTTCATGATGCATTGTATAATCTTAGCAGAATAGATATGCCCACTGGGGCTATAATAACTGACACACTTTTATTCTGGTACACAGGTAATTCCGGTTGAGCAGTTTACAAAATAAAAAGTCATGTATAAAACACAGGAACCGAGATGCAATTAGAAGGGCAAAATGCATGTATTAAACTGCAATTGTGTTTTATTCGGTTTTAGTGTTTTTAAATGCATTTAATTTTATTGTATTTATACAGAAATTGTATTTATATGTATAATGCTCATGGGCTGTGATTGTAACCAGATATATAATATGTGTAGTGGTAAAATTACTGCTATGCACCATTGTTTATGAACATGACGACAGTCTGTTTTCTATATTGTTTATGCACATGTCACTGTAAAATGAGGAGGGTTCATAGACGCGTCATGTGATCAAGGCCTGCGAAGGCCGTAACGCGTCGTGGCGGCAACCTGAATTTTTAAAAAATAAACAAAATTGCACTAAGGAAGTTGAGTCTGTTCTTGGCTTTGTACCGTGTGGCAAGGGAACTTTGAAAACAAGGTTGCGAGAGATATATATGCATTTACACATATATACGCATTTACACATATATACGCATATACACATATATACGTATATATATATATTCACTGAAAAAACCATAGGTTTCAGGGGCATTATAGTTAGCTGGACTATTCACTCGCACAAAACCATTGAAGTTCCCCCGTTATAGTTAGTTCAGCTAACTATAACTCGCCCGCCTGCAGTGCACTGCTAATGACTTCACATATTACATCACTCACTGCGCACAATGTATTGCATATTATATTTCACGCCCCGGTTCATCTTATATCACACTTTTTGGTGCATAGTTTATACCATATACTATATCTAGTTTTCATTTTCAATCGTGCTCTCAGGACTATGTTCTATATAACACTGCGTCCACCTACCCTTTTCACGGGCATTACATTTTGCGATGGGAGGTGGAGGGTCAGGGGGTGTTTCTGCCAAGTGAGCCCGGAGTCACAGTCACAAACGTCCTCTTCTTCCTGAATAAAAGTGAGATTATGCTGCATACTTGTTCATATTTTAAGTAGTTCGCACAGACACACATTTTAAAAACAATAAAGTTCCTAATACCCACCTTCTCTGAACAGTTGGCTTGCTGCCCCCTCCACCTCCTCCCTATCCTCTGTTGTCTGAATCCATGGACTAGCCTCCTCCCTCCTGCCATGCATGGTCTGATGTGCTGCCACTGCCCTCCATTTAGCATGATGTACCAGTGCACTCCTCCTGTCCTCCATTGCCCCATTCTATGGCCCTAATTGACCTCCTGCTTAGCCTCTGTGCCTAGCTTGCTGCCCCTATTCTCCTTCCCCCTGCCCTCCGATGTCTTTGTGCATGCCCCTACTCCATCCTTTTTGCCCACCATGTTCCATGGACCTGCCTCTCCTATCTACTCTGAGTGTTCTGTTGAGCTGCCACTCCCCTCCCACCTGCCTAGCATTGTCAGATGACTGTAACCTGTCCCTGCCACCTCCACCCTGCCTGTCCACATGCCATGCCCCTATCCCCTTCCTCCTGTCCTCCATGGTCCATTTTACTGCCACACCCTTCTGTCCTCCCTGGTCTGTTGTGCTGCAACTGCTCCTCCTGCCTGTCCCGCGCGGTCTGTTGTGAGGCCCCTTCCCCTGAACTCTCTTGTCTGTGCCCAGGTCCTGACCCTCCCTTCTATCCTCCATGGTCCTTTGTGCATGCCCCTGCACCCTCCTTCTTGCCCATCATAGCCATTGTGCTGCCACTAACCCTCCCGCTTGCCATGCATGGTCTTCTGTGTTGCCATGGCCCCTCCCACCTTCCCTGTGTGGTCAGCTAGCTGCCCCTGACCCCCTCCCACCTTCCCTCCATGGTCTGTGTGTATGCCATCATAGTCTCATTGTTGCTCTCCATGGTGTGTCTTGTTTCTAGTGCCCAACCTGCCTGACCTCCATGGTCAACTTGCTGCTCCTTCCCTGCTCCCTTGCCCCCAGCCCTCTGTTTCCATGTGCAGACCCCTATTCCCTCCCTCCTGGCTTGTCTGTTCCATTGTAATGCCCCTGATCCGTCCCTCCTGCCCTTTATGGTCTGTTATGCTGCAGCTTTCTCTCCTGTCTATCCATTATGGTCAGCTAGCTACCATTGCCTCTTTCCCCTCTGTTCTCTGTTGTCCATGTGCATGGTCCTGTCTCCTCCCTATTACTTTCTATGGATTGTTGAGCTGCACTCCCGACCCGCATGCGCTGTGTGGTGTATTGTGCTGCTGCAAACCCTGATGCCTGCCCTGTAGGGTCAGTTTGGTGCACCTCTCCATGTCCCTCCTGTCCTCTGTTATCCGAGTCCATGTCCCTACCCCAATTCCTCCTGCCTACCATGATCCAATGTACTATACTTGCGAACATGTTGAACTTGGTGAGAGGGAGATTTTGAAAAAAAACTGGGGTATTGATTTTCCCCTTTGAGTTACATTGAAAAAGAGGAGATTGTAGACAGGAGACAGATCAAATAAAGCCCATTTGAGCTTAAAAACATTGGACGTTTCCTGGCTGAAACGGGTCTGTTGGCATGTATGATTGTACTACCACTGCCTCTTCCTTCTGCCCATAATGGTCTATTATATTGCCACAGCCTCTCTTGCCAGTCCTGTATTGTTGGTTTGTTGCCCCTGCCCCCTTTCCACTGCCCTCCATAGTCTGTTGTGCTGCCACTGCCCTTCCTGCCTGCCCAGTGTGGTCAAATTGTTGCATCTGCACTCTCCTACCTGCCTTCAATTTTCAGAGTCCGTTCCCCTGGCCTCTGCCTCTCAACAGTATCCCAATGAACAACTAGATTGCTAACATTCTATATTTATTACAAAAGTGTGGAACGCCTGACGTCATCTTGATGTAATCAAAAGTGTAATACCTAGAGTATTTCCTTTAGAAATTACATATATGAGAGGGTCTTATTTGCATCAAAATTATGGTTAGTGCTCTAAATAACTAAAATGAGGACATATTTTCTGAGTTTTCAAATAGCGACAAAGAACTTTTAAATTATTTGTAATCTTTATGTTTTTTTATCCAGTTGACCACATGATTAAATGTTGCACCTAGGGGAGAGGATGTGGTGTTACTTCCAGAGCTGCAGACTTTGCAACTGGGGAACCAGGTTGGAGTTTCTGCTTCAGCTCAACATTCTGTGTTTCTGGTCAAATCACTTAATCTCCCCATTTCTACAACCAAAATGAATTTGATCTTGTGTGATGTAACCAATGCTCATGTAAAGCACTCCAATACCTGACAAGTCTGCACTATATAAAACTGCAAATACACAAAAAATAAGTGTTTTGCACACTTCTGTCATTGGGCTACATGTGGGCTACATCTGGGTGATATTTGTGCTGCATTTGGACTCTTTGGTCTCTGGTGGCCATCTTGGGAAGATTTATTTGTTATGAAGTTTCCTAATTTCCTCATTCACTGCAGTCTCCTCAGTAGGAAATGCTTTCAGTTTTTTACTTTGATTCCATCAAGAAGGTATTCAGATATGTCACACATTTGCCATAAATTCTGAATGTTAGCACTCTAGTTGCTCTTTAGATCACTGTAGTAAAGCTACTGCTCACCACGGAAGTCTGCTGCTGGTATTAAAAGTGTATGTTTCAGTCTGCCTATCAGAATATTTTAATGAAATAGAAGAGGATTTGAGAAGTCACTCAAAATGTGCCCTAATTTTTCTTTCTTCAGCACTAATCATAATTTCTATGGCAAAATGAACCCCCTCATTGTGTTCCTTTTAAATTAAATGTTTTAAGTGTTACCAGTTTATTCCAATCAAGATGGCTTCAGGTGTGCCATACTTTTGTCATAAGTAAGACAGTAAGCGCTCTAGTTGTTCTTAAGAACACTCTGGGACATTCTGTCATTGGGCTATACTTGGGCTACATCTGGGTGATATTTGGGCTACATTTGGGCTCTTTTGTCTCTGGTGGCCATCTTAGGATATTTATTTGATATGAAGTTTCCTAATTTCCTCATTTACTGCAGTCTCCTCAGTAGGAAATACTTTCAGTTTTTTACTTTGGTTCCATCAAGAAAGCATTCAGATGTGTCACACATTTGCCATAAATTCTGAATGTTAGCACTCTAGTTGCTCATTAGATCACTGTAGTAAAGCTACTGCTCACCAGGGAAGTCTGATGCTGGTATTCAAAGTGCATGTTTCAGTCTGCATGTCAGAATTTTTTTATGAAATAGAAGAGGATTTGAGAAGTGAAAATGTGCCCTAATTTTTCTTTCTGCAGCACTAATCATAATTTCTATGGCAAAATGACTCCCTCATTTTGTTCCTTTGTAAATTAAATGTTTTAAGTGTTACCACTTTATTCCAATCAAGATGGCTTCAGGTGTGCCATACTTTTGTCATGAGTAAGACTGTTAGCGCTCTAGTTGTTCGTTAGAACACTCTGGGACATTCTGTCAGTGGGCTATACTTGGGCTACATCTGGGTGATATTTGGGCTACATTTGGGCTCTTTTGTCTCCGGTGGCCATTTTGGGAGACTTATTTGTTATGATGTTTCCTAATTTCCTCATTTACTACAGTCTCCTCAGTAGGAAATACTTTCAGTTTTTTACTTTGATTCCATCAAGAAGGCATTCAGATGTGTCACACATTTGCCATAAATTCAGAATGTTAGCACTCTAGTTGCTTATTAGATCACTGTAGTAAAGCTACTGCTCACCAGGGAAGTCTGCTGCTGGTATTGAAAGTGCATGTTTCAGTCTGCATGTCAGAATTATTTAATGAAATAGAAGAGGATTTGAGCAGTCACTCAAAATGTGCCCTAATTTTTCTTTCTGCAGCACTAATCATACTTTCTATGGCAAAATGAACCCCCTCATTGTGTTCTTTTTTAAATTAAATGTTTTAAGAGTTACCACTTTATTCCAACCAAGATGGCTTCAGGTGTGCCATACGTTTGTCATAAGTAGGACTGTTAGCGCTCTAGTTGTTCTTTAGAACACTCTGGGAAGCTGCAGTAGAACACAAAGAAATCAACTGACAGTCTCTGCCCTTGATGGATGTACATGTTTTACTGAGAATGTCAGACTTCATTCTCACATGACTGAGAAAGATAATGTGAATTTACAAAAAATATGCTCTCAGTTTGGCTTATAGATCACCTTCCAAACCTCTGTGGGAAAAGCATGAGAAAATAGTTTTCTCTCAAACATGATTCATGATATCACAGCAGAAGGCTTTTTCACATGGTAAAATCACCTTAGAACACACCACAATTCCTAAAATGAGTATGGTACCATCAATAAATGATTTATAATGTAACTAAAGTCTTAAAACCTTCTATTAACTGCAATGCTTTTTAATGAGGTGCTATCATGTATATTGGTCCCAAGATGGCTGCCAACACTTCTTGGATGAAGTGCTGACAGCCAATCAGATCTCACGATGAGATGTGTGGTTAGGCTCCGCCCAGATATATATGTGATTTTACTTTTGATTTTCTCAGGACCTACTGAACGGATTTACACCATTTAAGCAAAAGGCACGAGTCTGAACTGATGACTACCTCTTTGCCAAATTTGGTGTAATTCCGTTCAGCACTTCGGGCTGTAGCTGCGTCAACAGGTCGTATGGAAAAATGCATGGGGAAAACCCGTTTTGGGACCCCCGTTTTTTCTCGGCCCCCGCTTGACGAATCACCGTGAAATTTTCAGGAAAGGAGCGGACCGGTGCTGGCCAAAAGTTTGGAAAATTTGCGAAGATTCATCAACCAACGCCAACGTTATTCCAAATAGAATGTTGCGGATTTCCTATGGAAAATAGGTCCTAACTATAACTACCTACTGGCGACTGCCAGTAGGTAATATATATATATATATATATATATATATATACACACATATATAAGCATGTATATATATACACATACGCATATATATGCATATATACACGCATATATACACATATATATGCATATACGCATATAGATGCATATGGACACATATATATGCGTATACACATATATATGCATATACTCATATATATCCATATACTCATATATATATATGCATATACTCATATCTATGCATATACTCATATATATGCATATACTCATATATACACATATATATATGCATTTTTACTAACTGACTCTCTGTGAGCAAGGGCGGATGCCCGAAACGCGTCAGATTGGTGAAACTCGCCTCTAAATAAAATGAAATAACTGTGCCTTACTTTGGATTTGCGTGGCTTCCATTCTTCGTGGATACGGATCTCTGTGGAGCTACAATTGTGGAATTCAAATTTCGGAAAGTGATTGCGTCCGAGGCATTTCCACTCCCTGGAAGCTGGCTGCTATGTACAATCAACTCGTTTGTTTTCCTCAAAGGGATTTCTTCAACGGCAGCCCCCGTGATCGCTTGGTTCGTGAAGCTCAGGCGAAGGTGATTAATGAGCGGCGTCCTTTCCAGCATCAAATGGCGTCCTGCTACAAAAGTAACCTTTGCGGTGAGTGAACCGGAGTCATTGACACGGTGAGGAGGATTGTTTTGGCACACAGCGTGAGGAGCCTTGAAGCGAGTTTTGCTCAGGTCTAAGACAGCTGTATATAATATAGAGCAATTCGAGTGTTTTGCCACAATGTCGGATGAAATTCTTCGTGGCAGAGAAGCGGCGGCGGCTGCACTCTATTCAAATCTGCCTAAAGTAATGTTGAACTCAGGAACTAGCAATACAATTCAACAAAGTGTGGGTGAGAACTCTGATGAAAGCCAAATACAAGCGGCGCTAAAAAGATTGGAAAAAAGCATGTATCAGGAAATGTCAAAGTGGTGGGAACATAAATCTTTGACAATGTATTTGGAGGAGAAACGTGTACCTCGCGGGCTCCGTATATTATTGGCTCCAAGTTATGAGAAGGCTAATCCGAACATGCTGAAAGAATGGGGGCATACAAATCTAGAATCCTCGGCGAAACTATTGCAAATTTTAGTCAAATATGCAAGCATTGATAGGGAGGCACTCATGAAAGAAATCGAGGAAATCAATGATTTACTGGCAAAATTTGAGCCCAATGATATGATTACTAAAACGCGAAAAGAAATAAATGAGAGACTTGCTAAGCAGGAAGAAAAAATTAAGGCGCACAAAGTATATAAATTCGCCCGGGATAAGGAGGACTATGCGCAGGGTCGAATTTACACTTTTGCCCGAAAATTCGATAGCGCTAAAAGAACGAAATTTGCGCAACAAGCACAGCAGGCAAAATCAACAAAACAAATTAGTTTGACAGCAGCGTCTACTTCTGCAATAGCAAATAAAGAGGGCAATGCGAATCAGGAGCCAAGTGACAATGAATCACTGAGTGGGCCTTCATCGGATGAAGAAGGCTGCAGCACATGAGACCCCAATACAATTATTCTTGATTTAGGTGAAGAGGTGGATTTTTTAGTGTCGGACCGGCTCCAGACACTACGACCTCGGACCAAACCACCACAAAAGGGTCAACAACAGCAAAAAGAGCAAGATGCAACAAAAGGAGGGGTGAACGCCGGAAAAAACACAAAATCGCCCACAAAACAAAAAAAGCAATATTGGCGAAAAAAACACTAGATAACAATGCAATTATAAATTTATCTACAATCACCCTGAGCGAAGCCGAGAAACAACTTTTGAGTCTTGGACTGACATACTGTCCGGTTTCGGATTTCAACTACACAAAAACGAGAGTTGATATCTATTTGTACATCAGAAAGTTAAAAATAAAAAAGTTCTTCAGTATCAAGGAGGGCCTGAACGAAAAGGATCCATCCATCAATACTGCTGTTATAGTGAACCCTTTAACCTTACCAGCTAGAGACACCAAAACTTTTTTGGCGCTGCACCAATTGGCGACCAATGACATGAATGATGGGGACATGGCGTCCACACAGGAGGAACTCAGAATGGCTTCAATTGAGCAGGTGGGAGCAAACATCAGCCCATTCAAACCGAAATCAAAATTCATCCCTACTATGCCAAGGGACTCAATTGACGTTTTCCAAGATGTAGTGGTGGAGGATCTCAAAAAATTGTACCACAAAATAAAACATAGGAAAAGATATAAAAGTCAACATGAGAAAGATTATTTACTGCTGACTAAAAAATTGGGTAAAGATCATAGGATCATTGTTACCACCGCGGACAAAGGAGGAAACGTGGTGGTTTGGCCTCAAGGAGCATATATTGAGGAAGCAATGAAACAGTTGAATAATCCATCATGCTACTCTAAGACTACCATTAAGAACTTTAATGAAGCCAAGGAGGTACTAAAAAAGCTATTAAACAAATGGAAAAGGGAAGGCATGATTTCAAAACAGGAATATGAATTTTTACACGTTGAACATCCTGTATTACCCAAATTTTATCTTTTACCCAAAATCCACAAACAAGTTGTTCCAGTTCCAGGCCGCCCAATTATTTCAGCGATTGCAGGAGTAGCGGAACATGTGACAGAATATATCGACTTCTTCCTGCAAGATTTAGTGAAAGGCCTACCTACCTACATTAGAGACACTGGGGACTTTATCAGGAGAATTAAGAATACCTCATGGAGCGACGATATGCTATTTATCACCTTAGATATCGAATCGCTCTATACTAGTATTGAACATGCATCTGGGCTCAGAGCTTTAGAATTTTTCCTTGGCAAAAGACCCATAAATTGTTATAATCATAACAAATTATTGTTAGAACTTACTAGTTGGTGTCTCAATAACAACTTCTTTTTATTTGGTAGTGATGTTTACATTCAGAAACGTGGCGTTGCAATGGGGGCATGCTTCTCCCCTAGCTATGCGTGTTTACACGTAGGCTGGTGGGAGGAGCAGGTCCTCAGGCGAACGCACAGTGACATCTACAATGATCATGTGGTGCTTTGGATTCGTTTTATAGACGATGTTTTTGTTTTGTGGCGGGGGGATCATGAAAGTGCAACTAATTTCATCAATTCCCTCAACAACAATCAGGAGAATCTAAAATTCACTTCTTCTATCAGTAATTGTGAAGCAGAGTTTCTAGATGTTAAAGTGTTTATACATGATAATCACTTGGCCACCAAACTTTACCGGAAAAGCACTGCTGGAAATAATATCCTTCATGCCAGCAGTGCACATCCTAGACATGTAGTTGACAACATTCCGTTTGGAGAACTACTGAGGCTTAAACGGATATGTAGTACAGACAGGGATCTGAAAATCTGTACTATGGAAGCTCTGGAGAGATTCAGACAGAGGGGATATAGCAAATCGGTCTTGAAACAGGCAGTTCTTAAAACAGAAGCTAGAACTCGGGAATCACTATTTTTGTCTACATCTAATACATCTTTAGACAGTGATTCTACCAATACGGACAAATCCCCTAGATTAATCATAGCCTACAGTAAACAGGCAAGACAAATTAGATCAATTGTCCAGAAGCGTTGGCCTGTACTTAAAACGCATTTAGTCTTAAAACCTAGACTACCGGATGGTCCAACGATGACTTATCGTAAGGGTCCCTCCTTGAGAACTCATGTCTGCCATGACTTTCCTGATTTAAGAAAGCAGGAGGAGTGGTTAAAATCCCGGCCGGGATTTAAACGCTGCTCCACATGCAGAGCGTGTAAATTTGGGAAGACCACCACCCAATATCGTACACCGTTTAGCCCAGATCTGTTGGATATACGTGGGTCTTTTACCTGCAAAACTGAATTTGCTATCTATGTGCTAACATGCACTTGTGAACTCAGATATGTTGGGAGTACCCGACAGCCAGTGCATGTCAGAATTCTTCAGCACTTGCGTGCTATTGTAAACAATAATGCATCATATCCGGTGGCGAGGCATTTTAAGACCTGCCACAACAACAATTTGCAATGCCTCAATTATTTTGTTATCGCCTCGGTTCCAAAAGCCAGAAGAGGTGGAGACCGGGATAAGATGCTAAGAAGACTAGAATCTGAATTCATTCTAGAATTAGATAGCAGATTCCCCAATGGGTTAAACACGACGGATGACCTGCATGTATTTCTTTGATATAGAAACGTACATTATTAATGATTAGATCTTGGTAGAGTGTTATGTCACTTTCGCTTTCACGAATATCTATAAGAATTTCTATGTTTTAATATCCCATTTTCCCCTTTTTTTTATTCTAATTTTTCCCTGTTTTTGTTGGATATATAATTCAGGGATACACATTTTTTTCACTTCATTTATTGACATAGACTCATTCATTTGCCTGTTTAGACTCTGATTCTGAACTAATAGTCAATTCATCTCGAGTGTTTTGTTTAGAGAGCTTTATAAATATTATTATTAATGTTAAAGCGTCAAATACAAATTTTGCGTGACATTACAATTGCATTTTATGCAGTAGAATAATGAGGCTTCAATGTGATGTCTAAGACAGGTTTCCATATCTAAAAAATTGCAGAATTTGCAAATTTTTTCTCTGTGTGTTTACATTATTGCGTAATTTGCACATTGAACTTTTGCACTTTATTTTTGCATATATATTTATAATTGAACTGGATTAATGAATTTTAATCTGCGATATTTATATATATGTTTTAAGTGTTTGCTATTTTTGCACAAATAACAATTTTTGCACTTCATTGCGTTATTTGCACAGTTAATCCGATATGGATACTAATATAACAACGGTCTTAAACACATTGAGTAGGATTTTAGCATTATATGCGAAAAATTATGTAAATATATACATGCTTCAATATTTTGGTTTATATATACTTAAAGTCATGCATTTAGCTCATGTTTTATGGTTCTTGGATTTTAACCAATATACAAAACATAAACACTTGGGGTTTTGTAAAAATGTTTGGAAAACAGACTATGCGGATTTCAAACTGAGTAGTATGTCATCACTTTTTGAATGTCACATGGTGCTGAGAAAAAGAAAAAAATGCAACCAATTGTAAACCTTTGGGTACTTAATGGGCTTCATTTTTACTAACTGACTGTCTGTGAGCAAGGGCGGATGCCCGAAACGCGATTGGTGAAACTCGGCTCTAAATAAAATAACTGTGCCTTACTTTGGATTTGCGTGGCTTCCATTCTTCGTGGATACGGATCTCTGTGGAGCTACAATTGTGGAATGCATATATATATATATATATGCACATTTATGCATATATACACACATTTATGCATATATATACACATACACAGATATATACGCATACACACATATATACGCATACACACATATATGCATACACACATATATATGCATACATACATACACATATACATGCATACACACATATATAAACATATATATGCATACACACATATATACACATATACATGCATACACACATATATAGAAATATACATGCATTCACACATATATACACATAAATATGCATGCACACATATATGCATACACACATATATACACATATATAATATATATACACATATATATGCATACACACATATACGCATATACACATATGCGCATATTTACACATATATACACACATATATACGCATATACACACTTATACATATATACACACATACATATATGCACATACACACATATACACAAACATATATACAACACACAAACAATATACAACACACAAACACATTATATATATATATATATATATATATATATATTTATATATATATATATATATATATATATATATCACAGGAGAGACCACTCGTTTCAGAATGACCCAAGGACACAGCGGGGATTCTTTCAGGAGTCCTTTATTCACACATTGCGCAGCGTTATGCATTTCGGCCAGAGCGGCCTTCCTCAGACGCCATTGCAACTAGAGGGTACCGTCTCCCTCCTTCATTTATTATTGCGGTGCTCCCATTGGTGGGAGAGCAGCTGATCCTGTTCAACTGACGGCAGCTGTGATCACATGCGAGACCGCAACTCCCAGAATGCACTGACATGGCAAATGCGTTGACAGGAAGGTAAGTTCAACTTTTGCGCTGCAATTCCGTGTGAAGGGGGGGCCGTGTAGTTGCAGGAACCCTCCTAAAATAGAAGTGTCAAGGCTCCCTTGGGTCCCCAGCGCCCCAGCCTCAAGTTCAGAACAAATCTGGCCGAAGAGAGCACTGCAGTGAGTCCTCTCTCCCGTGCAGTCACGGTCTGCCTTCTGACAGCAGCCTTAGGCTTGATCCGTTCTCGTGGCGGTCCTGGTAAACACCAATCCCTTGGTAGCCACAAAAAAGATGCCAGTAATCTCCGGGACTCTTGACAGGGCGGGTCCTTGTACCGCACTTCTGGCTTGTGCGGAAAATATCACAGGAGAGACCACTCGTTTCAGAATGACCCAAGGACACAGCGGGGATTCTTTCAGGAGTCCTTTATTCACACATTGCGCAGCGTTATGCATTTCGGCCAGAGCGGCCTTCCTCAGACGCCATTGCAACTAGAGGGTACCGTCTCCCTCCTTCATTTATTATTGCGGTGCTCCCATTGGTGGGAGAGCAGCTGATCCTGTTCAACTGACGGCAGCTGTGATCCCATGCGAGACCACAACTCCCAGAATGCACTGACATGGCAAATGCGTTGACAGGAAGGTAAGTTCAACTTTTGCGCTGCAATTCCGTGTGAAGGGGGGGCCGTGTAGTTGCAGGAACCCTCCTAAAATAGAAGTGACAAGGCTACCTCGGGTCCCCGGCGCCCCAGCCTCAAGTTCAGAACAAATTGGGCCGAAGAGAGCACTGCAGTGAGTCCTCTCTCCCGTGCAGTCACGGTCTGCCTTCTGACAGCAGCCTTAGGCTTGATCCGTTCTCGTGGCAGTCCCAGTAAACACCAATCCCTTGGTAGCCACAAAAAAGATGCCAGTAATCTCCGGGACTCTTGACAGGGCGGGTCCTTGTACCGCACTTCTGGCTTGTGCAGAAAATATCACAGGAGAGACCACTCGTTTCAGAATGACCCAAGGACACAGCGGGGATTCTTTCAGGAGTCCTTTATTCACACATTGCGCAGCGTTATGCATTTCGGCAAGAGCGGCCTTCCTCAGACCCCATTGCAACTAGAGGGTACCGTCTCCCTCCTTCATTTATTATTGCGGTGCTCCCATTGGTGGGAGAGCCGCTGATCCTGTTCAACTGACGGCAGCTGTGATCACATGCGAGACCGCAACTCCCAGAATGCACTGACATGGCAAATGCGTTGACAGGAAGGTAAGTTCAACTTTTGCGCTGCAATTCCGTGTGAAGGGGGGGCCGTGTAGTTGCAGGAACCCTCCTAAAATAGAAGTGTCAAGGCTCCCTCGGGTCCCCAGCACCCCAGCCTCAAGTTCAGAACAAATCGGGCCGAAGAGAGCACTGCAGTGAGTCCTCTCTCCCATGCAGTCACGGTCTGCCTTCTGACAGCAGCCTTAGGCTTGATCCGTTCTCGTGGCGGTCCTGGTAAACACCAATCCCTTGGTAGCCACAAAAAAGATGCCAGTAATCTCCGGGACTCTTGACAGGGCGGGTCCTTGTACCGCACTTCTGGCTTGTGCGGAAAATATCACAGGATATTTATATATATCCACACACATATATATTTTATTTAAAAGGTTTTGTATAACGCAAACATGACCCTAGAGAGTATCAGAGCGATTTACAGAAGAGTTGTGACACACATAGTGGAGACAACTGTGGCAAAACAGCAGAAATGTACAAAAAATAACAACAGGTACATGATGAAGTAATAGTGAAGGGAATCAGAACCATAACATTTCAAAATATCATAAGTAAGCAGAGGTGCAGACAAGGAAGGAAGAAGAACATGTGAGTAGAGTAAAGCAAAAAGCGTCATGACACTAGATGAGGATTAACAAGTCGTTGGACTTGGAGGAACCACCAGATCTAGGCTGGTATGACGAAAAGGCTGAGGCTAAACTTCTGACTCAGAAAAGTACTCTTCAGTAAATGTTCACTTCCTTTTTGAAGGACACTGTTGATGGAATCAGTCTAGCTTCCGTAGGTAGGGAGTTCCAGATTCTTGGGGCAATACCTGAGAAGGATCGATCGTACGTTTTCATTTTTTCAAAAGTCTTTGGTTTAAGCAACAAGGTACTGGAGTTTCTGGAGGAATCGGCACCGCCCGAATGTTCTAGTTTATTTGCAAGGTATAGAGGAGTTTTGAAATGAAGTGCTTTGTGGGTCATACAGGCAAGTTTTAGTTGAATCCTTGCTTCAGAAGGTAGCCAATTTAGAGATTTCAAATCCGGGGAATGTGGTTGGTTTTCTTGGAGCCTGCGATAAGCCTAGCAGCAGCATTCAGAGACGCCTTGAGAGGGGCCAGTCAGGACCTTGGTAGACTGCTGAGCGTTTCACTGCCATATTCCAGCAGTGAAATGACTGATGCTTGCACAGCATATTTGAAGTCATCAGGGGGAAGTAAGGGTTTTAATTTACTTAGGATGCTCAATTGGAAGATCGCTCCTTTGGTAGATGTGCTGATGTGATCCTGTATGTTCAAGTTCTTATCCAGCACTATTCCCAAGGATCTCGTACAGTCTATGATGTGTGGTGTGCAGTTGAGAGCAGAGAGATTTTTCATATATTTCTCCACGATGGGGGCTTGCTTGGGCAGTGAGATAAGGTGGAATTATGGTTTGAGGGCGTTCAGTTTGAGATAGTTGAAGATTAACCAGTTTTGGGTGTTGTGCAGGGTTCCATTGAGTGTCTTGATATCTTCCGGAGGAGAGACTTTCGTGTACCACCGGGGTTATCAGAGAAGAAGGACAGCAAGGACGAGGAAGGAGAGCATCCATGGAGGAAGGAGAGCATCCATGGCGGGGAGGAGGCAGCCACGGCAGGTAGGTGCCTTTTTTAATTACTTTGGGAGAAGGAAGGGAGCTGAGCGGAGTTCCACGGAATTGTTTTCCAACTCAATGGAACTCCACGTAGAGGCACTATGGCTGCTCTGCCCGGGGTTAATATGTGTATATATATATATATATATAAATATATATAAATATATATATATATATATATATATATATATATATATACACACACACATATACATACATACATACATATACACACACACATATATACTTAATCCTGGCGAGAAGCAGCTGGGCGAGGAAGATCACAGACCACAAATTTATTTCAAACCGTGACTTTGGGGCACCAATGATGAAATGGAAAAATTTAGCAGCATGGGATTGACATTGCCCTGTTCACAACAGCCTGTACTCACTGGAGAGCTAATATGAATAATTAATAATAAACGTCTGGCACAAAAGGAAAATAAATGAGAAATAACACTGTGAGGAAGAGAAGGTGAATGCTGTGACAGGTAGTCTTTCTATAGAGGCCACAATATTTCCTCCAATAGGATTAAGGAAGAATGGATATAAATAGTGCATTTGAGCCTTGGGGCCATTTTGCATTTGAGCCCTGGGACCATTTTGCATTTGAGCCCTGGGGCCATTTTGCATTTGATAAAGGCACTTCTGCCGAAAATCGTATTGCTGGTTGGAATAAAGACAGCTCTGTGAATCCGCTGTGTGCCCTGATCTGTCTCTGTACAGGAGTGATGCTGTTGGGATACATATACATACACACACCCACATATATATACAAACATATATATGTATTCATCCATATTACCAATTTAGACGACCACAAAAGAGAATATTTTCACCAGGTCTTTTATTTCTCAGTAACGCGTTTCGCCTGTCACAGCAGGCTTGTGTGACAGGCGAAACGCGTTACTGAGAAATAAAATACGTGGTGGTGAAAATATCCACTTTTGTGATCGTCTAAATTGGTAATATGGATGAATAGTAAATGCCGGCGCGCTCTGCCGACAAACGACGATCTACCTACCTCGGGCGAGGGGAGACAGAAGGAGCAACTCGTGTTGGAATATATATATATATATATATATATATATATATATATATATATATATATTACCTACTGGCGGTCGCCAGTAGGTAGTTATAGTTAGGACCACGTTTCCATAGGAAATCCTCAACATTCTATTTTGAATAACTTTGGCGCCGGTTGACGAATCCTCGCAAATTTTTCAAAATAGGTGGGGCGCTACGCTCCGCTCCTACCCTGAAAGTCTCGGGGGGATTCGTCAAGCGGGGGCTGAGATAAAAGGGGGGTCCCAAAACGCGTTTTTCCCATGCATTTTTCCATAGGACCTTTAGACACAGCTACAGCCCGAACGGCTGAACAGAATTACTTGAAATTTGGCAGAGAGGTAGTCCTCAGGTCAAGGAAGTGTCTTTTGTTGGTTTGGTGTAAATCTGTTCAGTAGATTCTGAGAAAATAGCCTTTAAATCAATATATATATCTGAGCCAGCTTACGGTGCGCTTACGGTACGCTTACCGTACGCGTACGGTGACGTGCGCGAGCGCGATTCTGATTGGCTGTTACATCTAAGTAAACATTCGAATCGGTCGAAACCAGGAAGCGGCGGCCGCCATTTTCTCTCTCGCACTGTGAGGGAGGGGCTGTAAACAAAGGCAAAAAACATATAAAGGGGCTGTTTAGACAGCGCCCATGCACATAGCCATGTTAGTTGAGTCCTCAAAGATCCCCCAAGGCCAAAAACGGTAAATTTTTATTTTTTGAAAATTTCGCCGATTACGCTTACCGTACGCGTACCGTGCGCTTACGCTAAAAAATATAAAAAAATAAAAAAAAAACACACTCTCTGTGCATGGCATATTATTGTCATCACTTACAAATTAAATTTAACAGATTACCTATCACAAGGAAGCGCATAATATGTCCTCCATGTGCGCACGGTGCGTAACGTGCCCACCTTGCGTGTACGGCACTAACTGCGTAGAGTGGGCGCGCGGTGCGCGAAGCGCACCGCGTGCTCACTGTGCGCGCACGGTGCGCGAAGCGCACCGTGCGCGCACGGAACGAACTGCGTTAAGTGGGTGCGCACGCCACGAATGGCGTAAAGTAACTTAGCATTTAAAAGACCGTACAAATTCACTGAAAAAACCATGGGTTTCACACACGTTATAGTTAGGAATTAGCATTTAAAAAACCTTGCTAATTCACTGAAAAAACCATAGGTTTCACACATGTTATAGTTAGCTGGAAATTTTACTGATAAAAAACCAATGAAATTCCCCCGTTATAGTTACTGTAGGCAACTATAACTCACGCGACCGTAATCCTCTGCTGATGACATGTGTGTCTTTATGAAAAAAAAAAATGTGTAATATATGTATAGCTAAAATTTTATGGAAGAAGACATGGGCAAATAAGTGTCTAAATACAGTATTAGCATCAGCAGAGGATTGCGGTCGCGTGAGTTATAGTTGCCTACAGTAACTATAACGGGGGAATTTCATTGGTTTTTTATCAGTAAAATTTCCAGCTAACTATAACATGTGTGAAACCTATGGTTTTTTCAGTGAATTATATATATATATATATATATATATATACATACACACACACACACACACATATACACACACATATATGTATACATATACACACACATACATATATACACAAACACACATACATATATACACACACATACATACACATAAACACACATATACACACACACACACACACAAACACACATTACCTACTGGTGGTTGCCAGTAGTTAGTTATAGTTAGAACCTAGTTTCTATAAAAAAGCATTTTTTGACTTGCCTAAAACGTTGTCATCGTTTGACCAATCTGCATGACATTTTCCCCAAAAAGTGTCAGAATTGATTCTGTGTGCCATGGAAAGTTTGGGGGTGATCCGTGCAGTGGGGACTGAGAAATAAGGGTGTGACATAAAGGTACATTTGTAATGTTAATTCCCATAGGAACTTGTTGTCGAACCTACAGCCCAAACCGTGGGTGGAATTACACCTATTTTGGCAGAAAGGTAGATGTCGTTACGCAGATTGTGAATTTTGTTATATGGTGCAACCGTTCAGTAGTTTTTGAGAAATGAAATCCGAATAATATAGTGATATTTCTGGTGGCGGTTGAATCGTGATGTGTTCGAGGTAAAATCACGAAAGCGCACGCCAACGGGGATGCTCTGATTGGCTGGACGCAACCTGAACTGAAAGTGCAGCGCTTTTGCAGTGATCGCGGTTAAATCACGACGTGTTTGAGGTAAATCACAAAAGCTCACTGGCAGGAATGCTCTGATTGGCTGGACGCAACCTATACAGAAAGTTGCGAAGGCCATTTCATCGATAGGGAACGGTTCCTGGGGCTGAAAATGTGTGTCAAAGCTAAGATAAGGGGTCAGGGTGGAGATACTCTGATCCCATGTTTGAGAAATGGTGGTATTAGTGACACAAATTATGAGTCCAAAATTGATTTTGTTTTAATCGCGTGCGATATTCGCGGCGAAGACGACGCAGCTGCCAGGGCGGCCCCACGTGTACCGTCGCAGGCACATTGCAAATATCACGACATTATCATGAAAATTGCAACGTCATCGCGAATATTGGTGGAAATATAAAACAAAAAGTATCTATATACACACCCTCACTGGTCACAGTCACAGACTCATGTATTCACTCACAAACTCACTCAGATACTCATGCACCCACTCTCATACTCATTGGGGTACTCATGCACCCACTTACAGACTCGCTCGGATATTGATGCACTCATGTACAGACCCACTCTGACACTTACGCACCTACTTACAGACCCACTCATAGACTTATGCGCACACTCCCATACCCACTTAGAGACTCCTACAACCATTCACAGACCCACCTGGGCACTCATGCACTGACTCAAAGAACCATTCACATACTCATACACCCACTTGCAGACTTACTCAGAGAGTCACGCACCCATGTACAAACCCAGTCAGATATTTACGCACCAACTTACAGACCCACTCACATATGTACTCACACACTCAGTGAGACACACATACACCCACTCACACACCCAATACAGTCACTCATGCACTCAGTCACAGATCCTCTCAATTATGCACTCAGTCACTCACTAATACACTCAGAGACTCACACACCCACTCACTCAAATGTACACGCACCCATTCAAAGACTTACCCATCCACTAACAGACCCATTCAGACACTTGCCCTCCCAGTCACAGATCTACTCAGATACTCATGCATGCATCCATTCACTCACCCGGAGACTTATACTCTCACTAACAGACCCACTGAGACACTCATACTCCCACTCACAGATCCATTCTGACACTCATACTCCCACTCACAGACCCACTCAGACACTCACACACCCATAGTCACTCACACATTACCGCTCACAGACCCACTCATACTTAAGTACCCAGTCATAGCTGACCTCAGAGACCCACGCATCTACTCACAGAGCCACTCAGACACTTACGCTCCCAGTCATAGACCCACTGAGACTCATGCAGTCAATCACAGACCATTTAAACACTTATGCACCCACTCAATCACTCACCCAGAGACATGCACTTAGACACTCATGTATCCACTCACAGATCATGTCAGTTATATACTTACTTACAAATTCACAAAGGCACTCATGCACCTACTCACAGATTGACTGATGGACTCAAGCAATGAATCACAGACCCATTGAGACACTAATGAACCAACTCATAGATGCACTGAGACAGCCACGCAGATCATTACAGAACTATTGATAAACTGATGCACCATCTAACAGGTCCACTGAAATACTTATATGGTGAATGAGGGACATACTGATACAGTGATGCGTGGGTTGTAAGAAGGAACAATGCAGGGAAATACTTTGCATGCCTTCACATTGCATTTTCTACCCCACATCATTTTTTAGAATGCATATGTTTTTACAACATATGCCTTTACCATGCATTGTTTATATATATTTATATATATATAAACAATGTATTTGTAGGGGGAGACCCCCACACATTGCCAAACTTACCTTAAATGTGTGGTAAAGGCATGCGTTGTAAAGGCATAAATATTGTAAAAACATGTGTGGTAAAAAATGTGAAGTAACGGCACAACGTGGTAAAAACCTCATTATAAAGGCTGTTTCCCAGATGCATGCAGTCACAGATTCCACTGAAAGAGTTGTACACTGTGTTATGGAGATATTAAGGGAGTTATAAACGCCATTATAGACTCTTTTATAAAGTAATAGGTTTAGTGTGTTGGATATGATCTATTTTCCAGTTATAAGTTTTGTATGTGGTGGTGGATATTGAATGTCCCCTTTTGCTTTGTCATTTTGTGATGCCTTTGCAGAGATCGCGGCTACCGATATCATTGTGGCACCTGGAATAATTGTGAAAAAGGAAAATTGGCTTTAAAGATGGTTTCTATACACACCCCCTGGAAAATATTGATTTTAAATAGTGCACGAATAAACACCTAGGGGGTCATTATGATAGCGGGCGGATCGCCACCGCCCGTAAGGCGGTGGCGATCCGCCCACCAAAACCTACCACCCGAATGACTTTTCCCGCCCGCCACATTACGATGGCAGGGGAACCCCGGCGGACGGAAAGACTGTCCGCCGGTTTTCTGCTGGTAGGCAATCCGCCCGATTGCCTACCGGGCGGGAAAGCCAAGGAATATGATGGCGGTGCCTGCATATTTGGATGATGGCGGGGAATTGCCTTTCCATGCCGGAGACTCCGCCATGGAAAGGCAGGCAGTTTTGGCTTTGGGGACTCGCAACGGGCCCCCAGGGTGTTCGGGGGGTTGGGGGGAGCACAGGGGGGTACCATAACCCCCTGCATTGTCATGGACATGGTGGCAGGCACCTTGCGGTGCCTGTCACCTTGTGCATGACAATGCACAATGTGCATTCCCAGCATTGTGGCGGGCGGTGCTGTGAGCACCGCCTGCCGCAATGCTGGGAATGGAGGATGCCACCACCACAGTGGTGGTGGCATCCTAATTGCAGGTGCGGGACCACCGCACCACTGGTGGCCCGTCCCGGCACCGCTAGGGTGGTGGGCGGACTAAAGTCCGCCCGCCATTCTAATGGGCCTCTTAGTGTCTAAAATACTGTAAAATGTGTGCATATATGTGCTTTACACCTCTCAAAAAAAGTGCGAACATCGCGGTTACCGATGTGATCGCGATTCTCAGAGTACTTGCGAACATGGAAAATCGGTTTAAACAATTGTTCTTATACAAACTGCCTATAAAAATATGACTTTCAACAGTGCAGTGATAAATCCCTAGTGTCTATAATACTGTAAAATGTGTACATATATGTGTTTTACACTTCTTAAACAAGGCTCGAGTGTCACTGTTACCGAAGTCATCTCGACTCTTAGCGTCATCGCGAAGACGGGAAGAAGGGTTCAAACACATTTTTTTTTTTAAAGTGCTGGAAAACATGTGCACAAACGTTGAAGCAGTGATGCAGTTAGTAATGTGTGTTTTGTGATAGAATGAATTTTTTAAGTGAAAATTTTGAATGTGGCAGTGGTTGCTGAGTGTCAGCTTTAATTTTGCAATTTCACGATGTTGTCATGAATTTAAAAAATATATATTTAACAAGAAAATGAACACAATTTTGGGCGTTTGGGTGGTTCTGACAAGAGCCTTTGTGTAGAGAGTGTGTATAAGACAGCTACAGATAGGACTGTATGAAGACTTTCAGGTTGCTTAGAAACACCCTGTTCCCTTTGTCTGTAAAGTCAACTCCATTACTTCTATACATTCCATGTATGTCAAATTGTAGATTGTTGTTGGAGATAGAGCCAATGTTGTGATCTCTGAGGAAGGCAGAAACAGTTTTATTAACAGGCTGCCTGGTTTTGTGCATCTGTGGACAGAATTGATTTGACCACTTCAATTTCTGTCATTGGCATGTATTAAAGTACACCAAGCCAGTATGAGGGAATAGTGAAATCAGCTCTGCAAAGGTATCTTTCATTAGGGTTTCCAGCCCTACCCCAGTCAATGTGCCTAGGTTATTGCCACCACAGTGCACAATCATGAGGTGAGGAGCTCGACAATCCACAATGGTTTTAACCAAAGCCAGGAACTGATGAAACTTTAACCCTCTCTGGCCAAACCAACTAATCTCCACATTTGGCAAACCCAACTCCTTGTCAATACCTCTCCTTTTTGCAGCCTCTTTAGCCCAATAGACATAGCTGGGGCCCAAAATCCACTCTCTAAGCATTGTGTAGGAAGGAGGAGTAGCACACAGCACAGGTCTGCAGCTCAATATCACAGCTGGTACTACGAAAGACAGTGAAAATGCATGAGTGCTGGTGGTTTGGAAAAAACTAAAAATGTGTTTGGGTGGAGGGATTATGCAGGTAAAAAAAAGTAGGTAGCATTTAAAAATGATCAGTAAATAGATGTTTGATTGGGTCTGGTATATAGAAAAAATGTAATAGAGAGTTGGATATGCTGTACAGTATGTGCAGTCAACCCCACCTGCTGTAGTTAATTTTGTAACTAGTATGGCCCTTCTGGAATGTGTTGTGAACTTGTGATCTACTGGTTCTAGTGGATTGCTATGGAGAATATGCAAAAGGTGTATTGGGGAAGGATGTCAAAGAAACACGTATTCATTTTTAGGAATTGGAGAGGTTTACGTTCATTGTTTTATAAGGTAAGTAAGATTATCTAGTTAGGATTTTGCATAAAAGTGCAGTGCAGTGTTAAAAAGATAAAACTGTAAAGGAAAGTGGCTTTCTGATTTTTTAAAAAGAATTTATTGTGATGATCGTGATTATGTCACGATTATTGATATAAAGGCATCCGTTTTGGGCTACCTCTAAAAAGGATTGAAAGAGTTAATAGACAGTAACCATTCACAAATGCAGTTACAACAATGAAATATGAAAGGAATGTTTTTAGTCGCGGCCCTCCGAAGTATCAGGCAATGCAAAGTACAGAAGGTTGCCCTTTATGGTTGCGTTGTATGAGAGTGGTTTGCCATTCTTGTGCTAAGTTTTTACAAACCCTTAGAATATTACATCTATCTAATAAGAGTATTCAATAGTCTGGTATGTTAATTACATATCTTTGTAAGCAAAAAAAATGTGTCATATGGTGATGTAAGATTTTGAGATATAAGAGTATTTTGTTTTTTAAAAGGATGATATATAACTGAAATTGAAAGCGTTTTTATATATCTATTAATCAGTAACTAATATATAGTTTGTCTCAGGTGCAGACTAGGTGTATGCCAAGTTAGTTTAAAATGTGTTTCCCTGGAGGTGTATATTGAACTTGTATTTCCTTACTCTATTCTGTAAGTGGTTGGAAAATAGAGTGCACAGTAATGTTTAAACTTATATGTCATAATATAGTGTAATATGTCAAAGCTTTATATGTGTATATATGATGTGCTGTTTATAACGAAAAAAACGTAGAAATTCACTGAAAGAAAACAAAGGTTACAGGGACTTTATAGTTAGGCTAACATTTCACTCCTACAAAACCAGAGAAATTCAGCAGCTATAGTTAGCTGAGCTAACTATAACTCACGCCCCCGCAATGCACTGCTTATGAGCTCACATATTACATCACTCACGACATGGGCAGTGACATCACTTCATAACTGCTGAATTTCTCATTTTGTACGAGTGAAATGTGAGCCTAACTATAACGTCCCTGTAACCTTTAGTTTTTTTAGGGGATGAATATATATATATGTTAGTAAAAATGAAATGTAATTTTAATGGAACTATGTGTTCAAATGCTTGCCAAAGTGTGTTTACTATGTCTATGACGCTGTGTTTCTACAACATGGTGAGGTATATATGATGATTGACAAATTTCTCTGTAGTGTCGGTACCTGTTTTGCAATGAACAGGTTTTGGAGATGATGTTGTGCCAATCTTTGATGGACTCGGCCAAACTGACACCTCCTCGATCTGGTGCAATGCAGACTTCAGTAGTGATTTGGAGTGGAAGTTTTACATACCGCGGAGCCCCACGGGCCAAATGAAACAGGAATTGCAAGCATACAGGAGTGCAGCGTACTGCTACCGGAGTGTCAGAGGAAGCCTGGAGAGCAGGTAGGTGGCTCTTTGAGCTTCGCTCGTGAAGTGTGGCAATTGGGAGGGGTTGTTGTTAAGAATAACAGTGAAATGGGGATTGTACAGCAATTGTTTTATAACCAGCATAGACTATGGCCTCTAACTGGTTGAAAGAAATAAAGGAGGCTGCGGAAACAGTGTTTGATGAAAACAGGGCTGCTGCCGCAGACCTTACACGGAGCTCTTCGAATACTGTCACCCCTGAAACAGACTTGCAGGTTAAAATGAGGAGATTGGAAAAACTTAGCAAGGGTAAAATCTCCAAATGGTGGGAGTGGACATTGCTCTGAAAGTATTTGGAATTACCTATAGGGATGCGAGTGTTACTAGCTCCAACCTATGAAAACCCGGACCCTGAAATACTGCAGGAATAGGCTGTTAACAGTGCAGAGTCCTCCAAAGATATTATGACGATTCTTATCAAATACGTCTAGCAAGATAGGGACAAGATAATTGAGGATATGGGTGGAGAGGTGTGGCTCACTGGTTAGAGGCGGCAGACCCGTAAGCAGAGAATCGGCCAGGGACCAGGGTTCAATTCCCGATGCGGCAGGGTCGTGGACCAGGTTCAAAACGGACTCGATAATTCTCGCCTCGGTACCTACTCTAACCAGGAACACACTCGGCAACTCTGGGCATTAAGCTTGCCTCATCTCTACAACGGCCCCCCACAGACGCCAGGGATGCCTGGTTTCACCTTGGAGATACCCAGAAAGGGACCATCTCACAGGGATAGCCAGGACGGGTTCCCCAGTGGTCTACAGCGCCGGGACGCCCCGTTGCTGGGGCAGCTGTGCGCTTTACAAGTCTACAACATTTACATTTACATATTGCAGCAGAAGCTGAGTCAGCACACACAGCAAAATGATTTTCGAAAGTTTGAGAGGGGAATGGAAAGTAAACTGAAAAAGTATGAGCAAACAATCAAAGATCGTAAGACAGTGAAATGTGCAAGAGATGAGATTGACTACCAAAGGAGGCAGATACATACCTTTGCGCACAGACTTGATAATATACGTAGACAGGAGCTTTCCAGCAAAGCACCAGACCAGGTGTCTAAACAAGGGAAATTGATGACAATGGAGACCACTGTTTTCTTAACCATGGCTCAGACAACACTTTCTCTATTAATCCACAGTGGATCAGTGATAAAGCACCAAGGACCAATTTCAATAGGTCTTCGTATGTTCTCCTCCATGCAGTCACTGACAGCAATAGTTCTCAATCCCTGAAAAAGGTAGGCACACTCTAAGCAATGGGGAAGTGATGCCTGTCCTGCTTCCTGAAGGGGAAGACTCAAATGTTGCAAGAATCCAATGAAGTCACCCAATGACTCAAAAGCCTGAGAAGCAGCATATCCTGTACAGCCCAAGGTGATGCTTGAAATTTCCTGGATTTCCTATGACACCAGGGCCACAAACGATCTGGTGACCAACGAGGCACCATGCACACTTACACACTGTTGTGTCTAGATTGTCATATTGAGAGACAGCTCTGATGACAGGGAGTGTGTATTGAGACAGACAGAATATTTTTTTGAGAATTACAAATAATCATAAAGCATGATTAATCTGCTAAAATATGTATGCAATAAGCTTAATAAAGGAATACACCTGTAGTTATCAAATGGACCATTGCAAAATGCATATGTAGAAATGAAGTCAAAATAAGGGGTTATAATAGCATAGGTTTCCAGTGGCTTAAGGCAGCCTTTAAAAACCTCCCAACAGCTATGAAAACATTCGGCGAACCTCACATCTTTCAAAAGACAATGCTGATTTGCATTTTGAAAAGCCCTAACCTTTAAGTACAGGTATTTTAAAATTATCGACATAAATGATATAAACTGTGCAAAAAAAGGCAAGGTGCAGAAGACTGAGGGGAGGATTTGTCACATGGACGAACAAGTTACTTACCTGGAGTAACACATTACCTGCTAGACATGATCTAGCTGCAGAGTACTTACCATTGAATTTCCCATGCATCAGTCTGGATCAAGATTTTTCTCAGAGCAATACCGCTGCGTGCTGGTAGGTGCCGTCAGTCGGTTTCACATGGCATTGTTTGCACCGGAAAAGTTGTCTGTGTCACCTATATAGGCGGCATCTCGGCATGCTGACGTCAGTTACTTTTTCAAGACTTTCCACACCAAAAGCTCGGAGCAATGAAGTGTACAGACATTGATGTGTTTGAAAACTAGGGCCCTGAAAGGGAACAGCCCTGACCCTAGAAACCTAGGATGGGTGGGCTGGTAAGGAATCTGCGGCTAGGTCTGGTCTCTACCAGATAAGGCGTTACCGAAGGTAAGTAACTTGTTCATCTGAAAGAGACATCTGGCTGCGGAGTTCTTACTTTTGAATAGATTCCCAAGCATCTTTCCAGACTAATAGACAGCAGGTGGTTACAGTGGGAGAATTCTCCTCAAAACCATACATCTTGCCATGTGATCATTCCTGAGCCCTACCATGTTTTACCTATATGTCACACCTCTGGCCAAGCTTATAAAGTCGTTCTGCCAGTCTCTGGCATCCTACGCAGACAACACATAAATTGTTGTGTCACTTAGTAAAGATGCTATCAATTCGGGTGACTCCTTCAGGGAATGCATGGTTGAAGTAAACAAATGGATGGATACCAACTGTTTAAAGTTAAAATAATCTAAAAAGAAAGTCATCCTATTTGGAAACAACCCCTCTTTTTTTACACCAACATGGTGATCTTCTGAATTAGGTCTACTTCCTACCCCAGTGCCAAAAGTATAAAGCCTAGGTATAGTGATTGATAATGAACAAGTTACAAAGGTTACCTTGGCCTCTTTCTACTCCTTGAGAGTGGTATAGAAAAATATCTACCATTCGAACTTCTAAAAACAGTGGTCATCTTGCAATAGTCTATCTTAATCTTTCAGTTGGTTCATTAAAGAAGCTACAGACCCTACAAAACGCAGCAGCACTCTTCCACGGAAAAAGTGCCCAAATTCGAATCGGCAAAAACTCCATTGGCTACTGGTCAGGAAGCATATTATCTTTAAGCCGTTTTGCTTGGCCTACAGGACCCTCTATGGGCAAGGACCTGCTTATTTCAAGAAACATCTTAGGTTGTACACTCACAATAGGACCCTCTGCTCATGCATTTCCAATAACCTGGCAGTCCCTCCTTTTAGAAGGACCACGTGGGGTGGGAGAAGCTTCTTCAGATCCACAGCTTTACTCTGGAACACCCTGCCTTCTGAATTTAAAACCGCCACTTCCCTGTAGATCTTTAGGAAATCTTTGAAAACCTGGCTCTTCGTACCAAACTCGGTGCTTAGTATTACACTCCTTGTCCCGCTGAACAGCGCCAAGACGCCTCCGGGCAATAGTTTGCACTTAATACATTTTTCATTCATTCATTCAATCCATCCCCAGAGGATGTACTGCGGACAAGTTCAGACTAGGAAATCCTGCAGTACTGAATGGCCAAAATGGCCGCCGCAGCGGACTTTACTGTCTAGGCAGTAACGTTTGGTAAAATTGTGCAGGGATGCCCACGTTGCTGCCTGACAGATGTCCAAGACTGGGACTCCTCACGCTAACGCAGTAGTAGCAGCTTTAGCTCTGGTGGAATGAGCCCTTAAGCCTTCAGGAGGCTGCTTCTTTGCCAAAGCGTAACCAACTTGATGCAGAGGACGACCCATTGGGAGATGGTCCTCTTCTGCCCTGCCCGACACTTCTTCGCTCCAACGTACCCCACGAAGAGTTGATTGTCCACCCGGGAACTCTTTTGTGTGGTCAAACAACAACGATCTTTTTGGGCCCGATCGGTGGAGTTGCTCCTTTTCTTTAGAGGGATGCAGAGGAGCGTAGAAAGTGAGCAGGGTGACAGATTGCCCACATGGAAATGTGTAACCACTTTCGGAAATAAAGAAGCTCTAGTGCAAAGCATCAAATTGTCAGGGAATATTTTCAAGAAAAGAAGCTTGGATGATAAAGTCTGCAGCTCACTCACTCAGATCTGGTTGGGGAAGGGAGAGGAGTCTGCCTCAGACCCAGTTGTAGTTTGTAATCCACCACTGCAGGTCTTGTACAGTTCCCTCCGAGATCTGGACCATGTCAGAGAGATTCCCCTGATGTTGTGCCCATTGGAACTTTAGGTCCCACAGCAGAACCCGCATATGCCATCTACCATGTGTGACTAGCAGGATGCAGAAGGCCATGAGGCCAAACAGCCTTATAGTCATTCTCAACGAAGTCTAGGATAGAGGATGAAAAATCAGTATCATAGCCTGATTATCCTGGACTCACCGCTCGGGAGGATAGGCCCAAAACTGCACTGGGTACAGAACAGCTCAGATGATAGGGAACAGCTAAGAGGGAGTCAGGTGTGTCTTTGGCATGTTGATAGTGAAACCCAGCAAATGAAGGAGATTCGCCGTAGTCTGGAGGTGGGAGGCGACAGCGTGGGACAAGCTCGCCTTTTGCAGCCAGATGTCAAGATAGGGGGAAGACTGGCACCCCTGATACGCACAGATGAACTGCAGGCATCACCTTGGTGAACACCCGATGGGCACTGGTAATACCAAAGGGGAGCACTGTGAACTGAAAGTGCTCGTGGCCTACCGTAAACCGTAAGTAGCGTGGATGGGCAGGCAGGTCAGGGATATGAAAATAGGTGTCCTGCAAGTCCACCACCACCAACCAGTCTGCCGGGTCCAGGGCAGACAGGACCTGAGCCAATGTGAGCATCTTGAATTTCTCCTTTTTAAGTAGTTAAGGCTCGAAGGTCTAGGACAGAATGAAAGCCTTCGTCCTTTTTAAGGTTCAGAAAGGAGCTGAAATAGCAACCACTACCTACTTCAGGCGCCGGAACTCTCTCTATGGCTACCTTGACCAAGAGAGTCATTACTTCCTCCTGGAGCAAATGTAAATGATCCTCCATCATACAGTTGTAGGAAGGAGGCATGGAGGGAGGTGTGATCTCGAAGAGGAGAGAGTAGCCCCTGCAAATGATCTGGAGGACCCACCTTTCCAATGTGATATTGTGCCAGTGGTGGAGGTGGAGTGATGGCTGATTCTGCCGTCAACTGGACGCCCATGATCTGGAAGGGCAATACTAGGAAGGCTTGGAGGCTGAGGCTGCCGGGGAGTGGGGGTGGTGGTTTGACTGGACCTCTGGCTGCCCGACCCTCGTGGTCGAAACGAACCGCAGCCTCATCTGTGCAGGGTTTGTACAACATGTGCAGCTTGGTGGCTGAGATAGGGTTGGCGTGGTTGAAAGCCCCTCCCGTAGCCACCAAAGGAGCAGAAGGTGGATGGGGCAACAGAGAGGCCCAAGGACTTGGCCGTAGCTGGAGTGTCCTTAAAGCACTCCAGCGCTGAGTCTGCCTTGTCTCTGAAGAGATGGGTGCCATCAACTGGCTTGTCCATGAGTGAGGCATGGACATCACCTAAAAAGGCAGATGTTCTCAACCAGGCGTGGCGTCTAACAGCCACCATCATGGAAATCGCCCTCTGCCCAGCGAGTCAGTTGTGTCTAATTCACATAGAATGGAGAACTTTGCTGCCTCTCCCATCTGATACTACCTGGGAGAGAATGGCACAGGCCTATTCAGGGACCGTGACAGCACTTGTGCAGCTGTTTTCCACAGAGAGTGGGAATAACAGCCCAATAAGCATGCAGTGTTCACCGACCACAATGCAAGGCTGGTGAAAAGAAACATTTTCTTGCCCCAACTGTCCAGCTCCTTGGATTTCCTATCACGAGAGCAGCAGGAAACACATCATGGGTTGCCCGGGGCAGGGCGATGGCGGATTGTCCTGTTCACAGAAGCCCCTGTGCTGGGCTTGGACCATGTTTCCAGAAGGACGTCCATGAGGGCTTCGTTGAATGGGAGCGAGGGTTATAAAGAGGAAGCTCCCAGCAGTAGCACTTCTGTCAAGATGTTAGTCTTGACTGCCACTGTGGGTAGCTGAAGGTCAAGGACCTCAACTGCCCTCCGCACCACCATTGCATAAAATGCGCCCGCCTCCGTAGCCATGGTAGGAGAAGTCATGCCAGTGTATGGGGACGTATCCAGACCACTGGCCTCCCAATTCCTCATACCAGTCCATGTCTTGTTCGTACTGCTGGTATTCTAGAGGGTCTAGTGACCCCTCCGAAGCCTGGCCTGTCTAAATAAGTCTCGGGGTACAGCATAGGACCAAAAGGCAGTCCGAAATCCGATTCAGTTCGAGGTGGTAATAGCTCCGTGACGTCAGGGATCAGACTAGGGCTGGGACCATGGGTGGGCTCCGGCGTCGCCGGGAGAATTGGCATCAGGACCGGCATTGAGGAAGGTCGTAGTGGCACGAACAGGGAGGAGGGGGTCAATGAGCGCAGCGGCCAGGGACTCCGGAACGGAACCTGATTGAGCCCTCACTGACCGCCCGCCTGCTCCAGAGGGGTCCGGACACTTAAAATGAGGCTAATGACCTCCACCTTTTTAATTTGAGCAGGGTTGCTCAGACTCCCAGAAACGTTGGGAGGTGTGAAGCTAACCCAGGCACAGGTTCCGGAGAACGAGGCCTTGAATGCCAATGTCCATCTGTCGCGTTGGTCGACGTACAAGAAGTCGAAGCACGTTTCGACATCTTGTGCTTTTTATGCCTCTTACCCAAGTGTCCTGCAGATCGTGAGTGGGACGAAGGGGCCTCTGGAGCGGTTCTGGGACCTTCCTCTTGACCTGGGCCATGACCTCCAAGAAGCCAGGTGTGGTGTCGCCTGCCAAGCCGCAAACAGCTTGAGGGACTGCTCCCTCAAAACCTTCATGGCCATGGCCCATCAGTCGGAGCACGACTTGGAATCCTGGCCGTGGTCCAGACACCATAGGCAAATCAAATGCGGCTCCTTCAGCGACATGGCACAGTGACAGACACCGCACAGTTTGAACCCTGAAGACTTCCTAGAATTACATGACTTCCTACACCCCAAAAGAGGGGTAGACAAAAAGTAAAAACAATACTGTCAAAAGTGACAAGAGGGTAGCTCTCTTCATGGATAAGCACTTGACTGACGTGGAAAGAAAAGACCTGACATCAGCGGGCCGGTGTGGCGCCTTTATAGGTGACACAGACGTCACTTCCGGCGCAGATGACACCACCAACCTGCGCGCAGAGGTATTGCTTGAAGAAAAATCTTTC
Organism: Triturus cristatus; assembly: GCF_964204655.1. Lineage (NCBI taxonomy): Eukaryota > Metazoa > Chordata > Amphibia > Caudata > Salamandridae > Triturus > Triturus cristatus. The sequence goes on from NC_140590.1 coordinate 1,365,739,150, forward strand.
GGATCGAGTCTGATGCCTGGGAAATTCAAAGGTAAGGAATCTGCGGCTAGATGTTTCTATCAATACATTAAAATATATGCAGGGCCACACTGGCCTAAGGAAAAGTTAAGAGGACTTTTAACGGAAACTAGACAGAATCTTGTAAGCAGGGATCTCTCCCATAGATTTTTAGCAAAGTTCAAGGGTTCCAGGCCTGAGAAGGATTTTGCCATATTCACCCATTCATGATTTCTCCAACTACTCTACACCACCCCCCCCTAGAATGGGTAATATGGTCTAAGAACTTCTACCTAACTATGACCGGTTCCTATGGGATATCTGTTGTGGGTTAATAAAGAGATTTGGCCTTCCGAGTATGTTGGCTAATTTTTAGGTCTGGCGTTAGCCAACTGTCTTCATCCATTGTTCCTTTATGGTGTCATTCACATTTTGCTACAGCACATAGCATGGGGAAGTGGGTCAGCCTACTTAAGCCACTGTTTAACATCGCTTTGAGTGACTGCATCTTCCTCTCTCACAAGTAGCCCATCCCCACATGCAAGCTAGTTCCACGTCAGTGCCAGTGTTTTCGTTTTTCTTTATAATTACTATAGTGCGGCCTTCATGTTTAGAGCCAGAAATTATATCAGGTCTCTTTTGATGTACATTTCATTTTTTATCAGAACCCATCTCCTGCCAATGCTGCTGTAAATTCATTATGGAGTGTTTTGCTTTTCTTACTGCTGTCATTTTACAGCATACCATATTGTGTCCATTTAAAACTCTTCTGTATTAACATATCCTCTTTTACTCGTTTCTTTCCCTCCACCTTCCTTCTTTCCTAATTGCTTTCCATTTTTCTTTCTCTCTTTTCTGATTTCTCATTCTTTCTTTCTTTCCTTTCATTCCTTTCTCTCTATTTCACCCCTTTATTTCTTCTTCTCACTTTTTTCTTTAATTCTAGCCTTCTTTCTTTATTTCTTTCCCATTTTCCTGTCCTTTTCCTTTACATTATTTCTCCTCTTTCCTTCTGTGCTTGTTTCTTTTTTCTTTCTGTTCCCTTATTCTTTCTTTCCTTCATTCTTTCAGTTTTCTTCTATTTATATTGGTTATTCTTTCTTTTGCTTTCCTTCCTTTTTCTTTCTTCCTTTTCTTCTTCGACTTTACTTCCCATTTCTTTAGTTCTCTTTTTTCCTTTTGCTTTCCCCCTTTTTTCTTTTTTTCTTTTTTTCCTTTTGCTTCTCTTCCTTGCCTGCCTATTTATTTCACTTTCTTTCCTGCCTTCTTTCTTTCTTGCCTGCCTTCTTTTCATGCCTTCTTTCTCTTTCCTACCTTCTTTCTTGCCTGATTTCTTCCTTTCTCTCTGCATTCTTCCTTTCCTTCTTGCCATCTTCTTTTCTTTCTTTCTCAAAAGCAAGAGGATTTCAGCTTGGTTTTAAATAAGACAGAGCGTTTAAAGAATCTTTTTATATGACATTTGCTGGAAACATCCATTGTTGGACTTTGTAACTAAAATCATTGGAAGTGGATATGTTGCCCCTCTAATTTTATATATACTTTAGTTGACAGTCAACCCATAGAGGTGGGCAATGACCTAAGATATATAAAGGAACTTACTGGTAGTGTGGAGCACTGGTCCTTAGCTTTCTAGGTGTTAGGCTTGCAGCCAATGCCTGACTGGTTGTATTTGTAAGTAGTTACCTTTAGTGACAGGGAGTACAATGGAAATGTGTGGTTCTTTTTTAAGACCTAAAACATCTTTTGCCTGTAGTAAATGTTTATATTTAGATTATAATGGCCCGCCACATTCCCGAAAATAAAGTTTTTCAAAAACCATAACACTATAGCAAAACAAAACAAGAACTGTCAAAAGGCTGGCAAGCAACACCACACCTATTAACTTTGCCAATGCTTTTTTGATGTCCTTTGGCCAAGGTATCGGCAGGCTATAACCACAGGCAAAGCAATCTCCTATAACAGAACAGTTTAATAAAGCTTGAGGATGATTCCATTTGGACAGCCATAAAAATAAAGGGGCTAAATTCACACTGTTCTCCGTGTAGCCCATTCCTAGATCTTTGCAAAGGAAAAAATGCGAACTGATGGGAGGATAACCCAAAAGTCGCCCACTGAGGCTGTATTTTCTACCTGAGTGGAACGACATAATAAAATAGCAGATGCGCAAATTAGAATTAGGACATATTTGCAGTTATAGACTTACAATAAGGGCAGAATGGGTTTGTTTTCAATCTTCCAGGCGGAGCTAAATAGGGCACCTATAGCTTGATTACATTTTACACATCTATCCGAGAGGTACTGCCCCCAAGAGTTGGATGATCAAAAGTAATACCCAAATAGAAGTAATGTGCTATTTTACCAATCTTCCTACCCTTGTTGGAAAAACGTTCTGGTAATCAATGTTTGGAGGCCATTGCGTGTTCTAGACATTATAACAACATTGTCTGCATACATTAAAACAGGAACAGGCCTAAACGACACCATTGGAATATCCTTACAATGTGCAATTAAAAAAAAAACATTAAGCTTGTTTATGCACAGTAAAAGCAATAGTAGAGCAAGGACACAGCACTGTGGAACACCCCTTTTAATGTGCAAATGATGCATAACACACCCCCTCTGGGCCATAGCTTATTGGGGCTGTAACACTGTTGTGCAAAATATGGAAAAAACAATATCTTTATCCAGGCTCATGTCCAGCTGAGTAGCCTAGAGCTTTGACAGTTTCACTCAATCAAAGGCGCTGCTCAGATCCATAAGCAATAGGAATAGCTGTTTAACAACAGTATATTTGTTGACTACTAGATGCGGGTTGAGGCTTTCTTCTATTGTACCCAAGCTGGCTCTGAAAACATGCTGCACCTGAGATAACAAATTATTCTTCAACACATCTCTGTATCCTTTGCAAAATAACTGGGCTAACCACTTTAACAAAAGAATATTGTAACAAGATTGCTCTGAAGCAACATAGGTCCTGCTTATTGCCTTTTTAAATACAGACACTATAATATCAGTATGCCATGCCGGAGGTATTTACGTATTACAAGTAAAATTATTAGCGTTGGAGGTGATTGGAGCCCAAAAACCATAGTTATTTTGTAGAGGTCCATGTGAACTCCATCGAGCCGTGGGACCTTGTTCAATGGGCTCTCTAAAATTACAATAGTTACCTCCTGAAGTTCAACCTTGAATGATGTAGGACAGGTGGGTATAGCTGTGACACTGTTCAGTGCTAAGAGTTCTCCCAGTTGGTAAATCAACTTGAAATGTTCAACCCAGACATCTGCCTTGATATGCGTGATAGGACATCTTCCTAACCCAGGGGTTAGAGTCTGTGAATTAACAATTTCCCAAAACGTGCTGGCATCTATTAAGGATCAGGAAATATTCAACTTGTCCCACATGTTTTCTTTTAGCACCTATTCCTATATACTTGTTTATAGATTGGAGAAATTTGGTTTTTGGTTGAGGGGTGTGTGAGCCGTCCTCAAGCAACAAACACAATCCCTGTCAGGGTGAACCACAAAAAGTATTTATGCAGAATACCCATTCCTATTTAGAAAAATAGACTAAAATTTACTAAATGATTTAGGACCATAACAACGAAAATCAGATTAGTAGAACTTGAGACATTGAATTTCAAAGGTTAAGTTAAAAGTAGCAACTAACAGAGGGTATCGGGTTGCCCTGGACCAGGAAAAAGTCACAAGTACAGGCAGACCGCAATAGAGCGAAGGCCAGGGCACAGGACTACGTTTGGCCCGCTGAGGATTGCATCTTTTGTTCTTGGTGCGTGGTCTGCACAACACTGGTTTGGAAGCTTCGTGCCACCCGGTGTCTGTTCCAATGGAGCTGTGCCGGGAGGCATTGAGGGACTTCGAGTACCTCAGTGTCAGTTCCGATTAAGCTGGCATCTGTGTGTCGAGACTTTACCTGGCTTTGTGTTGCTTCTGATGATCCTTGCAGGCAAGGCTTTGCATCACTTCCCACTGGATTTGTTGGAGCCTTCAGTTAGGCCAGGAGGAGTTCTTTACGGATGCCAGCTAAGGATCCAGGACTCGGGGAGGCACCTCTTGGGGGGGGGGGGTCAGAAAATCACTCCAATAGAGGCCAGTGGGGTTCAGGCAGGTCCAGTGCAGCAGGTCAGTTGGGCAGTTGCAGGAAGGCCTCTGGTGCTTGTTGTGTCCCTGTAGCTCAGAACAGGTCAACCAGCTGAACCTGAGAGTTACTCAGCCTAAGATGAAGGGAGTCTTCCTTCTCAGAGAGCAAGGCGGGCCTCAAGCAGGAGGGTAGTCCTCTGGCAGCAGGGCAGTCCTTCTTCTGTAGAGTCCACAGGTTCAGGAGTGTACTGAAGAGTTGGTGTGAGGGTCCAATATGTATACCTGGAGCCAGCTTTGATGTGGAAGAAACCTCTATACTTCCCCCACACCTGGTTCTGAAATTTGTCCTTCCCCTGCCCAGGCTCCACAGGACCTGGGGTGACAATAGGCTGGTAACAAGTTCTTTTTGAGCGTGCTGGAGGAACCCCCTTTGAAATGTAATTGGGGCAAGGAATAGCTCCGCCCGTCGATCCTGCCAACATTTAGTCCCCCTTTATCTCACTGTCTGGGAGGAATACACAGAGGCCAACTGCCAACTACACCCAGACTTGTGACCCAGGATACAGGCTGGAGGTACCAAATGGTAAGGACAGGAAAATGCCAACTTTCTAAAAGTGCAAAAAGAACAATTGATGGACAGAATGCTGATCAATGTCAAACATTCGCCCCAGTACAGAGATCTGGGCCTAAGTCCATCTTTTTTTTTTCTCCCCATGCCATTCGAGTTTAAACCCAACCATATGCAAATCAGTCTTGAGTCTGTTCCCCATGGGAACAGCCCAGTCCGAACTGCCATACCAGAATCTTCCTGGACCAGAGCCAAGCATCCGAGGACCAGTTTCGGGGTTTCACCCCTCATCAGCCAGGCTAGCTTGATTCCAGTGGCATGGAGCACGGGTCCCTATAGCACTATAGTATTGAATGACGCTTAGGAAGGCACTCACTTCATTTTGTGTTTTGGGGGGGTTTAGGTGGTAGGACAGTTTATAACTTGGCTTGGAAGGGCTGCACCTTGCCCCCGTCCACTAGGTACCCTGCAACCCACTATTAAAGAATTTTACCATGCCACTCATGGTCTTCATATTTCTCTAGAAAACTCCTTCCTGCCAATTATATGTATGTTCTTTTTTTATTGAATGTGCTCCCCTCCGACACCCACCCTCAAATGACCCTGTGACCCTGTGTGCTCCCCTACTGGGGGGGTGGGGGAGAGGAATGGCACGTCACCCCCCCCCCCAACCCACATATATAATAGGGTGCCTTGGTATGGCACTTAGAGACTGCCTTCCGGCGGTGACCACTACTACCCGCTGACCTTGCAACAGATTCACTTGAAAATTCTCAAAACTGTACAAAGACAAGCCACCTTCAATACGCTTGAATCATCGCCACCTATCCATATAAGAGAGGCAAATCACATAGAAATGACCTATTAGTAGCCCCGCTTGAATAAATTTTTTTTTTAAAGTACCCAAAGTTGTATATACTCAGATATGTTTGGTTTATAACCACTGTGTGACTAAGGTAGAAATAATATCTAGGAGCCCTAGTTGATACCCCATCCCAGCAGAATGTTCACTAAAAATGTCAGAGAATTTCTAAAACACTCAGATCACTTTTCGCTAGACAGCTGGTGCAGAAGTTCATTTGTCGGCTTCACAGTCTCCAATATTAGAAATTGTCCTTTGACTAGCACCTTTAATTTTGACTGCTGCACAAGGGCAGTTTGTAAACCTTTATTAAAACAGTTCCAACATGGACTTGTCACAGACATAGCCGAGAAGACATTAAAACTGAACTTATTTGGGGTCTGGAATCCCTTTTTAATAGCTTAAAATCCCAGAAATGAACCAAGACAGTATGGGGATGCCTAGCATTTGCTGGCTGGAAATATGGCACCCGATGAGCTGACATGATCGACGGACTCTCAGAAAGGACATAACTTTGATTTAAATCAGAGGTTAATTTTGACAGGATGTTGGCTAGGCTCCTGTCCTTTCGGCAATCGCATAAAGCAGAGATTCGAGCGGCTGAACCTAGTTTCAAACTCTTCAAGGTTCAGCTACATTTTCGAGATCTTCTGCTGAAGTTTATCTAGCAGCGATGCAGAGCTTTTCTGAGAGTCTTCACGATCCTAAATGCGTTGCTAAACTTGTGACAGTCGCATGCTCAATTGAAGCAGATTCTCATTAATTCCCTTTGGGCGTTTTCTTATACACCCTTCATCGCCCCGATTTCAGTGAGAACTACATGGAGCATGTCCCAAAGCAGGACCATGGTAAATGATCTTTCTGCAGTCTTTTGACGACTAACGAAAATGACTTCTTCAACCAGGGCTGGGGGCTCAAAAACCTGGACTGGCTGCAGTTCTTGTGTAGAGAGCAGGGCAGGCAGAATCAACACCTCCATTCTTTCCTCAGTGGTCATACTCTTGCACTCCCCTGCCGAAGATTTTACACCTTTTAAGCAAAATAAAGGATGTGGAGGTTTCTCATTGCCGGTTGAAGCATGTGTAAGAGCCAGATTGCGCCCAGACGGCTCATCCTGGCGTGACCAAGAATTAATTTCTACAAGATGATCCACCCCCGGAGCCGGTGCAGCACTGATCATGAGAGAGGGTTGACTGACAACAACAGGGGGCAGGACCTTCAGGCTGGGGTTTGGTAGGATCTGTGATATTAGCGCTATTCATGGTGACATTCATGGTGTGTGATGAGTCCGGGGAACGTCCCTCTGAAACACTTGAATTAGTCCCTCCACTACAATCCCCTTCTGCTTGCTGAACATTGTCCTTCTCCCTGCCACCTAGTTCCATACTTTTAAAGCCACTTAACCCAGGTTGATTATGGTGCAGCTTAGCAAGTTTTGCTGTTTTTGAGGCTTTGGCAGGGGTGCGAGTTCTCCCCACTATAGATTGGAGCAGGGGAGATGATAGTCTATCCAATTGCACACTCCTTACACATCAACCGAGGATTTTATTTCCTTCTCCCCTCCTCCCTTTCAGAGTTCTGTGCCTTCGAGCCAGTTGAGGATCTGCTCGTACTCTTACTGCCCCCTCCCGGCATTCTTAAGTGTAGTCACACTTTAAAGCACCAGCTGAGCCCCCAGGGGTTTATTTGCCAGTGTCTCCTGCTCGTATCAAAGGTGTAGGGGTTGGGCCGCAGCAAGCCACAACTACACCTGGTAGGGCTGCCTCTGCTACCACCAGACCCCTAATGCTCTCAGGGAGCACCTAATGTGCTCCTCCAAGACTACTGGACCCCACACTCAACAGTGCGTCAATGGTCTGTAGCCCCTCTTCCTGTGTCTCTGATGGCATGCCTGGCCCCAATACACAATGTCTCAAATGCCAGTGCAGCAACGACAGAAGCCCATTCCGGACTGCGAAGGAGCTTGTGGGATGATTCAGTCCTGAGGAGTGATTCGGTTCGCTGCTGCCACAAATATCCACGCTGGGGCCCTGCAAGCTTAATTAAGCAGCACGGAGCTCAGAAGAGCATGAAACACTATTGCACTCGGGAGCGAGGCGACAGCCCCCGTAATCGGTTCATTAGGCACGGAGCAGGACTAGAGCTCAACGGCCCTCCGTAAAGCCACTGGTGGTGCGTCCATTAGGGCGCTTGGGCGTTGCCCCACCAATTAATTTGAGGCACTCGAGAGTTGAGTATCAACTAACAAGAGTTGCCGTCACTTTCAGTCTCTCACTCACGACACTCACATAATTTATTTAAATGATAAATCCCAGCAGCCGCCGGAGGCAGTCAACTCAGAAGGGGGCGGGGCAGCAGGAGTTCAGTCCATTTGTCATGATGATTCATCATCATTACATCGATACGGTCAGTGGAGCGCACAGCAAGAGTGCGCATGTTTAGGGCTTAAAGAATTTGCGACCAGCCCGAACATGCGCACTAGGCTTCTCATTAGAAGAGCGAGGGTTGTTCCATGTCACTATTTTAATGAGCAGCCTAGTGCGCATGTTCGGGCTGGTCGCAAAATTGTTTGAGCTCTAAACAGAACATGCGCACTACCTGAGATGCAGGCGGTACTTGCCAGGATCGAGCGTGACATCCGAGCTCTTCGTCGAGGCAGACACAGTCACACACCTCGTGTTCAGTCCGGCCGCGGCTGCCATGCACAAACATGATGCAGGGAATGTTACGGTAATGAGAGCAGAGATCTCAGCCCTGGATCCGAGCACGCTTCTGCAGGTTCATTGGACTGGACTTCATGAGCTGTGTAGAGGTGCCAGGTAGGTTAAAAGTACTTATTACTGTTTAGAATTAAATATCAGGACAGGAGAGGCGAAAAAGTCAACGTTTTCCAAACATTCGAAGGCGCGAGAGTTATCACCACTACATGAAAAACGTCGTGGCCCGTGAATATAAGGCAAGCACGAAGCACACGTATCTTAAAAATCTACGTAACGAAAAATATATGAACTCCACACATATTTAATTTACTTTCTGCACAGCGGCAGAAGCAAAGGCGGGTGGTGGCGTGTGGGGTACTTCAAAGCGCTGGTGGGAAACATTCACTTAACAAATTGCACACAACACCCTCCACTGCCATGTGTTTTGGAACTACTTCCGTCTGCCCCTCCAACCGAAGGCTTGAAGAAGATTTACTGATATAAATAAAATGATCGAAACTATATTTCTAATTCTTCCTTTAAAATGTCTGGTCCAAGCACACTCCGACGCGCTGTACCCTCGCATGGTTACAGGTGAGGGGAGCGTGCGTACCCCGAATCTTAGTTCATCCCACCCAATATTTCTTTAAAGCCGGACCTACTGATGTTGCCAGTGCTTGTTATGAATGTAAATCTAGTTTTGCAACTAAAAAAAAAGAAGTTTTACACTGTAAAAGTATATACTCTACGAATATTTTTCCTACTGCCCCAAAATGTATGAGGGCAGGCCATGTGGTTTCTTTCTCCAAAGGGAAAAATATTTTCTTTGTCGAAAAAGTAATAAAAGAAAAAATATATCATTGAACAGAACCAAAGGCATTCTTGTGTATACAGTTGTACATTGTGTAACTGTGAGCATGCGGAAAGCCCTGTGCACAGGTGCAAGTAGGAATTCGCAATCGCAAATGTTTTTCAGGAGTGTTTCAGGACATCTGCGACTGTGAATTCAAAGATTCGGAAATCTCTGGGCCACGAGTATTGGAAGATAACTCATAACAATTGGGCCATTATTGCATGGCACCCAATATTTTTTTTTACTATAAAAAAGCTGAGCCTGTTGGCTTTGACAATGTTTGTTTTGCAATATTTGCTTAACAGCTCACAGTCCAAACATCAAAGCATTATGACTGTAACTTTTTTTAAACTTCAAAAGAATTAAAAACAGGATGCTGCGTTGTTCCAATGGCACCGAAAAGGGAAACTTTTTTCATTCTTTGTTTTTCTCCCTATATGTTTTTGTGTAAACAAACCTGAAAACGTAGGCGCCAAACTTAAGACACCAGAATAAACTGTAAGCTACATGGAAGCCTCGTGCAGAGACCCCAGCGGAAAACTATAAAATGCATCCCCCGGTGCCGACCGCGGAGAGGGCGTCCCTCTGCAGCCACCGCGATGCCCCTGAAAATTTAATAAAACAATAAACTTGGTCAGTGTCCTCAGACGGCTCCAAACGTTTGACAATAACGAGCCATGTAGAGATAAAAAATAAAAATAGAAGCTGCATCCTTAAAGCCCAAGGCTGCGACATTTTTCGAGTTTAACAATGGAACATTTCCGAGTGTTTCCCTCCAGCGGCCCTGCCAAGCATTGGAAGCAGCAGGACCCACCCCCGTGCTCAGGGCTGCGAAGGGGTATTTGAGCGCACCATACAAAACTGAAGAAAAGCATTCAATGTAAAGTATGAAAACCGTGAAAGCAGTGGGTATTTAAGTGTCGGGGAATGGGTGTGTAAAGTTGTTATGTGCACTGTGTGGTTGCAGGTTACCCCCAAGGACGTGCAAGAGACTTGCCAGGTGTATTTATGTGCCTTTATTAACAATTAGGCTTCTATCACCGAGAGAGCGCCGGGCAACACGCTCCGAACACTTCACTCGCGCCGCGCTAACTCGCGCATGTGCAGTAGCGTCCAATATGGCCGCTACTCGCATTCCTGCCCTGACGTAGTGCGCGTCAACTAGACCGCGACACTACATATCTCCCCCTTTTATACCATCCAACACAATGTAACCCCGACCGTATGGTCAGTCCATTTCGTAGTCTCTAAACTTGGATGGTCTCACCACTGCTCGCCCAACCCGGGTGTGTCTTACCGGGGTGGTGTGTCCTTCTTGGCCTCCTTCTGCGACAGGGCCTCCTCTCCTTCCTTCCAGAGTGCCCTGGCCCTCTCTCTCTCCATTCTCATCGTCTTCCCGGGTCCTTTCCTCCGTGGCCCATCCTTCCGGTATGTCTCTCTCTCCGTTCTGTTCTTCACACATGTTCTCTCCACACTCTCCTTTAGAAGCTCCTGCTTCCCTTGTCGCCCCTTCTGTTGGTGTTTCCCCTTCCGTGTCCTCCCGGGGCCATTGTAAGATTTTGTTGCACTTGGCCATGCGATCGTGGGACCACACGTTTCCATCACTGAGCAACGCTGCTCGGTCGTACACTTCTTCCACTCTTAGGGGTGGGGAGTACTTGCTTTCTCCCTTTCGCTTTAGAACTGCCAGCTTCACTCTGACCCACTCCCCTTTTTCCAATACTGTCTCCTTCACCTTCCTGTTGCGGTTGTAGTGTTCCGTGTAAATGCGTTGTGCTTTCTCCAGGTTGTGTTGTACCACCGCTGGAGACCACTTGCTGGTGATTGTCTTCTCTTGCCAAGCAACATTGTCTCTGGTGAAGGGTTGCCTTCCTCGTAGGATTTGGAAGGGGCTGTACCCCGTACCGGTGGGGGTGATGCGATATGCCCAGATTGTACTTTGTACTTCTTTTTCCCAGTCTTTGCCCCTCGTGATGGCAACCTGTATGGAGCCCATGAGCACCCTATTGAACCTTTCTACTTGTCCGTTACTGGCCGGATGATATATCGACGTGTGTCTGAGTAGAATGCCGTTCCTTTCTGCGAATTTGGCCCATTTGTCCGAGGTGAATTGGGGACCATTGTCACTGATTATGGTTCTGGGAATGCCTTCCCTGTGGAATACTGCCTTGAGGAAGCGCAGTATTGCGTTAGTGTCCATGACCTCTTGGATGTGTACCTCTGGCCACTTTGAGTACTTGTCCACTAACATGCATAGGTATTTGGGTATCCCCTGATCATCCAGTATAGGTCCTAAGATGTCCACTGCCACCTCTTCCCATGGGTTACTGGGATTCGTGAACTTCCCTAGAGCCGGCCTCATTGGTTTTAGTATCTTGTCCGCTCCTTGGCACTGCACACAGTCTCTTACGCGCCTCTCTACTTGCATATCCATTCCCGGCCACCAATACGTTTGTTTGGTCCTGGCTTTCGTCTTCACGATTCCTAGGTGTCCTTCGTGTATTATGGATAGCAGATCCGGTATTATGTTCTCCGGTGGTACCACTCTGTTTCCTCTGTATACGAACACCCCGTCGTTCCCCACCGACAGCTCCTCTCTAAACTCGTATAACTGCCGGACCTTGGGCCTCTGTCGTCTCCTCTCCGGCCACCCTTGTACGATGTACTTCTTGATGTCGTCCAGATCTCCATCTGCTGCATACGCGTCTTTCCACTCCTGTCTACTGATGGTTTTTTCTGGGTCGTCCGTCAGGGCTACCATCTCGTCTTCCTCCTCAGTGCCATTGGTGGCGCTTTCCATTGCTGACGCCCTGCTGAGGTAATCTGCTATCTTGTTTCTCGAGCCCGGTATGTACTCTACGTCGTACCGATACTCCAGGAGTTTCAGCGTCATTTTCGCAATCCGGGGTGTGGCGCTAGCATGGCCGCAGGATGTCAAAACCTTCACTAGAGGTTTGTGGTCCGTTTTCACTTGAAATCGTGTGCCCCACAGGAACTGGCGGTACTTTCCCATGGCCCATACCACGGCCATCATCTCTTTTTCGATCACACTGAACTTTTGTTCAGGTGACGTCAATGTCCTGGACGCGAAGCTGATCGTCTCCGTCCCGCCTTCTGGTCTTTCTTGCATGAGCACCGCTCCTAACCCTTTTTCACTTGCGTCCGTCATCAATATGGATCTCCCCTGGGGATCGTACCCATGCAGCGGGATCGCCTGGCTGAATTCACGTTTCACCGTGTCGAACTCTTCCTGCGCCTCTTCCGTCCATGCAAACGCAGTCTTGTCCCTCGTGAGTTGTCTCATGTTGTGTGTTTTCGTGGCGAAATGGTGGACAAACTTGCTGTAGCATTCGGCCATCCCTAGAAATGACCTTACTTCTTCCTTGGATGTGGGCGGGGGTGCATCGCAGATGGCCTTCTCGTTCCCTTTCTTCGGTGTTATCCCGTGTTCTCCTATCTCGTGCCCCAGGTATGTGACTGATGTCATTCCGAAATGACACTTCTCCCACTCAGCCGTCAGGCCGTTTTCCTCCAAGATCTTCAATACCGCTTCCAGCTTCTCGTCGTGGTCTTCTAGCTCCTTCCCCATTACTAGGATATCATCATGGAAGTATTGCACTCCCTCTATACCCTTGAATAGGCGGGCCATCAGCTTTTGGAACACTGCTGCTGCAGATGCTAGTCCGAAGGGCATGCGGCAGAACTGATAGCATCCAAACGGCGTTATGAATGACGTCAGTTTCTTGCTCGTGGGATGCAGCACTACCTGGTGGTATGCCGATTGTAGGTCGATGGTGGAGAACCATTTCACGCCTTTCGTGCGGGCCAACATTTCCTCTATGCGTGGTAATGGGAATTTTTCTACCACGATGCACTTGTTTAATTCTCGGAGATCCACACATAGGCGCACCTTGCCTGACGGTTTCATGGCCACTACCAGTGGCGCCAACCACTCCGCGCTGTCGATCGGTTCGATGATTCCCCCGTCCTCCAGTCGGTGTAGTTCCTGTTGCACTGCCTCTCTCACTGCGATCGGTATGTTCCTTACTCTGTGTGCAACAGGGCTGACGTTTTCCTTGAGGACGATCTTGTGGGTAAACTTCTCAAGTTTACCGATTTTGCCGCCAAAAACTTTCGGGTGTCCGCACCGCCATTTCGCTGCCGTCGACTCTTCTCCGTCCAAAGTCACCAACACTTGGGTGTCCCCTCCTGGATTCAGCTGTACGCCCAACTCTCCTTGGTCCATCCACCCAAGGACTGATGGTCCCTTCTCCGCGACGTACAGTTTGCAGTGGGCGCTACGTTCTTTGAACTGGAACAGTAGCCTCCTGAATCCTACCATCGGAATGGGTTCCCCCGTGTAGGTGACCGGTCGTATGTCGGGTGGTTCTAGACGTGTGCCAAGTGTGGGTTTGAACCTCTCGTTCCACACCGATCTTTGGACGATCGTGTAAGGAGACCCCGAATCCGCCACTATGGTGATTCCTACTCCACCAATGAGCATGTCGCACTGGGGCTTGCGCGCTCTCCTCCCATCGATGCCCTGTACCTGGTCTTCCACACACAGTACTTCGTCGTCTTCCTCCTGGCCGTCTTCTTCTTCTCCTATGTCTTGCGCCACGAATTTCACCGCGTGTTGTTTCCCTTTCCTTCGACACACTTTCTCATAGTGGCCGACCAGGCTGCAGAACGCACACTTGGCTCTGAAGGCGGGGCACCGTTTGTCGTGCGCCGCGTGGTTCGAGCTTCCACATCTGTAGCACCTCGCCGTTACTCCCTTGTCTTGCTTCCACGGTTGTCCCGGTTTTCCTTTCCCCTTGTATGTTCCTCTGTATTCTCCAGGCGCTGTTTTTCCTCGTCCATACTGGTCCGCGTCGTCCACCTTATTTACCATGAGTCTCGGGGCTTGGTCTCTCTTTGCTGCCTCTGTGCAGCGCTTGGTCAGTTCTGCCCTTTTCACTATGGCAATCACGTCTTTCAGCGTTGCATCTCCACTCGCCCACAGTTTATCTTGCACCGTCTTGCTTGTCGTATGCATTACGATTTGGTCCTTAATGAATTCTTCCTGTAACGCCCCATATTTACACGTTATCGCAAGTTTCCTCAGCGCCGCCACGTAGTCGTCTATCGTTTCCCCCGCTTCTTGCTTCCTCTGCTGGAAATTGTAGCGGTCGATGGAGGTGCACACTGCGGGACGATAGTGGTTGTCCAAATCTTCAATGGCGTGTTTGCACACGTCGGTGTCCGCTGCCTGTCTGGTGACCGGTGTTAGGTTTTGGAATACCCGTATGCCTTTTGGTCCCAGATTGTGTAAGAGTATCCTCTTCCTCCTGGCACTGGAGAATGCCTCCTCGTTCTCGTCCTCCAGCGCTTCTAGGTAATTTTTGAAGTACTCCCTCCAGTCTTCCCATTTCATTTGGGGTTCGCCTGGCCGTGGAAGGAACGGAACCGGCGTCGTTAATGCTGATGCCTGCGCGCTCATCTTGGCTTCCGCCTGTTTCCTCGGGCTGCCTGGCGCTTCTGTCCTCTCCCCCCTTCTTCGGGTTACCAGGATCTCGTCGGAGCTGCCTGCGCCGTCTCCACCCAATTCCGCCAGGGTCACTGCTGCCTCCCTACGGTTCGCCTTTGATGTTCCTCCACCTCGTGGCCGGCACATTTACTGCTCACGTGCCTCCCTCTGGTGTCCGTCTGCCACTGCCGCACTCTCCCGGTGCGTTGGCGTCTGTCCTTGACCTCCCCCGTCTGCTTACCGCGTGGGATGTCGTCCCCCTGTGTAGGTCTTCCTCCTATGTGCAGGTTGGGGGCACCTTCCTCCTGGGTAACACAGGGTCCTCTCCGTCCGAGCCTCATCGCCACTGTAAAGTTGTTATGTGCACTGTGTGGTTGCAGGTTACCCCCAAGGACGTGCAGGAGACTTGCCAGGTGTATTTATGTGCCTTTATTAACAATTAGGCTTCTATCACCGAGAGAGCGCCGGGCAACACGCTCCGAACGCTTCACTCGCGCCGCGCTAACTCGTGCATGCGCAGTAGCGTCCAATATGTCCGCTACTCGCATTCCTGCCCTGACGTAGTGCGCGTCAACTAGACCGCGACACTACAGGGTGCTGCAAAAATTAGCACTTTAAACGAATAAACATCGATTTTCGATCATTCTGTGATTGTACAAGACAAATAAAGAGACGCTGGGAGACTATTCGGCTAAATGTCTGGCATCTCGAGATATATAGCGAGAGCTGCCTCCTTGGAATATCCTCACAGTGGTCCATGCTGAGAGGCATCCTTGGAGTAGTGACGGCCATGCTGAGAGACAAGTTGCTCCTACTTAGGAAGTCATTCGTTATTGTTTGTCGTCGGTGTAACCTGCTCAACCGTTTGTGATGCACCAGAGCTCACCATATTTGACTGCGACTTTGGAGGTCGTAGGGTTTCTGGAAGGTTGCAGACTACCGCCAGTTTAAGCAATCAGCCAATGAGGGCTTAACTGATAACACCACAGCTGTGGGAAATGGTGAATCCTGCCAGACCAAGAGTACTGCACGTTCTAGTGACAATCTACTACCCTTGGTGGTATTTACAGGATTCGTCATGCCATCACGGATTCTCACACTACAAAGGTTTTGACTTGAGTGTGTGGTGTCTACTTAACCACTGAATGAGATTTACAAATGTTTTGACACAACATTTCGCGCTCCTCCTAGTACAAGGGATAGCAGCCACCCTCTGTCAAGTGAAGTCCACCTCATACAGGCCAGCTCTCACGGGCACCGGCTCCACCGTCCGGCAATGCGCCTGGGCCCAGCAGCAGGCGCGTGTTCGAGAGGCGCCTGAAGGTAAGCTCGATGCGCAGGGAGTCTTGTTTTCTTGGTAGAACCACCATACCTCTTCGGGTCCCAGGTCAGTCACTATGTGGTAAAGAAGCGAGGAGTTTTCCCCTTCCGAAAGGTTGCTGCCTCTGCTTTCCGCCCATTAGAGGCACAGGGGGCCTCCATGCTACCCCCATTGTCACGTACACAACCCTCCCTGAAGGAAACAAAATAGGCTAAAAAAACGCTGTCAACTGAGATAAATGCATATATCGCAATGCCCCATCCGCAGCCACCTCCCAGCAATACCACCTGTTTCAAAACTGTGAGACAGTTTACGATAGAGTTTTCCACACAAATCAGAGTGCTCATTGTTATTAACACGAAAATGGTCCAAAGGCTCATGGTTGGGCTTTCTGCCCTTCTGTGAGCTAGGTTTGTTAGCACTAAGGTCACTAGCTTTTTGGCCTGGTATTGTTTCCACTGGCTTTATGTGAAATATGACGTCCAAGCTACATAGGTGTATGGGTATTAAGAATTGAACGCTGTTTCTTCAAGATTAAGTGCCCTTCATTCAAAATGAGTGTGTCCGCTTGGGACATGTTGAGCACAGGGCTGATTGTCGATTCCGTATAACTGCGTTACCAAAAGGTTACCAGGCCCAATAAATTGAGCGGTGAGCCTAAGATCATTCTAAATGTGGAAAAGCAACTGCTGTTCCCTTGATGTGAAATGCACCAATCCCAGATATTTGCAAATCCATAGTTTTGAGTGATAGGTGTAATATTGCCAAGTATTACCGTAGTAACTGACACTGGCAAACTGATACTCTGATGGGTTAGGCATCCTTGCCCAATGTACCTGCCTAGAAAATATTTTCACCTCCGCCTTCTACTTTGGAACTGTCCTCCGCCGAGTTGTGTGTAATAAAGCCCTCTACTATTGAGAGTTTTTAAAAAGGGTTGATAAAGTGGTGTTTCAGCCAAATATACTATGCTATTATTTGGGTAATTGGATTTTAAGATAAAAAGAAAAGATTACTGCATATAGGATATAGGCAGGTTTTTCCCCTGTAAAAGTAGCCAGCAGAAATACCTTAGATTTCCTAGTATAGTTAATAGAAAGCAGACTTTATCAACTTGACTGCGTTCCTGAAAAATATATTCTACTTTCCAGTTTGAAAATAACCGTTTTTTGTGTGTGGCATATCAGACACCGTGTATTTTTTCAGTTTCATTATTACGAGGTCAGTCCTTTAGTAGAAAAGACAGGTTCTATGTTTGATTGCCTCTGTCATGTCTATCATTCCATCTGTGTTTGCTTCCCCCTCCCCCCGAAGGATTTAAGTACACATGAAGACATTCATTTTACAGATAACAGTCTGTGTTTTTTCTCTGCCAATTGTAAGATAACTGAGTCTGGATGCAGACCTTGCACTTCTGTAGAAAACAGGCTTTTGTATAGTTCTCACAGGTACACACGCTAAGGCACTTTTACTTATCACAGTTTGGATTTCCTTTAAATCTTTTAATCACTTGACAGCTCCTATTTGCTAATAATAACAAACCCCTTATAAAATGGTTTATGTCGTTCAAAAAAAATATGTTCGAGCATGCTGCAGCTATATTTATTATTCTTCTACAGCACTTCCTGCACAGAAGTCTAAATTCCTTGGTAGTTTTGGGCCTTTGAGAATACTGATAATTGCAGCCGCTTTCTGCTCCTCGACTTCATTAGCTTTGCACTGCTGCAATGGTTTTAAAAGTGGGTACATCAGGTCTTTGAGCATCCCAATGTTGGTGGCACCTATATTATCATTTTCTGTCCATTACATGGCGGGGGAGATTGAATGAACATGATCACTTCCGGAGTAGGAACAGGGTCTCTAGGATAGGCCACTTATGTGGCTAGGGGCTCATGGGTAAGATAGGTTCTTTCATTTCCAGGTAAGAGCTTCTGGGTCAGGCCACATGGATAATGTTACTTGCGGGTTAGTACTTCGAGATTAAGATTCATGCATGTCATCACTTTGTGGGCACTCTTTCATATGTGTGCACATTAGACTTCTAATGCCTGCTTGTGTGCATTAGAACGTCTTTTCTGTGTGTACAATCCTTTCATATGTGTGCACATAAGGCTTCTAATGACTGCTGGGGTGGAGAGGAGCAGACGGAAGGGAAGCTTGCACCAGATCGATGGCTTTCCACGTTCCCATTGCAGGCACATGGAGGGAATCGTTTTTGCTTCATCGGGAGGTAGCTTAAGAAGAAACCCCTCAAAGACCTGCGTCCATTCTTGCACAAATGTGGTCAGTTTGAATAGGAAGCAGCGGCGATACTGTCTCCCTTAGCAGCGAGGCTGGACACAGACTAGGGGACTGTGCGGGCGGAGTAAATAATTGTTTAAGGGGACTTTGATGGAATAAACATCGAGTACTAAGGTGCAGTTTTTGAGAGCAACCAGGTCCCTTCCAGTGATTACATTTTCCTATACCACGTACAGGTAAGAAACAACACCAGACTTTGATAATTTTATTACTGCTTGAGTTATGAGAGTAACTCCTGATGTTTCGGAGTGTTACAATGCACAGCCTGAGACCTCCTGGTTATGTGTAGTTGTCGTGGGATTAAAAAATTTGTTTTTCAGCCTCCGCAGATCCTGTCTACTAAGTGCCTTTAACAGGTCCACACTGCCTGTGAGTGCTTAACTTCTAGTAGAGCTCGACATTCGCGCTACAACCGCTGCTGGCGGCGTTTGCTCTCACTGCACCATAAAATGTAGCGCCCACTACAAAGTAATTGTGTTTTTGTGCAGACAGATGTATTGGTTACTCAACTCTAGTGCCATCCCATCCCCCCCAGAGTTTGATAAAATGCAGAGTCCCAATACTGTGCAGCAGATACCTTAACCTGTTGGGCTAGGTTAAACGTCGTGCTCCACCCCGTGATATGACTCACAGTGACCAGAGCACATCCATGGAGACCCTTCACTTGTTCCTTGCATTCTCCTTTTGGCCTAATGTCCGTCTATGTGTGTTTTTTTATAACTCCCTAGTTCATTTTGTTTCGTCTTTTATTACACACTCTGACTGCCTGGGAATTGCAGTAAATATATTCTTAAATGATCTTAGGAAGTTAAAAAGGAAAACAGTTAATTCAGGGACAACTGTCCAGCATTAAATTTAGCATTTGCCTTTGATGTGTTAAAAATGGTATCTGGTGTATTAGAATTGTCAAATGGAAATATCTTTTAGGAAAAAAAGTTATAGATTTGTTTGGGGTATGTTTGCAAGAGAAACACAGTTTTTGGCTTCAATCTACCACTTCAGTATACTCCCTCCCCCAAACATGCCAGTGCAGCTGCATTATCCAGCTTTTGTCATTGATTGTAGACAGGAGGCAGTTGTTTATATAGCGCCTAATAGTGTGGTTAGGCCTGCTTCTAGGTGGCACAAGTTTGGCAAATGGTTAACTGAAGCACAGGGCAGTGGTGCAGCCAGCATCATAACTTGAGTCTGTTGGTACCACAGTGGAACACTGTTGCAGTGAGCATGTTTACACCTCTAGTTAGCTGCCTCAATAGTGATGCACCTGTCATGGCTTCCATCTTGTAATGGCAGTGTTTTACAGTGGTGTGTGTGGGACACATCTGTGTTTCGCCATGCATTGTGCACCCAACCTGTGTCCAACGCCCTGTCTGCATGTATGGTCAGCGCCTCAAAGCACTGCACAAAAACATATTGTAGATGTGTGAATAGTTTTTCGCAGTTCTCTACTCATTTGTTTACTTGCATAAGAGGTGTCTGAAGGAAATGCAGATATGTTTGAGAGCCTTGGAGTGAGAAATTCCTACATTCCCTAAGCGCTAGTGTCCAAGTAAATTCATCACTCTGTCAATCATGGTATTGTACATTTTCGCTTGTGGTTCTATCCAGTATGATTAAGAATAGTTGTGCTTCTGCGGTACTAGTAAATCGTTGTTCATTTTAGTTCCATATTCACAGAGCATTCTCATTATGGGTCACACTTCTATAAGATTTCTTAACTCCCACAACTCTAAACAGTAGTATTGACTGAGCTGTTCTTCACACCTTCTGGTTTGCTTGAAAATGCACCATTTGCCCACTCTTTTTTCAAACTTTTCTTGGGGGAGAACCGCCCCCAAATCCCCCGTAGCTGGTTCGGGCTCGCTCGCTACACTCGCTCGCCGCAGTGAAGTACGACAATTCTTTTACGCCTTACCACTTTCAAATGTCACCAGCCGCCACTGGGTCAGTTGTGTAACCTAATGGCAAGGCCGGCTTTAGCACTGGTGGCGCCCGGTGCCAGAATCCTTTCCAGCGCCCCCATACCCCAGGACCACCTCCTCGGATTCTCTCACTACCAGCAGGCATAAGTTGCCCTCATCCCTACAAACATAAGTTATTGCTAAACACAGTGTCCCCCTCCCCCCCCCCCCCCGAGTTTGGCAACCCCTCCACAGGTCAGCGGCCAGTTCGGCCGCACCAGTCGCACTGCCCTAAAGCCGGCCCTGCCTGATGGTATTGTGCAGATGTAGATGTCTTTTACATGGTGGATTCCAAAAAGTAATAAACATTTTTTATTAAAAGAAAATATGGAACACATAACATACAATATACATCCATACTATTGGTACATAAAAATCATATACGCCCCTGCAACTCCCCGCGATATTCATTCCACTCATCATTCATGTTGTCAAACTTTTTGCACATGACCACATTGATACTCCCATCACCATCATGTAACAACCAACATGCTTTCAGGGTTAACACACACTCCCTCTCCAACCTGGCACAGAGTAGGCCATGATAGCTTACCTATTGATAATATATTCATTGATGTGTTTTTTATTATGGTGAAGGTAACAATATTATCATTGATAATCACGAGCATGGCGGCGCCGCGCTCACCCCGCACCCCTTCCCCCCCATTGCCGCGGTGGAATTAGCTCCGCGGCCAAGGAGTTAAGTTTATATCACAATAAACAGGATAGAAACACGACCTTTATTATGTTCAGAAACACTACAGTGCTTGTGAATCATAGGGCGCAATGGCAAACCTAAGTGGGAACTCTGGGCGGGGGTGCCATAGACCAAATACGAGTAACTAACCGCTGAGCAAAGGTAAGAAGAGGTACACCAATACCTTGTCAGTCACGCCACCCACAAACACTGCAATACATGTACCACAGCGTATTCCATTGTCAGCCCCTGAACGATTCTATGCAGATCCAGGGAAGGTCCAAATCTTCTTAACACAGGTGGAATTGCATTTCAAGTGTAGACCTGGAGCTTTTCCAGACCCACAGTCTAGAATAGCTTTCTTAATTTCACATTTAACGGGAGATGCTGCATCATAGGCAGTCCCGTTGGTTTGGCAAAACAGTCCATTGCTGTATGACTGGAGAGGATTTGTGCAGGAGTTCGAGTAGGTCACTCTGTCGGATGACATAGTTGCTGGAACTCTGCCAAGGAAATAGAGAGCCCAGTTCAATATTCTTGTGTCCGAAACAGCATAGCCTGACGAAAAGCTCTCTGCTCTGATCTATCATGAACGAGTCAAATGATGTGTGGCCTCAGATCGACTCCCAACCCAGGGAGTGTGCCGATCACATCAATCTGACCTTAAGAATGGACCATCAGTTAGCAGAGAGTAAAGAGGCCAGGAAAAGTTCCAAAAAAACATTCTGGCGCATGGAGAGACCTAGAACACAACACACCCATGTGGAGGCCAATGCCGAACCAATGGAGAAAAGCACCATCTGGCAGCCTTTCACAAAGGATGAAAAAGATGCTTGCAGAAAAAAAATGGACAGTCCCTTTATTGTGGCTGGAAAGGGCACTTCGTGAAGGAGTGCCTAGTAAAACCAAAGCCAAAGTTCTCCGCTTCACATACCCTAAAGTAGAGTATTCCTAACACACTGCAGAAAACTAAAGGGCCCAAATGTAAAAGAAGGGGGATCACTTGGGCTGCTGAGCCATCCCTTCGCTGGCAGTACAGGAGGGTGAGCACATACCTCTCGGTTACCCTTTCATGCCTATCAAGTAGAAGCGATCCTGGATTCAGGAGCTACTGGCAACTTTATGGACTATGATTCCTTGCAAGAATTAAAAATTCCTTATGAGAAGAAAGACATTCCAGAAACAGTACAGGTTGTAGATGGCAGTGAGTTATCTAGTGGTCCAGTGACCTTACAAAACAGCAGTGGTTAAGCTCATCCATTACACCGCTTCTGAGCATCACTCAGAGTTTATTACATTTAATATCATTTGAGCCCCGCAATACAGAATTATTTTGGTAATGCCATGTTTCACATTGCATAACCCCATTATAGACTGGGATAAGAGGTCAATTCAGTTCTCATCGATCTATTGCCAACACAACTGTATAACTCAAAAGGCAAATGAAGTTCCTGTACTCAAACTACTCACAGCCACAAAAAAGACATTTAGTTACTTGGGCAGTACATTTCTTTTTCTGATGTTTTTAGTGAACAAAGGCAGTTCAGTTGCCCTCACACAGATCCTACAACTGCCAAATTGATCTAGAACCTGGCAGCTATTTCCCTAGTTGACAGACATATGCATTATCTGAATCTGAAAACCAACACCCATGACAATACCTGGATAAATACCTTTCAAATGGTTTTATTCAACCCTCCAGGTCTCCCACAGCCTCTCTGCTGTTCTCCGTCCCCAAGGCTAATGGAGACATGCGAACTTGAAGACTATCGAGCACTATACAAGATCACGGTGAAGAAATGGCATACACCCCCATCATTCCAGTGCTTTTGTATCAAATAAAATCAGCAGTCATTTACACCAAACTGGATTTGAGGGGTGCTTACCATTTAGTGTGCATGAGACAAGGAGATGAGTGGAAGACCACGTTCAAAACTTGATAAGGCCTTTCTGAGTACCTGGTGATGCCGTTTGGGCTATGCACTGCCCCGGCTGCTTTCCAGTTTTCTTTTTTTAACAATGTTTTAATGGATTTTCTTGACTTATTCGTTATTGTATATATAGATGACATTCCCATCTACTCTGACAGCAAGGAATTGCACGAACATCATGTGAAAAAGGTTTTGTATGCATTGCACAGCAATCACCTCTACTGTAAGCTAAGTAAATATGAGTTCCACATCACTCAAGTGGAGTTCCTGGGTGTTCCATAAGGAATACAAAGGGCTGAGAGGAAGGTGGATGTGGTAGCCAAGTGGCCAAAACTCCAAAACATTGAGACATTCAAAGCTTCCTCGGGCTTGTGAGCTTTCACCGCAGGTTTATCGATCATTCTTTGCAAACAGTGGTGCCAATCACAGAACTCCCATGCAAAACGACACCTTTTGAATGGACATCTGGAACGAATGCTGTGTTTACTGCCTTGAAGACAGACTTTTCTACAGCTCCAATCTTGGCTAAGCCGGACCCAAACAAACCTTTTCTAGTAGAAGTCAATGCTTCAGACCTAGCAGTGGGAGCAATCTTGCCCCAAAGAAACTCTAAAGCTGGACAGTTATACCCAATGGCAAATATATATATATATATCGTAAACTCAGTGAGGTAGAAAAAAATTATACCTCACTGAGAAAGAACTCCTAGCCATCCGAGATGCCTTCAAGGAGTGGGGTCACTTACTCTTACGAGCTAAATTCACAACTACTGTGTATACAGATCACAGAAATTTGCATTTTATGAGTTCAGCAAGACTTTTAACTCTAAGACAATTGAGGTGGATGCCATTCTTTGCGGAGTTTGAATTCAAAGTGACTTAAAGGCCAGGAAGCAACAACAAAAAAGGCAGATGCCTTATCTCATCAAGATTAAACAGAAGTTCATGTGAAGGGAATTGTGCACGCTATCTCAGCAGAGACCTTCTTGGATACAGTACAAGGCAATTTTCTAATCCCAAAATGACAAGAATGGCTAACAAGCGATGTTAAAAGAACAACAGTACATGATCTACACTGTATAAGCCCATCTGTTTATCCCTACGAAAGAATTGCACAAAAGGTCTTTTGTTGGTTACATAAGAACCCACTTGCTGGTCATCAAGGACTACCCTAAACTTTGGATTTAGTTCAACTGTACTTTTGGTACTCTGACTGGAAAAAAATATACCACAAATGATCAAGGAGTGCGAGGTAGGTGCACATTCAAAATCAGACCATTAAAAACCTGCTGGGTTGTTGCAATCACTTTCCACACCTACAACACCCTCAGAACAAATCTCCATGGATTTTATCACTATTCTCCCTGAAGATCAGAAATGTACGGTGATTCCAGCGATTGTGGATACTTTGATAAAATACGCTCATTTTGTGGCTTTGAAAAGTCTTCTAACATCCAGTCATCTGGCCCCATAACTCTTGTAACAGATGGTTCGCTTATATGGCCTCCCGAATGTCATCCTTTCAAACAGAAGGCCGCAATTCTCTACCCGATTCTGGCAAACGTGGTGTAACACCCTTCATATTTCTTCAGTGTTTTCGACCAGTCACTATTCCAAAATGGATGGGCAGACAGAGCGTTTGAACAAGACTCTTAAGCAGTATTAACGCTATGTGACAGACGGAACAGACTCTAGGGTAAATTCAACTCTGGCTCGCTAAATTGGCCTCTAACAACTCATACCACTACTTGACAGGTTTCTCTCCCTTCTTTGGAAAGTATGGATTTCACCCACAAACGTGTTGTTGCCAAGCATTGTAGCTATGAACCCTGATGTGCAGGACACTAACTCACATCCAGCAAGTACAATCTCACAAACGCTAATACTTGGAGAAGGCCAAACAAAAGTACAAAATACCAAACGATAAACACCCCAGTAAGGGATCAATATATCATCCAGGGGACAAAGTGTGATTGTCCATCAAACACAAGAGTGTTCCGGAAGAAATCACCCTTCCATCCAAAATATACTGAGACTTATCAAGTACCAAAGCAGATTAGCCCAATAAATGTCTCTTTCCCCGCACCCTGTGGATCCATCCATTGTTTCACACTTTGTTTAATCCTGCCCCACAAGGACGCCGTTGTCATCCACCATCGCTGATGGTGGAAGGAGAGTGGGAATATGAGGTTTGGCCAATTTTGGACTCCAGCCTGTTGGGATCTGCTTTCTGGTATCTTATTTTCTGGAAAGATTATGGACCAGAAAATGATTCATGGAAGCCTTCTGCTAGCATCTATGTTCCATAGCTTTTACAGCGCTTCCACCTCAGTTATCCTCATAAGCTGGGCCATAGAACGCAGTGGGGGAGGGGTGGGGAGTACTATTAATATGATGGTGTGTAGCGGCTGCTGCATGAGAGCGTTGGGGCCACGCCCACCCACTCTGAGGCCCCTTTACTTACTCTATTCTGCCATAAATAAAGTTAGACATCTTCATGTCTGACTGCTTCACTCGGACAGAAAGACAGGCACTTTTAGTAGCTGCAGTGCACGCCTCAGTTTGTGCCTGACGCTGTGTGGTAGCATAAGTAGAGCTAGTGCATATACAGCCCTTGAGTTGCCTCGGATCCCAGGTGATGTTGCTGCCCAGTCTCCACCTGTTTCTGGCAGCGCTGTAAAAAATTAGCCTTGGCCGTTCCATTCTTTAGCTCGGGCTGCAGGAAGATGAACGTCACTCAAGGATAATTTGCCACTGTTTCCCATTTGATCATAGGGCAGCACAGGATTCGGATTCATAGTCAACCACACCACATCCTGTGGCAAATGGAAAGGGAAGAGTTAAGAGGAGTGAGAAAAACTGCTACTCCTTGCTCTCTAATGCCATGTCGTATGCACGTTCAGTTTTTCATTTAAGCATAATTATTTTTCTCACACCAACGTTTGCTTCCTGTTCTGCTACTTATATTTGGTAAACCAGTCTTCTTTTTTCTCCTACTTGAGTTTGGAAAGACAGTCAGCGAAGATTATATATTAAAGGTAGCCGCTGTTTGTGTTCACAATAAGAAACATTTGGCTGTGGATCCATTGTATACAGAGTTGTCACATTGCTTTATGTCCTTGGAACACCAATTCCATCCCTGGTGTGTCCTTTAACCCCTTTCACTGCTAGGCCTTTTCCTCCCCTGTGCTAGGCCTGTTTTTTGGCTATTTGTGGTAGTTCGGGCTTAGGCCTCTGTAACTTTTTGACCACATATGGGAGCAGCTTGAAGGGCAGCCCACCGGTGAAGTGCCAGCGCTTCCCCCGTGGGTGGGTGCTAGGACGGCTGGAAGCTGTCCGACGCACACACCCACCATGACGTCGGGCGGCTCCCGGCCATCCGACACACGCAAGGGGTTAAAAAAATCATTATCATGAGTGTAAGAACGTGTAGACTATAAATCCCAGCATGCACTATTTCATTATATCAAAGCTTATGTTGTGTCCTGCTTGTATGTTTGCAGATAAGCCTCAAATTGTGCAGCACTTTTATGTTTCTCAGGCTCATCTCTGGAGCTCATCCATCCAGTTTGTGTTTTTGGGTTTGTAAACAGCCACTTATAATCCTGTCTTTATAAGGGGATAGCACACACTGCACGTCGCAGAGTGCAAAGTAGGAAAGAACTGGACTTCCTCGCCTATTTTTGGATGCAAATTGGAAATTGCCTATTTTGCGTCACACCCAATCAGAGTTTTCAGTGATTCAGTTGCAGGCTTGTTTGTTTAGTAGTCTGCTGTGCAGGGTCGTGCAGTGTCTCTGCAATGATGACTTGTGGTTTACATGGTTTAAGTCCATGTATGGACTTAAGCCTCACCACTTTCTGCAGTCACTAGCCGCCACTGGTGTGTGGTTTAGGGCCCACCCCAACCACCACCTCCTGTGCTCAGGTAAAACCCATACTATTGGTTACGATCTTACACGGCTGCCATTGGCATAATGCGCAGGGTTTTTCTTGTGGTAAAATTCACGTAAACCAAGGCTGGTACACCAGCGGTTAGGCTGCACAAAATCCCAGTGTTACGAGGTACATGCTGATTCAACCTTGTTGTACTTGTGGTGTAATACAGTTGTGCATGCTTAATTACCTTTTGTTTTCTTTGTAGCTTTGAGTTTGGCCTTGTTTGCCTATGGGAACTTCAAATCCCAGAAGTCGAAGACAGCGGCCATCTTGGGTGGGGCGCAACCCTATTCTTGAAGGCCCAGCCTGAGCACATGTGCTCACTAGTCTGGATACTTCCTGGAATCTAGTCCAGATCTACGTAGGCTGTCTCTGTGACAATGTGAAGGCTCTGCAGACTTTCACAGATTCCTCCGGCATTGTTAGGTGCAAAACAGGTTTGAGCCTTTTAAAATCGACCTGGTCCTGGCCCTAAGCCGATTCTGCTTGAAGAAATATATCGATGCCATAAAGATTTACGGGTGCTCTCGTTCATCGCAGTTGATTAGGCTGCATGTCATGTCTTGATTCTGTGGTGTTGCAACGCACATTATACACAAGGGTGAGTGTGATTGTGTCCTTCAAGCTCAAGGGTGCTTTCGCTCGTCGCAGTTGAATTAAACTGCGTATCAAGCCTCTCAGTTGGTGGTATTGTGACACTACTCTTACATGAAAGTGAATGCGATTGTGACGTGCATAACACAAAGAAAAGGTAATTGTATGCCTAATATAACCTATGTAGCATTATACTGGCTGGTGCAGTAAACCAGAAGAGGGAGTTCTTTAGTGTTCCTTGTAGAGTCGCTTAATCTTGAGATTAACAACTGTTATGTATATTCCAAGGTATACACATGTGACAGCAAGCAAGAGATGCTGAAGCAGAGTTAGTTGTATGACTGAGCTGAAAGGTACTGGATCAGACGATTCTATCCTGTTATCGCAATCACTGTTTAAAAAGCATCCACCAAAAAGATCAGCATATATGTTGAAGGTTGTTTGTCAGTTCATTTAACTTTTCCTTTACAGATCTCCCTCCTCGCAGTCCCCTTCCTACTCTTCCCTCACCTGGCCACTCCAGTACACAGCACTTTAACAGTGTCTGAGTTGAAGCTGCCTGGAGATGGAACAAGTAATCTTCAAACAGATCCTGAGGAAGGAGCTCCGGTGATATTTCAATTACAGAAATACTAAGTCACGTTATGTCTGGAAATGGATTATAAAAGGGTGAAAATGACACTTCCAAATTGGCAAACTATAGCTGTAAATCAGCGTCGAGAAGCTCAGCATGAGTTCTGCCTGTTGGAGCTAGAACTGGAGACTGAGGGTCTCCCACGCTGGGTGAAGGGCATCACACAGGACAATCAAGAACACTCACCTGAAGGCTGGAGCACTAGCTTTTGACCGACCCAAGACCAGGGGACCCTGCGAGAGAAGGAGATTCACTGGACAAAGTGAGGTGTAGCTGGGATCCTGCCAAGTAGATCCAAGGAATGGAGTGTGAGATTGAGCTGTCTGGTCATGTGTGCTGTCACAACCCCCATAGGCTCAGTGAGAAATAAACTGTCATCGCTTCGTGCAGCTCTGTGAACTGAGAAGGTCCATTGTTTTAATGGTACTGCTCACGACCACCACAAGGTGAGGCTGCGAGGATGCTTGTATTATTTTGTTGGTCAAAGAACTACAACTTTGGTGTAACTCATTTGTAATGGATGGGATGAGGGATACGGGGGTAATAATTGTGACGAGGACAAGATGGTCTGAGTTAATGAAGATTACCAGTCAGCCAGCCCCTAAATACCCTGCCTCCATCATGGACTCGGTCAACTCAAGGGCCCCAACCGACCCATGCCCTCACCACATCTTCAATCAAGGCGAAGCCAGATTCAGCCACCTACTTACCACCTTGTTCAACACCTCAATTGCCACGTCCACCTTTCCGGAGGACTGAAAACACAGGGAAGTCAACAACCTACTGAAGAAACCATCGGCAAACCCCAGCAAACTCCAAAACTAACGGCCAAATACCCTGCTTGCGTTCCTGGCCAAAGTATTAAAAAAGCCATCAATCAATCATAGCATCTTGAGCGGAACCACTTACTCGAATCCTCCCAATCCGGATTCTGCAGCAACCACAGCACCGCGACAGCCCGCATCGCGGATAACAACAACATCCAAGCCCCACTTGACCAAGGATAGACTGCGGCTCTGATCCTTCTAGACATCTCCGCAGCTTTCGATACGTCTCCTACCACACACTCATCACAAGGCTGACAACATAGGAAACCAAGGAGCCGCTCTCAGATGGATCGCCTCTTTCCTCACCAGAAGACAAAAAGTCTGCTTTCCCCCGTTCACTTGCGAACCCAAGGAAATCATCTGTGGAGTACCCAAGGATCCTCGCTCAGCCCCATCCCCTGCAACACTTAAATGACACCCAGGGAAGGCTGTTGACAATCTGAGGTGGTTGGGGGGGGGGAGATAAATAAATAAATAATAAAAATATAAACGTACCTTTCATGCCGGCCGCTGCGATCTTCTGATCCCGCTCAGCACTGCTCTCTGTCCCCGTCCCAGCACTACAATTCTCATAGGCACAGGTTCCCAGACCCCACCCGATCCCAGAGCTTCTCTCAGCATCAGAGAAGCACTGGGAGGAGCAGGACGGTTTTGCGCTCAAGCAGTGTCTGGGAGCCTGTGTCCCTGAGCACTGGGATATCTCCAAGGAACAGCCTGGAGATATCCAAGTGCGCATGTCTGTTTGGCCAGCCGGCCGGCCAAACCAACATGCACATTTTTTGTGCTTACCACTCCTCCTCCTCCCCCTGCTGTGTGATGCCGCGGCCTGACCCCGCCCTTGACTCGGTGCACTGGTATTAAAAAAGCTGACACACAACTTATCCTCTCCGAAGACATCACCAACACAGACTTACACAATTGCATGACAGACGTCGCCAACTGAATGAAGGACAACTGCCTGAAGCTCAACAGAAACAAGACCGATATACTGATGTTCAGAAGCAAAAGCGCTCTATGGGACGCATCTTGGTGGCCCTTAGAACTCGTACCTACCACCCCCACTGACCACGTTAGGAACCCAGACATCATTCTGGACAACAAGCTAACCATGACGATTCAGGCCAACTCTGTCTCCTCCTACTGTTTCTTCCTCCTCTGCATGCATGCTTCATAAGATATTCAAATAGATACCCCAAAACTTAAGACGCACCATCATCCAAGCCCTCATCTCCAGCCAACTGGACAGCTGCAACACTCTTTATACAGGGATCGCAGTTCACCTCGGACGACGGGTACAGACCATACAGAATGCTGAAACCAGACTAGTCCTGGATCGCCCTAGATCCGTGGTATTCATAGTATGGCCCACAGGCCGCCCGCAGGTCGCCAGCGGCCCGGCAGGCCTTTATTGGCGGCCCACGGACCTTGCCTTGCAGTTTCTACGTTTCCAGTGAGGCCGGCAGTAAACACAGAAGATGACCGTAGGAGAATACATAGTAAATACGTGTTAAATAGGTCTTCACAACTATGCTCCTGTAGCCATCTTCTGTGTTTACAGCCGGCCTCTGTGACATCAGGGCACCATCGGAAAGCTCTATATCGCTGTAGGGCTTTTAGTAAAGACAGGAAGATTGGTGCTCAGACTAGTTCGCGTTGTGTCTCCTATGCTCAGAGTGTGCACCGTGCTGCCAGGACGGGGGAAATACCCTGTAACCCCTGTAAATGTGTGAGTCGAAAACTCACACCAATAATGAGAACACAGTCCTGGGCACACGTAAAAAGGATATAACAGTAATTGAAATGTCTCGTATTCTACGAATATCTGTGGTCGACACCAGTGTATTATTCAAATGTATTTCATGATGCAACAATGAAAAACAACCAGCCAACACGTGTTTCGTCACATAGGGGAAGCATCCCGTGACTTCTTCAGGGCTGTGTGGCGATGCAGGAATGCAATGCGGTGTCGCAAGGCCGGTGATAATTCCAACCCGGCCAGGGGGTCAATGAGGAACAAATGGTAAACGTCACAGTTCCTGGTGAGAGGGGAGGGTCGCCCAATGTGGCAAGCCCTCCGAATTTGCATGTAAGAAGGGCGATTTGGCCACTGATTACATGCAGACCTCAATGAGAGTGTAGTACCTCCTGATGCGAAGTTAAAAGCGACGGTGAATAAAACGTGGATGTGTGAAAAACGGTGAGAAATGGTATTCACATCCATCCAGTGTCTGAATAAGGTGAGTGGGTGGGTACACCGTATTGAGGGTTGATCTCGAGTCAAACTGGTGACCTAAGAGGAGACACTGTCTCCGTCTCGATTTCCATCGCTTTTAACTTCGCATCAGGATGTTAGCACCGACAATAGCTAACATCTATATGGCTCTGTATGAAAAGCGTTACATTCATAACGAAATTGCCCCATTCAGTGAGTCTGTATCTGTGGTCCTGATACATAGATGATGTCTTTTTTATCTGGACAGCTGACCCCGAAAATATCACTGACTTTGTATCCTGGCTCAATCTTAGTGACATTAACATCAAATTCACAGCCAATTGCAGTAACACCAGGGTAGAATTTCTAGATATCATGATACAGAACAAAGATGACTGCTTGGAGGTTGACTTATACGTCAAACCTACAGCCCGCAATACTCTTTTGCACTTTGACAGCTTCCATCCGCAGATCCAAAAATCGAGCATCCCCTTCGGACAGTTCCTGCGGCTCCGCAGGAATTGTACCAATGTTCAGGATTATGACATCCGAGCCGCAGACATGAAAACGAAATTCCTAGCTCGGGGATATCCTAGAAGATTGATACGTGACTCCTACAAACGGGCACAATTTTATGATAGGCAACACCTCCTTACACTCCAAATCAAAAATCCCACCCCCAGGATGGTATTCGTAACTAGACATTCAACCATGAATGTGAAAATTCGCCATATATTTAACTCTAACTGGCATATTCTCAACGCCACCAAATCTAAAGTAGATGCACTGCCTAAACCTCTTTTTGCATACAGGAAAAGCAAAAATCTTAATGATCTGATTGTACAATCCCGTATGCCTACAAAACTGAACCACACTGTTCAATCTTCCATCCAAGGTCATTCATTCCCCATGGGCAATTTCAAATGCATGACCTGTGTGGCATGCCAATTTGCTATTGAGACGAAAGAATTTTCGTTCAATAACATTAACTTACCCCTGAAAACTTTTACAAATTGTAAAACTTCAAATATTGTCTATCTCATTGTGTGCCCATGCAACAAAGGCTATGTGGGTGAGACAGCACATACCATGTCTACTAGGCTAACTGAACACAGATCAGCTATCCATACACATAAACTGCAGGCCACACTAGTGCAACACTATATGGACCAAAAGCATACTCCAAATGTGATGCGCTGGCTAATATTAGAGAAAATCCGCACAAATATCGGCACCTTCAGTACCAATAAACGTAAATGCCACGAAGTATATTGAATATTTTCATTGAACACGTACCTGAATGGAATGAATAATGAAATCCCTTGGGATCAGGTTCTCAAATATAATCCTGGATGATCTGTAACCTCCTATATCTATATCCTGTAGTACCAACTCCATTGATGTTGGCTTAGATAGGGGATTGTTACTGGCTGTTTCTGAATCTGTCGCACATTTCTATTAGATCTTGGCCGATTCCCCCATAACATATTATTCACCATCTTATATATGGAATTCTCTGCATGTCTATCTGTGGATCCATGTACTGCATGGTTTACACTATCCCCCAAATTTTTTTTTATTTATCGATTTCAATATGGCCCAGATATCGTTTTTCGAGTTCATTTCGCGACGTTTTCTTTGCCATGGTTTTGTGCACCACGTGTTTTGTCAGTGCTGCTTGACCCGGGCGCACACTACTACACACACTGGTATAATTTACATAGCCAGTGTCATATTCGATCGATTGGGATCTTAACACCATTCCAAGATGGCCAAGGTTTCCCTTCCCTTTCTTTTCTTCCCTACCTGAGGGCACTCCACGAAGTCCTCTTTTTATTGCTCTACTTCTGACGGACGACGTCAGAATCGTTCCGGTTTGGCGCGCATTTTACACAGAGATACAATTTAAATACCCCGTACCCATCATTGCGGCCACACCACAAACAGTGATTATGGAGCCGTCCAGACATACAAGAGCGTGAATCAGAGGCTGGGAACCCAGTATCCTCGACATCCATCTCTTCAGTCCCTTTCTTCATATTTGGCTCCATTTCTTGCGCTACAACTAATGATGCCAAAGGTATGAACAAGTTTATTTTCTGTTCCTTCCCTTACTGCACTTTGGCCAGACTTTCCATCATACTACATCCATTTGCTAATATTGAACTACTTCTTTTCTGCAGCAATAATTTGAATCCTAAATCGCGAAAAGGGTATTAAGTATGTAGGAAGTAGTGGCGCTCAGCATGTGTGCGTGTAGGGTGTTTTGACTAGGCAAATAAATATGGTGCTGAACAGGAAGGGGAAACCCTTATAACCCCTTAATGTGTGTAGGGCAAACCCTACAACAAAGCAGTACAGTATAGTTCTGTGTACACATATGTTGAATCGAGTAGATACTGTAGTGGAGAAAACAAGAAGAACCAAAATCTTCGGTGAAAATTGATGTTCTTTATTCCTTTCGGAAACACAACCAGCCGACACGTGTTTCGTCAGGGAAGGTAATCCCACGACTCTTCAGTGCTGAAGCTAATAGCGTGGACAAAATAAACGGCCCAAAACCGGTGAAAATTCCAACCTGGTTGGGTGCGTGACGTGCACAGTAGAGATGATAAAAATTGGAGTATAAGGGATATCACATGGAAGTGAAGTATTCGGAAAACCGGTGAAGAAATCCAAAACAGCAATCAGCACATAACATCAGTCAATGATACGGATATCTATGTCATCAAAGTATGGACGAATGGTGCCGCGAGAGGAGGAAGAATACTGATCCACAAATTAGTGTAACACTATAACCATCAAGGTCACTAGGTCCGAAGTGCGGTTGAGTATATGATTGAGCGGTTACTGAAGAAGCGGCAAAACACGAGTGTGTATTCCTCAAGTTTCGGAAGAGAAAAGAAAGCGCATCCTGTACACCGGTGCCGCCAGGATGCGCGTTCTTTTCTCTTCCAAAACTTGAGGAATACACACTCGTGTTTTACCGCTTCTTCAGTAACATCATTGACTGATGTTATGTGCTGATTGATGTTTTGGATTTCTTCACCGGTTTTCCGAATACTTCACTTCCATGTGATTTCCCTTATGCTCCAATTTTTATCATCTCTACTGTGCACGTCACACACCCAACCAGGTTGGAATTTTCACCGGTTTTGGGACGTTTATTTTGTCCACGCTATTAGCTTCAGCCCTGAAGAGTCGTGGGATTACCTTCCCTGACGAAACACGCGTCAGCTGGTTGTGTTTCCGAAAGGAATAAAGAACATCCATTTTCCCTGAAGATTTTGGTTCTTCTTGTTTTCTCCACTACAGTATCTACTCGATTCAGCATATATGTGTGCACAGGACTATGCTGTAATAATTTGAATCCTGGCTGCTCCCCCTCCGTGATCCACTCCTTGCTTGCCTCTTTGATCAAATCTTTACCGACGGTAAGCATGAGTGTGCACGAGAGCGGCCATCATAACTCAATTCCCTCATTCCTTTTCTTTTTTTTTCATTTTTACATAATTGTCACACCTTTTGCTATATCCTGGCACCATGTTAACAGCCAGTTATTCCATATGCAGGCACACTCACATGTCCTCATTGCTATCTTGAACTTACATATGTCGGCTGCACATTTTCAACTGCATTGGAGCAGACATCCTCATCTATAATAGGTAAAAACTAGTCTTTATTGTACTTTGTCCCCCTCTCCTTTTTTTCAACATATCTTCATCAGTTTTTCCATCTTCATATGACAGGGCATCTCTAGTAGCCATATAGCTCTCCTAATAGGAATATTTAGCATCCTATTATTTTACTTTCAACATGAAAGACGTTAGTTGTATATCTCTTACCATATATTGTGGGCACTATCTGCATCATTGTAGGAAGGTGGATATCTGACTATGGTTACCCCCAAATTTTTGCCTAGTGTCTAGCTGGTTTTTCGACTTAGTTGGCCTGAGATCCTGCTATTCAGGATCTCAGCCTGGCTGTTCTCTCTTTAAAATGGACTCCATGTACCCTAGGTACATACCCAATTGGTTGGATCACCCTGTGAGCCCCTGTACCAGTGTACACTAGGTACCCAGGGCATTGGTGTATCTAAGGCCTACCAGGGGCTGAAGCATGTATTGTGCCACCCCTGGCCTGGCCTAACAAATTTGACACAACTGGCTGATCACTCAGCTGGGGTAAGTTGGTGTAACCACCTCTTACTTAGGTGTAGTATACCTATACCTAACCTTAAATGGGACACATGTTAACCTATAAGTCACTCCTATGGCAGGCCTTAACAATCCTGAAGGCAGAGTGCTTGGTTCCATGTGAGATGGTGCTCTGGCATGAGCTGAGCCTGTCTGCAGTGGTCGGAACAACTTCCTTCTACTGTTTCCAGATATCGTCATACCATATACTCTTAAGTGCATTATGAACCTCGCGGTTAAATGCTATCTTTGGTTTGGCTTTATCAAAACATGTCGAGTAAGGTGTCATACGAATTGGAATACTAACCCCTCGCCAATTCTGGCGACGGGGTTAGCATTCCACCCTTCTAGAGGGACACGACATGTACAGTACCTGAAACCCGGGTAAAATCAGACATAGCCTCAGCTCCACAAAATGGATGCTGCCACCACAGACACAAGTCTGCCCTCCTGCTGCTGGGAGTCCTTCCAGCTTGAGAGGTGTGGACAAAGGGTTTCCTGCCAGGGGAGGTGCATGCACCACCCCAGACAGGATTTTGTTTATTGGTCAGGTAGGGCTTGAAAGAAACCAGACATGCCTGTGGCTCACAAGGAGCCTCGGTGCATATGCGTAGCCTACGTATCATCTCTGGCCGACATCGGAAGAAAGTGGGGCATCGGCATTTGCTCATATGCCGACGATACGCAGCTGATGGTGACCATGGATGAAAGATCGGAAAGATCAGAAACAACCAAAAATAAACTCCACAGTTGCCTCTCCGAAATGGCAGATTGGATGCGCAACCACTGCCTCAAGCTCAATGCCGGAAAATCTGAGATCCTGCTGTTCGGAGGAGCCAAACTATCGTGGAACGATTCATGGTGGCCACCGTCACTGGGAACAGCCCCGACCCCGAAACAATACGCCAGAAATCTAGGCATTATGATGGATGACGCACTATCTATGAAAGATCATGTGCGCACACTGTGGGGTAAGGGATTTGCAATCCTGAAACTCCTCGCTAAGATTTTCACCTGGATCCCATTCGACTGTCGTCGTACGATTACCCAGGCCCTCCTAGTCAGCCGCCTGGACTATGGCAATGCTCTATTTGAAGGAATGAAAGAGCAGCTATTCTCCCGCCTACAGGTTCTGCAAAACCAGGCTGCCAAACTGGTATGCAACAAAGGCAAACGTGACTCGGCATCAGCATGCCTAAAACAACTCCATTGGCTTCCGATGCGCCAGCGTGCCACATTCAAACTACTTTGTCATGCGCACAAAGCCCTCCACAAAACAGGCCCCACAATCTTGCAAGGGAAAATTGAATTTTATACTCCAAACAGGAACTTGCGATCCACTAACTCAGCCCTAGCAAAACCTAAGCGCATCTATAGAACAAGGACAGGAGGACGGGCCTTCTCCCACCTGGCGGCCAAACGATGGAATGAACTACCGATTGACCTGAGACATACCGTAAACCTTCTTTCATTCCGAAAAAAACTCAAAACACACCTCTTTCCCAAATACTAACCCCTCCTGCATAAACCTCAGCAGCCTTTTCTTTTTTAGCGCCTTGATATCCCTTGGGATGAATGCTGCGCTCTACAAATACCAGAAATAAATAAATAAATGCCAGTTCAAACCGGTCCTGGGGCACACCAGTCCCGGTCCTGGGGCGAGCTGGACAAAGGATTGGGGGTGTAACCACCCCCCTTCCTGGTCCCACCCATAGGGAGGGACCTAGCAGGTAGTCCGGCCCCTAGAATCCGCTTAAAGGTAGGAGCTGTGTCCTAAGACTTCAGACATCCTGGAATCAACTTAAAACTAAGAAGAAGACGGGAACTTCGACGCTCTGCTGCACAGAGGACTGAAGCCAATCTCCCCTGTGGTCAGGGAGTGACCACCTTGCTAACGCAAGCACCATCCAGCGAATCAACGTCTGCTTTGCCGCCGCCTCCCGCCGGAGCCCGAGCCCAGAGACTGACAAGACCTGGACCTCCAGACCTCTCACCGCCCGATCCACAGTCCCTGAAAAGAGGAGACCCGTGGAGGCACCGAGACACGTGGAGCCAGCCATCTTGAAACGACCACGACAAGCTGACAAGTGCAACAACCGAGGCTCCCTCCAAGTTGTGCTTTGGGATCTGAGAAGCCCAACTCTCGAGCAGCATCTGCACCAAAGGTGAGCCCTCCAGCATCTCCACGATCTGCGTGGGGCCCTTCTGCATTTTGCCACTCGACGCGCCTAACCGGTTGCTGGCCCGCTGGCTAGTAGCCATCTTGGCGACGAACTTTACGAAATACACCGCTGGTCTGGTTGCTCCAGACTGGCCCTTGCTCCCCTCCAAAGGAGCAGTCCTTCTGACCTTGCTGGTCAGAACCATCAGCTTATTTCATCTCCTACAACAATTGCTTTTGCCAAGGCTTGTTTGCTTCGATCAAGTCGCCGACACCGCCGACAGCGAGAGCCTGCGTGGGACAGCTCGTGAACCGACTCCTGCACGTCGTCGACCTCCAGGGACCACGTGGCTGCAGAGACAAGCTACACCTTTCTTCCTGTTTGCACCCGACATTGCCTGGTACCCACCTGGTGCCACGCCGGTCACTGGCTAGTGACTGTGAACACTGTCCCCTCTGCTTACAGGTCTTCAACATCTCCGATCCACTCTTGGATCCACTGCATCTCTCCCGGACCGACCGCCTGCAGCATCTTTGTCTTCAAGCTCCACGGAACAGATAGAAGAAACCCGACGCACTTCGAGGCCTATGCACCCGCTTCCTGTGGGTGAGGTAAAGCTGGCACACCTGTGCCCAAGTGTAGTATTGCATCTCTAGTGCCTGTGTTCCAAATCTTGAGTTCCTAGTCCATCCGGAAGATCCTCTTTGCAGTAACTTTGTACTTTTTACGCACCCATTGAAACCTATGGGAGCACGCGTGTGACTATTTGCTCTGCACACGCCACCCGTGGACCTCCTGGTCACTAACTGAAGTTAGCTCCTTGTAGGCAAAGCGATTCTAGAGGCCCTAGGCCTTTTCCCTTTTCTGTTCGTGGTACTTATACCAGTATTTTAGTATATGGTTCGAGCGGCCACCAGGGCCTATCCATATAAAGTGCAACTTCTGTGTATTCTACTGTAATCTTGTTTGACGATTTGTGCTCCTGTGCTCATAAAGAGACTAGGAGTTACTTTGAGAAATAAATACATATATATTTTGAATATATATCTGTGTGGTGTCCTTTCATTGGTATAAAAGGGGGTTGCATTTGGTAAAACAGCTGGCTTAACACGCTTCACGAGTTTAGCCTCAAAGACTGCTTAGCCTACGCTACCACTAGGGCAGCTAGTCTGAAAAGGTTGACTTACAACCACACCATAAGGGTTGCTTGGCATGGTACAAGGTGATCACTTTAACTAGTGAGCATCATATACCAGGCCAACTTCTCACATTGGTGAGCAGCGGTTGGATTTGAGCTTGCTGTGTTTTACCATTGTAATCTCTTGGTTACCAATTGAAAGATCACATAGGTACCTGTAGGTACATATAAAACAAGATTAGATATACATAAGTTCTACTGAACTTAGTTGTTGTAGAGCAAAGGGAGTAGCACACCCTGACTACAACTACTAGATA
Organism: Triturus cristatus; assembly: GCF_964204655.1. Lineage (NCBI taxonomy): Eukaryota > Metazoa > Chordata > Amphibia > Caudata > Salamandridae > Triturus > Triturus cristatus. The sequence continues at coordinate 1,365,777,966 of NC_140590.1, forward strand.
GGTTTAGTAGGTAAACCCAAGTGTAGGTAGATTGCAACACATCCACCCACACTTAAGAGCAATGGCCGGGGCAGAGGGGTCCACTGTACCCATCTCTGTTGAGAGTGACCCCCAGAGGGCACCATCCAGCTTTGCTACCCTTAACCAGAATGAGCTCAGGCATTTGGCAACTCTTAGAGGCCTTAAACAGCCCAAGAACCCTACCTCTGCTGAGCTCAGAGAACTCTTGCAAAATGATGAGAATCAGAGAGAACTCAAGAAAGCTTCCCAGTTAGCCCCCTTAGGGTCAGGAACAGGAGGCCCCCCTTCTGAAGATGCTACAGAGGTACCCAGTTCCAATAGCCATCCCTTAGATGAGAATCATACTACAGGGGAGGAAAGTGGTGAGGATACAGAAAGTAGTGAGGATGAAGGGAGAACTAGCCCAGTGCCAAGTGTTATACTTGGCCCAGCTAAACTAAGGCTATTGGGGATTGACAGTGGGTTTACCCCATTGGATCTCCCCAGTGGACTTAACACAGGGCTTGGGAGGCAAAGGAATCGCTCAGGTGACTCCAATGCTTCCCATGGCTCTAGAGGCTCTCAAGGTCACTCCAGGAAAAGGATGACCACCCCTCAGAGGAGGGAACATGAGGCCAGAATGCAGGAAGCCCAGCTGAGGATCAGGAAGCAGGAGCTAGAAGTAGCCCTGATGGAAGAAAAACTGAGGAAGGCTAGGCAACCTAGAGAGAGTGGGTCTATACCCACTGGTGGCAGCATTGTCCCTAAGGACAAAGATAGGGTCTTTGATAATAGGAACCTGTCTAAGGTTGTGCCCCCCTACAAAAGTGGGGATGATATCCACAAATGGATAACTGCTCTTGAGAGAGCCTGCAAAGTACAGCAGGTTCCTGAAGACCAGTGGGCAGCAATCCTCTGGCTCTCCTTTGAAGGAAGAGGCAGAGACAGACTCCTCACTGTTAGAGAAGAGGATGTCAGAAACTACAGAGTCCTGAAGAGTGTTCTGGTTGATGGGTTAGGCTTAACCACTGAACAGTACAGGTTAATGTTCAGAGACACCCAAAAGACACAGACTCAGGACTGGTCTGAATATGTTGAATGTGCCACTAAGGCTTTGGAGGGTTGGTTGCTGGGAAGTAAGGTATCTGATTATACAGGATTCTACAATTTGATGATGAGAGAACAGATTTTAAGTAACTGTCAAAACCAGCTCCTTCATCAACACCTGGTAGACTCAGATTTGACCTCTCCCCAAGAATTGGGAAAGAGGGCAGATAAATGGGTCAGGACCAGGATCAGGCCTAAGAATCAGGGTGGTGACCAAAAGAAAGATACCACCAAACCTCAAGAGAAGGGAGGGGATAAGGCAAAAGAGAAATCTTCCTCAGGGCCCCAAAACTCCACACAGGGTGGTGGGTCCCAATCTCCCTCCTCTACCACAGGTAAAAAGCCTTACTGCCATGAGTGTAAAACTCCTGGGCATTGGAAAACTGACAGCAGTTGCCCAAGGGCTACAAACAAAACTGTTCCTCCAATTACTCCTGTCACACCACCTATTACTGTCAGCAGTAATCCCCCAGGTGGTGGGAGTGCCCCCAAAAATTTGGGTGGGTTTACTTGGGGAACACAGGGGGACCCTGGCTTAGCCAATTCCCCTGCAGCAGATACTCTTGTCTGTGATGGTGACATGGGGTTTGCCAACTTCACTGCCTGTCCCAACACTTTGGGTAGGTACAGACAGGAGCCCTACATCAATGGTACAAAAGCTGAGGCCTACAGAGACACTGGAGCTAGCATCACAATGGTGGCCCATTGGCTAGTTCCCTCTGAGCAGCTTTTGCCTGGTTTCTCCTACCAGGTGACCAACATTGATGGCAAACAGAACAGTCATCCCATGGCAGAGGTATGTCTCAGCTGGGGAGGTGTCACTGGCCCTAAAAGGGTGGCAGTGTCCCCAACCTTGCCTGTAGACTGCTTACTGGGGAATGACTTAGAACTCTCAGCTTGGGCTGGAGTTGAACAAGACACCCATTCTAAAATGGTAGGCCTTTCACAAAAGGGTAGTGGGGTTGTGCCATTCACAACCCCTGTCCAAATAGATTTCCTCCCTGGAAAGGTTGGAAGGGCAGTGGTAGCCACAGCCCAGGCACAGACAGACTTCCCTGTAGAGACTGGCAGAGCTGTGACAGTCACAGCTCAAACACAAACTGAGTGCCCCCCTGAAAAGGTTGGCAAGGCTGTAATGGTCTCAGCCTATACTCAAACTGACATAGGTGTAGTGAAGCCTGAAACTATGGATCACTCCACACAAACAGAGAGTAGTGGGGAGGAAGAAAAGTCTCCCTCTCCCCAGACATTAGGAAAAAGTCAGCCTCCTCAGGGAGCTGACCTCACCCCTTGTGAAGGAACTGCCCCAGAGGTAGCCAGGCCTGGCCTGGCAGAGCCTCTGATGTCAGTGGCCCCTTCCAAGGTGGGGCCCAGTCTGGGGCAGGTAGCCTGCCTCTCTCTACCCTGCCTCAGTCAGCCCAGGGCTGCAGAGGTCAGGGAGGCCAGTGGACCCCAAGAGGGCCCCTGTCCACAAGAACCCCCCCATCAAAAGAATGAGGATTGCCTGGCTAGTAGCCCTAGTCAGGTGATGGGTAAAAACATTCCTGAGGGATCTCCTTTACAGGTAGTTAGGGACCTCCCCCAGAGGGATTCTGTTGGGTACAGGCAAACATGGGACCTTAGGGCCCCAGACCTGACCTGTCCCTCCAGTAAGCCCACAAAAGGGACCCAGCCTCCAGCTTTAGGTAGCCAGAGGCTGACCCTGAGAGCACAGTGCAACTCAGTTAAGGAAAGAAAGGCATCCATGGTGGAGGGGGATTGGAGGAAGGTGAGGCCTCACTTTGAGGACACTCACTTCAGTACTCCATCTCAACACCAGCCTTTTACTTTGCCAAGACACACCAAAGGTAGAGATTCCCTATGGTGGAGACCCTCTGATACCCTTAGGGTGAGGGATTGCTTAGTGGACCATGAAACAGGGGGTAACCATGCCAGTGCTGGTTCCTCCTTATATGGCCACTTGGGCAATATAGGCTTACCTGGTCAAGGTCAGCCTTATCTCCCTTCGTTTGGGGGGGGGTTGTGTAGGAAGGTGGATATCTGACTATGGTTACCCCCAAATTTTTGCCTAGTGTCTAGCTGGTTTTTCGACTTAGTTGGCCTGAGATCCTGCTATTCAGGATCTCAGCCTGGCTGTTCTCTCTTTAAAATGGACTCCATGTACCCTAGGTACATACCCAATTGGTTGGATCACCCTGTGAGCCCCTGTACCAGTGTACACTAGGTACCCAGGGCATTGGTGTATCTAAGGCCTACCAGGGGCTGAAGCATGTATTGTGCCACCCCTGGCCTGGCCTAACAAATTTGACACAACTGGCTGATCACTCAGCTGGGGTAAGTTGGTGTAACCACCTCTTACTTAGGTGTAGTATACCTATACCTAACCTTAAATGGGACACGTTAACCTATAAGTCACTCCTATGGCAGGCCTTAACAATCCTGAAGGCAGAGTGCTTGGTTCCATGTGAGATGGTGCTCTGGCATGAGCTGAGCCTGTCTGCAGTGGTCGGAACAACTTCCTTCTACTGTTTCCAGATATCGTCATACCATATACTCTTAAGTGCATTATGAACCTCGCGGTTAAATGCTATCTTTGGTTTGGCTTTATCAAAACATGTCGAGTAAGGTGTCATACGAATTGGAATACTAACCCCTCGCCAATTCTGGCGACGGGGTTAGCATTCCACCCTTCTAGAGGGACACGACATGTACAGTACCTGAAACCCGGGTAAAATCAGACATAGCCTCAGCTCCACAAAATGGATGCTGCCACCACAGACACAAGTCTGCCCTCCTGCTGCTGGGAGTCCTTCCAGCTTGAGAGGTGTGGACAAAGGGTTTCCTGCCAGGGGAGGTGCATGCACCACCCCAGACAGGATTTTGTGTATTGGTCAGGTAGGGCTTGAAAGAAACCAGACATGCCTGTGGCTCACAAGGAGCCTCGGTGCATATGCCAGTTCAAACCGGTCCTGGGGCACACCAGTCCCGGTCCTGGGGCGAGCTGGACAAAGGATTGGGGGTGTAACCACCCCCCTTCCTGGTCCCACCCATAGGGAGGGACCTAGCAGGTAGTCCGGCCCCTAGAATCCGCTTAAAGGTAGGAGCTGTGTCCTAAGACTTCAGACATCCTGGAATCAACTTAAAACTAAGAAGAAGACGGGAACTTCGACGCTCTGCTGCACAGAGGACTGAAGCCAATCTCCCCTGTGGTCAGGGAGTGACCACCTTGCTAACGCAAGCACCATCCAGCGAATCAACGTCTGCTTTGCCGCCGCCTCCCGCCGGAGCCCGAGCCCAGAGACTGACAAGACCTGGACCTCCAGACCTCTCACCGCCCGATCCACAGTCCCTGAAAAGAGGAGACCCGTGGAGGCACCGAGACACGTGGAGCCAGCCATCTTGAAACGACCACGACAAGCTGACAAGTGCAACAACCGAGGCTCCCTCCAAGTTGTGCTTTGGGATCTGAGAAGCCCAACTCTCGAGCAGCATCTGCACCAAAGGTGAGCCCTCCAGCATCTCCACGATCTGCGTGGGGCCCTTCTGCATTTTGCCACTCGACGCGCCTAACCGGTTGCTGGCCCGCTGGCTAGTAGCCATCTTGGCGACGAACTTTACGAAATACACCGCTGGTCTGGTTGCTCCAGACTGGCCCTTGCTCCCCTCCAAAGGAGCAGTCCTTCTGACCTTGCTGGTCAGAACCATCAGCTTATTTCATCTCCTACAACAATTGCTTTTGCCAAGGCTTGTTTGCTTCGATCAAGTCGCCGACACCGCCGACAGCGAGAGCCTGCGTGGGACAGCTCGTGAACCGACTCCTGGACGTCGTCGACCTCCAGGGACCACGTGGCTGCAGAGACAAGCTACACCTTTCTTCCTGTTTGCACCCGACATTGCCTGGTACCCACCTGGTGCCACGCCGGTCACTGGCTAGTGACTGTGAACACTGTCCCCTCTGCTTACAGGTCTTCAACATCTCCGATCCACTCTTGGATCCACTGCATCTCTCCTGGACCGACCGCCTGCAGCATCTTTGTCTTCAAGCTCCACGGAACAGATAGAAGAAACCCGACGCACTTCGAGGCCTATGCACCCGCTTCCTGTGGGTGAGGTAAAGCTGGCACACCTGTGCCCAAGTGTAGTATTGCATCTCTAGTGCCTGTGTTCCAAATCTTGAGTTCCTAGTCCATCCGGAAGATCCTCTTTGCAGTAACTTTGTACTTTTTACGCACCCATTGAAACCTATGGGAGCACGCGTGTGACTATTTGCTCTGCACACGCCACCCGTGGACCTCCTGGTCACTAACTGAAGTTAGCTCCTTGTAGGCCCAGCGATTCTAGAGGCCCTAGGCCTTTTCCCTTTTCTGTTCGTGGTACTTATACCACTATTTTAGTATATGGTTCGAGCGGCCACCAGGGCCTATCCATATAAAGTGCAACTTCTGTGTATTCTACTGTAATCTTGTTTGACGATTTGTGCTCCTGTGCTTATAAAGAGACTAGGAGTTACTTTGAGAAATAAATACATATATATTTTGAATATATATCTGTGTGGTGTCCTTTCATTGGTATAAAAGGGGGTTGCATTTGGTAAAACAGCTGGCTTAACACGCTTCACGAGTTTAGCCTCAAAGACTGCTTAGCCTACGCTACCACTAGGGCAGCTAGTCCGAAAAGGTTGACTTACAACCACACCATAAGGGTTGCTTGGCATGGTACAAGGTGATCACTTTAACTAGTGAGCATCATATACCAGGCCAACTTCTCACAATCATTCTTCCTGATCCATGCCCATATAACTAAGACCCATATACCTCTTATCTCATTTATGAAACCGTCTTTATGCCACATGCTGAGAATATCCCACTGTCGTGTTGCCACAACATTGTTCATTACAACTAGGGCTATTCCGAGAATACATTTATTCCTTAGTAATATTATTTACCTATTATACATACATTAAGGCACAACTCCATAATAATTTTTCAGTTTACTGGGTGAGATATATAAAATTCTTTAAAAACCACATCCAATCTTCTATCAGCCTAGATTGTACTTTCATGCATTTTTATATATACATTACCGCTTAGATCTATTGTTTTTGTTTTACATTATAGCGGATCACGGCTATTGCTTGACGTGAGAACAGTATTATATCTCTTCTGGTCGCCCGCTTTGGATTTGAGGATTCCATACTATTAAAGCCCTACCAAAGTGTTGGATTCCCACTCCATAATAGTATCATCTACCCAGTTTGAAGTTTCAATTCACTCCCAGGGATACACTTGCCGTAATCCCACGAGGTACATATTAAATAACTTACTTTGAGATCTTCTCTATAGTATGTAGTCAATGGATTAACAACACTTTTTCATCCGTTTCTGATTCACTCTATTGATAAAAATTATTCTAATATTCTGTTTCTGTTCTTTCCTATGGGACATTGCCCTCCGATTTTTCTCTTTTTCACCTCGCGGTGCAATTCACGCTGTTAGTTATCTCACATCTTTTGGTGACGGATACTCATCGCATATGACACATCGTTATATTTTATTAAATGATATATGTCTGTGATTGTTATATTTGGTTTGCAATTAGTGTTTTTAACTTTTTTAGGCTTTTTTTGGATTAACTTACATCCAAACCAATTCTTAAGGTAATTAAAAAATGTAGTAGGACCATTGTTTCTCTTTAATATTGATTGATGTTTTTGTTTGTACATACACCCTCTCTCCAGGTTTCATTTATTTTGTACAAGGCTTCCTGATGAAGGCACATAGCCGAAACACGCGTAGGACACAGATTTTCAAGAGCCATGCCAGAAACGATTGTCCTCTATATTCACTAAATATGATGTTTTTGTGCATATGTTTTCTGATATCAACTGTATCATGCTAAATAGTATTTCATATATCAATTATTGACAATGTACATATGGCACTTGGAATTTTGTCAATATAAGAAATGTATCTTTGTTATTTGACCCACTGATCTTGATGTGAACATAAGAATAGAGGACTTGTTTTATTCTCTGTGTAATTTAATTGATCCATAAAAATAATTATAATAAAAAAATACAAAATATTTTTATACCACTGAACAGAGGTTGTATGTACATGTTTATGATATATTTTGTTTAGGTCCACAATTATTCCCATTGTTCCTAAAGATGCGATACTTACACAACAATAAATATAAGAAACATTAGAAAAACAAATAAGTGTTTTGTATCCGAAAGGGCCTAAAGAGACAATCAGCTCTTTCGTTAGAGCAGAGATATTATATTTTCTCTGAGTGTTGCGAGTTAACACTTTCTCCGATAGGCCTATTTATACATTCCAAACAATAACTAGGTATATTGGTCCTCTCGTCTTTTCTTCTGAGGCTGCGCTGATGCGCGTTTTGGTGATGACCCTAGAATCCTGGTTGCACCTTCGACAGGGTGCTAAAAACACTGAATGAATCAGAGGGCCTTGGTGCCCACAGTACATCACAGCGTAAAGATACTGATGAATTAACACTATTTGGTGGGTGAATAGCTGCCTGGCTTCATCCACATGATAGCAAGAGAGGCCTTGGGTGGAATAATGAGTATTTTTCCTTATAAGCACAGGTAATGCCACTCTTAAGAGATGGCTCAGATGGCGTAAATGGTTATCTAGATAGTCCAAGATTTACAGGTGGCTCGAGTCAGCGGCATTCCTCAAGTACAGAAGTACGTTCCAAATCATAAAGATAGATCATCTGCAATGAATCGTGGGGCAGATCTACAGTCTCCATGGGGTGGATGCCTTACAGGCAACTGTGGACCTGCCTACTTTAACCACCGCCTGAACTATCTTCAGGCCACCAGACACCTCTGCTCCACGCCCCTTTCTCTAACCCTCATCCTCCACCCCCAGCATTTGACGTAGCAGGGACGGAGGTCACTCCTTTTCCTACCTAGCAGCAAAGACATGTAAAGCTACCCTTTCATCTACAGATCTCCCCATCTCTTCCAGAGTTCTGAAAGTCCCTTATGACCTAGCTGATCAACTAGACCCTGTCAGCGCCTAGATACCCTCAAGGGTGACAAGAAGTGCTTTACAAACCTACTGATTGATTATGTAACTGAAGCACTCTAAATAAAAGCATTAACATATGACTAAAAGTACAGGTGATTGAAATGAGAAATAGAAACTATCACAAACACCACAGGATAATCCCTGGGATAAAACATGTGAATTTTCTATACAACTGGGAGTCCCTCACTTTCGAATGTTCACTCGCGTTAAACAAAATCAGTCATTGGGTTAGAAGAAATGAAAGTCGAGATTAGTTTTTAAATCATGCGTCTCTGAAAAGCTATCAACAACCAATGCACGTGAAGCTAAACACTCCCTCGGATCTATGTTCGCTTTTGTGACATAGTGGAGAACTGACCAAACTTCCTCTGTAAAATACCCGAAGCTAGAAAGAGAGTGCTGAGGAATCTCCCTGCTTTGAGCGGTCCATGAGGTGGTTTTTCAACACTTCCCGTTCCTCTGAGCTGGGAAATTCCTGTCGGGGGAGGCGGTGCAGTATAAAGACCCAGCAGGGCTGGGAGGAGGGACTCTTACTCTCTATCCCAGTCAGCCTGCAGCGAGGGGAGGAGGCACTGTATAAAGTAGCCACATACCGCGACGAGCAGATTCAGCTTGTTGAAGAAGAGGAAAGTAGTAGTGTGGAAATCCAGCGACCACACGCCAAAGCGCCGCGAAGCCACTCTCGTGTTATCTTTCACGAAGACAAGTTCCCAAAGAACCCACACCTACTGAACGTCGCTGATTCTGCAATAGACCCCCGCTGTGCGGAGACAGTTGGCGCCTAGGGATATATTTATTTCTGTGCCTGTGTTGGATTGTGCCCTTTGAGTGGGATGTGGCGACTTCTGGCACTCTGCGCCATCCTGGCGGCTGCGGGCGCCGAATCGGTAGGTGGAAGTGAAATGGGGATTGGGTATACCTTGTTTATGTCTCATTGAAAATGTGCTTGGCGGGCTATGTGAGCTGTTTTGGGTCACCAGATATATTATGTGCCCCTTAAACTTTCCGTAGTGTTTTTAACCTAGTGGTTGTGTTTTTGTTGTGTATCGAAGCTTTAGCCCGGGTGGCATCAACGCGAGTATAATCTGTTTGGTTTTAAAACGTGTTACAAGTCTGTTTTTCAGATCACTGTGGTTTAGCTTTTCTGTGCTCTGCTGCTGTTTTAAACTAGCTCCCTATGGGTGTTTGATTGAACAGGTTCGGGGTTACTTGTGAGATATCTGCGTTTGTAGTTTGTTTTGTTTAAGGCTGTGGGAACGTAGAATCGCCACCTTCCTTGTGGTCGAGTGTTCTGTGGGTAGGATTCAGAATCCGAAGTCACGTAGTGCTACGTGCAGTTCCTCGGCGCACCAAGTGACTCTTTTAAATGGCAGTGCTTGATTCTTTAAGTTCGTCGATGTTTTCTTATGCTCGTTTGATTTGTCTGATATTTGTTGCTGTTTACAGCTGAACTTAAGCGGGTGCGTTCTCAACGAGTGGAGGGTGGTTTGTTTAGTAGTTTGTGGGATCCTCAAAGCTAGAATTAATCTGCCTGCTGTAGTTGTTGACTTCAGTTCTCGTGGTTATGTTTCGCTAATGTTTCAAGTCCTGTGTCTGTTTCCAGGTACGTGTTTGGGGTCTATTTGTGCTTCTGGGGTGTGTGCGTGTGTAGTTTCAGGTGCCTCTCTGCCAGGTTCTGTCTAACGATTCTGTTTGCACAAGGCCTTGAGCTGGCAGCCCTGTGATTTCTTGAGCCCTACCCCACCCCTCTTCCAGTCGCGTATACTGTAAGCACATAGTAACCCACACCTACCTTGTATTCGACAACACCGTGTTTAGTTGTTGCTTATGTAGCGACACTTTGCACTTTTTAAGAAATGTTGATTCAAGAGAGTCGTAGGCTCCTATTTTGTTACATACACTTTCTGCTTTGCCAAAACTCTTATAATTTGGTATAATCTGTCTTATTTAAAAGATTTTTTTTTAAAAAACGCACCCGATAGGGAGTTTTATAGAAATGTGTTAACAATTCCAGGTTGTTGTACTATCTTTGCCTTACCTTAACTTTTCCCACTTTATAAAAAACGTGGGCTCGAAGTTTAGGATGGAGAAGAACCATGAAGGAGAATCTCTGCAAGAGAGACTGTGAATCGGTTTACCGACACTACTTGCACAGGCGTAAGAGAAGAGATTGTTCCAAATAGCCGTAAAATGACCTCATCTTTAAAAACTCTACCTGCCAGCGGTCTGTTTATGAAGGGGGGGGGGGGGGGGCTAAATCCTGCCTCCCCCTCCTTCTCTCCATTTCCCAACCTGACTGATCCGCGTGATTCACCCGTGCGTCAGCGCTGCTTGGACAGGATGTCGCCCTGTATTGCGTCAGTGCCGCGCTATGTTCTTTCCATACAAGGAGTCGCGACCAGCTGCTGCCTGTCGTTGGTGGCCGCCATGTTACTAGAGGCGTACCACCACATTGTGCTTTATAACTATTCCCGAACAATCAGTAGTTGGACAGTGATTTTATCGAATATGTAATGCATTTCTTCGTAGAAGGGGAAACCATTTTTGCGAGGAACCACTTTGCTACCGTTAGTATTTATACATATGTGTGTGTGTGTAATTCCAATCAAACACAACTGACATGCTTGACTTTTATGTTGACAAACAATACTTTTACTTTTTTTTATAGGTCTTTGGTATTAGTCATGTTTACTTTAAAGTTAACACGACATGACTTCGCTGTAAAATGTCCGCCCCATTAGCGATTTCTGCTTCCAGGGTATGCAGTGAACGTTTTACGTTAACACATGACGCGCCAAACATGGGCATGCTTCCGAACCAGGATTTCGTAAATGGAAAAGGCTTGATGACGTGACAGCGGACGCCGTTTGGTTGACTTTACAGCTCATTTCGGGTGTTTTGCATCCAAGTAAACAGAATGCAAGATAAAATAGCAGTTCTGTTTTTTTCCCCGCGTGGATTTATCCATGGATACTCCCTTCAGAAGTTCTTTAGGCGATTTTTTTAAATGTAATTTCCTTCCACGATAAACTCCTCTTTAAATATAAGTTCTAAAACAGTAATCCAATTGTTTTTATAAAGTACTTGCCGAGAAAGTAATGACGCCACCACAGCTAGATAGGCACAGTTTATTTTGCAACAGCCTACCTGCAACGACAGGGACCAACTGTCCTGTAACTTCGAGTACGTATCATCGTTAGTGCCCCTATCTTTCGCGTCGTCAACCATTTTATTGATCATCCCTCCATTCTGCAATGCCACTAACTGTTTATTTAGTACTTTGGCTAAATGGCCTATTTTGCCGCAGCTCTTGCAAGTTATGATCCTAACGGAACTGGGACGCCCTCTCTGTGGATAGCGGCACCAAAGCATTGTCCATTTGAGAACAAAAAAAATAATAATAAACAACAACTAATAGACACAACATACGTTCTCATGTTTAGAGACCAGGGGGGCATATTATCAAGGTCCGGCGTAAAAATTATCACCGCTTTATCTGCAGAAAACTGCCGCTAAAGCGGCGATAATGGGCTTGATGATATGCCCATGTGAATTCCCATAGAAGCCCATGTTGAGGACCGGTTTCTGGCATTTCAGCCTGGCTAAAGAACGGTGATGGATTAAACCCAGATCTGTTGACTGGGTGTGAGAGTTTGGTTCTGATGCTCCGTCCATCACCACCCCCTTTTGTATCACTATTGAAGAGGTCATGGCACTAGATAGACAACATAAAATCTGGTGGATTGACTACATGCACTTCATGATAATGAGACTCTGTTTGGAACAACAGTGTAAAAAAACAATAAAGGTCTCCGTTGATATCTGAAGATAAGATAAACAAAATGTATTGGAAATGTATATACAAAAGGGGAAATTGCTAATTCCAGGCACAGGTCCCCTAGCTGTAGACGTTCTGGATTTTAAATGTTTTGCACACTTCTTTGATGTCAGGAGGTATAGCGGGCTCTCCTGGCCATTAAAGGACCGCTCCAGCTTTAAAAGGCCTGAGCATAAGGCGCAGGCCTTTAACAAGGGAGCGGGCCTTTAATGGCCGGTAAAGCTCTTCGTAGCAGGCTCTAAGGCTATTGGAACATTCCGCCCATAGAGAGCTGAATGTTCTAAATAGTAAAACAAAGGCCTCACAAAGCCAGAGAGGGTTGGACATCCCCCTCTGGCTCAGTGAGGCTTTTGTTCACAGCTAGAAGCTTGGAGCACTCCATTTTCTTCAATGTAGCTCTCAACATTCCAATGTTCTAATATGGTTGTAGAAACTGATATAAAGATTCTTGGTGGGTGATGGTTTTGCAGAAGCCATTGGGTAGCAAGTAATCCAAGCACCTTGTCTGACCCCAGATATAGCCTCTAAACCCTGAGAGGACAGCAACGAGTTATGTTGGTACCCATCCAGTTCTGGGTTGAGTCTGTTTTTAAAGACCATGTTTGACATTTTTTATGTGTTTGGAGCAGTCCCTGACTATCCCTGCCTGCAGAAGTATTTGGAATCCCAAACTAAGATCTGATCCACTGAAATCAAGAGATTCGTCAGTTTGGACTGCTAGTCAGTTTTTTACAAGGGATAGTATTTTCGTTAGTTTGCCAATCTTTTCTAGACACAAGCTGTCATTTTGTATATCCAGTGGTCACATTTACACTTTAAGCCATTTACCGTTAAATAAAATGTATTGACTATTTTCCTGGTACATTTACACCAAACTTCTGGATCCGCTCTACCACCATTACACCTTGCTTCCGATGGTGTGTACACAAAGTGTTCATTTCTGTATTGTAGCACATCTGGTTGTCTAAACCCATTATGAGGCCATTTGTGGACCAATAATTTCCCTCTATTGTATCATCCCTATTCATGTTATACTACTTTGTGAACTTGGCTTTCCTACTATCTCGAATCCTTTGGTAGGAGACCGTAGTGTTCTTTAGTTCACTATTTTGGACATTGCAAGCAGGGTTGGAGTGGCCTATAGGGCCACCGGGCATTGCCCGATGGGCTGGTCTGAAAGTTCAATATGGGGGCTGTTTTATTAGCAGGTTATGAGCCTGCAGTCTTCCATATCATGCAAAACACTTGTACAGCGAGTCTTTACAAGTTCAAAACTGGACGATTTTCAAATGTGAGCCACTTTTTTAGCTTACTGGCTCAATAATGAAGGCCACTTTTATTTGGTGCCGGCTCATTTTTGTCCCAGTCTGACCATGATTGCAGGTGTACAGCTCACTGAAAAATTTGGCCTTCATTAAGGGTAGTTTCAAGAGAAATGGTTGTTTAGGTGGAAGTAAATAAAGAACTCTACTTTTATTAAGTGGAGAATCGCGCTCTGCTGAAAGTGTCAGTTTACTGTTATTGAGAGAACGGCTTTAGATTCTCTCAATTTCACTAGCGAAACCGTAGCATGTAAAGATTATTGTGAGAAGATTTACAGACTGGTGTCTACTTGCCTGGATACTGTGATCCCTAGCTGCAGTTTCATCCCTCTGCCTCTCAATGAGGCATATGTAAATTTTGATTGGGGAGTGGGGCGGAGGTGTTGGTAAGGATGGATCAGATTCTTTAAAACCATTTCTCCTTGGCTTGTTGGTCAACAAGTGCTCTGTTTACGGAGGTCCTGCTGGGGTGTTTTTTTGTTTTTTTTGTTGTTGTTGCACTTTCCATCTCAGTGCAGGGTGCTGCCAGATACACCCTACAGGAAGTTGGATAGACAGTATAAGAGAACACCATATCAACAACACCTCCATGAACCAAGGAGATGACCAACATGCAAAAGTGTACCAACCTCCTGCACCAAAATGGACACTTGCCATCGTTTTTTGAGCCCACAAGGTGTGATCGGAAGTGGAAGAATTATGTGGGGGCAGCCTTTCTAAATCAGTGAGCGTAGAGAACAGGCACTACAGTCCCTTTTGACATCTCTGAAAACAGAAATTAAGTACTTCAAATCCTTACAACACTTGATTCTAAAGTTTGAAAATCATTTTCACAAAGGGTCCCTGAAGAAGTAGTTCAGAAACTAGACGGTGAGTGGTTGGTTGCCTCCTACCGTTAACTTGCCACGTGACAGACCTTGATGGGTTATGATTAGATCCAAAACCTGCACCAAGATACATTCTGATAGGCATATTGGCCATGTGTCTGTCATTGGATTTTCTCTTTTTGATCTGTATTCAGACTCCTTAAGCAAATCGGTTCTGCATGTTCTTTATCACATTCATTGTTCTTTATCGCATTCATTGTGCTGTTGCTCTCATATTATCGTACTTTGTACTTGGTAAGCCAGCAATGTCAATGTTCTCCACTATGATCCGCTTCCAACAAATGACATTGTGCTGCCTCGTTAGGCTTATTCTTTGCACGTAGTTGCAAATTAATGTTTAACTCCAACTTGATAAGAAATGTATAACAATGAGGTCCAATTCATATTTCTTTGGAAGGGAAATTCGAGTGACCTATTCAAATGACAAAACTGACCTTGGAAAATGTACAAGCTCAGGAGGCCGGGAGAGCATGTACTCAAGCGAGTAACCTTTCCTTTGTATCAAACTGCCTACCTGCTGTTTACTTTCAACTAGTGTGATGTTGTTGTTCCTTGTCTTGCTACAGTAAGATAATGCTTATACGCAAGTCTTACAATGAGGCTTATACGCAAGTCTTACAATGAGGCTTACAGTGTGAAGCTGTACTCCAAAATTCAGTTAGTTGTTGGAATTGTCTAACCTGCTTGACCTGCATGGCTGGTGCTTTTGGCTTTGGCTGAAAGCCAGCATGTATAGCTCTGTAAAGTTACTTTTTACTGTAGTGCTAGCTAGGTTCAACGTTTACATTCTGGTACCAGTGCATGCAAGATATTTCGGCTTCCAGGGCCACTGGTAGGCTTGAGAACAAGAAACACATTTTTTGCATAATATTGTAGGGTTGAAGCAGAACTGTTCATGCGAAACACCAGGAGCCCTGGGGGATTCTGATTTAAATCTGGTCTCCAACTGCGTTTCAGCAGTGAAACGCGGTCAATGGAATCATGCAGCTAAAGAGGACGTCACGAGTGATGCAGGGGAAAGGCACAAATACAAGAAATTCCATTACTTCATTAAATACAGCCTGGAAACTGGCTTCCCACTCATTTGCTGGCACTTTTTTCACGCCAACCTACTGAAAGCCAAACTTGGTGTTCCATAGACCATTTCCGAAGCACCCAATAAAATTAATTTCGTTGTATATGTAGAAAGAATCTACGTCATTGAGCTCTTTTAAGAGTGTGTCGCACCTCATTGGAATTTAGAACATTAGATTAAAAAAGGTAATGTCGGAGTCCAGGCCTCAAAATGTGAAATTACCCTTCTAATTACTCTCGCCAGCGAGCATTATGTACAGTGATAAACCCTGAAATGACATGGATAATGTTAAATAACAACTTGCCTGCCATTCAGCCTCGACAGAGCACAAATGTTTGTCCAAGTTTAATAATTTGTTTCCTTGCTGCTTCCAAGGCGCCTAGAGAAACGAAATGTCAATACTAACTTTACAGGCCATTTGTTTTCATCAACTGGATGCCCCCTGCCGAGCTGTGACCCAACCAAGTAAATCAATGAGGCATTTTGAAGCACAAAAACCCTGTTGCCTCACTCCCAGTGCTCGTGAATTTGAATCCAAAAATGTACCCAGCGTGTTAATTGGTAATAGTTGATGCTGGTCACTGGAAAGGATAACTCTTGATGAAAACCACACGGTAGCCTGGACATTCTTTGGCATTGTGTCGGAGTGTATACCTGTATATCATTTCTATTTGATTGCATGGTCTGTCTATAACTTGTTAATGTTGGCTCTGTACTGTCCGTGTATGCTACATTAAGAATATAAAGACAGTATCCATAACTCACTGGCGATTGTGTTCCCAAATGAGAAAATAAATAAATATATATATTTTATAATTCTGTACAACCACATTTTTAATACACATGAGATTTCTGTGCATCTTGACGAGTACAATTTTGGTCTGTTCAGAATTAAGGAGATTTTAACCACTCTTACTCAAAATTTAGTTTGGGCAGAGCTTACCAAAAGCCAAGATCTAGACATTCATTGGGGATTCTGTCCCTGCTATCCCCTACTGTTTGTAACTTTAGTCAGTCACTGTTTTGTTATTCGGGTGTCTTACCCATGAAGGAAGATTATAGAGTAGAACTGTGATTAAGTTACTCATCTTGCCGTCTTAATTGAACATTTGTTATAGCCCTAACTTGTTGTACAGTGGCCTGTTAACTGGTTCAAGGATACAATGTGCTCTGCCATTTTTAAGTCTTGGCTTCAGACAACTGTAGCTGTCTGGGTAGGGCTTAGGCCATCACACACACGCACTACATAACACAATACACATCTACTCTTACACACCAGTCCAGCAAGGGGCTTTTGGACACTTCCTTTCAGTTATTGGCTACTGGATTATAGCTGACCTAAGCATTGGCTTTAGAGAATGTTCTTCTGTGGTGATATCAGCTGAGGTCATTTAACAGAACCATTACAAATAAAAATAGTTCCCATGGTCCCTAAACCTGTGCTCTGGGTGCTTATTTCCCTTATTCGTCCTTTGCTCCCCACCACACTCCCCATTTTTATTTTGTGTGAGGGAATTGGTGAGTGGGGGGGTGGGAGGAAGGGGTACAAATCAAGCATTGCCGAAGCCAAATAGATTAGCATTTGCTTCTTCAAGGCCTTTTGGTTTTGCCAGGGCTTGATTTCTTTTCACCCACCACCTTTTTGTTAAGTTATAACTTAGTGGGTGTTCCAGACAGTAGCTGTAGGTACCTCCGAGGCAGGCTCCTATATTTCTATATCTATCCCCCTTCTACAGCAAACTATTCCTAACTAGGTAAGAAGTGGATTTCTACTGAGTAATCCTGATTCCATGAATCTTAAAAGTGGAAAGACTGTGTCGAAGGTACCCAATTTTGTTCTCACTTTTGGTGCAGAGGCCAGCGCTTGTTTTTAGGTTGATCACATTGCTTGCAGCAATCCACGATGGTGCCGTGTCACTCAGCGGTACTAGGAGCGTGGACTTATCAGTACCTTTTCTATTACCAATAAAGGCAGTCCTGGAAAGAGAGGCAAGTGGGGAACCCAACAGGCAAAAGTGGTAATTTTATCTGCTTTCAGCAGTAGTTAATTTGTGGTTATGCACCCAAAATCAAGTTATTTTGATACAAAGTAAGGAGTGCTTTTAATTTAATTGCAACCAGTGGGGAAGTTACTGTTTGGTAAATTCACTTTCATACAACGTTAAGATGGCTGCTGCATTTACAACAGATCAGATCCCAATCTCTATTCTGCATTGAATCTATAGTAGATGTCCTTCATGTGATGTAATTTCCTTACATTTTCCATAACTATAGATACATAAGTATTTGCATCATTTAATGTTGTATAATGACTGGTGCGTTAAATACTTCTTGACAGCTGGTTCAGTTTCTTCTCGAAGCAAGAAGAAGCGTCAATTTTCTCTTTACGTTCTGGCGTATCACACTGCCTGTAGTGTTACCGGATCTCTACCTGCTGCATGTCTGCGCCTGCCAATTTGTCAGTACACATGGCAATGCTTCGTACATCTCTAAACTAGTTCCATGACTCATTGCAAAGACTCAATGTTTGTATTGCTCTGAAAGTTTCCATATTGCGCCTATCTCTGCTGGATGCCCTGTACTGCTCAATCCTATCCCTGCCCACACGCTTGGCATTAAGCCATCTCAGTATTTAAATCCCTCCTGCATCGTCCATCCCTAATTTTCTTTGTTCATGGACCAGGATCCAACTCCCTGCGCTGCTCCCAACAGTATTGGATGTACTACTGTGCTATGATTCCATCATACCTGGCAAGTAGAGGTGGGTGAGCCACTGAAAGTTCGGGTCTGATGCCTGGCTCTGGTAAAGGTCAAAGTCCGGTTGGAACCTCAAACCCATTACAAGCCGAGCTCTTCACGTAGATCTGCATCCTCCCTCCAGAGATACCTGGGGAACCATGTTCGAGGATCCAAGTCGGCTCAACATCCTGTGGTTCTGGGCATATCACTTAGCCTCCCCATGAATATGAACAATAACTGTGACCTTGTGTAAATGTAACTGGTGCTCATGACACTACAAAAAATGTAGATGTAAAGTCTTAACATAAGGAAAGACCAATGGGTACTCATTTAGTGGCTGATTTTGTAAAATGTGAAACCAGAATAATTCACAACTTCTCTGCTAATATTCTCGGTAGTTCACACATCAGATTCCCATCAACATGATAGTCTACAGTTAGTTCTCGCAGCATCCTTGCACAAACAGCTGCCACTTCTGACTTAATCGGGTTCTGTGACTGCTTCTTTAGACATTACCAAATAACCAATTGTAATTTATACCTCTCTTGCCCTCCTATGTCACTGGGGGAACGCTTCCCCCCTGTTCTGCCTACAGCTTGTCTGCTACGTGCTTGGGAGAGTGACTCTTTAACTGACCTAGGAGTGTGATTAAGACAAGTTGCAACAAAAAACAGCTTATTAATCACATAGGCGAAACAAAATGCATTTAGCAATGCTTGTTTTTATGAAAGCTACCTTCTCTGTAACAAGCCCTCTTTCAGCCCTAGGTCGGTTAAGCATAGCGTTTTGAATAGATTTTGTTTTCTCAAGGATATTATCTTTCAATATTAATACCAGCCCTTAATAGTTGTTTACTGCAGGTACAGTGCTGTCTGTTCATGACCTGAAAATGGTAGCGACCACACCTACATAAGCTATGCACTGTGACATGCTTGATTTTCAGTGAGAAGCAGCAAGGCACAAAGGCGGTGCATAAAAGATTTGCCCAAGGGAAATGGGAGGCTGAAACGGGGCTACTTTGTGTTATTCTAAAGAATGAAAGAACAGGATACAGCTATTGCTAATGTAACCTGCTGCACCTCTCGTGGAGTGTATGTGTGTGTGTGTATGTATATGTGTGTGTATATGTGTATGTGTGTGTATATGTATGTTTCTCGTCAAAGTATAACGCAGCACTGTCCTTGGGGTTTTAACTTTTCTTTATTTGATCAAGCCTTCTACTCCTTCTCCTACTCGTTTCAACCACACAGGTCTTGGTCACGGTGTATACAGCGATACCAAGACCTGTGTGACTGAAACGCGTAGGTGATGGAGTAGATAGCTTGATCAAATAAAGAAAAGTTAAAACCCCAAAGGAGAGTGCAGCATTAGACTTTGACTCTGGTGAGAAACATATTTCAAGGTCCAGTCCAGCCTTGCCGCAGGCACCAGCTGTAAAGAGCGCCCTTCGTGTTTTGGACTTTCTTGATGGGGATATGGAGATATATCTCGTGTAAATTAGTCACCTCACTGGTTGATACTGCCACTTTGCTGACAACATTAGAAACAACAATCTTGTTGGAATGCGATATCGAGCCTTCTCTCTCTCCAGTATATCAACAGAGTAATTAACTCTTAGGAAACCATGACCTATTATAGATCCAATGTGTTGATGGTTTCCTTGTAAAAAGGGGTACAAGACCCAGTATGTACAATTTATCACCAACACAGCATGAGAGAGGCTGATGTAAAACATGTTGATGAGAGGAAACCACAACCTACATGCATTTAATAAGACCCTCATAATGCAATTAAAAACGCAGAACTGCTAGCCTTAATTTTACTATTTGTAACAGTTTGGCACAAATTGTTTTGCAATGTGACTCACATTTTTTTTTTTTTTTATGTCTATCATGATGACGAATGCCAACTATATCGTTAAATAACGTGTGACTGGAGGCGGAGGTCATGTGACCAAGACCACTGACGTGATCGAAGCGCGTCGTCCTTGTCTGCAAATGAAATAAAGAACATACCTGCAGAAACTGATGGTGTGGGCTCGATTCTGTCCGTAATATTGGATTGCGATCTTTCAAGAAAATATATATATATATATATATATATATATATATACGTCATGTGAGCAAGGCTCTGAGGAGGCGAAACGTTATGGCTGTTGCTTTTGGCAATAAATGTTAATTTGTACTTTACCAAGGTCCGTGTACCCTGTTCTGTCGATCTCCTATTACCAGAAGCAACTTTAAAAACATTTTACGTTCAAATCCTGGGTCATTGGGCCATCTTTTTAACTGTAAAACCCTTCATTCTAGCTTTTGATTTGCAAGTGGGGGACTCAAAGTGCATAGACCTCTGTCCTACATTTTTGTGGGTCTAGTAAATACATGGCACCCAATGATACCAGAAAGGAATGTTTCCTGCATCCTCAGTCTCTCTGCGGAACATGGGTATAGTTTGAAATTGTATGTGGCAATTCTGTGAGAATAATGGCTTCAAAGGCGGTGTATGTTGTGTTAGCTGGTGGTGCACTGGGATTATTGAAGATAATTCTACTTGTGGTGTTTATCAGGATGATTGCCTATGTGGGAATTAACTGAGTGTGAGCCTAGTTACATGGAGGAGAGGATGCTGGAAGGGGAATGGAGATTACCAGCTAGAAGTCTGGTCACCAGGATGGTGCCACATACATTGGGTATTTCTTAAAGTGAAGATTGTTCAGTTTCTTATTGAACTTCAGGATTGTGGGAATTTGTTGAATATGGTTGGGGAAGGATTAGCAGACCCTAAGAGCACAGCAGAATGGTTTTGTACTGGTCTTTTCTTTCTCTTGTTTTTTGTTTCTTAAGCCTGATGTTTTTGCCGCAATTCTTATTTAACCAACCAGAGATCTTGGTTTGGGTTCCCATATAGAGCGTGCTCACTTTTGCTGGTTTATAGATGATGCAGCAGGCTTTGACAGTATGCAGGGTACAAGGAAGCTGGTGGAGTTATTTGTGGGTGGATGAGATTCTTTCAGACTCCTATTAATTTCTGCCAGTTGTAGTAGTCTTGTTTTTTGTCATGACTGTGCATGCGCTCTTGCTTGCGAGAGCGATTGTGTATACGAAGGAGCTTGCAGCCCACCCGCTGCCTAGTAATTGTTGGCTTTATTATCCCTTTTACTTCTTTCTAATTGGCCCGTTTGTGCTGGCTTGAGGTCCTCTTCTTTTGGCTGGAGCATGGACCAAGTAGTGATTGCTTCAGTTTGATTGCTGCCTTTCCATTGATAGCGATGTGATACAAGTTCTACTATTTTTCCCCTTCTTCCCTGTTGTCCTTGTTGAACCTCTTGCCATTTGTAGCTATGCTTTACTGTGGTGAGAATAATTAATTTGCTCAGAATCGCTGGGGTGTTGTGCCACAACCTAACCAGTATTGGCAAAGCCACTAGGTCCCGCTTTTGAGACTATTGAATCTGCCATTGTCTTTTGTTCATGCTGTACAGCATGGGCATTGCTGACTTTGGCAAGGAGTTGTAGCCACGCTGTATAAAGACTAATTAATCCAGCACTTATGCACTTTAAAAAGAAAAAAATACATTAGCCCTGACTTTCTCATAGCGCTTTCTTAAACTGGCTTTAGCCACACTGCAAAGTATCTGCACTGCTATACAGCATGGTTACAAAGCCAATAGCTCTTGTAGGCAAGACCCGCTTCTTTCCTTTGGTAGAATATGTTTGGCTACCGGTTCTGAAACAGTGTTGCATGGATAACAGCTGCTCAGCTATGGCTTGTTAGAATAATTTGTATTAGCTTTTGCCCCTATAGTGTCTTCTTAATGTAACATTTATGCACGTTGATGTAATTTTTTTTGTTGATTAACACAAATCTAGGCAGCATAGAGTATAGTAAATGTAGGGAACAGTTCGACATTGTTGGCGTATTTGGGTGTCTTAAATAAAAGGCAAACCGGACAGAAAATCCGAGGAGAGTGTAGCATAGACCCAACTCATTAGTGTATGTTCTTACATTTCGTACCTCAGGAAAACAGCTTTGATCAGCATGGTTACTAAACTGAAACAATTAGTTCTTGCCTCGTTGTTATCAGTGGCTAAAGTATAGAAGTGGGTTGCATGTGCATCTCGACCTAATGTCTTCTCGCGGATGTGAAATGGATATAAGGAGTTAGTCTGGAGCGGCATGACTCGTTTTAAATTTTTTTTGCCTCCGGTCCCGCGTCTCCTTTCTCTCTTTCCTCCCCTAAGCCAATTGCAATGGCAGCGTTGTGATTGGCTCGGACGCCGACCCCACAGGCGTCTATTGGGAGGCCATTTTCTCTATGTAGGCTGCATGCAGCCTACATAATGAAAATTCAGAGTGCGTATGACTGGTTTGGTCAGCCCTGGGGCCGACTAAACAGTCATCGCACTCCGAGTAGGCAAGCCAATCCTCCACTGGACTCATGCCGGACCGACCGCCCTTAACAAGGCATACCCTTCTGCTTTCTCGCAGTGCGAGAAGCAAAAACATAAAATGGTATTTAGAATACTATTTTATGTTTCCGCTTCTCGCACTGCAAGAAAGCAGTCGGACGACGCTCCCCAGCCCACGTGGAGGAGCTGCCCCATAGTTCCCGATTACAGACAGCAATGTGGCCACAACTTCGCTCATACACCCCATGTTCGATAGCGAAAGGGTGTATGAGCGAAGTTGTGGCCACATTGCTGTCTGTAATCGGAAGCTGTTGTACCAAGGGCGTCAGGGGTTCATTCATACCCAGTCAGTACCCAGGGCGGCAGAACTGTGCTTTGAAGACTTATTGCAGAGATGTATAGTATTCTCATCAAAGCATGCCTTAATGTACTTCTACCACATTGTGGTTTCTCACCTTACATCATTTTTTCCTTTCATCTTGCACTATTTGGTATTGCACACATTATAATGGGCATTCAAACTATATTTCAACGTTATTTTTCGTGGATAGCAATTAAAAGGCATTGTTTGTAAGGACTTGTGTATTTTCCCCTTGTGGTTCTGGGACCGACATCCATGTCCCGTACAGTCGTGAGGGGCTAGTGCACCGTGTTTTTCAGTTCAGTGTGCGAGGACGACCCTTGGTGTTGTGTATTTATTTTCTCTTCTAGCGTTGTTTTTCTTTTCTAAGTGGTACATTCGTATTTCCTTTGGTTTTATATTTAAATTCCGAGTTATGGCATCAAATTTGTAGTCAGGAGCACTTAATGTGTTTTTGATGTTGAATGTAGGTTTATATCGATGAAAATATCTGAATAAACTTCATTTTATTGCGTACATGTACGGAGCTGTAAACCCGGGATAGTTTATTTGTAATATGCGGAACTTCTAAAGCTTGCATTCAACAACCGGCTTCATGGCGCTGAGAGCACTACCAGCAGAAGGGCAATGCAGATTAATCGTAGGCTTGACTGAAAAGCCATGTTTTTAGTAGGGTTTTAAAATGCTCGTAAGAGGTAGCAGCTCTTTTGTTGTCCGGATATGAATTCCAAACACAGCGGCTTGGATTGGGACAAGCTGCAGAGTTTGACTCGGGCCCTTAGGAAGACCTAAATAAAGAGCGTTGCTGTCATCCATACAGGAATTTGACATGCTTTCCTACAGCATTGGATGTTGCCTTGGGTCTGCTTCAGTGTATTATTGTACAATCCATACCATACCAAAAGGTCTTTATTCGATTTTCATCATAAGACATACTATACATAATAAAATTCATATAAAATAGTTATATCGACATAACAATAAGAGTTTAGATAATAAGACCAATAAAAAAATTATTAAATATGCATATTGTTAAAACCCAATGACTGAACATAAAAGGTAAATATAATAAACACAGAATACCTAACCCTGTAGTACAATCAATCGTGTATCAACATCACCACAGTCTTACTATATTTTCGACGACCTCAGTTGTTGGTAATGATTTTGTAGTGTTTCTTGGGAAGGGCTTAGTGGAGATGTTGAATAAGGTACATAGAGCTGATTTTTTTTTTTTAGGTTCAATCTCTTATAGACAGCAAGCTTTTGAAGTCTGTCCTTCCTGTGTGACTGAGGGCTTCTCCCAGTCTCCTGTGTCAGTAGTTGATACTAGCCAAGATGTGAAGTAATCAGACTGTGCTCTTAATTGTGTAAGGTCAACTGTCGTTCTTTGAACTTTGTCAGGTATTCTGTGTCTTGACCGTTCATAGATATTTGTCTGGATTTTGTAAGAGGCTAGTCGCTCAGGTTGCGTTTCTTAAAATTCATTTTTCTTGGTCTGGCTTGAGTCCTCCTCCTAGCCTGTAACAGTTTGTCCTGTTCTTTGTTCCTTCAGCATCAGAATTTATTTTTTGTCAAGGCAGTTTTCTCTCCTGTGGTATGTTTGGTTCAGGCAATTTGTGATGTGGGTTTGACACAGGTTTTATCCTGGCATATTTGGAGGCCTTCAGCATACATCTTAAAGTTAAACTAAGTTTCTCAATGAACTATACTTTGCGCTCTGTTACTCTTATCGATTTACATCAGTGACCGTAATCTACCAGTTGTTTGGGGACTCCCTCTTCTGTCTTTTTAAAGGGGTTACGGAAGATTTGCACCCCAATTTGGAATATGGTTTCTTTCATAATGTCATAACGGCCTGCTTGAGGTGGTCTGGTTTCTTTCTTAAAGTCCTGCGTTGATGTGCCCTTTTATCAGGCAAGAATTTTTGAATTCTCCCCCTGAGAATAATCCATGCAAGAGATGGATGGATTCTATCTACATGGCCGTTGCTCTGTCATTGGCATTCCAGGTTTCATCCCATCTCTATTATGTTAGCAAATTCCCTGTCCTACGTGTTAGATGTTTTGAGAACCTTTTGTTTTGTTTGGTTTTATCCTGGCAAGGAGCAGTTATGGCCATCACCCTACTTGTATTACTATGGAGCTCTGGCTGTCTGCTCTCTTCCACATCCCCACTTTGCTTAACTTAAGCATACCAGCATATGTATATAAAATGCAGATGTGCTTTCTTGGTATCTGAATGGCTTTTGCCTGGTAACCACTTTGTAAATATGTGTTATGTATCCGACAACATGAGTCAACATGCTAAAAGTATAGCAATTGCAAGCAGCAGCAGCTCCTCCATTATGGCGGAGCGTCACCCCCCCCCCTCCCCTCCCCAAAAGCAGGTGCAAACTTGAAAAATTGAATGATAATAAAACAGTTTTTTTATATCCTTTTTTCTTCATGGAGCAGGGTCTTGTGGTGGGGCCATCCTGATGGCAGCTCTGCAGCAGGGGGAGAAGGATTAGTGGGCACTGCTGCAAGTGTGCATGTCGGTTTGGCCGGCTGTCTTCGGGTGGCCACACTGACTGTGCTGAGATCTCTTCAACCCGCACTGCGTTACCGGGAGGAGAACAGCAGGCATAGGCCTCGAGTCCCCGTGGAAGTGCAAAACCAGCCCACTCAGGCCAATCCCGGAACATCTTTTTTTGGGGAGGGGGGGGGGGGTTATATAGCGCGAACTAGACCCGAAGGTATCGGAGCGCTTTACATGAGCACCAGTGTTGTTGAAGATGGACCCATTCATTTTTGTTAGGCACAGGGATATTAAGTAATTTGCCCAGAATCACAGGATGTTGAGCGTCGTTGCCGAGACTTGAACTTGGTTCCCCAGCTTTGAGGTCTACCGCTCTAGCCATAAGGCTACATGCTCTCCCCTCTCATGCTGGTTAATATTATTTCCCGCATGAGAGCAGAGTCTCGATTGGCCATAGGAGTCTGGAATCCTCAGCCTGTGCACTTGCATTAGTCAGAGGAGCGAAAAATCAGCGACGTGGCTGGCAAGTTATATTCTTAATTTCCTTTTTTTTTTTTAATTATTGCCACCTGTGCATCACCCTCCAAAAAACACTCACACACTTCCTTTATACCAGCTACTACTAATTTCAAGTTCTGGAGACGAAATGGCCCTAAAACCAAGTTCTGTCTGACCCTGGGCTTTCAAACTCTGGTCCTTTAACATTGTGACCTTTTACAACCTATTATCTGACCATAATATTTAAAGGCTTCACAAAGTGGAGATGTGTGAGGGAAGGAGGCTGCTCTAGACATTACTATTTTTGCAGACTTTAATCTTTAAAATATGGTTAATGTAGCATCCAGTTCTTGCAGTGCACATATGCTGATCTGGCAAGCCAGAGCCTGGGCAATTGCATTATCTACCATTGGGAAGCATACAGCTGATTGCTAAACTCGTTGATTGGCTAACAGTGAACATAAGCTATTGAGCCCCAAGACAACCCAAGGGGTGAAAGAGCACCTAACAAATCCATTCTATCCAATTCAAACTAAGGATGCATGTTACAACCAACACCACCCTGTCCCCCCCCCCCCCCCCCCAACGGGGGGGGGGGGGGGAGAGATGTATATATTTCTCCTACTTGTTGGTTCATTTCGATAGGACTCTAATATTTGTGTTTTTTTTGTATCAAAATTCTTTAACAAAACAGACCTCCCAGGATGTGAGAGCAGCAACACATTCTAAAGAGATGTTGTCGTGAAATGGCTTCGCGGTTAAAGCTACAAAGGCAGCTTGCGTCGTGCTTGGCTAGATTTCTGCACCCCGCCTCCCTCCTTGGAGCGGCTGTGGGAGCTGTGTTGACTGCACCCCAGGGCCAACCGAAATTGCCAGTGTTATCGCAGACCAGTTTCCTCGGATTGGCTTGCGTCCAACTGCACCCAAGTCCATCATAATAATAAAAGTCAAGAATTAACTTGCAGAAGAGTGAATTGTGGGTGTTCTTTAGTTCCAAGGTTAACGTGCTCTTGTGTTTGGAGTCCCATGCTGTCAAAACAGCCTTGGAAAAAAACTGGAGAGGCAAATAAAGGAAGCTTTGTGGGACGGCGGTTTGTTGGCGCTGTGGCTGGCCCCTTTCTCTTTGTGGTCGTTAACAAATGGTCTTAAAAGTTAGAATTGGTTTCCCTTTGCAGTGTTGTAAAAACTGTAACATTGATTGCACTCTTGCACAGCATCCGTTGAGTTTGTTTTGTTGGCCAAATATTCTTTTGATGCGAATGGGCTCGCTTGTAACGAGTACAGTGGTGACGATTATTATTTTGGCCAACCGTTCTCAACTCTTGCTGATTAAATGGGTACATACTTTGATTTATTTTCGAGATCCTTTCATTCCACAGTCCGTTGAATTGTATAAATTTATCACCTGGGGAAACGTATCTCTGCTCTATGCGATCTGGTATATATCCATCCATAAGGGCCAGTCCCAAATGTGCACTTACCAGCCTTATAGGTAGAATTCATGATCTGATTTGGAAGGATTCATTTATTTCACTAAAGGCTGTAGGTTATTTCATCCAAGTACTAGTTTCAGTTAACAGAACTTCTTGAGTGACGGAAGTAGGGGTTTATAGCACGCTAGATTTAATGCACAACGGATATTACTTTTGGATTTTTTTTTGTTTACTTGGAGATTGTAAAATGCACTGTATTTAGTGTGTGTGTGTGTGTGTGTGAGTTTTAGCTAGCTCTAGAAGTGCAGATCACCACGCCCTTCCCCCAAACTGGATACTCGTGCAAGGACAGACCATACATTTTGGTGCGGAGGTAAACTTAGATATGCATGTCAAATTTTAAATATAAACCTTTATCCAGCGCTTCATGGAAATGCATTTGACTGTTGGGGAACTTCCTGGGCCTTCTGGCACTGCACAAAGCCATATTACAAGACCATTGGAGTTCAGCCGATTTGAAACACTGATTGAGGGCCGGTCGCTGAGGATCCATGCAGTCCCTCTTGCTGTATTACCGTTTCTGAAGCGATTTGGTCTACATTAAGGGTGGATGCTTGAAATTACAGAGAAACAAATTGCAGAGTTACCACTAAAGATCACTAAATAGGCTTGATGATTGGATTGGTAATCTAAGAACCTTCTACTCACCTCTACTAAAGCGGTGTGGGAGACCTAAAGTTCACATCAAACATTCTATACTTGTGGTTACATTCTCAAGCTTAGAATGTTGAACTTTCCTCAATGTTTGCTGTAGCTTTCTAATTATCCTTTCTAAAATAATGGAAATCCCATCCTTATAAAGGCCTTTTTGTCTGTTTGTAAACCCGTCCATTTTGTTTTTCTTATTTCTGAGAGCATCAAGGTTCTGTTTGGATATTTATTTATGATTTTTGAATGCTTACTAATGGCAAATATACATCCAATTCCTATTATGTGGATTGCTGATGATCCAGAAGGCTGGTAACCAATATAGGAATGAGCGAACACAATGGTTGTACCAAGATGTGCTTTCTACTTTACAACAGTTGGGTATTCTGGCATTCTCATTTCTCTCAACTGTTCTTCCCTGTCTACTCTTCTCCAGTTTATTTCAGATCAGTACACGTGGGCTGTCTCAATGGCCCCACAAACTTGAGGCACATAATATTGCAGTCTGCAGCACTTGCTTGTAAATGCATGTTTCCCTTTGTATGTTCAGTTATGGCTATGGGTTTCAGAATTTTGCATCTCTCGACACAAATATTGGATGAGTTTTTTGGGGGCCTGTTTTATGTAAATGCAGCCACATATTATTGGTTTATTCTGATAACGGTGTGATGCTTTTTGTTTTCCTTTTTTTATTTTTCCATTTGTTACGTTTTCTGCTCTCAGGATGGCACCCACCGTCTTGTGGTCTGACCTCACAGGTTTAGAACCACTGTCCGATCACCTTCACTTTCAAGCTTATGTTCCTGTGTGCATTCCTGTTCTTTTCCTGGGTGGGTGGGAGTTGTGGGTGGTTATTGGCATCAGTCACAAAAACTGTGCAAGCAGCAGTAGGAGTAATGGATTTGGGGCAAAAAGTTCAGTCTGAGGATTTAAGGTATTTCCGCATCAGCAAGCTACTTTAATGCGGGATAAAGCTGGCGTTCTTACTAAATGTATTACATCAATTTACAGTATTCCCTTTTTGATTTGTATTTTTCTTTCTTTTAATCTAGGTGAGAGAGACTGCTATCATGAAACCTACTGGAGATATCTTTTCTGGCTCTTTACCGGATGATGAGGATCAGAGCATTGATATTGGCGATTTTGGTGGTGATGAAGACCTTGATGATGAGGATGACTACGATTACCCATCAGGTTCCGGAGATGGAGGTACATACCATCCACCTTTGTCTGCTGAAAGCGCTCTAGCGTCTTTGTTAAAGATGGCATTGTTTTTCAACTCTTCATGTGTGCTTAACTCTGCACATGTGCATTAAAACAGATATAAAATGGTTCTTGACTATTAAAACGTTTTTGTTTTTGCTGCTCTGAAGTAGGGTCAGTGACATTAAATAGTCTAAAACTTTGCTAGTGAAATCAGTTTGCTAAATACCCATCAGACCCTCACATTTGTTACTGCAAAAAATGTTGTAATGAGCTGTTTGTCCAATGATGTATTTTACTTTTTCTAGCACTGTACTTTTATGTAGGGTTAAAAACCTATACGGTTAGGTGGATCAATGTATAAATAGATACTATTGATCCAATACCACCGTGCTTGTTTCCTTCCCAGTCAAATGACAAGTTTTGTAGATGTACCACTAGGCAGATCCAAACCTTAGATTTGAGTCTAGCCTTGTCATGCAATAGTTTGAGGAGCTTATCAGATTGTCTTTCTGCTAAACTTTACAGGCATTAACTTGCTTCTCCTCATTCTTCTGAAAATCTGGATTCTGCCCAAATAGTATTCAGTAACAAACTATATGAGCACTTCGGAATTGAACTTGCATAACTTTGGTTTGGACAGATATCATCACTACCAGCCGTCTGTCTGATATGGGTAACCACCTGACTCCAGGTCATTACTGCCAGGGTTTCCAGTCCTGAACTTTTCACCTACAAATTGTTGATTTCCGATGTATTATTCTGGTTAGGTCACTTGGAGCAAAACCAGACCATACCACCTAGAACGCATTCAGCTGCCATACATGTCCAGTACAGGACTGGAAACAATGTCCAATATTCCTTGGATGGAAATCCCCTTGGGTGTGAGTCCTATGGAGGTGTTAGGCATGGAATGGGACATTACTTGTTTGGTAACACCACAAATGTTAATATTCCCAAACTATTACTGAATCCTAACCACAGACCTTGGTTTGGAATTTGCTGGGGATAGTATTTGATCTCGCTGCAGTAAATAAAAGGCTGGCTTCTCTTCAGCTTAGTCATAGGCTCTAAAACTGGACTTCGTGCAAAATGCCTTGATTCATGTAAGTGAAGGACTCCTCCACCTATCTGCATCTTTCATCCTCTGATTCCATATCCCAGGGCGGGTCCCTTGGTCTTTAGTGTTGACTTTCTCGAAAAATGTAGAAAAAAAAATCTGATAAATGTTGGAGCTGCAGGCAACTGCTGTTCACGGAAATTAACAGGGTGGCGTGAACATTTTGATACAGAGCAAGGCTTGCCTTCAAAGTTTTTATTTAAGAAAATGTGATGCACTCCCGCGTTTCAGGCTGACCAAACGTGTCTCTACAGATTTAAATTACAATTCTGTTTGTGAACTTGATGTACTCTGAAATCTGAAGAACAGGTTCTGCTGTTGGCACAGAACAGGCTTAGACGATAAGATGACTACATAATGCACTGCTACGGGTTGTATCTGGGCAAGACCAATGCACTTTACTCGCCCTGGCAGACAAAACGAGACACCAGTCCCTTCAGATAATCTAAAGTAAATTGATTTTTTTCCTTTAGTTTAAAATAAAAGAATTGTGTTTTTTTTTTTTTTTTTTTTTTTTTTTTTTTCCATCGAAGGCTCCTGTTTTTCAATTTTTTAAATTCCGAATAGAAAATACACTATCCTTCCATACTTACTGTTGGCTCCTGGTCGTCTTTTGAGTGATCCTACTGGATGCGCAGACCTACACTAGTTTTAATTTTTTTTTTTTTTTTTTTTTAAGGACTTTTAAGCAGATGTACATGTTTTATATTAATGTGCTCATATTGCCTATGAGTGATAAAAGACAGGAGGAACATTACTGTTTATTCTAAACAATTGAAAATCTATTTGGGGAGTGATTTGTTAAAAGGATGTAATGGAGACAATTTGCCAAAGTTTGTTGAGCTAATGGCGAAAATGTACCCACCCAGGAAGTCTTAGCGCTCTCTATTTCATAATGAGGATATAATTTAAAGAACTCGTTCCCATTATAGTCTTTGTCTGCAAACGTATTGTATTCTACCTATTTTGAGAGTTTTAGATAAAAATGCAAAAACGAAGACCTCCAAGTGTAATCATCTCAATTGTTTATTTTTCTGTTTATACAACAGACATTTCAAATGAAGATGAATCTTCCTCGGTGGTACCTGATGTAAGTTTGAATAATGTTCTGTCATTGTGTTCTTTCCATTGGAAGCGGTGTGTTTGCTTTTTCTTGCTGCTGTACAACCATTACAATGTTAGCTCAGATAGAACATAAGTTC
Source organism: Triturus cristatus (assembly GCF_964204655.1). Lineage (NCBI taxonomy): Eukaryota > Metazoa > Chordata > Amphibia > Caudata > Salamandridae > Triturus > Triturus cristatus. Next base: position 1,365,809,452 of record NC_140590.1, read on the forward strand.
ATGCCTGCATTCCTTTGCCTTGCACCCTCAGTTCCATTTGGAACTAATTTGCTCTTACCCTTCACTGTTTTCTCCAGTTTTTCCCATCTCTAGAAATGTCAAATCAAATTTACTTTTGCATTTTTAGACTTGTACCTTTTTTCGCCCATAACAGAATCACCTTAGTTAATGTGGTCCTATCTCAAACTTGCCAAGATGTTTTTTAGGCTTCTCCTTAGTATGGAGGACACTGCACTGTATCTTCCCTTCTGCAAAAACCTGTGAATCTTTTTCTCTTTCCTTCTGGTCCTCTGTTTCTTCTCTATGCTGCTCCTTTCAAGGGGTGTGTAGAATCTGCGGAATATACTTATGCGTAAATGTGCAAAAATTAGACAAAATGCAAAAACTTCATTTAGTGCTATATTTTAGCATTACGTGTCCTCGTATCTATTTTGGATATGAGGACGCATTTTGTGCTTAAAACCAAACCTACACACAGATAACACAAGTGCCTTGATCAGCCACTCTAGTTATGATTTCTGCTCTCGTGATAAAGTTTTGTATAATTTGGCATAGAAACTGTAATGGGAAATTCCCGACATTATGACTGTGTAACAGAAATTTTCCCCAGACCTGCTCTTTAGCTATTTCTTTCTCTCTCAAATTCATAAACGCATACAGATGTCCAAATTCTCACCAGCAGTGATTCCTAATTTGTACTTAATGAAGTTATTGCATTGGTAAATGAACATTAACCTACCCATTAGGAGGTTGTTTGGCCTAATTTATTGGATTGTGAAAGGACATTCCTGTTTAAAAGGAAGCTGGTGTTGCATAAAAATGTTATTCATTCTGGCATATTTAACTTCTTCTGCAGTTCCCTACTGATAACCGCATTCCTGATGGCGATGCAAGGAAACCAAAGCAGGATAATATTGACGAGGAACTGGTGCAGAAGAACGAAGTGTTCCCGGATAGGTCTGCTCCTGTGTCGGGAGACTCTTCGAATGAGATTCCAATGGCAATTACTGGGCATGAAAGCTTCTTTCAAAAGACAGAAGTCATTATCGGTAAGTACTTCTTTTGAAAGGGGGAGTGAGATGCGCATTGTGCAGGATGTTGGCATGCCAGTTGAGGGTTGGCTCAATAGTGAGGACCTTGGGCCTATCCCACCTTCAGCAGTTAGAGCGCACTTTTGGGATTTATTAAGGGAAGGCCCTTGCTGCTGTTTGTTTTATCTCCTCTTCGGATTCCTCCAGTAGAGGTTAGGCGCATGCTTGAAGCAGCAATGAATCTCTTGTTCTCTGGCAGTCTAACAAGCTTGAGTAGACCAAGGTCTCTGTAGATTCCACTCTGAGCAGAAGGCTTGCTGGGAGTCAGTGTACAGTCTTAAGGCTGATCTTCCTTTGGCAAGGAACATTTTCTGACCAGAGAGGGAAAGACTAGCACTTTAAGAAAATGGCAATATAAATATTTTGCAGCCTAATAAATGTCCTGCATTTGTGACATAGAAGCCCTACAGAATTTTAGGGGTATAGGGTAAAGGAGAACACATGATGGTTATACAAAGGCTTAAATTGTAAACCGGTTCTAATTGTTTACTATTTGTAGTAAAATGACGTGTGTTAAATCCACGTATTTCAAAATGTGCTGTTGCCTAATGTGTACGTTTCCCAGTTCATATGTAAAATAGTCTCTGGGGCTGGGTTATTCATTCGTAGTTGCACCTCCGCAGGCAGGGTTAAGACATTGAGGTGGAACCTCATCATGTAGAGCAGATCTTGGACTATGAGGGCTTCAATAGTTGTTCCTTTAAGGATTAGTACACCATTTACGCGAGCTCATTTAACAAGGGAAATATTCTTAATGGGACTGGGTATTTTAGACTATCTTGTGAGCTAATTTGTGGGTCCTTACTGTTGGAAAGTAGATTAGTAATGGGAAATGGATATCTGCCACTGGCAATAAGGCCACTGACACAGTTTAGGGCTCAGAATAGGTCTTAGAAAATAATTCTCATGCTCAACCCATGGTAACTTTACTGCGAGCAGGCAGGCTTAACTTCAAATATGGGTATGTAAAGAATTTAAAAACACCAATTCAGTAAATAATTAAGACCCAACACACAATAAAATTCTAACACTAATTTATAAAAATAGGAAATATTTTTGTCTTCATTGACACCAAAATTTAAAAAATACAATGTAGGGAACCGGAGATATAAATTTTGGAAGATTTAGCATTATATAGTACACAGAAACCTATAGCACATCTGGTTGTGTTAGACCAGGGCAAAGGTCGGGCCGACTGCGATGGAGCCCTGCATGGCTACCCCTCTCGTTGGGTCTCGGTCAAAGTTTTTTACCTTCTGACTTGAAAATGTTTCTGCATCCAGTCTGGGATTCAGTGAGGGTTTGCCGGCTTGCCTTGTGACGAGCTCCCAGTCAAACTAATGGGAAGTCAGACCTCCATAGCTTTCCAGCAGGATGAACTAGGGATCCAGCCGGCTCACGGTTGAAGTTGGGCGGCTTGATTCTTGTGGTTGTTCCTGGTCACCTCTCCTATGTTCGGACGTAGACCCTTTTACAAAGCTTTTTCTTCAGGGGTCCCTCACTGCTATTCATGAGGCCGGCTTCCATGAGGGTTTGCCAGTTTGGGTTTCAGCCTACTCCTGGTCCAACTCTGGAAATCGGACCGCCAGAGCTTTTCAGTGGGACAAATCTGGATGGCATGCCGGCAGGCCTGCGGTTGAGGATCCCTGGCCTGACTGGCCGGGTCATGTCAGTCCACTTGTGGAGCTTTTGTTTCAAAGTCGTCTCAAGTTCTCTAAACCTCTAACTTCTTCCTGAAGTTCCTCAGAGGGTCCTAACGTGTCCCAATTTACATAAAGGGTCTGGAAGCTCCAAGATAGTCCTTGAAAGTTTGGGACTTAGTTCCCACAATCCACTTGGACAAATGCCTTACAAATCTACTGGTACTCATGCCTGGGGATTCTTGGTTGTGATGGGACATGTGAACTCTGTTAACCTGTAGCTTGCAGGGAGTCCACTCTTTAGTCCTTACAAAGCAAGGTAGTCCACAGGGCTGTAGTTCCAGATTGTGCAGCAGGCGCAGTTTTCAGAGTGCAGGGCCTGGTTGGTGCCAATCAAACTTCTCAGCATGGACCCTTCTTCCTTTAGTTACAAGCAGCAGATCTGAGAGGCTCTGCTCCTCTCAGATACTTATTCCAAGTTCTCTGGGTCAAGCAGGGTGGGCACTGCTGTCCAATGGGGTGCAGGAGAACACCCCTGAGTATGACCATATCCTCCAAAGTGTGGTACTATTGTCTCCCAGAGAGCACCACTTCTCCAAAATGCAACATGTCTGATTTTCCAGCAGGGAGACCAGAGCTGGCTAAGCCCACCTTCAGGGTGGTTCATCTCCATATTGTCCCTCATCTCCATATTGTCCCTCCCCCTTACATCTGCTCATTGCTTCCTTATTCGTTCCATCTGACTGAGTTCAAAGAGTAGGGGTGTAAATGAAACTGGCCTCTCCTGCCTCCTTCAATTGAAGTTTATTATTTATGGCCTCACCCGCCTGCTCTCATTCCTATGTAGCAGAATCATGCCCTCCCAGAATCGCTATCTACCCCCAGGGGCTACTTGTCACCTCATCATAGCAGCCTGGCTAATCCACTTAACTCTGACCAATCCGTACAGATCACTGGATAGCTGAATTTTGGCTTACTGACCGTCTTACCTTCTTGTCTGTACATTTTAGGATACATTCAACAATAGCATATTGTTGGATTTATCAAATAAGTCACTGAATGATATTTTTATGACCTCCTTAACATTAGTTATTATTTAATAACTTCTTGTGGCTGGGGATCTGCAATGGGGAAAACTAACTGGGCAATTTCTCCAATGCCATGTCTTATAAAACATCTTTATTAAGGACCCTGTCTATACCTACAGCCCCCTTCCCCCTTGGAACATCTAGGAGAGACTTTAGATGTTCTAGGTTCTAAATATGTATACATATTTCAGATACTCACTTCACAGTGCTCCTAGCACAAAAGTCTATTTTGGGAAGCACTTCACTACAATGTGGAGAGAGAACTGTGCAATTTCACTAACCTCGGGACATATAAAACCTATTTTATAAGGACCCTCCTTATAAGTCCCTAACCCCCACCCCTGGGACACCTGGGGGCGGTGGGGGGGGGGATACCTAATATGTGAAAACATTGTAGTTTATTAATTTTTAACTGTCCCAAACGCCAAAGTAGAGTTTGAGCACAATTTGCATTTTAAAAGCAGTCCTGCACCTCTGGGCTGCTTCAGCAGTGCTCACATGCAAGTGCATAAAGGGCTGCTGGCCTCTAAACCGCCCTTCCCTATTATATACTAGGGACTTGAAGGTAGTTTCAATCCCCCTGCCCTATTATGTACTAGGGCCTTCTAGGGAAGGTCATGCCAATCATAAGGGCACCCTAACCCATAGTGTACCCTTGTGTATGTAAGTGTTTTAACTGTATTCCTAAGTGTGTCTTCAGCATAGCACTGTTCCTGGGCCTGGTTAGGCACAGCCCACGGTCGTCCGAGTCAATTACCACCAGTACCAGTCAGCAAAAAAACAAAACGTTGGGTGTGCCCACGGCACGGTTGACTTTACAACACTTACCTACAGACACAAATATATATCCATAAAGAGCAGACTAAGCCAAATTAATGTAGTGTTGTGTGATGCTGGTAGCGCACAAGTAAATTCCGAAACCTCTCTTTCTACACCCCTCCCCCCCCCCCCCTCAACATGTATGAGGTTTTGCAGTGTATATATAATTTAAATTCTGATTCTTTCTTGGGGAGTTGATTGTAAATATGAGCTTGCCAAGGACTTGCCCTTAAAGGCTACTCCTTTTCCATCACCACAACTGACTGTGTGAGGATTTGACAGTAGGCCTGCTTCAATCAGCAGACCTCCATATGTCCATTGACGTAGGCAGTTGGCACCCATACAGTACTGAGGCATATGCCCAATACGAAGTGCTCGAGTGTAGAGAGCTGTTGCAAATGCTGCTGGTCTTGTCTGTGAATCTGAGGCACAAGTGTTGTGGCACCCTAACTGAAAATCTGCCATACGTGTTTCTTACATCATGGAAACAAAGTTTTGTGAATTGTCTAATGAACGTTTAAACATTAGATTGCCCTGTAGGTAATTTTTGTAAATAGTTTAGTGGATTTATTAAGCTTGCAGCATGACTACTCCTAACTCCACTGTATATTAAAGTAATTAAGTAGTCGTTCTGCCATTTTTGCTGAGTTGATTAACTCTCCTGACCATCTGTTAGTTGAGGGGTATTTTGGGGAACATCTGAATCAGTACACTTCACATTAGATTTCACAAATTCATGGAAACATTTAAAATATTTTAAGCTAAATGCACTTAACTTGGGTTTAGCTAGCTGTGACTGGGCCCTTGTATCTTTAACTTGCTGAATGTATTTATTTCAAGTGTAGAAAATGCCATTCAACAGCATTATCCAGAATACTCATTTCTCTTTGTTTCCCCACTCCCTCCAGCTCTGGTCGCCGGTGGTGTTGTCGGTCTGCTCTTCGCTGTTTTCCTTATCCTCCTCCTGTATTTCCGCATGAAGAAAAAGGATGAAGGCACCTACGACCTTGGAAAGAAGCCCATCTACAAGAAGGCACCTACAAATGAGTTCTACGCATAAACATTGCTCGTTCCTGAACAGACTTTTTCACCGCATTTGGCGCCGAACTTGGGTGTACCTGCAAATGCCATTGCCGTACCTTGTATCAAAATGATTTTTAAAAAATCCTCCGTACGACCCATAATATTTTACTCCATGGTAAAAGTGCCACGTGTAGAGGCAGAACAGACCGGTTTGCCTTTAAAAACTAAGACAGTGTTGCCAAATTATTTTGGTATATTTTTGGGGGTGGGCTAAAGGCGCAGGGGAAGCAAAGATGGCGCAGATGCCACCCAAACCTCGAACGATCACCACATACTTTTTATAAATGTGTGTTTTTGCTGAACAAGCGGAAACCTTGCGTGACTTTTATTTTTTTGTCAGTTCCTTTTAGAATACCGACCTGTTGAGAAAAGCTTGGTTGTGGGGCATTTCATATAGACTATAAAAAAAATAATATATATATTGGGTAAGTCGCTTTTGTCCTTTTTTATTATTTTTTTTATTATTATGTTTAGAACACTAAACGTGTAATTCCTTTATAACGATCTTCGGATAATAGACTTCAGGGGTTTCATGATGCATTTTGATTGTGGCTCTAGGAACTACAGTTTCTTGGCCATCCATTTCTCGAGCGCAATCCATGGCGCAATATCCTTAAAATGGTGACTCGAAAGGTACTCTTATAGTTTTGAAGAATATTCTTTGTGTAGTGTTATTGTTAAGCAGAATAAAATAGCATCATGTAAATGAAAAAAACAGTGGCTTGTAGAGATTGTTCCAGAATAAAATTCTACTTTTTATACTTAATTTAATTCTTATGTTTTTAGTACCTTATGTTTGTGTACTTTACTGAGGGCATTCCTTTTTTTTTTTTTTTTTTTAATGCCATTTTCCGATCAAAATGAAAGACCTGTCAAAAGTTTGAAATGCGGGTGTATATGGGTTTCTGCATTTCTGTATTGGCTATGGTAGATGGTACATATTTATAATTTTATAAGTGACCAATAGGGATCAAAATCTTTTCATTGTATTTATACCTCTTATAGTTTTTCTTGTGTGTAACAATGGTACCTTCATGTTTGACAAAAGTAAGCTATTTTGTTAATTAATGTAGCTGATTTTTTTTTTTGTTAATCTAATATATTTTAGATGAGTGCAGGATATTTATTTTGCTTTCTGTATATCTGATTGTCGCCGATATGTTTCACCATTACCTGTGCCACCCAATATTATCAGCTTTCGCACCTTTCTTTAAATAATCATGAGGGTGTGCAAAATTTAGAACACTTTACATTATTGGTACTGGTAGAAACAAAGGGAAAGATGTATATCCTCTACATATTAATTAAGCACTCAAATTATTTTTCTCTATATGTAATGTGCATCAGATGCTGATCTCCTCAAATTGTATTAACCAGACGAGGCCTTTCAACATGCTTTACTACTAGAATGCACGTAGATTTAGTATCGGTGAGGATTGTTTTGAATTTTTCCAAAGAGAATTTCTATATGGATAGTAAATGTAGCTTTCCAGCTTTGCCTGTTTGGGCAGAAGGCGGCAGTTGATTTCTCCACCAGAGACACGTTTTTTGGTGCTTTTGAATTTGTATATTGATGGTTGTATCCTTGGGTGACTCCAAAAGAGCTAGCTATGTGGGTAGAGTAAAGAATACATGGTTGGGCTTGGATTACTTATAGAAATGGCCATCTGGTTGATCAACTGTTATGCTGTTAAACCTTGGAAATGTACGATGTACCCAAAGCACTTTGTTTCTAAGTTCCATAGACTCGTGTGAAATCGTTGGAGACTGTGCCTTCGGTGCTACGTGTGCATGTGATGGGCATTGTTAACTTGGATTTATCTGGGTCTGTAAGAAACTTGTGCTGATTTTGTATTGAGAAACCTGAAGTACGGGAAGAGAGAAGGTGTCCCAAGTTGTGCCGGCCCAGGCAGGCACGAGAGTGGGTATTGTCTAGTATGCTTAGATTCTTTTTCTGTTTATAGACTTTGCATTAGTCTTAACAGAAGTATTTCCGCCTTTACGTTTTCTCAACATGCCATAGAACCTGCCCACCTTGGGTTTTTTTATTTTATTTTTTTATAGCACGCTACCCCCCTGGACTAGTTTATTTTCTGAAATGCCATTCAAATTACAGAAAGCACTACAATTTATTGCTGAATTTTAATAAAACTCTTCCAACAATGACTGCCAGTTGAAATCTGTTATTGGCCCTTATTAGGTCTGGCTTTGAGATTTTTATTGGTCTTGCCAGCCTCATGTGTTTCAAATAATTCTTAAAAAATATGTCCGCTTATGTGTATATAGAAGAGCTTTCTGTTAGCTCTCTATAGCCGTTGGTGTGGCCAAGAGTCACTCACGTTTTGCCTCTGCCCATAAAGCAGTTGGTCTGGCCACTTCAACCATTCACTCTCTACACTGTGAGTGACTTTATTTGGTTCTTGCTCATGTGTGCATCCATGTAAAAAGTAGTCCACTCCAGTGGCAGGGTAATCTCCTTTTGTTGTTGCCCCACACATGCATGCCAGCTTTTAAGTGACAACACCTTAACTTGTTATTAATCTTAAACCTTTAATGTATGTTGCATATGTTTTTGCAAAAATACATTTAAAAAATTTGCTGGCTTGCCAAGGTCAGACCTTTTGGATTTGCCAGTTCTTGCTTGGTCTATGAATTGGGTCATATCTAACCTGCCTATTCTTTAAAAGCAATTGCATGGCCGAAGAGCAGCATAAGGGAGTTCACCTCTTTAGAAGCTGAGTCTGTGATTTTAGAATGAAATCAGTTCTTCAATCGTTACATCCTCATCCCCTTTAAACTTTGAAACGCTATTAGATGCTGGGCCACGATTCCTATTTCTGCTGTGCCGATGATGGTGCTTTGGCTTGTTTCATGGAAGCCTGTATTCAGTCCAGTGCCTTGAGATGCTCACGTGAGTAGCCATGCTATAGAAGTCCCTGATTGAAAAATTGAAGTCAGACCACAGACCATGGTCACCCCCGATGTGCTCATTCATGCGAGCATTAGCAATTCTAGTTTGGGTGCATATTGCAGCAGAGGGATTTTATCTGACCCCACACTGCTTATGTGTTCCACACTTATCCTTTCAAAAACACCTCCAATTGCCTAATCTATAATAGCTCAGGACGAAGAACGTTGACAGTCTGTCAGCAAAATCCTGTCTTGTGAACATGAAGCGGTGTGCATACTATCTGAAACGTAGAAGCCATATGCATCAAAAGCACACACTGGCTAGTTTTGTAGTGCTTGCTAGTCTTAACCCTCATGGAGTATGGGATGCCTTCAATTATGGGGAGGGGTCCTTTAAAGTGGCACCTGTATTTTGTCTTTATTGAAGCGCCTGATTTGTGGGTGTACCAAGGAGCTAGAATGACTGTTCTTTACTTAGCGTACTAATGACATTGGAACTCTGGGAAATGTATATGAATTTTCCTAACTCGACACAAAAAGATGATGGACGGAATGTTGAACATTGTCAAACATTCACCCCCAGTCACAGATATCGTTATTTTACTCGCCAGGCCATTCCAGTTTGGACCCAGCCATATGCAAATCAGCCTTGACCCTGTTCCCCATATAACCAGTCCAGCCCAACTGCCAGGCCCTCCCTGGACCGGAAAATCTGCATCCTGGGAATAGTTTTGGCTCATCACCGCTCATCAGCCAGGCTAGCTTGAAACCGGTGGCACAACATTTTCCTAACTACATCGTTCTGACGTATCTTTTGCATTGTTAGACATTAAGGCTCTGTCTCCTTTTACTGCTTCCATATATTGTGATATAGTGTAGTAGAAATGTCCACTATAATGTGTAGTGGGCAAGAAGTTGCCCGCACCTCACAAGGATTCTGGCCACATTTGATTGTTGGTATGCTGCTTAGATTTGATATGTAATAGCGCTTATTTCATTGAAGTAGAACATCATGTATTCCTTTGGCTACACCTCATTAAGCCATTCTCTGCTCTGGATCTGGAACCTTGTGCCATTAGCTTGGTGCATTGTTTGCCCCTATCCGCCAGCTAGACTTTGTCTCGCCTTCTTCCTGTTGGCCTAGCCTTCCGCCTTCAATGAAATGCACATGGGATATTTTAGATCTGAAATGTACATTTTATAATGGCAAATGTATTTTTACCTCATCTGTTCATTGCTTACACAAAGCAAGCAATATTTTTGTAATTGTCTTGCAACAAGCTTTTTTTATTGTCTTTGTCAGCGCTGGAGTAGGAGTGTTCAAACTACTGGCTTTTCCAACAATGCTTGTAATTTTTGACAATTACCTGTTCAATGTGCACTTAGAAACCTAGTTTTAGTTTCCTGTCCTTCAGATTTTGAGATTTCTTTTAAGAGTGGCAGTAGCTTTTCTTTTTTAGGAAACTTGTATTAGATTTGTAAATGCAACTCTGCCCGTATCGGGGCCTTTGTCTTTTTAAAGTTGATTAATCTGTTTTCAACTGTGCAGAGAAAGTTAAAGGGTGGAGGAAAGCACTCCTTTGAGAACAGTGCACCCAGAGGTTTATGTAGACGTCAGTAAGTTTGTAATTAAATGTCTAGTTGGTGTTCGATTGAAGCTGGGTTTTTTTAGGAGAAATTCAGTGCCTACATTTACTGTACTTTTTTTAAGCACTTTTTTCGCAATACTAAAATGTCCTTGAGCCTATCACGGAAAAAAATTGCAACATGAGGCAAAACGTAATACACTTATTTAGAACTCACAAATTAACTCATATAAACAAACAGCTGAAATGTGTGCAGTTATGTCCTGTTTAGGATTCCCTTAAACAGCCCACACTTCCTCTGTGTTTCCTTAATAACTCATGGAGTCCTCATACCGCCCTCCCCAATAAAGAACCGAGTGTCTCCTTTCTCTGTCCTCTCCTTGTCTCAGCACCTATCATCTTCCCTTCCTTATCGCCTACCCACAGCCTCCTTGTATCCTCTGCCTCATACTTGTTTTCAAGACGTCCCAGGTACTCTGCTTTCTGTTACCAACAACTCTGTTCCCGCTTTCGCACCTCCTGTGCTTCATGGGGTCGTCTGTACCCATTCCATCGCCTCTCACCTACATCTCGCTCACTCCTTGTGCTGGAGTTCTTTTCTAAACGTGTTTTTTTTTTTTCTTCTTTTTTTTTTATTTTTTTTTCCCTTGCCCTGTTTGCATTCCACCGCCATGTTATGATCCAGGCTCAAGGGCCTTATCCGCTGCTTGGAGACAGCCATACAGACCCAGTCAGTGTGCCAGATAATGGCAGGGTCATTCTCCCTTCATCAGCACAGTTTGCCGCTAAAATGCAAACAAACTAGCCGATTGGTTTGTGAGGAAATTAGGAGGCGCATGCGGATGCAGCTTCCTTCTAAATGAGGTTTGGGCTTCAAGGGTAGGTGGAACTAATGCATTCCGGGAACGAGTATTTCACTTTTTTTGTGCTCATCTGCTGCCCACATTTTGCATGGTTCAGTTAGCGTTCAGGAATCGCATTCAAGAGGAAATTCCATGGGGCTTATGTATTGTCTGTGTGTACAAAGGGAGAACCGCTAGGCCTGAAAAGTGCTTTCCCTTTTTTTTATCAGAACTTGACACGCACATTTTCTGGAGTGCTAACACTTAAGTTGACTTCAGCAATTAACGCCTTTTCTCTCCTAGGAAGGTCCAGTTTTAGCTACGTTCGCTACAAATAAAACTGCTTCAGAGTAATCGTCCTGTTTACTCGAGTTTCAAGAGTGGGTGTTGCTTTTGTAGGTCCTCAAATTGTTCTGGTCGACCACGTTCTCCACAAGCAAACGTTGGAGCCTCATAGTTAACATACCAGAGTAGCTCTGTGTTTTTCTATAATTTATGTAAACGGAGTGAATTTAGAGAGGCATCGATAGACTAATCGATCGTTAAACCGCATATTTTTGTATTTCAAAAGTTAAGGATTGGTCTTCCTGTCAAATACTCCTTTGTAATCCATTTGAAACCACCTTTCTCTGAATTTCATAGACCAAACCCCTTCTCGTCGTTTGTTCAGTTACAGTAATTGACAGACCCAGTAAGTTTTATTTTCTCCGAGTGCCATTTGAATTTAAATCTACTTTTTATAGGCCTAATTGTGCGGGAATGTTTCCGCGCTGGTCATGGCATTTAAGGCACAGCTTGCCTGCTTTTCATGTCCAAACAATGCTATTGAAATGCCACAGTGTGTCTTTGCAGCTTGCACAAGTCTTTAATGAATCGATCAGCCCATTTCCTTTTTTTGCATAGTGGAAACCCGTGGAATGTTCCATCCTGCTGCTGTCGTGGAAATCTGGCCAGGAGTCGCAGGAAGTTTTAATTTCGAGTTTACTGTAGGCTGCGCAGATTGTTAGGCCTACATAAAAAGACGGAAACGTGTTCTATTGCTTTTGGAAACGTCTTCTTGACGTGCCAGTTAAACTTTTTTGCTATACAAACCTATTTTTATGTAAATCTGTAAATAGTAAGTGCGACATCTGAGGCTGAAATGTTTTTACAGTCTTTTTGGAATATTTGTAATCTATCTCTTCTGTCTATATTTGTACCAGTATGTGTGTTATTTCAGTTACTGACTTGATTTGAAATAAACAGTTTCCCAAAACAAGCTGACCGATTTTGATTTTTGGTTAACCTCATTCAGATTCTTTGAACATTTATTATCATGCTTGTAATTGACTTTTTTTTTTTTCTTCTGTATGTGCACTGAAGGATATTTACAGAGTGGGTATAATAGTTTATCCGTACTCTTAGCCCAGGCACAAGATTGCCACGCCATCCAGGCCCCACAGTCTCATCAGGAACTGGCCCGGCTCCTGTGCTTGGCTTTCTCTTGAGTTTGTGGCTTTCTCTTGAGTTTGTGGCTTTCTCTTGAGTTTGTGGTTTTCTCTTGAGTTTGTGGCTTTCTTTTGACAGCCTGATACTCTAGCTCTGCAATCTGTTCATTCAGTTTTAGGCTTGGGGTTTTGCTCACATTAGATTCTGCGAATGCCAGAGCACCATACAGTTTTCTTAACTGACTCCAGAGAGTGATTTTGATGTGCTGTGGCCCTCTCTATTGGATTTCCACCCGGCCCCTTGGATGGTAGGACTCTGGATTGCGGGTTGACCACGCCTCTTGAAATTACTGGGTCAGCTTCACAACTTTATTTCGAAGGCTCAACTGAAAATGGAGCTTGTGTCTGTAGCCACCTGGGCAGTCCACCGACTGGTTGAGTAAGGAAGAGAGGGAGGCCGAGTTGTCAGTGCACGCGGAGCGTGAACACATACCACTGAGAATGCAAGGCTTTTAAATAATGAACGTTCCCTTCAAAACAAGTGGCAAAATATGTGGCATTGTGAACAAATCCACTGAAACTGCATCCACCTTTCTTAGTTAATCTACTTTTAACGTAAACTGGAGGATGCCTTCACATTTTTGGAGTCTCTATGTCAAGGTGCTGCTAAACATTTGTAATCCATTTCTGACTACCACTGTGGGTAAGCTGGCGGTGTGTGGAGACTCAGAACAGCATTTACTGTGTGATGAAAGGTTAAAAGAAGTTCTCTGGGAGTGCAACTGGTGTGCTTGCTTTCCTTATTAACCCCCCCCCCCCCCCCCCCCCAAATCCCTGTGCACTTTGGTATTGCAGAAGCTCAGACAGACACTTGTGTGGCCTCTTCTGTAATACAGGTTGCGTTGATGTCCATGTAGTGCTGATGCATTCACCGGGGGGCCTTTCCTCATTTACCTGGGTGGGGCTGTGCAAATGAGGGATCTCTCTGCCTTTTTGCCCATCCAGTATTGCAGAGGCAAATAGTCTTTCTGGAGGCCATTGGCCTGTGAGCTACATAGAACATAGTGGTGATGCAGTCAGTACACCCTCGAGGGCAGGGGCGTAACACAGGCCCCCGCAGCCCCCACGGTGCAGGGGGCCCCCAAGCTCCAGGGGGCCCCCTCTGCACTGCCCTCTGGCCAGAGAGCTCCTGATTGAGCCTGGAGGGGGCCCCTCTTCGTACCGTGCAGGGAGCCCCCCTCAATTTTCGTTACGCCAGTGCTCAAGGGGAGGAACTCACCTGCAGGATGATGCCTGGCCCCCTTTGAAAGGCAGGCGGAGTTACCACCTGCAAAGAAAATACCGAAAGCTAAGTCAAACTTCTGATCTTATTTTCTCTGCCTTCTGAGCAGGGGTGCATTCGGTGCCACGCCGTTGCAGTGCATTAACTGTAATAGGGTGCACTGACTTGGTCTACACTTGACTTCTACTGTAAAATGTTAGCTACAGCAGAGAACATCAAAAGAAAATACCTTTTTTAACATGAAAAATGAATGAATGGCTTTACGAGGGAATAACTGGTGTGCTAATTGTGGGAGAGGTATTAAAAACATAGCAACACCTCTGGTTTGATTGGCTGACCGCCAAGCCTTTGGAGCGGGGGAGTCACTGCCTCCCTTGACCCAGCCTCAGAACGATGATGCAAGATTTATAAAGTATGCAGATGTACAAGGAAAGGGTGTCCTGGAACTAGTGGAGGAATGAATGCAACAGACTTAAGTAGTTTCTAAATCTAAAGAGCCTTAATGTTCCATTTGGGACATACACTTGATGGGAGAAATGCAGTTATCAATGTGTGCCATGCGGGGGGAAGAGGGAATTAAATAGCCTATTCACAAGATGGCTACATGAGGGGTTGTACATGGAGGAGTGAGTTGCCCTGGACCCCAGGTGTCCAGCAACCCAAACTTTAAAAGAAAAATAAATTGTCCCAAAAGGTTTTAAAGCACGAATTGGGTGCAGCAGCAGGACTGTCCACCCAAATTAGATGTTGCTAGTTTATCTGCAGGCTTTTTGCATTAAAAATACTCCTGCCAAAATGGTAGAAGCTCTTTTGGCAAAATAAACCAATGCTAGCTGATATACCAAAGGGGATGATAGACGGAGCGCTTGAGAAAATCAAACACTCACCCCCAGTCAACTGATGGGTTTAATCCATCATCATTCTTTTGCTCACTTCACCACCCCAGTTCAGACATGGCCATATGCAAATCAGTCTGACCCTGTGGCTCATGGGAACAGTCCAGCCCGAACTGCCAAGCCATGTCTTCCCTGGACCGGAAACAAGCATCCTGGGACCGTTTTCGGGTTCATAACCCTCCTCAGCAAGGCTATCTTGAATCCAGTGGCAAAGTGATCAAGGGACCCACGTCTGGGCATACCCTGCCAACTTAAATTGTCCCAAAAGGTTTTAAAGCACAAATTGGGTGCAGCACCACCCAAATTAGATGTTGCTAGTTTATCTGCAGGCTTTTTGCATTAAAAATACTCCTGCCAAAATGGCAGGATCTCTTTTGGCAAAATAAACCAATGCTAGCTGATACTCCATGCTATTGCGGCCTGGCTGGCATGTTGCCTTTTTTTTTTTTCTTTCACTGTCCAAATACGAACTAACGTTGCAAATGTCTCCAGTGTGCTAATGGGATTTTCTTTCCCGACTGGTCCTGCTATGCTGGGTATAGTTGGAAGACTTTGCATTTACAGTTTTTTGACTGACTGCTACACTATTGCCAGGCTCCGTAAGACCTAAATAATGTGTTCTTTCCATTATGTCTATGAAATTATTGTAAAACCAAATTAAACTTGGTTAATTGCAGGAAAATGTCCAACGTTTTCTGCATACTGTTAATTCATTCAGGGGTATACTAATCACCCTGCCAGTATGACTGCTTCCCACGAAGCATGCTTCTTGATCTGTGTTGCAATTTACCTCATTGGCATGTAATTGGTATAAAACGATTTTTTAATTATTCGACTACATGTACGGGGCCGAAAATTATAACCGGAGGTTAGTGTAAGACTTGAAAAGAGAAGTAAATGAAATCACACTAAGAAATTCCGGTTTAGTTAGTCTTTCCAACTGTTTGACTCAAAACTAGACTATATGAATCAGGTAACTATGTGGAAATAGGTTCCTGTCATAAAAAAAATACCTCCAAAAGCAATGTAAGACTGAAAATTACCTTATTTGTCTTCATATATGCCTAGTGTTGGGTGTAATACATTCTCGTTTCAGCAAACTGCCCTTTAAATTGTGGGTCTTCAAATATTGCATTTTCCAATATTGTAATTGCATTTATATAGCACTTACTACCCCTGATGAGGCGTCAAAACGCTTTTTCGGCAAGTAGCAAGCTACTCCGGAACCCATAATGGATTAGTGGTGAATTAGTATAGTGAAATATGAAAGTAATTTGAGTGGTGGATACGTTAGTCAGTTATTTGGTTGGAGAAGGGTAGTGGAGGGCTAGAAGAGGGGAAAAAGGTTTGCATTTATAGAGCACTTGCTACCCCTGATGAGGTGTTGAAGTGCATTTTTTGGCGAGTAGCACGCTACTCCGGAAACCATAAAGGATTAGTGGTGAATTAGTATAGTGAAATATGAAATTAATTTGAGAGGTGGACATGCTAGTCTGTTATTTGGATTGAAATTGATAATGGCAGCATAGAAGAGGGAAGGATTTAGACTTTCTTTTTAGAGGACACAGCAGTAGGAGGCGGCTTGGAATGAGTAAAAGGAAAGTGGAGGCAGATGAGTCATAGGGAAGGGTTTAGAAAGGCTTGTTTTGGTGAATCAGAATAGTAAGAGGTATGAGATGATGCAAGGAGGGTAAGAGTCTAGAAAGGGTTATTTTGGGGATGATAGTGGTATGGGATGAATGAGAGAGCGGAGGTAGAGGATATATTGATAGAGGTATAGGGTGAGAACTAGGGTAGTGCATTGGATATGCTTAATTAGAAGACATTAATAAATATGTAGATTCAGAAGTACATGGAAGGCATATAGATGCATAAAGGAAGTAAGTATATGTAGATTAAAGATGTATTAAATAATGGCGTGAGACTGAGTGTGGCAGGGTGGCCCAGTGGACGGAATACCCCCCCGAAGCGACTGATGGCATGGTGCAACCTAAGCAAACCAAAATGGGGCAGCAGGCGAATTCCGGGCCACAGCTTGCAGAAGAGGGGTAGCTGGAAGCACTCACTGAACGCATTCTGGCAGCCATCAAGGGCACCAAAGTGGCTCTTGAATACAAAATCAAAACTGACTTTAGATCTGGGGTTACTTCACACCAGTCATAGGAAACTGTCTGACAAAGTGTCCGACACAGAGAAAGTACTGCCCACACCACGCCTGTGGTCAATACAGCCCAGTTATGTAAGCTTCAAACAGAGGTCAAACCCCTCACAGAGCGCCTGATGATACGGAGGGGCGCTCGAGGAGGTACCATCATTAGAGTCCCTGAAAAGACTGAGGCTCCTTGTGCTAATCTTTGTGGAAAAATTGCTTCTGGAAACGGTGCTGACTGGGTGGGCTTCAACGCTATACACAGTAGAAAGGGGTTACAGCGTACCAGGGTGCCCCTCCGACTCCATGGGCCCCCGTCCAATCATAGCATTGTGCAGGTGGCCCGTACGCCTGGCCCTTGGACAATGGAGGGCAGGGTGAAATGCTACCTCCATACTCTGGGTCTGAAATATGCCCTACTCTTCTCGGCAAAGCTCTATGTTTCTATCTCAGAGAAATCCTGGTTCTTTATGATTGCTGGCAATGGTTGGAGGAGAGGCCATCCACTGCCTAAACCTGAGACTGGGGCTCCCTGGTCAGGGCACTTTGAACACCCTCTGCAAGGGACGCCGGCAGGGGACTACAACTCCAACAAAGTATCAGGCTATATGAGTATAGCCATAAAGGTTACAGCATGCAGAGCATTTTCAGCTAGAGTTACCAGAGTGACTGAAGGCATCTCTCATTGCTAATTGGAAGCTGTGATTTAAAGATTTAAAAAAAAAAAGTATTTATTTTATTTTAAGAAATCAAACTAGGATGTACAAAGCTACAGTGAAGTTAAATAGTCCGAGCATACAGTTGTAGCAATGCATATTGGACATATGCTGTATATATCTCATCAGATGTGGTTTTAGTCATCAAATTTTGCGATTTAGGAACATTGATTTCATTTTCGATACAGCAGGATTCAAATCTGTGTTAACAAAAAAATAAGTCTAACTGAACTTCATATTTGGCTCATTTCTTGCAGCTTGCTCAATAGAAAATACGGAGAACCCAACAGATCCTAATCATCCGTGACTTTTCACATTTGTCTGTCAACAGAAGATCTCTACTCCCAACGCGTGATTTATTTGTTCATCAGAGGTCAACAAAAAGAGGCCATGCCTTTTAAAATTACTGGGTCAGCTTCACAACTTTACGCCTAATGCTGTGTTTGCCCTTTTTACAGAAAGGCCTACATTTCTCTCTGGATTGTAGCAAGATATTAGAACCTCCAGAACAAAGCCACCAAAACACATAGGATAGTTTTTGTTTATGCAATTGGGTCTCTGGTAACGAGATCATCCCGCAGACTGGCCACTCCCACTGCATCTAACTAGACACTGATGTGAGTGCAGGGTACCCAGAAAGTTTAGATGCCCCAAAATTCACCCTCATCAAAATGCCCACTCTAACTGGATTGGAGACCGAGTTGAACTTCGATTTCATGAAGCAATATGTCCATGTGTTAAGGCACCCTCCCAGTGCATCAATTTTGGTGAAATGATCAGTTAAGTAAATGGGCTACTCAATAACTGAGTTGTAGATTAATGGAAAAGTTAAATGGTTTTATTAAAAAATAAAAAAATAAAGCAGTGCAGAGTCAATACCATGAACGTTTTCAATGAAAAGGGCAAAATCATAAATTATTGTAAGTCCAAATGAGAAGCAAAACCAGGAGAGTAACAGACCGTATCCTTAGTAGAAGTGGAAAGTCTTCTGCCTCACCTTCAAATTTGAGGGTTTTAATACATTATTTTCGCATATGAAATGAACGGAACTGCAGAATCATTGTGGTGTGAGCAAATGTACCATTTGATCAGTAAATCAGATCACAATAAGTTTTAAATGTTATATTGCCTTAACACCTAAGGACTATTCCACTACTTGAATAATAGTTCTACCCCTTCTATGCTGATGTTATCCGGAGATACTAGATACATGAACAATAGCATGTTATATGACTGAACAGGGCACTGAGCCAGCGGAAGGACCAAGAGGTTATTGTTGCAGGTTGTGATTGACCCGGGGAAAGTTCATTGAGAGCAGCATAAACAATGACAGTGGAAGTAAACCGCTTAAATGGCTGCTGCAGAACTTGCTAAGAGAGGAGTGGGCAGTGAGGAAAGACATGAGTGACAATGGTGGCTTTCACCTTGGACAAGATGGCGTTTTTCTTAAAGTGAGGGCCAGTTAACAGAATCGGAAAATCACACTTCTCTGCATCAGAGAACATTTGTTTCAAAAGCAACAGCACTATATTTGTGTGTACATGTGTAATTGAGTGTGAAAATAAATTCTACAAGTTCTTAATGATGCAGAAAAATATAAACACATTCTCAACAACTTCCTCCCCCAATAGTTCTATAAACGCTAAAATGCACAATTAATGGAATTACTCTAGCCAGTAATTATAAAGCAGTCTGCATCACCTTCTTTTGAGTGGATTCTTCCATCAATTTTAGCGGATTGTAAATGCGATATTTGACATCTTCCATCACAAATACGTCTCTCATGCCCTTTAATGATTATTTTATTTTTACACCCACATTTTAGAAGCAAATATTCTAACTCTTAAAAAAAAAAAAAAAAAAAAACCGGACAATTGTATAAATTATTACAGTGATCAGAATTAGTTTTAGCATTCCACTCAGACTATCAAACCATTTACCAAACTCACTAAAACACTTCCCTACTCATTAAGCCAAAAACTTACTTTCCCACAAGCTATGCTCCTCTAAAGCTTGGACGTCACGAGAGAGGTCAGTAATGTTATTCATATGTGCATTAATAACCCTACTGTTATCAGGTATGAAAATACAGCATTCTTTACCTTAATCAGCCTTAAGCAATATTAGAAGCAAGCCAGTCCACAAGCATAGACAAATGTCTAATTTTCACATCAGTCATGGTCACAACCATAGATGGAATAATAGCTTCTTATATATCTAATCCTATCTGTCCAAAGCCACGTTTCATTCTCTTGAAGCCAACAGCATCATTAATTCTATTCATATGATAGAAACACCAAAGCAAGATGATATAAATCAACCCAATTACAAAGCAAATTGAAATAACTAGTCCTTACCACAGCCATAATACATTTCTCTCAGAATTGGTTCCTCACCAGTCAGAAAATCACCATTTATAAAATAACTTTTTTTACTTTCACCAATATACTACTTGAGCTAAATTCCATGGGTTCACAATGCACCATACACAATTCACCCTTTGTTTCATGTTGCATTCTCAATTGTATGCAAATTCGACAATCTAAATTCTTCTTCAACCTTAATCTGTTCTCTTACTTTTTCATCTTTCCAATCTCACAATTGCAACTCTTCTCTCATATTCTGTAACAGAAGTACGCTCTTCATTACTCATTTCATAAAACTTTATTCGGTTTTACAATGTGAAAACCATAAAAGTCACAATGTATATACACATCCCATAAAAAAGTACATTAAAATAATTTACAGTCCATAGCCATAAAAGATTAAAAATAAAATATGGCAGGTACAATAAGTACGTTTCTGTGCTAAAAATAGAGAACACATAAGAGGTATACCGTAAAACTATGAGTACCTCCTCCCCCTGAAATAACTAATATTCCAGGCAGGCCCTGGTTCTCACCAAAGATTTCAGAAAGCCTACAATAAAGATTATACAGTCTGGTTTCAACAGCTGTAAATACAAAAGTGCTGGGCGAACCTGGTTAAAATTAAGCCTCTTTAAGAGGGGGAGTAAAAAATGTCTCCGAGGTACTTCATAGAATTTACAGAGGAACATAAAGTGTAGCAGGTCCTGTGGAGACAGGTTGTCGCAACCACAGGGTGCTAACACCTGTCCTCTGCTACACCCTTTCGGAACGGCAATTAAAAGATTTAAAAAATCGAGACGAAACCTGGACAGTAAAAACCGCTCGTAGGTGGTCAATGTTCCCAAAAGGTATGGCTCAGCCAATGGATGGGTTTTTAGGGTCAGAAATTTACGGACACTTGATTTACATAATTCCTGTTCATCTCTTTCTAGCTTCCTGGTGCAAATAAATGCTTTTTTAACCAGTTCCACATCCTTTTTTGTTATAGTTGACGGTTTTGAGAAAAGTTCTGGGCGCCCCAACTCCGTAAAGCGACCTCTAACATACTGCAACCATGGAATTCTGGACATTTGTTCCAGGGTCATACAGTCTGTTAGGATCTGCTGGGTGAGCTTTAGCTCCTTGTTTGACCAGCACTTAAGTCAGAACACTAGGACGCAAGGCAATAGTATCAGCTAAAAATGGGGCCCCCAGTTCTTCATGAGCTATTAGGTTAGATAAATAGGTTGGCATTCCCAGTAGGCGCTTTGAAAAGTTATTCTCTGCCACCTGCAGCACATCAGTTGTGGTATACCCCCAGACTTCACTACCGTAACATGCAGTTGACACTCCCTTAGCCTGATTGATTTTCAACAAGGCTGCAAATGGGCGCTTCCCCATCTTATCAGCAAAGTTGAAAATGGCAGCAGTTATTCGGATAAGCTCCCCCTTTTTCCTTAGAATAAGGGGCCCCCACTTCAAGCGATCATCCAACAGGACCCCCCAGGTATGAAAAAACTGATGTTGTGGGGTCGTTCGCAGAACCTACTGAAAAAGAATACTTTTTCGTGGAACGAGCCCCTACCTGCAAGACATAGGATTTTGCATTATTAATTGCTAAGTCACGGGACCCCATACACTTCAAGAAAGTGTCTAGTAAAGATTGGAGTCCTCTAGCAGTTCTCGCTATCAGGACGGCGTCATCCGCATATAGCAGGACGGGGAGACCCCGGTGACCTACACGCGGGAAATCCGCCCCTGTGGCTACCAGAGCTCCTTCAAGATCATTGATGTATAGGTTAAACAGGAAGGGGGCAAGAATACAGCCCTGCCTCACCCCTCTTTCAATGTTGAATTCCTTGGAAACCCGGAGATCCTGTGCATATCTAATATTTGCCTTGGTATCCCTATGCAGATCCATTAGAAAGTCCACAATAGAGGCCTCCACCCCCATGGCCCTCATGGACTGCCACAATTTGACCCGGTTTACACAGTCCAACGTGGAAGATAGGTCCATGAAGGCCATGTAGATCGTACCTGGGCGGGCCAACGTGTACTTGTCAAGGATCAGGTAAAGGTTTAAACATTGGGCCACCGTCGACCTCCCCGCACGAAACCCATATTGGGTGTCGGCAAGGATATTATGCTCCTCTGCCCATAAAGATAGTCTTTGCAATAGTACCCCTCCCACTACCTTAACTACAGAGTCAATGAGAGAGATAGGTTGATAGCAGTGCGTACTGTTTCGATCCCCCTTTTTGAACACTGGCACGATGGTAGAGATGGCCCAGGATTCGGGGCTACCATCCCTGGCCGCTGCATTCAATACAGTCGCCAGGATCAGGGCCCAGAAAGATGGATCCGATTTGTAAAGGTCCGGCGGAATTCCGTCCGGTCCAGGAGCTTTGTTACTGGTTAGGCCCGCAATTCCCGCCTCTACCTCTGTTAACTCAAAAACAGATAGTCAGTGTTTGTTGCCCGGGGTAACTGGTCGTGGTAACCCATGGAACCCTTAAACATGGATGAAAAGTGGGCCACCCATTCCTCTTCCGTGATGTGGGAATCTAAGATGTTGCCCGTGTCTTCGGAAAACAAGGGTCTGTTGACAATGCCCCCAAACCGTGTGCCATTCCTTAATGTGCTAGACTCTAGCAACTCCCTCCATGCCTCCTTCTTCAGAGCTCTCTTACGGGTAGCTAGAGCCTGCTTGTATCCTGTACGACATGCCCGTATGTATGGGGGCCTCCTTTAACTTACGTGCTGCCTGGGAGCAAGAGGAATCGAACCATCTTGGGTTTGAATTAGATACCTTACAGGCTGGAGCCCTCAAAAGTTCCCCTGCTTTGCGCAAAATATCTCTGAAAGCACAAAGAACATCCCTTGGTAGACTCTGCGGTTGGACACAAAGAGCAAGTTCAGCTGCACATGAGTTTCTCACCTTCCTGTGGAAAGCATCTGGGTCAATCTGGGACCATTTAAGGCGGCGCCCACCGTCTATAGGTCTCATGATTCCCAGTACCCTTCCCCTAGATTTGCTGGATAGAAATACACCACAGAGGTATACACAAAGGGGATTGTGATCACTATAACCACTGTCCTTGATGGTAAACCTCTGAAAAAGGGACTGAGAGGAAGAAGAAATTAAAATATGATCTATAAAAGATCCGGTACCTCTCCCTTTGAAGGTAGGAGTCAGGGTTTTACAATTTGGGGCAGAGAGGGACATTAGTGTCAGTAAGTCAAATTCATTGACTAGATTGTTTAATTCATCCCCCTGTTTTGAATGGTCAAAATGAAACCCCCTCATTCTGTGGCATCCCATGTCGGACATATTTGTGATCCTTGGGTCGCCACAGGGATGAGTATTGAAGTCTCCCAGCACCATCAAGGGGTGTAAGCTGAGATCACATAACTTCCTTAGATAGTGACTTAGCTGTATGATGTTACCTTCCCCCTTTTTGCTGTTCGGTGAGTTATAAAAATTGATCAGGGTCATTGTATTGTTCCCCTTCTTAAGAATGATGGCCTGAAGGCCCTGGCTAAAAGGAGGACAAATTTGTACCGGACAATCGACGGCCAGGGAGATATAAATAACCAAACCTCCTTTGGCTCTACCACTGGGTGATGGGGAAGCAGGACCAAAATAAGCTTTAAAACCCTCCAGAAACAAGTTACAGTCCACCAACCAGGTCTCTTGAAGGCAAATTAATAAAAATTGCATAACTAACTATAGCCATAAAGGATCCTGGAACTTGTCTGCCAGGCCTGCTATGTTCCATGATAGAACATTACTGTGCGCATCATGGGATGTCACCTCTATTTGTGGTGGTGAAAGGGGAATCACTTGCACTGTCTCTGCCTCGGTTGCCGGGATTGAGTGGGCCCTCTGTTGGTGCATTGACTCTGCTACGGTCTCGTCAGAAATATCCAGTCAATCGCATTCCTCCGTCCCCGATAGCATAGAAAATCTGTTAGCTAATGCTAGGGTAGGAGGCACGACAGGAGCAAAGTGAGGCCCCTATGGATGACGTGTACTGTGCAATGGTTGTGGGAACCCTCGGTTGATGCCTACAGGGTTTTTATAAGGCCGTCTGGATTGTGAGAGTTCCTTATCCTCATTTCCCATTTTATACCCATGAGATTCTGCTCTGTAGAAGAAACCCAATGGAAGTTCCTGTATTGTGGACCCAGGAAATGACTGACCAGCACGAATATCACCTGACAGGATTTTTTCGGCTACAGAGGCCCTGTTGAAGTTAACTATAACACAGTCACCCCCTCCCAGCTTTCTCGAACTGCCTATCCATTCCACTCGACGTACCATAATGATACTACGTTCTACACCAGGACTCGCAAGGGTATTAGTTGTTAACCAGTGGAGTACCTTGTTTTTTAACTTATTATAATCCTCATTTATACCTGGGCGAAGAGGCGGGACGTTCTCCAAGACCACTACATAAGGTGTGGATTCTGGGGGAAGATGAATAGTGGTGGGGCGGTGACAAACCTCCCCTGGCAGCGCCACTGGGCCATCCAGCTGGCCTACAATGGTGTGAGGGTCCTGCCTGTGCGGAGGGACTGCCCGTTGCCTGCTAAGAGTCTGACCACCCCTTTTGGCAATCTATCTCCCCTTGAGTTGACAGCGCCGCATGTCGCTGTGCAAGCTGCTGGTCTTCATGTGATTTAGTAGGATTTTTAGATATGCCTGGGCCAAGTTTAACTGCTAATTCTGGTTCAAAAATCTCGCTTGTAGCCCCGTGGTTTATACGGATACCAGTTTTGCCCCCCCCCCCCCCCTGCAAGACTTTCCTCAATTGCTGTTAACCTCTCCAGAATAGGGCTCAATTTGGTATCCAACCAGGTAATCATTATGTCTTGAAAAGCCTTGGTAACCGTCATGTCTAGGTTTGTGGCTACCGTTTTAGGCACCAAGGATTTGATAGAAGGCTTGATGGCCGGGGTCAGTTTTAATCTTTTTGCTTTACCCCCAGTAGTTTGCAGTTTCCGTTTTGTGCTCCCCTGGATATTAAACCCCCTCTGGGCGGCAGATTGGCTGGTCTGGAAGAGCGAATGAGTGATAGTAGGAGTCAATATGCTGGTGCTGTCCTTCCCTTGAGGTGGAATAATACTTCCTCTATTTTCAACTATAACTACTGGGGAAAGAGATCTATGTGGAGTTGGAGAAGGCACTGGAGAGGAAGCTTCATTTACTGACGGTAACCCTTCAATGACAAAGGAAACTGCAGGTCACCCCTGGCAGCTATCGGAACAGACAGACAGAGGTTCAACCGGGGGCAAACTAGATCTAAGTGTAGGTGGGTGCAAACAATTAGAGGGTGACTTGGAAAGGTGCCTATTCACAAGTTCAATCTCTTTGTCGATAACAGCAGCTGGTCTCTGCAAAAAGGAGTCCATTGTAGTAACAGTGGAAGATGAATTAACCGCTGATTTAACCCCAGCAGTCCCCATCTGAACCTTTCGCCTCCCCATATTTTTAGGTGGGTATGATGATACCACAACTAAGGCACCTGTAATGGCGCTAAGGATGCTGGAACTCACAGTCCCTGCGATGCTCGCCCTGGCAAGAATCAGGCGATGGATTAGCCTGAAACTCCAGTCCAGTCCCACCAAGGTTCACGAAGACAAAGGCAGACAAAGGCAGAGTCTGTGGAAGCGTCGGCCCTATGAGGACAGACTCTGATTACTTTGACAATGTGGCCTGATGTGGTTTTTATCCCAGAACTCTTCTCGCTGGGGTTGTTGGCAGAGCCAGGTCCCTTTAATTCCTTCCCAAGCTGTCTTGGCCTACTTCGCCTCAAGGTCGACGTCTGTGGAAGTTGGGAAAATCTGTAGAGCCCTCCAAGTCAGGGGGGGCGCAATACAATCACCCCAGGTGTCTCACATGACCGGTCAGGGTCCGGGTCCAGGAATCTAATAAAATGGCGAGGGGCAACTCGTGGCAATGCTATCAATCAGCAGTTGAACGCTAACGCCGACAGCATCCTCAGAGGAGATTTATCAGGATTCCCCTCTCCCCATTGGAAATGCGGAAATGGCAGAAGAACACTAATGGCAAGCAGGGACTGCAAGGTAGTATATCGGACTCACCCGGACTCCAGAGGCAGGACTTCTCCACTCCGGATCCGTCAGCAAGCACTCTCAGGCCAGGGAGCAGCGCTGGTGCTCACCGTGCCTCCACCGCCAACCGGTCCGTTCTCCGGGACCTCAGCGGCGATTTTTGGGCGATTTGAGCAGTTTGAAGGAGGTTGCGATTAATTTCATGTGTCATACACAGTCCTCGCACACCTGTCATCAGCACCAAACAGCACCAAACCCCCCCCCCCCCCCCCCCCGGCAGCAAGCGGAGTCCCGAGGTTCGGCAGCCACAAAGGCGTGACCGCTGCCCTTCGCGTCAAGAGCCCAGTCACAGGCCCCGCTCTCACTACTCTCTCACTTGGTCCTTGGGTCCTTTAGCTGGCCCTTTAACCGGCCCTCCCTGCTCAAAGGCACCCGGATCGCCGTCCCTGCCGCACTCCTCACGGCACACCTCACACCTCACGGCAGCGCAGCCATCCGCAGTTCCCAGCGCCCAGCAGCTCCCAGCGGTGTAAGTCAGGCACCGGAAGAAGGTATGAGTATTGTTCAATAAAGTTTTTGTTGCAAATAAAAAAAATGTACTGCTCAGTTTTCAAGGTTCGTATGATTCACAGAACAAAAAAGTATCCATGCGGTGCAAGTTGTTTTTTCCTATGATTGCCCTGGGAAGAAAAGAAAAACGGAGTCCGCTCAATTCACGAGGGGCGAAAATAAATCTTCGATGCGCCGTGTTAACACTCTGCCGCCGGTGAAGACAAAGAACGCGCGAACAGCGCGAGTGAAGGTTCAGGGTCTGCGAGAGTGAAAATCCTCAGCGCTCCACTTTTACTTGAAGGTAAAGAATGCGCAAGTAACGGTGCTGTACTGTTCACAGCCAGCCCTAGTAGTCAAACGGGTACTCAAACTAAGCACATACTTCTGGTTAATTTTATTAAGTTTCAGTTTAATTTTTTGATTTGTGCAAATGTAGTTAGAACTTTACCATATTTTAGACCATTATTGACATTGTCCTCTTCAGCGATAGGTAGCTCTTCTAGTGAGACATTGAAATCTGAAAAATAAGGAGACAGGATTGTAAAGAACACATTAAACGAATGACCATAAGATACTGGTAGTTGTAAGTGGGTAGCTCCTTCACCTGCAGAAGGATGAAAAGTACACACACAGCAATCCATCACCCCCATAATCTACATATTCGCTCAACATTTTATTATAATATATTACAATGAAATCTACCAGCTAAGTTTACCCTATGTGTCAGTGAATTCGGTTTAACTTTATAATGTACTATAGGTGAATCAACCTCTGAGTTCTACCTCATTAGAGAAAGGAGGCACAACAACAAGCCAACTAAGATTGTTAGTGACCTTAGCAGTGATGAAGCCTATAATTTTGTAGCATTTGCTATATTGCATTTTCTATTGAGATCAATACGTAAAGTAATCGTGGATATCTAAATGTTAAGAACATTTTTATTTAAAACAATAATAAATCTAACTTTTCTTCTGAATTTCTTTTTTTTTCTTTGAAAACAATAATCAAAGTTGACTTCAAAACATTTCATTTTTTTAGTTCATGCTATCAAAAGTCTTTTATTTAGATCTTATTTGAAATGTTTTTCACAGTTTGGATTAGTCTTTGTTAGTCTCTTAGGAATTCTTCAGGTGGTTCTTCTTTGGGTGCACTTTCAAAGGTGTATTGAATTCATTTTATTGGACTGTAAGTCTCTGGTTCTCACTCTTCATCTGTTTAGAATTCTTGTCCTTGTTGGCCTTTTAGCAGCTGGAGATTCACTTTCACTAGTCCCGAGTCAATTTCAATTACTTCAGCTTCTTCTTTGATTGGCATTAGTTTTTCATTCTGCCAGTCCTTTCTTTTACAAGATCTTTTCAGTGTCTTGATTATTTCAGCCCATGCATCTTCACTTGTGTATACTGCTGAATTTTCTCCCCTCAGTGATAGAACTGAACTTTGATTAGCATCAGCAGCACGATTCACTGTGAACTGTTTTCTTCCGGTGTGTGTTCTTGTGACTCATATTTTCAATTGGAGCTTTTTACTGGTTGGATCAGAGACTATTTCTTCCTGCTGCCATTCATGACTTTGAATTTGTAACAGCTCTTACTCTGATTCTTGATATAGAACTTGTCACTACTGCAAATACCTTCAGCAGAATCCGCAGTCTCTTTATCAGGAACTTCTATAATGGGTAAGTGTCAGGATTCAGCGGAGAGCACCCAAGACCAGCTCTCAAAACAGCAGTGTGGTTTACCATAACAAGAGTTTCCAGGCAATAAGAAATGCAACCTCAAATGGCCCGGAGTTCAAAGTGGTACTATAGGAATCTCAAGATGTCTGCCAAGATACGCTTTACAGTTGAGCTCTAGTTGTTGCTTTGGAATGGAATGTGAAGCGCATCATGGCTATGGAAAAGTGCAATTCACTGGGAAGAAAAAAAAACAGAAAATACTTTTTAATGAAGTTCCATCGGGATATTTAGAGTTAGGGTTGTGTCGTCGGTGAGAAGTGGCATCATGTTAGTGCATCGTCTCGGTCACTAACAATTGGGCTGGTGAAGTTCTAAGGCTCAATTTTCCTTGAGGGATGGAGAAGCGTTTCAGTTTGGAGTAGTTGTTTAGGGAGCAGTGACTCTCCTTTGAGTCACAGCAGCGAACTTGCATGTTAAAATCACTCCCCAAGAGGAAATACAGGGTGTCACAGCATTTACTGATAGAGTAGATATGTAAGAGATTAGTCTCTCAAAGTCAGCCGTATCTGAACAGAATTCGTTAAAAGGGCTGTTGACCAGAAGAATCTGAACGCACAGAGAAAAGTTGTTGAAGGAACACAGAAAATTTAAGACCGCTTACCAGAACAGTGAATCCCAGAACTGAGTGTGCCACAGAGTTCAACAGAAGTTCCTAGAGGCAAACACGGCCCATGCAGGTAAAAACGGTGGGTGGAAATTTCGACAGATGACAACGAGGGAACATTATTTATTCAAGTTTTCTTCGTCATCGTCTGTTGAAATCCCCCCCATCTGGCCCCACCGCTCTTACCTGCATGGGCCGCGGCTGCCTAGAGGGTCAGCGCAAGTATCCTATGAGAAAAAAGAAAAGAAACATTTGAATGTAAAAAATGAATTGTTTTAAAGGCATCAATATTAACTTTGAGCAAAATACAGTCAAGACAACGTAAATTGTAAAAAATTGTTATCAAGTACCAAAAGGACTGCTGAGAATACAAGAAATTTCCCAACAGAAGAGAAGTTAAAGCCTAATCAAAACAGGGTATGTGATGCATATCACTAATTATTTAGTCTGTGTAAATTATATACTATTCCATTGAAGTAGTGAGTAATGCCCCTAGCTCCTCACAAGCATTTCAGTGGGGACCCTCATAAGGCACAAATATTTATACATAATTTTGGCTTCATTTTATGTGTCGTACTTCGATTTTTCCAGACTCACAATCTCGGGTGGCCTTTATACTATCATATCTTAGCAGAGATGCAGCGTCATGGCTAATGCCATTAGTTTCACTGGATGACATGGTCCTGTACAACTTCAAAGTATTTAAAAAAGAGTTCCTTAGTATGTTTGGACCAGAGAAAAGCTTTCAGGATATGGCTAATGAGTTATTGGCCTGCCCAATGTGGACCTGGCTACCAGTAACAGGAGGAACGTAAAATGGGGTATCCCGATCTCCCTCAGCTAGCTATTATGAATTTACACGATAACTGTTTTGAGATACTGAGGAAGATTGGTTTACTCAATTTATTTCTAGATGTAATCCTCCACCCAGAGATAATCTTTCCTGGTACGATAGGGAATACAGAGTAGTTAAATCCTTTTTGATAAAAAGCATTAAAAATGGTTCCCAACCCCAAATCCAAGTAGCTAGATAGAAAGAGATTAGAAAATGAGCTAAGATAACCTGGGATTCTTCTATTTTGGGGAATACTAAATGCTTAATGGAACAAGAACTAGGTATCATTTTGGCCCATGCGTACCCATGGAGGTAAAACTATTTAGATGCAACCAAAATCTAACATTCTACCTAAGGGCTGGGGTGCCCACGTGTTCAATCTCGCTATGGTGTGGTGAGTGCCACCAACGCTGACCCTGACATAACCAACTGGGAGAAGTTGACTGCAGACCCAAACCCTCAATCAGATGATTTTACAGGGCCTCTCCGAGATCCCCTAGTATCCGTCAGTCTTAAGGAAACACAGCCACCTATTTACAAGATGAAAGCCAGCAAGGCTCTAGGCCCAGATAAGATTCCTGAGGACCTGTACAAATCTGAGCCAAATGTTTGGGTGCCATATTTAAATAGTTTTCAGTGCCATCTTGGCCGGCACGCCAATTCCCCACTTTTCGAGGAGTGCAGAAATAGTACCCTTCCACAAGAAAGGCTTGAAATCCGAACCAGCCAATCATCGGCCCATAAGCTGTATCAACCTGGCAAAAAACATTTTTAGTTGACAGATTCCAGCCCACTTGCATTCTTAGATAGAAGACAATAACATCTTGTCCCAATGTCAAGCCAGCTTCTGTCCAAACACAAGCACTGTCGACCAAGTTTTCAGATTACTAATGCTCAGATGGAAAACTATGGAGATTAATGGAGGTCACCTTTCTGGACCTCCAGGCAGCATTTGATTTTGTGCTCAGGAATAGCCTTTGGGTAGTTTTGAGGGACCTGGGCCCTTCTTCTAGATTACTTGAAATTATATTGTGACTCCACACTAGGAACTACGCCCAAATTAGATGGGGTCCAAATGGAAAAACAACGAACCGCATACCTATCGTCAAGGGTGTTGGACAGGGATGCGTTTTGTCTCCAACTCTTTTCCTGCTATTTATAAATAACTCTGAGTTCCTGATGGACTGTGAAAATGATTCCCTGGTCTTAGGTGGCATAAAGATCTCTGCATTGTTGTTCATGGACGACACCATCTTGGTGTTGAAAACCCATAATTGTTGGGAAGGCCTGCTTGATCGATTTAATCTTTTCTGCATTAATAATGGTCTAGCCAACAACACCAAAAAAACTAAATTCATTGTAATACATCCTCATCAAACATTTTGTGGGATGGTGAGGCTGGGTGGGAGAGAATTGGAAGGCATATCAGATTTTGACTATTTGGATATCAGACTACTTGGTCTAGCTCATGGAGTAGTCTGATAACCAAGAGTAGGTTTGTACTGAATCACAGAGCAGCCCCCACAATGAGCTTTGCAAAAAATACATTGTTCCACCCGATGTCTCCTTTATTTGAAATTTGGAGAGACAAAGCAGTGGCTGCTGCCACCTATGGCTCTGAACTTTGGGGTTATATCAATGCAGAAGTTCTAGGGGTGGCTGAAAATAAGTTTCCGAGGGCTCTGTTAGAATTCCCTCAGAGTACGCCCCTGTTCTGTTTTTAAAGTGGACCTGGATATTCAACCAATTACTGCCCAAGTCTGATTGAAACCGATATTGTAGTGGTATAGACTATGGGGAACCCTATAGAATTGGTGTGAAAGAAACTCTTGGTTTACCTAGGAGTACTGCTGTACTGGTAGAAGTATTGGTAAAAGTATGTTAAAAGGGTCCCTCTACACATTCGGATTGCCTGACCTCTTGCAACACCCAGTCTATTACCTTTTCTGCTAAAAAAGAAAACTAGTCTTCTGGGATAGTGAATGGTCAAAACTCCTATCCACAAGCCATGGCAGAGCGGCCGAGTACCTTTTCAACCACTAGTACGAACCAAAGTGTGAAATATTTCTTGATCAGATTGGCCCTCCATTTACTAGGTCATTGTATATAAGATTATAGGTGTGGTACACTAGTGCTAGCGTCCTTTTCTAGTAATTGGAGGTGTTTGTTGAAAGGGCATTGCACTCTGCCCTGCTTGTAGGGAAGGTGATGAAACCGATGACAATGTCCTTTTTTCTGCCTTAGATGAGACAGTGAAGGTGCTAGCTTGTGTCCCTGTGCAGATACTTGAGGACACACCACTGCATGCTGCCCTTGAGGATCTGTAGGTCAGATGCTGGGTCATGCATCGTGTTTTCTGTTGCCAAATTCCTAGAACCAGCTTAGTCTATTCGCTCTCAATTTGTAGAACAGGTTGCAGCTGTTTTTGATGCGCATGAGAACTAATTAACTATCCAGATAAAAGTATATGATTGTTTGGTCTTGTTAAATAGTTTGTGCAATAGTGCTATTTAACAATGAACCATTGCACACCAATTGATTCATTGCCAATGAAGATCTACACTTGTTAGACAAATGGCTTGTTCTTAAGATAATCACTTTGTAAAGTAGTTTTATATGTACGTTTTTAAAAGTTTTATGAAATTAATATTTTATATTTGATTGTATTGCATTTTATATTCTTTTTTAAATGCGGCACAAATTTTTGGATAAGTCTTGCAACCTGTAAAAACCTTGTGAATCGTTATCTGAGATTCCTTTTGCGAATTGGAATTTGAGCAATGTAAATTTTTATTAAACCTTTTCTGCTACTTTTATGATCTTTGACGGAAATAAAAAGTATTTCAATCGTAAAATTGAGTTATGGGAGTTGAAGCAAAGAAACAGAGACTTGGGGCCATATGTAGGTAGCATACAAGTTACCACTTCTTAAATACCGAACTTTACCGATTCGGTATTTAAGAAGTGGTAACTCGTATGTAGGTAATCATTCGGTAAATATTACCGAATCGGAGAAATTCGGTAATTACCGAATCGATATTTACCGATTCGGTAATGAGGCATACCTTCCCATTGATTTAATCAATGGGAAGGTATGCCTCATTACCGAATCGGTAAATACCGATTCGGTAATGGGGGGAGCACATTCAAGGGTGGCAGGGTGTCACATTAACACCCTGCCACCCCTGATTCCTGCATGTGTGCACATGTGGCGCACATACATGCCCTAAGGGCATGTATGTCTGCCACATGGCACTGTCAGTCCAGCAAAATATTGCTTTTTGCAATGAATTCGGTATTTAGCACCAACATATATTTGGTGCTAAATACCGAATTATTTTCCCTACACATCACTCATTTGAGTGTCACCTACATCTCATTTCAGGATTCGGTATTTACCGAATCGGTAAAATTACCGAATCGGTAATTTGACCGATTCGGTAAATTACCGAATCCTGAAATGTTCCCCCTACATAGCAAAAGCCTAAATACCGGTCGGTAACGGTATATTTACCGAAAATCGGCCGTTACCGACCGGTATTAGGCTACCTACATATGGCCCTTGGTGGCTTATTTGGCTTAGTTTAATAAGTTAGTGGTGTAAATGAGTGGCTGAAAACAAAAGAGCAGCTGTTTTCTTTCAGGATGAGTTGAAGGAGGCCATGGCACAGGTACCTAATAGACTAACAGAACTCTCAGCGTTAGTGGATTTCGTTTTAGAATTAGATTTTTGTCAAAACAAAAGAAAAGGAGAAAGAAAGAGGTTTCAGCTCCATTGTGCCTAAGTTTGATGGAGTTAGAATGGAGAATTCCAATGTTCTAGATAACCAACATGGAGTGGAACCAATGCAGATAGGCACCATCCGGGGCCCATTGACTAAGGAAGAAAAGGAGAAGAGAAGACAAAACCATCTATGTTTGTATTGTGGAGCAAGTGGGCATTTCATGAAGATTTGTCTAAAGGAACCTAAGATGACGCAGAAGGAAATCCTGAGGCACCATCAATAGTAGAAGTTGGACTGATGAGTGTGACAAAGATACAACCCCAAAGAGCCATCAGTTAGCGAACACCTTGCAGTCTTCCTCTCCTCATCTCGTATTGTCCATGACACTTCAATTCAGACATGCTAATCTGTCAGGAACATCAGTTATGATTGATTCTGGGACGACCGGAAACTTCTGTGATCTCAAATTCACAGAAAGGATTGGGCTAAGAGCTATAAGCAAACACAGGAGTGAAGCTGTATGAGCGGTGGACTGAACTAATCTATCGTCAAGCCCCATTGTAAGTTACAAAAGCAAGTGGAGCTAATCTGCAAAGGAATGGCATCAAAAGATAATTCAGTTTAACTTGATCGCCACTCCTCAATTTCAGCTAATATTAGGATTACCATGGCTGATCAACCACAATCCAGCAATAGATTGGAGTTCAAGAACTATAATAATGAATTCAGAAGTTTGTAAGGAGAGCTGTTTGGGCAAACATGAGCCACACCAAAGGACAAGTCCTCTACATTATTATGTGATGGTAGGCGTATCAGTTTGTGTCATCAATACTGAAAATATTCATCCTGAGTATGACGATTTTGTGTTCAATGAGATGGAAGGCGAGAAGATCCCACCACATCGAACCTATGTTTGCAAGATAGATTTGGAGCAGGTTAAAATTTGCCCCGTAGTAGAATCCACACATTGACAGAAAGAGGTCAGCATCTAAAGGATTATTGCCAGATGTGCCTAGCCAATGGATTCATCAGACCCTCAGTCACGTATCTCTTCACCCAAGAGAACCAAAGAAAGAAGGAGAATGAAGGTCTTGTATAGATTATCAAACTATCAACTGGATCACTGTAAAGAATCGGTATCCCTTGTCTCTGAATTCAGTACTACTGTACCAAGTAAAAGAGGCACGAGGCTATATAAAATTTGACTTACAAGGGGTTTACCATTTGATAAGGATAAGAGAGGGAGACAAATGGAAAATGGCATTCAGAACAAAATGCAGCCTTTTTGAATATCAAGTAATGCTATATGGACTTGGCAATGCCCCGGCCGCCTTTCAGCATTTTATCAATGACGTATTGAGTGAATTTATCAATAAGTGTGCAAATGTCTACAATGATGACATTTTGATTTACTCCACTAGTGAAGAATATCATCAAGAGCAGGTGAAGGGCTTGCTACAAAAGCTTACGGGAAAATGTGCCTTCAATGTCCCATCAGTGGATGTCCTGGGATTTGTACTTTCCCCCTCCGGAGTGACTTTGGATAGGCAGAAGATTAATGCAGTCACTCCATGGAAATTCCTGGCCTCTGTGAAGGAAGTCCAACGTTTTATAGGCTTTGAAAATTTCTGTAGGAGATTCATTCAAGGGTTTTCCCAGAAGGTAACTTCTCTCACCCATTTGTTGAAGAAAGGAGTTCCGTTTAAATGGTCTAAGAAGGCAGAGGAGGCCTTTAAAACCCTGAAGAAAAGCTTTACTACAGCACAAATCCTGCTTCATGCCAACTCTTCTGAACCTTTCTACATGGAGACTGATGCATCAGATTTGGCTATTGGAAGAATATTATTGCAGAGACACAAGAAAAACTTGGCAATTACATCCAGTGGCATATCGGTCACAAAAATGAAACCCAGCTGAGGTAAATTATGCTATCACTGAAAAGGAACGGCTTGCAATTAGAGATTCATTTAGGGAATGGAGGCATTATTTCATGGGAGCTTGACACACATTCACAGTGTACACAGGTCATCGAAATTTGAAGTTTTTTTGAAGCCAGCAAGAACTTTAACTCCAAGGTAACTCTGTTGTTCTTTGTATTTGGCTGACTATGATTTTGTCATAACTTATTGCCCTGGAAACAAGAATGGAAAAGCAGATGCTTTATGACACATCTATACTGAAACACAAAAGAACTCCTTCGAGGCCCATAAAAGTATTCAAGTCGAAGATAATAGGAGCCACCCTTACTGGAACTGTAGAAGAACATGTTAACAGCTCTATGAACTTCAAAGAAATGTTAGAGTGAGCAAATCAGAACTGAGAGAAATTTGTAATCATTTGCCATACCAAGATGGATCTCTGTTTTTTCCCCCACTCAAGAACTATGAGAAAAGGTATTATATGAATGTCATGACAGCCCATTAGCGAGCCACAAGGGAATCCTTAAAACTAAAAATCTGTTGAAAAAGGAACTTTTGTTGGCCACAAATGACTAAAGACATAATTCAGTATGTGGGCATTTGTGGGATTTGTGCTCGGGGGGAAAATCAGAGAAACAGGCCCCCAAAGACTTATTGAAACCCCTGCCCACGGAACCATATCCTTGGCATACATTGACCTTAGATCTAATAGTGGATCTGCTTTCCAGTCAAGTGTTTAACACGGTTCTAGTGACTGTTGATGCTTCACTAAGATGTCCATTTTTATTCCATTGAAGGTTATACCTACCGCTAAACAGCTCGCATTACATTTTAATCAACACATAGTACGAGCACATGGCATTTTGTAAATAATCATTTCAGATGGAGCCTCTCTGTTTCTGTCCCATATGTGGAAGGCTTTCACTAGTGGATTAAACATGGAAACTAGATACTTTATCCATTACCATCCTGAAACTGGTGGACAGACAGAGCACTGAGCAAGATTTAGAACAGTTCTTAAGTTTGTTCTTACTAGACAGGGAGGGAGACTGGCCTGGGTATCTCTGGGCTGCAGAATTTGCACATAATAATGCAAAAAATATGTCCACAGGATATTCACTTTTCTACTAGAACTATGGAAGCCATCCAAACTCAGGAAGTTGATGTTCCAGCAGTGTAGCAAGGTGCTCATATTATGTAGTATGGCTGGGAGGACTTACCATGTAATATTGACAAGCTACCCAAAAGTAGAGTGGCAAAGAGCAGATAGATTACTTAGAAGAACATGTGTAAAGCATTTCACAGTACCAACAATGGCGATAAGTCATTGACAAGACTTGAAAGAAATCCGACACCAATTTATAAAATTAGAGCTTATTTTTATATAAATGTAGACACCAAACCAAAGTCAATACAGGGCCGATAACTGGAGTAATAATTTTTAAAGTGTTCAAGAACTCAATACTTTGTAGAAGTGTCAAACTTTACCACTGCGGTCAATAGGGAAAACCTCAGGTGACACTCGGTCACTTGCAGGGTGAGTTCTATAGAACCCACTTGCAGTTAAGGTTGTGCGGATCCACGGACCAAGCTGCAACAGTCAGAACAATGTTACCTTGCCCAGGTAGTCCGGGTGCCGAGGTGACTTGGTGTCCTTGGTGCTAAATGGGAGCCATGGGAGCTGTCAAAAAAAAACTTGACAAAACGATGCTTTCAGGTTGAGTTCAGAGGAGTCCTTTGGAGATAAATCTTGGAGAGGCCAAGGGACCAGGAATCATCATTCAGAAAGGCTCTGTCTAGCCTGGGCATTTCTGTTGCAGAGTTGTACCTGGCTTTCCATGGTGCTGAACGGGACTGTGGGTGCTGACTTTACAAGGCGTGCCAACTAAGCCTTCTTTTGAATGCAAGAACTCGACAGCTGTGCCACAGAAGAGGAGGGGAGATGATGCAGAAGGTTTTCTCCATGTGGGGCGTCGAGTGAAGCAGTTGGTAGTCGGCTTGACCACCGAGAAGTTTTAGTCCCAGCAAAGGTCTCAGCTGACTTAATCTTTCTCCGGAGGTCCTGGGAATGCTATAGAGAGATGAGACTCAGAGAGGATCAGGACTATGCTTCCCAGAAGGCACCGGGCTGGTTACTTTCGGGCTGGTTCACGATGGAGCCCGGTGATCAGTCTTTCTTTGGAATGTCGAAGTGCAGTTTGTGACTGCCGTCTGCAGGGCACTAGTACCTCTTCCCCTAGGGAGTCCTGAGGAAGTCTTTGGCTTGCAGAGGGGTTTGCCTTCCTTTTGGAACCAGTCTCTGGTCCTGGACTAGTCCTAGTCCGGCAGGTGCAGGGGGCTGCCACAGGTGCAGACTTTGCATCTCTTCTTCGTGGAGTCCTGCCTTGTGCTCGTTGACTTTTCTTAGTCCTATTCTTCAAAGCAGTTCTGGTGCCAGAGGCGCCCCTTAAATCCTGGATTTAGGGGGTGTGAGGGCTAATAGCAATAGGCTACTAGTCCTGTGTCTAATCCACCGCAGAATTGACATCTGGTGGGTGTATGTAATAAAACTACCCAGAACCCACCATTTGTAGGAGGTTTCAAAATGGCACTGCTGTACAGACACACTAGCCCACCCTAGAGGTGTGGCTTGCCTTTGGGGGGTGTATGCCTCCTGAATACCTAATTTCCCCTCTGCCTGTGGCCACGAGGACCTGGGAGTTATGGGGTGGGGGGGGGGGGTGCCACCTGGGTGTATGCCAGCTCACCCTCGAAAAGAGAATGGTGCCAGGGGTGAAAAAGCAGGCTGTTTGATACCAAACACGACTACATTTGGTGGTACCATCGTGGAGCTGGCTATCTCAGTTTTGTTCGGTAGCCAGTCCTTGTTAACCTAGGGACCAGCGTTCACTTACAGTAAATGTGAATGGCAAGGTTACTATGGAGGCATACATATCTGTATAAAAAATGCCTTCACCATTAATGCACTTTGCCTCCCAGGCTTTAGGAGGCCTACCTTAGGGCTGACTTAACATACTTTAAGGCAGTAAGGTGACTCTGTCATGCATGGTGTGGGCAGAGCCGAACTCGAGCAGAGAAGCTGCCCATGCAGGCTGCGGTAGGAGCCCTGCAGACTTTTTTCTTTTTCTTGGGTCACTCAGGGTGTCCCATATAGTGCTGCAACCCTGGTGACCCCTTTTAACACCCTTGTCCTGGGTACCACTGGTACCATAGACTAGCGACTTACAAGGGGGGTTAAAGTGTCTTGCCAATTGGGCGTACATGCTCACATTACTTTTTGAGGAATAGAGCACTGGCATTGGGGCCTGGTTAGCAGATCCTAGTGCACTTCCAATTCTATAACCACAGCATCTAGAGCAAAATAGGGACAACAGGTGGAGGGACACTGCAAATAGGCCCTGGTTTCTCAACATTTATACACAAATCCGCAGTAGAAAACTTAACATTAGCTAAGGAACATTATAACTACTGCACAGACAAAAAGAAGAAAAAAATAACTGAGTTTTCAAGTTGTAAATAAAGTATGGCTCAGCTCAAAGAACGTAGACTCAAGGGAGATCGAAAGCTGCAACCTCATTTTGTTGGGCCTTATCAAGTTGAGAAGATCATAAATCCAGTGACATTCCATTAGAAATTGCCCCAACATGTTAAGATAAATCCAGTGTTACTGAAAAAGGTGCCACAAAATTTGAGAATGGTTCTACCACCTAAACCTCTACAGTGAGAATAAGGACAGAAATTTGAAGTGAAAATAATTTTGGACTCGAAGAAGGTACGACGTAAGATATATTACCTCTACGTCCCTCGTCCTCGACCCAGTCATCACTAATGAGGTATTCCACATGACAGGAAACAAAACAGGAAACGCTTTTAGGCTCCACCCACCCTCCCGTCAGGGGGTATAAGAACCCAGTCAACCAAAAGCACAACCTGTTTTGTTTCCTGTCAGTGGACCTGACAGGGACGCTGGGGTAGGTGCTGGGCACTTACCCGCTTCAAGAAGATGTTGTCCTGTGGTGTCCTCTTCTGCTGGGCTTTGGGGGCACTGCTAGGACTTCCTTGAGTCGGGCTGCTGGGCTTCCTGGACTCTTCAGTCTCCCGGTTGCTGGTCCTGCTGGGCTGCGCTGGCTTCCTGGGTTCCTGTTGCTCCTGTCATCGTGCAGGAGTCCTCCAAGATTATGGTCTTTGTCTCTTGCTCTGCCGTTTGGGTGTTCAACCCTGTTGTTGTATCTATGTCTGCGCTCGCTGTTTGGATACTCCGGGCGCTTCTTTTGATGAGCTGCCTGGGTGGTTGGAGCACCCGGGTTGGGGTCCGGGTGCTCCCTGCTGTTTGTTCTCTGGCGGCGCTTCTCGTTGAGGAGTGCCCGGTTTGGGGTCCGGGCACTCCGTGTGCACGCTCGTTGGAGCGATCGGCTTCCGGAAGGGCGGGGTCTTCTTGTTGAGCACCCGGCTTGCGGTCCGGGCGCTCTGTGGTTTGGAGTCCCCGCCTTCCAGGTTCTGGAGCGCCCGGGGTGGGTTCCGGGTGCTCGGTTCCTGCTCTGCCTTGGAGCTCTCGGGTTGGGTGCCGAGTGCTCCGTCTTCCTTCTGGCAGTCGTCGCTGCGCCCAGGTGGGCTCCGGTTGCGCTTTGCCTTCCTGTGCGCTGCCTTTGGTGGCTGCGCCCTGCATTGTTTTCTGTTTGCTGTTCTGACCACGCCCCCTTTTTTGCCTCGCTTTCGTGTCTGCTGGGTTATTGTGGGCGGGTTTTTCCCGGTTCTTTTTTGTTTTAAAAAGGAGGGGGGATGTCATTTCTCTGCGTTCTGCACTGTGTTTGGACTTGCTGGTTTCTTTGGTGTTCCTTTGTTCACTGCTGGAGCTCTTGATGGGGAAGCATCACAGAAAGCGGAGACATGTGTCTCCTGTGTCTTCTTCATCTTCCCTTGCGGACAGTGGGGATCCTTCCCCTGCGGGGAAATCCCCAAAGTTGGATGAGGACAGGTTGAAGCGTCTGATTTTGGAGACTTTGTCTGACCTGAAGTCCTCCAAGAAATCTACTGGGAGTCGTTCTGGTGGGGGTGTTGCCCTCTATTCTGACATTTCTTCTTCTGATTCTTCTGGTGACGCTTCCTTGGGTGCGGTGGATCTGAAGGGCAAATATATAACCAGGGAGTTGTTGCCGGACTTACTTTCGCATGTGCATGACAACATGGGGTTTCCAGATGATGCTGTGGCCAGTACTTCCTCGGATGCTGTTCTGACGCAATTTAGGAAGCCTGTTGCTACTTCGCTTCCTATTCATTCCTTTGTGATGGATGTCCTCTTGAATGAGTGGAAGGACCCGGATCATATTATGTTGCCACGCTTCATGTCGAAACTTTATCCCTTGCAGGACATGGAGGAGTCCTTTCCTGAGTCTGTGCATGTGGACTCCATTGTCGCAAGTTTGGTTGGTCGTCCTTCCATGGCAGATGATAACATTCTTCGTGATGGGGTGGATAAGAAGATTGACTCTGCTTTGCGCAAATCTTATGCTGGTTCTCACCTTGCCATCCGTTGTGGTATCTATGTTGCTTATGTCCCTCAATCTCTCTTGACTGACTTTAAGACTTTGTTTTCATCAATGCAGGAGGGTGGCTGTTGCCCGGATTTGCTGGAATCTATGGAGCATCAGGCTGAATTCCTTTCGGATATTGCCTTCGATTCTGTGCCTGCTTCTGCCTTGTCCTGTGGTTCCTCTATCGCTGCTCGTAGAAATCTGTTGTTGAAGGGTTGGAATACTGATGCCGCCCAGAGGTCCATGGCTTTGCGTTTGCCCTTTACTGGCCCTCATGTCTTTGGGGACGCACTTGAAGATAGGCTGCATAAGGTGTTCAAGGAGCGCAAACACTCTTTTTCCTTCCGTAGGCAGCCTTCTCGTAAGGATTTTTCCTTTTCTCAGGCCAAGACGTTTCGCCAGCCTTCCCGGTTTCAATAGTCCTCCTTTAAAGGGTCTAGGGGTGCTGGTTGCGGTTTCCCTTGGAAGTTCCAGAAGAAGCCTCCCCGTGATGCTGGACCGGGGCCGCACCGTTCCTGCCTCTCTGGTCGTGGGTCCCGCTGGAGTGGCGCCCGAGGTTGGTTTGAGGTTGTACCTTCCCGCTTGGCGTCTGTCGACCTCTGATCAGTGGGTGCTGGATGTCCTGGAACAGGGGTATCGGATCGAGTTTCTGTCCCGTCCTCCTCCCTCGGGCGTGGTGCGGACTCCGACTCCCTTGTGCCGGTCCCGTCATCAGTCCTTGGTGGACGGTGTTCAGGCTCTGTTATTGAAGAGGGGATTGTCCCCGTTCCCCGGTTGGAGTGGGGTCTGGGGACCTATTCGATTGTTTTCCTGGTTCCGAAGGTCACAGGAGGATTTCGGATTGTCATCAATCTCCGGAGTCTGAACTTGTTTGTGCGGAAGATTCCATTCAAGATGGAGACCTTGCAGCGAGTGGTTCCTCTGATTCAGGCCGGCTGGGTGTTTACTACTCTGGATCTCCAGGACGCCTATCTTCATGTGCCTGTGGCTCGGGAGGATCAGATGTTCCTGCGCTTCTGCCTGGAGGGTCATCATTGGCAGTTCTGTGTCCTTCCGTTTGGTCTCCGGTCTGCTCCCCGAGTGTTCACCAAGGTGTTTGCTCCCTTGGTGGCCCTTCTTCACCTCCGGTGGAGTGTCAGTGTTCCCCTACCTGGACGATTGGCGGCTCCAGGCTCCTTCCCCGGCGGTCATGTCTCAGCACCTGTCCTGAACCATCCTTGCGCTCGAACAGCATGGGTTTCTGGTGAACTTTCCGAAGTGCCAGCTCCTTCCTGCTACTCGACGGACTTTCATAGGGGCCGTCTTCGATTCAGTCCTGGGCAAGGTGTTCCTGCCGGATTTGCGGATTCAGCGTCTTCAGTGCCTGTTGCAGAGGTTGTTGTCCCAGGCTGCGGCTCCCCTCCTTCAGTGGCTCGAAGTTCAGGGTGTGAGGCGGGCTATGTCCATTTATGCTGCCCGCTCTGCGGGGTTTCGCTCTTCGGACTCCCACTTTGTGACCTTTGGTTTGGCTGGTCGGGGTAAGGCTGCCTCTCGTCTTACTCTGGATCGCTGGATCAAGGCTGTCATTTCTCTGGCTTATCAGGGCTCTGGTTTGCCTTGCCCTTCTGGAGTTCAGGCCTGTTCCACTAGGGGTGTTTCTGCTTCCAGGGCTACCTTTCATGGGGTTTCCCTTGATGAGATCTGTCGGGCTGGGACGTGGGCGTCTGATTCTACTTTTGTGCGGCACTATCGTCTGAATTGTGCTCTGTCTGACCGGACCAATTTTGGTTGTGGTGTGTTGCGTGCTGTGGGGGTTGTCCCCCCCCCCCCCCTGATTCTGTGTGTTTAATAAAGTTTTCACTTGCTGCACTCTACTTTTGTGTTCGGTCTCTGTTCTCTGTATGGTTTGCCAAAGGCCTGCTTGTGGGGTTGCTTTGGTATGCCTCATTAGTGATGACTGGGTCGAGGACGAGGGACATAGAGGTAATGCTATGATTACTTACCGGTAATCCCCATTACTCTTAGTCCTACTCGTCCTCGACCCAGTCATACTTCCCGCCCGCCTTCCCTGTTCAGGCCTTTGTTGCTTGGTATGTCAGGATGTGCTTTTGTTTGGCTGGGTTCTTATAGCCCCTGACGGGAGGGTGGGTGGAGCCTAAAAGCGTTTCCTGTTTTGTTTCCTGTCATGTGGAATACCTCATTAGTGATGACTGGGTCGGGGATGAGTAGGATTAAGAGTAATGGGTATTACCAGTAAGTAATCATAGCATTATCTGATAGACTGGAAAGGATATGGACCAGAAGAAAGGGTTTGAGAGATACATACTGATGTTCATACTTCACATTTAACTAAGGTCTTTCATCAAACATTCACAGCAAAACCACAACTTGGAGGACTATCCTTGTGGGGGGAGTACTGTCAGGATTCAGCGTAGAACACCCAAGGCTAGCTCTCAAAACGTCAATGTGGTTTACCATAACAAGAGTTTCCAACCAATAGGGAAAGCAACATCAAATGGCTGGAGATCCAAGTTGTACAATATGAATCTCAAGATGGCTGCCAAGGTACCCTTTCCAGTTGCTTAGGAATGGAATGTGAAGCCCGCGATGGCTATGGAAAAGCACCTTTCACTGAGGTGAAAAAACAGAAAACACGTAGTTAGAAAAGTTCCGTCTGGATATTTAGAGTTACGATAGTGGTGTGAGTGAGAAGTGGCATTGTGTTAGAAGTCACTAACAATTGGGCTGGTGAAGTTCTAAGGCTGAGTTTTCTTGAGAAACAGAGAAGCGTCTCAGTTTGGAGCCGGTGTTTATGGAGAACAGTGTCTCTCCTTTGAGTCACGGAAACACATTCACTTGATAAAAACACTCCCCAAGACAAAATACGGGGCGTGTCAGCATTTACTGGGAGAGAAGGTATGCAAGAGATTAGTTTATCTGGAAGACATCCGTATCAGAACTGAATTCATTAAAAGGGCTGTTGAACAGAAGAATCCGACTTGTAGAGAAAAGTTGTTGAAGTAACAGAAAATATGACGGCTTATCAGAATAGTGAATCTTTGAGCTGAGCGCTCCACAGAGTTCAACTGAAGGTCCTGGAGGATCACACAAGTATCCTATGAAAAAACAGAAAAGAAACGTTTGAATGTAAAAAATGAATGGTTTTAAAGGCATAAATATTAATGTTGAGTAAAATACAGTCAAGACAACATAAACTGTAAAAATAACCATTGTTATCAAGTACCAAAAGAACTGCTTAAAATACAAGAAATGTACGAACAGAAGAGAATCTAAAGCCTAGTCAAAACAGGGTATGTGGTATGTAGCACCAGTTATTTGTCTGTCTAAATTATATGCTGACAGTGAAAGTGAAAAATTCTTTAATGTATAGTTAGTTAAAACCAACACAATATTCCAATACATAGAATACGTTTTTATCTACATGATAAGCTTGTATATATCGCAGTTTATTTGACATAATAAAAATTTTAAAAAAGTTAGTATAAACAGCTGATACACCATCATCTTTGTTCAATACATTGAAATGTTATTCATTATTTCTATTTACAACGTTATAACTGTTAAAAGACAGGGAGGGTCCACTAAATGGTGTTGTGACCAGTATCACTGTTTCATTAATTTCTCGTAACGGATTAGAATTTTTATCAATTGACAAATTAGCTGTGGGTCCTTTGAGTCCAAACTTTTTAGTATAGCGGATCTGCAGGTGCGGATGCCTCTTTCATTAAACTGTCTCCTCAACAGATGACGTCGGTAGGTCTCTAAGGCTGGGCAGATACATATTAGATGAATCAAGTCCTGTATCGGTGACCCACATGCTTTTGAGCCCTTGAACTTCAAGCTGGGAAGGTCGGCATTAGACGGCAACTTCCCCATGCGCAGTTCTAAGAACTTGGTTTTTAGATGATGGGAAAAGGCAAGGCCTAGGTATGCCGCT
Source organism: Triturus cristatus (assembly GCF_964204655.1). Classification (NCBI taxonomy): domain Eukaryota; kingdom Metazoa; phylum Chordata; class Amphibia; order Caudata; family Salamandridae; genus Triturus; species Triturus cristatus. The sequence goes on from NC_140590.1 coordinate 1,365,854,245, forward strand.
GGCTCGGGCTTAGTGTAAGAATGTAATACCATCCATGCATGAGCTCGTCGACTTAACGTTACTTTTTCATCTATTAGCGAGTGCGTTTTTACCGCCTTTTTCATAATTAGCTGGAATTATGTCAAGGGTAATTTCCGATACCAGAGGTCAACCGTCTTGGTTATTTGTAATGAGGTGTTTAAATACTTTGCGTAGTGTGACTTTGGGTCATTTTGCAAGGCGGTACAGAGCGCTTTATTGATTTCAAGACCACGATTAAGCCAAATTTTATACCAAATTTGTATTGCCTCGTACCTTCTATACAGTTGTTGCTGCAGGCCAAACTATAAATGTACCTGGCCTGGTGAGGCGTCACGTGGCAGACAGAATACTCTTTTATACACTCATGTTTGGATGTTATCCAGAATTGCTGCGTTGTTTCCGTGATGGACAACACTTCCATATGCGATGGTTGGAAGTAATCTTCCAATAATGGGGTGAACAGTGGGCCTTTTAAGGTTTTAGATAAACTACGAAATGCAAAACGTAGAGCATTACCCTTTTTTTGTATGGCCTCGAACTGCGCTGAAAACTAAAACCTTCGATCCAAATATATGCCGAGATATTTGTAGCTGTTGACCACTTCCAACCTTGCGCTGTTAATTGTGAATGTCATTTGTTTAAGTAATCTGTGAGTTATGATCATGAACTTTGTTTTTATTGTATTTATTTCCATCAAGTTTCTTTTAGCGAAGTCGGCTAGCTCGTGAATTGATCTTTGCAAACCAATTCTCGTGTGGCTTAGGAGGACAACATCCTCTGCATAGGACAAGTGTGTTAATGGCAATGTGCCCAGACGCGGTGGGTGTTAGTTAACCCCGTCAAGCCTTGAGTAAAATCAGCCAAAAATAGGTTGAACAAATGTGGGGCCAGGACACATCCTTGCTTCAAACCCTCGTTGGTGTAGATCTTCCTGGTGAGCCTCCCGCCATTGGCGATTTTGATCTGCATCCAGGTGTCAGTATAAAGATCCATCATTGGATTCAGAATTGAATCTGGTAGACCCTGCTGCTTCAATTTGGTCCCCAGCGTACGTCTACTGACACGGTCAAATGCCGCCTTAAAATCCACGAAGCATAGATTAAGTGCTTGTCGCTGTTGTAGGCTTTTGTGAGCGATTAGTCCTATTGCTAGTGCATTTGTGATTTATGCTGACAGTATTTGACTAGGGTAGTGAGTAATAAGATGTTATGTGGTTTCTTGCAGTTTCTCAAGACTGTCAACAATAGTATGTAGTTATATATACATACATGTAAAGAAGAAAAATTGAACAGAGCAGAGAGGGAGAGAAACCGGAGATAGCATTATGCAAATCAAGGCACACCACCCCAATAAATTAACAGACATATACCACTCTCTATCTCCAGAATAATTCCGCCTTTTTCATACTTCCAATCCAAATTGCTCAGGAACAGCACTGCAAGTCAAGTTCTCGGCAAAACCTACCAGGAAAATCTACTGCACTAGCACTAAAGAATAGGTAAAAAGAGGATTTTGAAAGCAGAAAAGGTGCTGTTTAATGTGCAACGGTCCTCTTCTACCACAATTTGTAGGTGCACGGTACCCTGAAATTCCAGACGCACCAAAATTCACCTCTATTAGAATGCTCAATCTTACTGAATCAGAGACAATGTTGAGTCTCAATTTCATGATGCAATTTGTGAACACTTTAAGGAACCTCCCTATTCAGAAAAGGTTCATGAAAATAATCAATTAAGTAAATGGGCCTACTCAGTAACTGAGTTCTGGATTAATGGAAAGGTTAAAGGGTTTTATTACAAAATTCAAAAGTACGGCGGTACAGAGTCAATACCATGAAAGTTGTAAATGAAAAAGGTAATACAGAAGAATGCAAACTGAGAAATTATTTTAAGTGCAAATGGGGCACAAAATCGGGAGAGTATTGGAGAGCATCCCTGGTAGAACAGAAAAGTCTTCTGACTCTCCCCCAAATGCAAAGATTTTAATAAATTGTTTTCAAATAAAAAATTAACAGAACATCAGGATTACTGTGGTCTGAGCTAATGTATCATTTTATCAGCAAATCAGTGCACAATACATTTTAAACATCACATTGTCTTAACACCATTTCACAACATGAATAATAATTCTACCTCTTCTATGCTAATGCCATCTGGAGCTATTAGACCAAACTACATACATGAACAATGGCGTGCTATGCAAGAACAGGTCACAGTGAACCAGCAGAAGAGCCTTGGGGTTGAAGTTGCAGAACCTGAGCAGATGAAAGTTAATCTAGAGCGGCATAAGCAATGACAGTGAAAATAAAAAATTACATCTAAGCAGAAATTGCAAAGAAAGACGTGGATGGGGGAGGGGGGTTAAATGTGAGTGACAAGGGTGACTTCCATGGTATACAAGATAGTGTTTATACTTAAATTAAAGCCTAGTTAACAAGGAGCAGAAAAACAAACTTCTACACATCATATAGAATTCATTTTAAAAGGAACAGTACCAAATCAGTGTGTAATGTGAAATCAAGTGTGAAAATATATTCTGCATGTTGTTAATGAAGCGCAAAAATATAAATCCATAAACATCCTCGATACTGATACAGTTTCTGGAGATGCATAAATTTCCAGGAGGATTAAAATAATGGCAATGTCACAACACCTACATACAATTTATTAGATTTTGTTTGTCTAGGCTTTCGCTGTGCACACAAAAATTTAAAGTTTTAAATTGAGAAATTTATTATAATTTTGCTTTTATTTTGACAGAGCTAGAACTGACCCTATTGCTAGTGTGTGTTAGTAATTATTATATATGCACTCTCAAGACATATTTATTATTTTTAATCATTGCATTACTATATGTAATCTTATTGATACAAACATCCAAGATTATATTTGCATGATCAATCCAATATTGTCTGATATAGTTCACAATATGCATTAAACCGCATTGTCATTTGTTGATTTTAGTTTCCATACAGTTGTGATTCCTTAAGTCTTTGACCAGTTTACTGTGATCATTTAGATTTTGTTTTGAATTGCACAGTAACAGAATTCAGACCATATGATTATACAGTCTGTTCTACACTGGATTATTTGGAGGATAGTTATGCAGCGACACAGAAACGGCATACGTAAAGAAATGTTGCTTTTGGTAATATGTGACTTTTAACTGTGCGACCAAGTCTGTCCTGCACCGAGGTAAGTAAAATATTGTCTCGCCAAGCTTTGTAATTGTATGTATATTGCAACAATTAAATCCCTAACGTGGGAGCGTCTCTGTTTTGTCAACATGCACAAGTAGTTGGCGAGACATATTTGTTGTGTTTAATCTCGAATCATCAGTTACATAAGTATTGAGAAATGCTATAAGTGCCTGTCATATGTTGTATGTGTGGCTATCCTCCAAATAGCTTAAGGCTTCATATACAAAGATCTTTTCAATCGTAAACCCTGCAGTTCCTGAAAAAAGAAGGCTTTGTGAATTCAAAAAGCCATTCCCATATGCAGTGTAGAAAAGGGAAATTCTGAGTCAAAGGTTACCAGGAATTTTTACACTGTGACTTGTGTCGAATTGGTAGTAAAGATGGCCATAAAATGGGCATCCACTATTCCTAGTTATTTGTAATGTCCATAGCTGAAAATATTACATCCTAAACTTGAGTACTTTGGATACTCGGCATAAGCACATAAAATATGATTAATGCTTTGAAGATATTTAAGCAGTTAAATATATGAGTATAACAATGAAGTGTATGAGTTTTACAGTTAAGATAGCTAGAGAAGTAAACAAATATGGTATAGATGTGGAAGCAGAGGGCAAACAGCGTACAGTCCAATGCTTGAATGGAACACATAGGTGAACCTGGATCCTCTTCTTCAGTGATATTATTTAACCTTCTCAAACTCAAAATTCCCTCACTGATTTGGGATACTCTATAGTTAAGCAAACGTAAGTTAGTAACAAAAAAACATTCCTTACATATGCTTTAGACTCTTTGACTAATACAGAGTAACTTTTACACAAGGCAACATAGAAAGCGCTGCAACAATGATAGCAAATTGATTTATTTCTAGATTTATCCTTGTTAAATTCCTTAACCCACTCTATCTATTGTTCAGTGGTTTTGGCATTTGTAAAGACTTCATCTGAAAGATGTGTCACCATAACTCACAGGCATGATTGAACTTTCCTTGAACTGATACTGACCATTGATTGATGTCAATGTATTTACCCAACAGCTCTAAAATTACAAATATTAGCTAAACCCTCAAGGCAGGACTCCTGACTCCGGACTCCTACTGCAAATGAGTACATAGGGAACTGCTCTGTACCATTTCGGCTGTATGTAGATGATGCTGTCCTAATTTCCAGAACCGGAAATGGCTTCCAAATTCTTTTAGACTCCTTTAAATATTTTATGAACCACCTGGTTCTGAAAATGAACGTGTCTAAGTCTTTTATAATGATATTTGGCCAAAAAGTACTAAAACAAAGAATTTTCAATTAGGTGGGTTTGAGATTGCTAAGGTGAAAAATATTTTGCATATGGGGATTATTTTGGATGCCAAAATGAATTGGGAGCCTTTACTTAAAAGCGGACTCTATTGCTGTTTGAAATTGATAGACCCGCGTTTTAACTTTACCAGGATATCGGATCAAAAACCAGGGATGGGGGTCATTAATATTTGTAAAAGTGAATGTGTGGCTATAGTGTGCTATGGTGCAGGGGCTTAGGGGTACAATGGAGCTGATTGGGTACAAAGGGTGCAGAACAAGTTTTTATGTCGATTACTAGCAGTTTCCTAAAAAGACTCCTGCATCTAGGGCTGGATTTTTTAACCGACACAATTAGTTTAAGCCCATTGTTACTATGGCTAAGGGACTGATTGTCTTGCATTGGATAATGCTTTGACTTTTCCTTGGTTCAGATATGTTAAATCCATTTTTAATATGTTGGGAAAACAGAATTTTTCTCTAACCCTGCTAGCATTATTGCAGACTCAAAAAGTAGTCAAAGCTCTATTTTCTAATTGGTGAGCTCAATCACGCCTCAGGGACTTTCAACTCTGCAGTCTAGTGTAGATTGTATTCTTCTAAAACTTGCTCCAGGTACTGAGACGTATTTCTGTATTTTTATGAATAATGAGTACAGATTTTATTTGAGAAGATTTCGTTTTAATATTATCCTTTTTTAGTGGCTTTTCCAAAACATGGATCATGGCTTACACTACTTCTAAGTTGCCCTTGTGACAATGCTTCTAAACAAAGTACAGTGCACTTAGTGTTCTTTTGTCCTCTGTATATATGCCCACGGACTCGTTTTTCACTTCTCATTCTTCGAGAAAGCTAAAACTTGACATTTTAAGCCAGCCTTTGCTTTCTTGCTACAACTTGGTTCAGTTCAATTATGCTATGCTGTTATAAATTTTATAAGATGTTCCTTGGTAAACAGGAAGAGATATGGGGTTCCATCCTGAGGGTATTTATTAGATGTCTTGATTGTACTGCTTTCCTTTATGTGAATCAGTTGCTGTTTTATTGATGTATTTGATGTGTGTTTTATTTTGCTTTTATGTTTTTTTATAACCGAATAAAGATTATGATGACGATGAGTATGTAAGTGATACTCCTCTAGCGTGACACCACAGCAGGGTTTTAAATGCCTCTCTAATGTGTTCAATGGCCTCATCAAAATCATTCCTTCTTGCAGGAATTGCTGTGCATAAGTCTACAAAGCTTTTTGTCCTTTTGAAACTAAGTAGAATTGTAATACGCATTTTCTGATCAAGTGGCATTTTATCAGCCTCCATGACCACCAAGGCCCTGATTTTGATGTTGGAGGCTTTCCTACCAATATCTTTGGTTTCAATTCTGACCCCCATATTACGAATACGGCAGTCGGAATTGAAACTGGCCGGCCATTCTTGCTGGCTTCCGACAGGCTCAATGAGCCTGTCTGCCAGACCAGAACCGACATGTAATCCCTTAAGGATGGGGTTTTCACCGCCAGGATTATGATGTTGGTTTCCAACAGGCTTTTCATGTTGAGCTTTCCGACATGAACAGCCTACTGGAAAGCAACTTTGGGGGCCCCTAGCAGGGCCCTCTTGCAACAGTGGCCTCCGGTTGGGGGCCTGGCGGGGACATATTGTGGCCCCCTGTCAATCCCTGCACCATTTGGCAGGTACACGGTGCAGGTATTAACAAAAATTCCCATTTGTATATGGGAGCCTGTGCTGCGGCCAGTTTCCGACCACAACACAAGCTCCCATGGAGCAATAGAAGTGTGTGTCCGCACCAAGTGCAGTCGCATCCTAATACTGTGGTCTGGACTGCTGACCGCAGATCGGTCGGTCCCGATTCCGCAATGGTCACATCCACCGACATCATAAGGAGGCCCTAAGGGGGGTTAAAGTTCTTCATTCCACATTTTCCATGATATCAGTGGATCGCAACCTAAATGCATTTTAAGCATTTAGGTGGTGCTTCAAACTGTACTGTAATAGCCTCCAAATAGTATGAGGAGACTGCTTTTAACTGAAGATAGACCTCAAGCACAGCAAATAAATACAAAAAAATCTAAACTTTCAATATAAATCAGTTTGAAATAACCAATTACATTATGTTATCATAATTTATAACGCGCACAGCTACTCAAAAGAGTGTCCCGCGCGAGCCCAAGAGTCAACAGCAAGATGAAAGAGGCGGTACACTACACTGCAACAGAGTTCAAAGAGCATGTAATATGCCAATGGTACTTCCTAATCTAGTTAAAAATCTTCTTTACATTTTTTGTGAAACTGAACACTTCCTTTTCTGTAAACACAAACAGACAAAGTACGTCCACTCTAACTGTAAGGTCATAATTTGCTCAAGTGCATGCTTCACAGCAACATTTTCCTCTGTTACACAGAACATGAAGATTTCAAATTGAGTGCTACACAGCTATAAATGCGTTTGCGTGCGAGTCACATTAATAAATATAGATTATGTTACAAATGCATGTGCATAGAAAACCAAGTAACTTCTTGACCTCTAGGGCTTAACCCCCGCAGACCACCCCCCCAGTGCTAAACGCTTTTTGGATGTTTGGGGTAGCTTGCGCTTAAACCTTCATAATATTTTTTACACAAAAGTTATCCATGCCAAATGAGCATCCTTTTTTCCAACATCCTGGGGATCATAAAAGTAAGCAGGGTTTGTAGTTTCCCCTGGAGGGAACTGAGAAAACAGCCAAAATATAGATTTGTTTTTGTGGGAAAATGGGTAAAAAGTGCTGCACAAGAAAGCATATGTTTGTTTCGAAAATGGCATCAACAAAAGGTTTGCTGTGCTAAGATCACCATCTTCCCAGCTTTCATGAACAAACAGAGTTGTATCAAAAACCTTTTTTACCACTGTTTTTGCATTTTCCATTGAGGTAGTTCATTATTCCTAATTTTTGTGCTATCAACCTACTTGCAGTTTGTAGAGAAAACAGGTATAAAACCTATGGGTGATCTTGGAAAGCTATATGTTTCTGGAAAGTAGATAACATTCTGAATTCAGCAAAGGGTCATTTGTGTAGAAGATTTTCCCAAAGACACAAAGTAATGAAATTAAAAAAGAATGAAAAAAGAAAAAAACAGTGATTAGTGACAACGTTTTCATCTGTAATTTTTCATCATGATGACCGATATAGAAAATCAATATACCATTATGTCCGATAGACCCTTCTGGTCATGATGATATATAGGACTTGCAGGTACTCCAAAAACTTGCAATACTCAGAGCCAGCAACTGCGCTGAAGCCATTTATACAGTAAATGTAATGAATGAAGTATGGATATAAAAGAAACCTATGTATTTCTGAAATGTCTTGACCTTAGAAATAATGACTTGTACACCTCTGTATTTGGGTATAGCTACACTATCTTGTGATTCAGAAAGCATTTTGTAAAATTTACTCTTTCTTTCAAGGGAGAAACACAAAAAGTCAAACAGCTATATCGGGAAGCAGTCTTGTTACAAACGTGGGAAGCATACCCGGATAGCAGCTTGACAGGTCAGTTTTTGAATCATAAGTGTGTTCCAGGCCTTGAACTCTACATGGACAGAATGTACCCATTCCAGTCCAAACGCTTATATGTTCAATTTAGATGTGGGCTTCTACCCCTGAGAACTCACACTTCCAAATGGGCCAATGAGCCTTCTTATTCTAAATTCTGTTCTAACTGCCCTAACATTGAAGAATCGGAGGTGCATTTTATGTTCTTCTGCCCCAATATAGGTTTGCTTTAAAGAAATGGCTCATAGCTGTATGTAAACTCGTGGGCTTGAGACAATATTGGGAAGCTATGAGACTTTTAAAGAGTGACACTAGTGAACAACTAGCCTTTGCGGTTTCTCTGTACCTGCACTGTGCGTGGAAACAAAATAAGAAGGCCATAGTTAACTCCTAACCTTGATTGTTAAATTGCCTGAGCAAAACCTAAACAGGCTATTTAGTGACCTCTTCTTTCTCTCCATACCCAAGATATTGATTTAAGCCATATTTTTAGGAATTGATTTTAGTTCGATATATGAATTTGTTTTATAGTTAACTATATGACCTCCTTCCTTTTGAGACTGTTTGTTGTACATAAGGATATATTCTTATTCAATAAGGAAATAGAATTACCATATAGCAACGATATGGTTATGATCGACTACATTAATAATGATCTGCTAGTTGTGCTATTTCTTCTTTTTTTCATGTGCAATAATTTTGTATGTATGATGATTGTTGTTACCGATTTATTCATGTAAACTTTTTATGGCTTAGTTGCCGAAATAAAAGCTATCTTTCTATCTATCTTTCTTTCACACTGCAAAGTAGAAATATACAATTGGTAATAACAAATGTTCTACTGTTCCCACATGTCTCCCGATGAAGCAGTCCCCTACTTGCATAATTGGGCCTAGGAGCCACGGGACACAAAACACCCCAAATGCTATCTGGAGACATCACATTTCACCCAGCTAAATCAACACTTTTTGTTTTTTACAATATGGATAGCATTGGAATTTGGGCCCTAGCTCAGCCACCACCAAGGGAAACCTACAAACCCAAACAGTTTTGAATAGTTGACACCTTGGAGAGTCCACTGTGGTGTGACTCACATGGATCCACGTTCTCCTGCCAAGAATGTCTTGCAAACCTCAAACTTTGGCCAAAAATTCACATTTCTGCGAGGAAACGTTCCAGGATTTTGTGGGGGTAATTTCCTACCACCCAATATTCACACATGTCTCCCGATTAAACTGATACCCCACCTGTGTGGGTGAGTCCAGCACTATGATAGGGAAGGCTCCAAAACACAACATGGGCAGATCACATTTTTCGATTCAACACCAATACTTTTTTGTAATGACTCTAACTGTGGATTTTGGGCTGTGATCGACTGCCACCATGGTAAACCTACCAAACCCAGCCATTTCTGAAAACTAGACATCTGGGAGAATCCGGGTTGGTGTGACTTGCGTAGATCTCACGAGGTTCGGTTTTTATCCAGAAGCACTTCCAAACTTAAACATTAGTTAACAACATACATTTTTCTGGATTTTTTGTAAGGGAATGTTCCAGATTCCGATGGGATCCATTAATTCCCAATCACCCAGCGTTCCCACATTTCTCCTCATAAAAACAGTATCCTACTGGTATGGTTTGGCCTTGCACCTGCAATTGTAAAGGCCCCAAAATGCAAGATGAACATCTCAAATATTTCCACCCAAAACATACCCATCTTTTTTTCCAATTGGGGTAGTTGCGTATTTTGGACTTGAGATTTGTGCCACCCAGGAAAACTTGCCAAGCCCAGGCATTTGTAAAAACTAGACATATGATGAAGTCCAGGGTGGATCTCACAATGTTTTGATTCCCACAATGCACTGTAAATCTCAAACTCACATTGATCTTGATTTGATCTGCTCCTGTCACAGACACAAGGCCAGGCTATACAAGTGGGGTAGCGTTTTTATTAATCCAAGCATACTCTGAAATTTTCTGTCACAGTAATGCATGATTTTAGGCAAAATGTAAAGTTTACAGGGCATTGTAGGTAAGGAAATGTTTTGTGATCCACACAAGCAACACCACCATAGATTCTCCCAGGTGTTCAATTTTCAAAAATATCTGGGTTTGGTAGGTTTTCCCTGGGTAGTGGCTCAGCCCGGGCCCAAATACCGCAGCTACTCCTATTGCCAATATCTCCACATTATGCTTTTGGGCCTTTTGTGTTGCATACTGGGCCCGAACCGCTGAAGTGGAGTAGCATTTTTATAGGAGATTTGTGGGAATGCTGGGTGATAGGAATTTTGTGGATCCCTGCATATTTATTAGTTTAAGTCTCGGAAATATGAGGAAAATTATTGATTTCAGGCAAAGTTTGTGGTTTGCAGGCCATTGTGGGTGAGACAACTTTGTGGAACACACACAAGGCACCATCCTGGGCTTTGTGCCTAGTTTTTAGAAATGCCTGAGTTTGGTAGGATTCCCCGGGTAGTGGCTGACCCAGAGCCTGAATAGTGTAGCCATTCAGCAACAAAAAGTGGGATTCAATTAGGTTTTATATATTAAAACAACAACCAGAAGAATTAAAATGTCCTGTTGCTTGCAATAGGGATGGGGATGCTCTAGTTCCCTTCAGAGGAGAAAGATTGTCGAGTCTTAGGGTGGGGTGGGGCTTCATGTCAGGATGGGTCAAACTTCACCTTATTATTTTTAAAAGAATATTCATGGCATCAAGTTTGCTTACTTCCCTCCATGAGAAGCAAGCTAGGACAACCCCCCCTCTCTGTCGTCAAAGAGCCAGAAACACTGTATTGCCCCTTTTGGGGTGGGGGCAGGCCCAATGCCAGGGTGGAATGCCCCACTCTTTTGTTTTCCCAAATGTAAAATCATTGGTGTCTAGTGGGCTTTCCACCCCTGGGGGAGATTACAGGTGAAAATCCCCAATCCGGCCACATGTCCACTCTGCTCGTCTTTGGGACAGAAATACTCTATTGCCCTTTTAGGGTGCAGGGATGGTGTAATGCCAGGGTGGGGTGCCCTCATTTGTTTGTTTACTTTGGCATCATTTGAAAATCCAGGATGTCTAGTGGACTTTCTGCCCCAGCAGGGGAAAATTAAGGACAAACTACCTATTTGCTCCAGGAGGGAAGAAAGACTTTACTGCCCCTTTTGGGGTGGGGGCTGAACACTTTCATGAAGACTCTCAAGACCTGGCTCTTCGGTTGAACGGATCTGCTGACCCCCCCCCGCACCGCCTTGAGACCCTCACGGGTGAGTAGCGCACTTTACAAACCCTGATTGATTGATTGGGTATGGCCCATTGCCAGGGTTTGGCCACCCCAACTATTTTGATGTCTGGTGGACTTTGTAACCCATGTAAGGCAAATTGTAGGAAACTTCAAATCTGCTTCCATTGGAGAGGGAAGAAAGACTGTTTGGTCCACTTTAAGTTGAGTGCATTGTCCTATGCTGCCCCACCTTTTTTTTTGTAAAAGAATAGTTTTCTGATGTCTAGTAGGCTATCTACCCCTCCAGGGCGGGAGATTGGGGGTAAATCCCCCAAACTGTCTCCCTGGGGAGGCAGAAAGACTGAATTGCCCCTTTATGGTGGAGATATGGTCCCAAGTTAGCTTTGGCTGCCACAACCCTTTTTTGTAACAAACAAAAAACAGGAGGAGGGGGGGGGTCTAGATTTAAAGTAAAAACCATGTGTCTGCCCACTGAGTTCCCCTATCATAAACTAATCCCTGGGGTCTAGTAGGTAGATCACTGCTTGGATCCAATAGAGAGAGATACCATTGGAAAAGGGGTATTCTCCCCTTTTCGATGATACCTCCCCCAAATCGGTGCTGGGGGCCTGAGATATGCCACTGAGCAAACATGCACTGAAAGTAAAGCAAGCAGATTGCCTCATTTTACATTCACAAATCAGTTCCAAACAATCCTCAGGAAAACAGTGAAGACTAGCCTATGCAAAGACAAAGGGATGCATGCAGGTATGACAGAAAAGGATTGCAGTGACCTGAAAGTAATGACAGGAGACACAGTGCACAACTTGGTAGGTACACCCTTTGTGAGTAATGTTATAAAGAATGCTAGTCCCGATGAATGCCAATCTTTAATCTTCAAGTGCAGGAAATTGGGACATGCTTCTTTCTTAATTTACACACCACACAACACCTGCCCACCAGCTGCCTACCAGGACATTGGAATCCCAAGGTTTCATAGAAGAAAGGGGAGCTTTGTTAAATGACCATTTAAGTATCTCAGGAGAACATGAAAGGGGGACGACAGAAAAGGGAAAAAGATCATGAAGAAATAGAAGGGGAACGAGGAGACACACTAAGCAACATACATGTATAGTAACGTAACACAAACTCTGGTCAATAGACAGTATGTCTAAGACCAAAACATTTTAGGTTTTTATGTCAGTATATGATCTTATAGTAAAGGTTATCTAGTGCTGCCAGTTAGTTAATTTCCTGGACCCAAAGCGAAGAATCCATTTTATTTTAATTTAGCTACTGAATAGTAAAGGTAGTAATTGCTCACCAAACAGTGTTTTGATGGTATTGATTTTGCCATTTGATCTGTTATTTGCTGCTTAGTCATGCTTAGTCATGTGTGAGAATGAGTCTTTTCATCTGTAGTATGCCAGGGCACAACAGCGTGGAAATCCAGACGCAATAAAAGATATTTTCCACAATTTTCAAAACCACAGCTGAGTACACAATTCTTTTGTGGTGTTATGCAGTAGGCCTGGGAAAAGGGGTTGTACAGGAGAGAGAAATAGAGACACTGGTAACCATCACACACCTAATCGCACATGTGGGCTTAATCTACTCTACTGAATCACTGATGTTTAAAAGAGAGCTTTAGTATAACTATAGTTTGAACATTGATTTTTTAGCTTGAAGTGTTGCCTATAGATATAGTTGCTGACAGCCTTTGTAGTTCCAGTCTGTATTACAAATCTGCCTTTCTTCTGAGCTGAAATGCAATGCGGGATTGAGATATTAACTCAATAGCCATTAGAAATACAACAAGCTTGGTTACCAATCACAACTGCCATCAAAATTTGGAAATAACTTTTTGTGCTTTGTTTGCATTGACGGTGGCAAGTGGATAACTTTGACATGAAAGCATTTGTTAGTATTCAATATGCATTTTCAAACCCTGGTCATATATCTATTCACTATATTTGATATCAGAATACCATGCAACAATACTTATGCACTAATGCACTTTATTTGAAGTTTGCAATAACCACCTAATAGATTCCTTACAGACTATACAGTGTAATAGAGTTCATAATCCTTTGAATGACATAGGTGAAACAAACAAGTGTTATAGAGTTTGCTATTCCCTTGGCGGACTCCTTTAGAAACAAGCAAGTACTATACAGTTCATAATGTCTTGACCTTGTATAAACAAACTTGTACTACTATAAAGTTTGTAATCCCTATGGTTGACTCCTTATAAATAAACAAGTGCTATAAAGTTGATATTCTCTATTGGTGACTCCTTATAAACAAATAGGTAATTTAGAGTTCATGAATGACTCTTTGTGAAATAAATAGTGGCAATTATATTCTTCGCAAAATCTGGTTCCCAGATATTTTTGTAGATATCACAGAAGAACAGATAACAGGATTCCAACAATAAGTCGCAGCTTCATGAATGAGGCAATCATGCAGCTGAGACTTATTGTTGGAATCCTGTAAATCAATAAGTCACAGCTGCATGGTAGCCTCACAAGGAATCTACGGAGCATGAAGAACCTACACTGTATGCTTCAAGTTGGCTGCTGCCTTTCAGAAGTATTGTGAGATTCCTACTTGCTCATGGGACCTGTAGTCCTTCTTATCTTCACTCATGGGTTTCATGAAATGCCTCCTAAGATGCAAAGCTTCTGACCAGGCAGCACACATACCCTGCGTGCCCTTCCATGCTCCTCCTCTCCTGAAGATGTGATCCTCAGAGTAGGGTTTTGCCTGGAACCAGCATGCAATGTTAAATATGTCCCATGCTGTATCTGAACTTAATATATATGACTTTGTGACCATATTTTTTATGATATCTTATCTTGAAGGATGCAGTCATAAATAATTAACAAAAAAGTGCATAAGGCTACCTGGTCTTTACTTGATCTCTAGCAATAGTTTGAATTCAGAGACATGAACATATTTTTTCCACAGACAACCAATATACCTCTGGGTGTTTTTCTGTTGATTTAGTCTTAATTCAAGGTCTCTCCAAATTTGCTGCATACATGAGTTAAATGTTAAGCAGATCACAATAATGATTTATACACATCCATACACCTGCCAATCTACCACTACATTCCACATCTTTTTTTATCCTTCAGTTCTTTGTATATTCTTGAGACTTTTAATTTCTTTTTTCATTCAGATAAGTGAGAGACTAATATTGGAATAAAAGTGACGTAAGCAATATCAGAATTAAAAATACTCATAACGCAGGTCCATAGCCATGAAAGATTCCATCATTCAGTTTGTATTTAATTCTGATATCATTCCACATCGGCTTCCGGGAAAGTATTCCTGCTATATTGTTTTCCGTTAGCCATTTGGATCTGATTTCTGACAGAGAAGTATTTGTAATTGAGAAGAGCAAACTAAAATATTTTTCCTATCAGTCTTTTCAGAATCTTTATTTACTTTAAGCATCAATAATAACTGTTCTCTGGAACTGAAAAAGCTAATTTGGTGTGCATGTTTTCAATGACTATCCCATTTGGTGTTATTTGTAAGCTGCTGAAGGAATGCCTTAAGACACTTTCTAATGCAGGGAACCCATATCCCCTTCTGAAAAATTTGACCTGCTGCCATTGTCATGCAAAACCCAGTAAGTTTCTTTGAATAACAAGAGTGCAAATATTCTTCACTGAAATTTTTTTAATCTCAATTTTCTCATACATATACATAGTGGTAATACTGAAAAACATATTAGTCTTTTCTATTCAGTGGATTGAAAAGGTAGTTGTACTTTTTTAGCAACATATCTTTATTTAGTGCTCAAACAAGGCATTCTATAATTCAATTTGTTTTGGGATGTATAGTAAATCTTTAGGTTACAATACACATAGATGAGTCAAAGACAAGCCACCATTTTGTTGGATTTAATCACACCTGCAGAGGCCAGAATTTAACATTTCAACTCTCATACTCAGCTTGGTTTGGATAATCAAGGGACTGAGCTTCAGAGGCCTCCATTCTTTTTGTTTTTAAATTCCAAGGTTGTTTTTATTTCAATATTATTGAGCTGATCTTATTTCTAGGCAATATTCAGATGTTAAACTTGCTTGTGAAAGCATCTGAGGGCACCGAGGGAAGACTCAACTTCCCTTAACTTACACAGTGCCCAGGGAAGGAACTAATGTGGATGATCAAATTTCACAGTGCTGTAATGGAATAAAGGTGTTTAAAGATTACATAGGTCAGAATCAATCGTACCTTTGTAGACTGTTTTAATTAATGGAATGCAGAAAGAGCCCCTGTAGATTTCTTTCTGGCATCAAGATAATAATGAGAAAGTTTAAGAGCAGTATTCTAAGAAAGGTTGAATCATAGATTTAATACACTAGAAACTATATCTCCTGGATGAAATTGTGGAAATTAACTGATGCACAAGATAATGCACGTCCTGCCAAATTACTAACCTTTACCACATTTGGCTCTAGACAATTTGAAATTACAGAGATGGGATTCTGATATTTGGCGCTAGTTATATTGAACATGTGAGCATGGATCTAGGACTTTCAGATAACACGATAAAGAGATAATATAGAGTATGTGTAGTGATAGTCTTTGTAGTTATTGAGGTTGAGTAGTTGTTTTATGGGAGTGTTAGGGGAATTTGACAAGCTTATGGCAGTGCTGTTAGATGTTAAATTGACTAAGGAGGAGAAAAATGATATACATATTTCAACACAGTTGTAATTGCTTCAAAAGCAACATAGTTAAATGTTCAGTGTATACTTATAGGCTGCTCGTCATGGTTACTTTGAAGGGTATTGTTGGACCTGGGTCTTTCTGCAGGGTTATACCGAAACATATGCCTTCCTCCGCCTGTTTTTCTGACCTTTTTGTTGACTTTAGGATTCTGGGAACTTTACCACTACTAATCAATGCTAAAGTGCATGTGCTCTTTCCTCTAAACATGGTACAATTAGTTTACACCTGTTTGGCATATTTGATTTACTTGTAAGTCCCTTATAAAGTGGTATTGCATATACCCAGGGCCTCTAAATTAAATGTTAGTAGTGGGCCTGCAGCACTGCTTCTGCTACTTACAGAAGTAGCCTTTCAAGCCTGTCTCAGGCCTGCCACTGCAAGGTCTGTGTGCGCAGTTTACGGCCCTTCCAACTTGGAATTTAAAGCTACTTGCCAAGCCTTAAACTCCCTTTATTACACATAGGTTACTCCTAAGGTAAGCCCTAGGTAGCCCTATGGACAGGGTGCTGTGTAAGTAAAAGGTAGGACATGTGCCTTTATGTGTGGCATGTCCTGGTAGTAACAAATAGCCAATTACATTTTTTACTGGTGTGAGGCCTACTTCTCTCATAGGCTAGCACTGGGAATTCCCTTATGTACTTTCTAGTGGTAATTCCTGATCAGAAAGGAGTGGCATTGCCATGTTTGGTATGTTTAGAATGGTAGTGATAAATCCTACTTACTGGTGTAGTTGGATTTTACATTACTATTTTAGAAATGCCACTTTTAGAGTCAGTATATCCCTACCTTTAGGAGGATTATTATACTAAAATTGAATCACAAAGAGCTCTATCAGACTATCAAGCAAGATAAAAAAATAGATTTCTCTCACTCTCTGAGACCTCTTCATCAGACTCCACAGGGGACTCAGATCCTGGTGAAGGTTCGTCCAATACAAATTGACAAAGGCAGAATATTTTGTTTTTAGAAAAAGGTCAGCAAAAAAACAAGGTGCGCTTCAAACCCCAGCCATGGGAAATGAAATCCCGACGCCAGTTCTACAGAACATAGTTCCTTCTTCCATTGTGAATCTGTGCAACAAAATCTTAACTAAAGATGAAACCTCCGTTCTTGAACTTGGCCAAAATTTGTTCCAAGAAGGAAATCGGATTTCACAAGACTCAAGATAGAAGCTGATGGAGCCGGTAGTACACAATTTTGTATACCTCCTCTATTCTGCATGAAAATACTAATTATATAATCTATTAATTATAATATTATTTACTGAGTTTTGTATGTATATTAACCAACATTATTAATATTCGAATTACACGTGGGATTTGCATTTTGCATGGCTAAATAACCTTCATAACTAAGATCTGTACGCATATTAACAGTAGTATATGTGATAATAGAATACTGCATGATATATGTTGCTTTAGTGATGTTGCCCCAAGAGGAGGACCGAAAAGGTGAATAAAATGGCTTTAAATGTTCCTATACGCTAGATAAATACAAGCACATAGAGGGATTAGTAAGGGGTTAACATTAGATTCATTATTTCTATGTATTAATTACTCTTTTGTGTTTGTTTCGCTTAAGTTGGCATTTGGGCCTAAATCAAAGATGGCCGCTGAAACCACTCGATGAAGTGGCCACTGTCCCATGAGGTGCAGAGTGAGCTACGCATGCGCAATAATTCTTCTAAACCTTGTTGCGACCTTTGTTCACCATGTATACGAACAAGGTCACACAGTGGGAAGTCCGCCAAGACAGGAGAACAATCAACCTTACAATAAACTGGAACAAGCTGACTCTTGAACTAACCAGTGACCTCACCCCTCGAACTGTACAGAGAACTTAAAACTTACATCGGACGATCTCAACCAGCCAATCACGACCGTTCTAAAACTCTAAAATGTATCATCTTTGCTTCATTTTTATTATAAAATGAGTAGTAGAATAGAGAGGGGTGCGTTGCTTTTTCCTGAATCCTAGAGGGCCCGGATGCTGCCCGATCATCTGATGACTGCGAACTTTTCCCAAATCCACGGGCAATGATAGATGCTTGCACGTCTCTGGTTCTTTGCCGATCTTTGGGACTGTAGCGTGCTGAGCAAAGAACTTTGAGCTTTGGCCTGCTTTCAGACGAATTACTGCAAATAATTGATTATGTAGAGCCAATGAATTAGAGGACTCCAAATAGCCATATTAGGTAAATATGATGTTCTGCGATTTACTCAAAATTTGATATAAAAACTTTCTAAACTTTGACGAGACAAATGCGAATTTAAATCATTATAAAATCTTAGATAAACAATTATTGATTAACGAGAATTTATGAGTTGTGAGTTTTATTTATAGAAAGATTCTGAAGTCTTAAATGTGTTTTAGCTGGTTCTAAATCACCATCAACCAATCCAACTAATTGGTCCATTGACCAGGTGGGAGGAGTGCCTTGATGTTTAGGATTAAGGATCTGTAGGTGAAGGGCGTTAATGTATATTCTGTAAAATAACTTTTCTCTCCCTATATGTTATAAGGTGTTCCCCCCCCACATGTCCAGCGCTGGAATTGCTCATCCCTCCTGTGTGTGCAGACTGGTGAAAGATACGTGTGAGTGTTGGTGTTATGGGCCCCACCAATGTATGTGTGAATGAGTTAGTGTGACGTCAGGTCTGCGACGCAGGGAGGATATTGTTACAGGTTGTTTCCCCGTTGCCAGGGTTTTTGCGCTGGATCAGTTTTTCTGGTAGCAAGATGATGGTTTTATTGTTTTGGTTTGGTGATTATTGCTTGTAAATTGCTTATTGATTATTGATAAGTATTGGTTTATGTGTTAACACTCTATGTTGAGTCACGTTGAGTTCTATGTTGTTTGACGGCTTCTGGGAATTAGGAAGTCGGAAGTTTGTAACGGTTCTGTAGTAGAGAAGAGGTAAGCGCTGCTCTCAGGAAAGACGGAATTGTTGTTGCCCTGTAGGTACACGGGGAAAACGTGTGACGATTGGAGTTGCACGACGCATTGTCTGAGTTCGATTCGGTAACATCGTCGCGTGTTGCCATTAGGGACATTTTCTGTATGAGAGAAATGTATGGTAGCGAAGGTCACCTGTGACATTTTGGTTTTAGGTACCAGGAGTCCAAAAGGCACTCTGATTATGCTTATCACTGGAAAGGTAATAGGTGTTCCCTAAGCTTGCTAGAAGGATAAAGTAGAGGGAAGTGCTACTTTATTAACCAGTGTAATAATTCTGTAGTAGGACAGACTGTTCGCCGCTCTCGGGAAAGACAGAAATCTGTGTGAATGTACTACATTCTTCCGTATGAAAGTGCATGAATGAAATAGCATTCAGGTTAATTGCGAAACTCTGGTTTTATTTCTCAGGAGCATTAGGTCTCCAACTAGGTGTCTTAATTCTGGAGAAACAGTTAGCTAATGCTTGCAAGAAGGGTAAGGTAGAGGGATGTGCTACTTTATCAATGGAAGTAACGATTCGGTAGTAGGGCAGAGGTAAGCGCTGCTCTCAGGAAAGATGGAATTCTTGTAAGGAAGGGCATTAACTATTCTTGGTTAGCGAAACAGATAATGGTGGTGTTTTTATGTCGTTACTAACAGATTTGTAAGTTAAGAGAACGTAGAGAGCTTACAGAGAAAATTTTGTAAAGGAAGGGTCAGCAGAAGCAGGAATAGCGAGAAAAGCTGACGTCAGAAAGACCGCGCTGGGATTGGCTAGTCAGTAAGAAACGTAGATGCTCCTGATTGATGCGTTATTAGAACATTGGAACGTTGGCAGCTCCATTGAAGACAATGGAGCGCTCCGGGCTAATACTGGCCGGTATAAGCCCAGAGCTCCAACATTCCAATGATTGTCTTTGTTCACAGCTCTGGCTGTGAACAAAGACTTCAGGGAGCCGGAGGGGATTTCAATCCCCTCGCGCTCCCTGAAGGGCTTTGTTTTGGTAGAACATTCTGCCCTCTAGTGGCAGAATGTTCTAATAGCCTTATAGCCCTTCGTAGCAGGGCTATACCACTGTTAATGGCCCGCTGCTGTTGTTAAAGTCCCTCGCCTTCGGCTCGGGCCTTTAACGCTGCAGCGGGCCATTAACAGCCGGTATAGCCCGCTACGGCGGGCTATAAGGCTATAGTGTACGCCGCGCTAGGAGTGGATAATTACAGGCTGACGTGGAACACTCCTGATTGGCGCGTTAGTGTGAGTCGCGCTGGGATTGGAGAAGACAAAATGATGTATTACGATTCACCAGAAAAAGAGAAAAAGTCCTGGTTTAGAAAAATTAAGAGTTTATTTAAAAAGGACAAACCGATTGTGACTAGGGAAGGACAATTGCTTCCCCCACCAAAATCGCCTGCATCCTTTATGGTTGTGAAATACGGATATCATACATGTATTTGGTTGGATAATTGGGCAAAGTATACAAAAGATAATGGAGTTTTGGCGTTTTCAGAACATGGTTCATTTAATTTAGCAGTATTGAGGAATTTGAGAGAGAAAATGATGAATCTAGAACCAAGACCTAGACCAACACAGTTCGAAGCTTTGACAGAATGGGAAGATGAGATGCATGAGAGAGAAAGGCAGAGGAGTGGCGGAAGGTATAGATATATGCTTGGTAGATCATATGGACAGGAGAATCATGATGACAGAATGGGGAGATGGCGAAGTGCAAATATGACTGATGGTTTGTTTCCTGTGATACATGCTGAAGAAGTTAGCAGAAGAAAAGGTACAGAAAAGAGACATAATATAGAATCAGGAGGGTATGGAGTGCATGAATTGGAGGATGATGCTCTTGACGACATGTTTTATAAAAATCCACCCCCGTATCAACCAGAATCTGACATGTTAACCCCAAGTGTCCCAATGAGAGAGACTTTGCGGAACATTAAAGTTGAACCAGTACCCCAAGAGATAGGGAGAAATCATTCTTTCAGAGAAATAGAGAGAAAACAGGATGGTAAAGTGAGTAGTGAAAATTAGGCAGAATTAGCAAAAACCACTTTAGAGTTAACTGAACAGATTAGGGAATTGACTAAAAACTTAGAAGCTGTGACTGTTCCCGTAACTATAGGTCCTGTAATGCCTATTTTTGATAAGCAAAAGGATAGTGAGCATTGTTTGACGGTCCCTTATAACAGTAATAAACAGATTGAGAGGCCAAGGAAAGGTTCAGACGAGAACCCATGGAGACAAACAGTAAGTATATTAGAACAAAATGTGCCTAAAAACTTGACAGTAAATCCAAGTGTAGTGGAAAGACTGATAATGACTACAGAATCTGTATCAGAGACTCCAAAAGACTCAGAACGAGGTAATGAGGAAAAACCGGTAGGTCCTACTTCAGAAGAATTAAGTGAATGCTTGAGGAGCTTACAGAGAAAAGACAGAGAATCCCAATCTATAGATGTGGCCAAGCTAAGGATGGTTTTGGAAGAATTAATAGAGGGACTATCCCCACAGAGAAGTTAAAAACCTATCAGGATGAAGAATTACTATTTCTGTGCAAAAGTATAACTTGGAGAGCAAAAAATCTACACGAAAGACTAGAGGAAGCGGCAAATGAAATGGGCATAGACATTGAAAAGGTAAAGGCTTTACAAAAACCATATCGAGTAGACTTTACTGAGAACGATATTGAAAATCTGAACACCACAGGACGAATAATTCAGATTAAAGACATAATCATTTTGTTAAGAAAATAGGGAGATGTGGATGAATGGAGGAGTAGGTGGTACCGAAAACGAGATGATGCCTCAGAGAAAACATTTGCAGCTTTCCCAATGAGAGAGAAGGAAAAGGTAGTAACTGAATGCTGTATGAGAGAAATTCCAGGTGGAGGATATGTACATGTCCCTTGGACTAGGCAAGATATTTTGTCATTTACAAATGATTTCCCTTGACTATCCGAAAAGCCAGTCTAGTGGTATAGGCAAGTGGATATGTTTGTAAAATTGTCGAAAGTTTTGTGGATTGACTTAAATAGTCTATTTGACATAATAGTACCAGCAGATTTATGGACAGAGTGTAAAATAGTGATTAGCTGGCCTACACAAGAATACCCTGGGGACCCAAAAACGGGAGCCCCTGACCCCGAAGTCATAAAAAAATATGAACAGGTAATTGCCTTTCTGAAAAGCAAAGTACCTCCCAAAGAAACTGATTGGGTAAAAATTGACCGAACTCATCAGGAAACTAAGGAGTCAGTGCACGTGTACTATGTAAGCAGTTTTGTGGTGACGAAAATTTAAGTGAGAAGGATTTGAGTCATTTCGTATACAGATTTGTATATGGCCTACGTCCAGAAATCAGTGAAATGATTAAACAGCAAACTGTGGTTTGGCAAAATAAGAAAATAGATGAAGTACTAAGACATGCAAAATACTATAGTGATGAAATTGAAGCTAAGCAGCGTAAATTAAAAGAGAAGGATATGTGGGCACAGGTAAAAGTGGCAGAAAGACAGGAAGCACAGCTGATTGAACAAGCAAATAGGGCAGGACCAAAACCTAAATTTAATGCTGGAAAAGGAAAGGGACAATTCAATATTGAAGAAGCCAAATAGAAATGGCCATGTCATAATTGCGGAAGAATAGGGCACTGGAAATCCGAGTGTAAGTTTCCCCCGAATACTAATAATGATGATGCATCATTGAATCCGCAGGTGCAGAAAGAGGTGAGTTGTCAACCGCAGCGACAGCAGCAGGTTGTTACCCAACAGAATCAGGTGCCAAAACCACCTTTTCTGCAGAGCGTAAATTCACAGAAATACAGTAATGAGACAGGATTCTACAACGAAGAACAGGTAACTAAGCTGCCACGCGCTAGCGCTGTTTCGCAGTATTGGCTACAACACGATGGGAGTGAGTCAGAAGAAAATTATTGATGGTGCCGAGGGGAGGAAGAAGAGTGTGTATTTGGCGCAACTCTAGAAGTAGACCAGACAGGCCCTTTTGTGGACGAAAAGGTAAATGATAAAAATATTACTTTCTTAGTAGATACTGGTGCTACTCGATTAACTGTTAGGTCAGCTGATGTTAAGAATCTTCCTCTTTCGGACGAAACAATCCAAGTGGTTGGAGTATCAAACAGACAGATTAAAACGTATCTCACAGAACCAGTAAAAGTCAGTATAGGGAAATTTTCCGAAATGCACCGCTTTGTCGTGTGCGATTCAAGTCCTGTAAATTTGTTAGGAAGAGACTTATTGTGCAAAATGAATTGCACTATATTCTGTACCCCTGATGGTATAGCATTTGAGACCCTTGATGAAGACGTACTATATAAAATGACTATGGCTAATATGGAAACTGAGATTACTGAAGCCTATGCTATATTCAACCCTGATGAACTACCCAAAGAATTGAAACAGACAGTAAAAGCAGAGGTCTGGGATTTCACAGGAGAACATGTAAGATTGATGAAAAATGTGGATCCCGTAAAAGTAACAGTGAAGGAAGGAATAAGCTACCCAAATGTTCCTCAATATAAATTGACACCCGAGATAATTGAAGGAGTTACCCCTATAATTGAGAAAATGATTAAACAAGGCATTTTGAGAGAAATAATGAGTAGTCCATGTAATTCACCGATAATGGGCCTGAAGAAGCCTAATGGAAAGTTCAGAATAGTGCAGGATCAGAGAAAGATAAACAAAATTGTTGTGTCATGTTGTCCTATTGTACCAAATCCATCTGTGATTTTGTATCAGATTCCTCATGATGCAGAAGGGTATACAGTAATTGATCTATGTCATGCTTTCTTTTCCATCCCATTGCATCATGATAGCCAGCAGATTTTTGCGTTCCGGTTTGGCGAGCGTATTTTGGCATGGTGCTGAATCCCACAGGGGTATACAGAAAGCCCCTAGATATTTGATCAGATATTGAAAAAGTCCTTAGAAGACCTAGAAATGCCCGAGAACTCAGTGCTAGTCCAATATATTGACGACCTACTTGT
Source organism: Triturus cristatus (assembly GCF_964204655.1). Classification (NCBI taxonomy): domain Eukaryota; kingdom Metazoa; phylum Chordata; class Amphibia; order Caudata; family Salamandridae; genus Triturus; species Triturus cristatus. The sequence continues at coordinate 1,365,878,226 of NC_140590.1, forward strand.
GGCGTCAAAAACTCGAGAAGCTTGTGTAATGGACACCATGCTAAATCATTTGGCAGATGGAGGACTTAAAGTATCCCCATCGAAATTACAATTTTGTCAGAAAGAAGTACAATATTTAGGCCATAAAATTGAAAAGGGACTGAGGAAGATAACTACAGACAGAATCAGAATAATAAAAGGAATGAGAGCCCCAATGACGCAAAGAGAAGTGAGAATGTTTCTTGGAATGGTTGGATATTGTCGTCAGTGGATAAGTAACTTTTCCCTGATCGCAAAACCATTGGTACGCCTGACGAGAAGTGATGTGAGAGACCCCATTGAATTAAATAAAGAAGAGTTGACAGCATTTAAGCAATTGAGGGACAGTTTGTGTGAAGCGCCAGCATTAGGAATGCCTGACTATGACAAATATTTGAGTTGTACAGCAGTGAGCGGAATGGATGTGCACTTTCTGTACTAATACAGAAACATGGAAAATTGAGAAGACCAATTGCATATTTTTCATATATGCTAGACCCTGTAGCTGTAGCATTGCCAGGTTGTTTGAAAGCAGTAGCTGCTACTTGTAAGAGTCTGGAACAGAGTGAAGGAATTGTGATGGGATATCCTGTGCGAGTGTTTGTACCTCATGATGTGGCAATCTTTTTAACAAGGAGCTGCACTCAGTTCATGACACATAGTCGACTGACTAGGTATGAGAAGGTCATATTAGGTTCAACGAATGTGAGCCTTGTGAGATGTCTGAATGTGAATCCTTCAACGTTACTGCCTGATGCTGAGAATGTTGAAGTCAGAGACGAAGTGGATCATGATTGTTTGGATGTACTCGATTTCTGTACCAAACCACGTCCTGATATAAAAGATGTACCCTTGTCAGAGAGTGACTATGTGATGTTTGTGGATGGGTCATGCTTGAGGACAGACAAAGGAATTCTGAGTGCAGCATATGCAGTATGTATGGTTGGAGCGCTAATGGAAGCATCTTACCTCAAGGGAGTAAAATCAGCCCAGGTTGCTGAACTTGTAGCTCTGACTAGAGCATGCAAGTTGGGAAAGAATGTGAGAGTGACTGTGATAACCGATAGTCAATATGGCTTCGGTGTTGTGCATGATTTTGGTCAGATATGGCTGCAGAGAGGATTTCTGACTTCAAGTGGAACTCCTATAAAGAATGCTGAAGTGGTTGGGAAGTTGCTTGAGGCGATACAGCTGCCTAGGCAATTGGCAGTTGTGAAGTGTGCTGCTCACGCTCAAACCGCAGATTATATTGCGGTAGGAAACAGATACGCCAACGATATGGCTCAATATTGCGCACGCAATCAGAATTTGGTTAATAGGGCGAAAGAAAGGGAAATTAATTCTTGTTCTCTATTATTTACTAACATTGTGAGTACATGGGAGGAAGTGAGGCAATTGCAGGAAGAAGCAGGAGATGAGACAATGGGTAAAAGCAGGATGTGCACCAAGTGAAACAGATCATGTGTGGGTCTATCGGGATGGAAGACCAGTCATGCCTTATAGCATGGTGTCTGCCATGGCATGGATGTATCATGGACAAGCACATATAGGGAGAGACGCGATGATTAGGTCCTTTAGGCAGACATGGTATAATGCAAAATTTAGACTTGTAGCTGAGAGCCTTTGTCAAAGATGCCTTATATGTCAGCAGTTCAATCCTGGAAGGAAAACAGTGGTAAGTCTAGGAACAATAGGTCGAGAAGGAGGGCCTTTCACCAGAATGCAGATTGATTTCATTGAAATGCCCCCCTGTAATATGTTGAGGTATGTTCTAGTAATGGTCTGCTTGTTTTCTAGATGGGTAGAAGCATACCCCACAAGAAGAAGTGATGGAATAACAGTAGCTAAATTACTGTTGAGAGAGTTCATCCCCAGATCCAGGTTCCCAGTCACAAATGAGTCAGATAGAGGAAAGCATTTCCATAATGAGATCATGAAGCTGATTTGTGAAGCATTGAATGTACAACAGAAACTACATTGTGCCTATCGCCTAGAGGCTTCTGGTGTGGTGGAACAAGTAAATGGTACCATTAAAAACAGATTGGGAAAAATGTGTTTAGCCAGAGGTTTGAAATGGCCTGATGTCTTGCCTCTAGTACTCATGACTATTAGATCTATTCCATATAGGAACACAGGTCTGAGTCCACACGAAATTGTCATGGGGCGAGCAATGCGCCATGTTTTCATACCAGTCAACAAGCTATTGCCTATATCTGATGACTTGGTGTTGGATTACTGTAAGGGGCTGGCTGACGCAGTGCATTCTGTGTTTCATCAGGTTGGATCGGAGGCCACCACCCTTGAAAAGAAGCAAGCTCATGATCTGAGCCCAGGAGACTGGGTGAGATTTAAAGTACACAGAAGGAGGAACTGTTTGGTCCCACGTTGGGGAAAACCACGACAAGTGATTTTGACTACAACAACAGCTGTGAAGAGTGCTGGGATCAAGAACTGGATTCATGCTAGTCACACATTGAGAATTCCAAATCCAGTGGATAACAAAGAAGGAGAATATTTTGAGGAGTCAGAAACTAGTTCTGAATCGGATGCTGAAGAAACAAGAACAAAAAAGAAAATCCTGAAAGAGGGGAGTCGGAAAAGGATTTGACTTTTGCCCTAGAAAATATTCCCTTGAGAAGGAAGTTACAGATTTCTGATGCCAGCTCAGACTCAGAGACTGAACAGATACCGGTACGTTCAGGAAAAGAGAAAAGCAGTGAAGAGACAATCAAAGAAATTGTTGATAAACAAGTTCCTTGATGGAAAACTGAGAGAAATTCCACCTGAAATAACAAAAGTAGATGGACAGGTGCCAGATACAGAAAGTGAGGGAAAGATTTCTGCGGAAGACCCCCGAGGAGTTGTTGAGAATTCAAGCATCCAGTTAGAGGAAGGGACAGTTAGTCAGCAGGAAGATTGTGTGCAAAAACACGAGGAGGGACAGAATAGGGAAAATAAAATAAGTGGTGGAAAGAAGAACAGCTGAAAGCAAAAAGCAAGTGGAAACAGAATCAGAGGAAAGTGATGAAGAAGTACCAGAAGGTCGAGTCCTGAGAAAGAGAGCATGGAGAGCTGAAAAGAATGATAAAGGAAGTAAATTGAAAAGATCAGCAAGAGATGAAATCTGGCCAAACAAAATAAGGAGACTGAGATATCGATTGACATGGGTGAATTCACCAAGAGCAGAACAAGTGAATGAAGTATCTAGTCAAGAAAAATCGAAAACCGAGAAAATAACTACAGTAGAGGAAAACAAAAGAACGAGAAAACCTAACCAGAAGTATAAGTCGCCGGAATGGTCATATGTGGCCCTGCCTGAAATAAAAGAAGAGGCGGATAGCCAAGAAAACCCAGAGGTGACTGTACCAGAAGTAGTTGAGGAAGACGAAGAATCGGAAATCCTTAGAGTTATCTTGTCCGATATTGGAGAAGAAACGGATGTTCAGGAAGTTCTGTACCAAGATTATGAAAGAAAAGTGAAAGACGATCAAATGCCAAACTGAACAAGACAAAAGCGCTGCTAATGGAAAGACAATAAAATACAGGAAAATACATAACTGATAGAACCAAGTAGGTGCTTAGAGCCTTGGGTTAGACAAAACTAGTTGTGAAGTAGAAGAGGCTAAGTCAAAAGACACTGATCATTTTTCGAAATGGCAAACACAGAAAGTAGAAAAACTAAATGTGTATTTCTTAGGAGATGGTTCAAAATGTGTTGTTGTTGTACAGGATTACTAATGCTTCTATGGAGTGTGTTGGCTCTGATGATCTCATTTAAGATTACACTAGAAACGATATAAGGACATAGTGAGAATAAAACTGATATAGAAAAGATTCAGAAAGTATATCTAACTAAAATAAATAGAAATTATCTACATAAAGGCAGGTCTATAAATGATTTCTCTAACAATGTATTTTCGAAACTATTGTACGAATATGCAAAGACAATGGATGTGAGTGAGTGTTACATCTGCATGCAGTTACCTGCATCTGTATCGGAGGGAGTGACCTACCATCACCTCCCAGTAACCTATGGAATAACATGTAGTCTGTTTTACAAAATAGGGAAACTAGAATATTATTTTTCAGATGTAGATAACATATTTTCCCAAGTACCTGCCATTAAAAAATTGAATAAAGTAAAGCCTGCAAAAAGGTGTTAGGTGAATTTTTCTTAGAAACTAAAGAACTAACATTAGAATCTATATTTAGAAACAATCTGACTTGCAGTGTAATGAAAGAGGAAAGGATGTTTTTAGATATGGCTGAAGAAAGGAGATTAAAAATGCAAAGAAAAGTACCTGAAGGGAAAGAAGAAACGACTGTTTGGGATGTTGAAATGGAAAAACATTTGAAAGGAGACGCTAGTCCAACTATGGCTTTAGATTGGCCTCAGAAAGGAAAGTTGTGTATTAGAAGGAATCAAACTGCATATGGTAATTACTTTGTAGGTAACAGTGAATGCCATGATACATACTGAATCATGGGTGGATGGGGATTTAAAGGAGGAAATGATCCAGTTTTTCCTGGGTTATATTTTATCTGTAGGAACAAGGCATATTATCGGTTGCCAGACCATTGGTATGGCACATGTTATGTAGGTCTGGTTTTCCCAAAGATATTCCACATGGGAAGAGGAGAAGATGGTGTACATAAGTTAGGTAGTCATCTAACAAGTAGAAAAAGAGAATCTGGGTCAGAAATTATGGGAGACGTTTTTGGAGCATTGATACCAGCAGTGGGAATATCTCTGAATGCACACAAAATTAGAAAACTATCAACAGTAGTGGATCGCTTGTCAACAAGCACCGCTGGAGGATTTTTATTGGTAAATACTAAAATGGTTGCCATGCGTGCCATGGTAATGCAAAATCGACTTGCCCTTGATATAATATTGGCAAAAGAGGGTGGAGTCTGTGGAATGCTGAAAGTTCAACATTGTTGTACTTACATTCCTGACGAAAGTAAGGATCTGAAGGTCTACATTAAAAATATAACTGATTTGCATGAGGAAATTGCACCACTGGAGGTTGAAAGTGTTTGGGAAAAGATTGGAAAGAAATTTTCTTCTATTAAAGATTTCTTGTTAAAATTAGGTGGCACATTTATAGGTAGGATCATATTTCCATTAACATGTGTGATTTTTATAGTATTAATTTTAAGACTAGGATGTTTATGTCATAAAAGAAAGAAAATACAGAAAAGGTTAAAGAGAGAACATTTTAAAAGAAGACAGAATAAGAGACAAGAGAGGGAATTTGAAGAAGTAGAATTAGAAGAAATGAAAGAAAATGTGTATAAAACAGCAAGAAGAGGGGAAACTGGGGAAACAGAAATGTGAACTAATTCAAAGAATTCATTTAGATTTTCATGACAAATTGATACAAAATTTTAATGGTGTGGTGATAAAATCACCAAAGGGGGGATTGATGGGCGGGTAGTCCAACATTTTGTATACCTCCTCTATTCTGCATGAAAATACTAATTATATAATCTATTAATTATAATATTATTAAATGAGTTTTGCATGTATATTAACCAACATTAATAATATTCGAATTACACGTGGGATCTGCATTTTGCAAGGCTAAATAATCTTCATAACTAAAATCTGTACGCATATTAACAGTAGTATATGTGGTAATAGAATACTGCATGATATATGTTGCTTTTGTGATGTTGCCCCAAGAGGAGAACCGAAAAGGTGAATATAATGGCTTTAAATGTTGCTGTACGCTAGATAAATACAAGCACATAGAGGGATTAGTAAGGGGTTAACATTAGATTCATTATTTCTATGTATTAATTACTCTTTTGTGTTTGTTTCGCTTAAGTTGGCATTTGGGCCTAAATAACAGATGGCCGCTGAAACCACACGACGAAGTTGCCACTGTCCCATGAGGCGCAGAGTGAGCTACGCATGCGCAAGAAATCTTCTAAACCTCGTTGCGACCTTTGTTCACCATGTACCCGAACAAGGTCACACAGTGGGAAGTCCGCCAAGACAGGAGAACAATCAACCTTACAATAAACCGGAACAAGCTGACTCTTGAACTAACCAGTGACCCAACCCCTCAAACTGAACTGAGAACTTAAAACTTACATCGTACGATCTCAACCAGCCAATCACGACCGTTCTAAAACTCTAAAATGTATCATCTTTGCTTCATTTGTATTATAAAATGAGTAGTAGAATAGAGAGGGGTGCGTTGCATTTTCCTGAATCCTAGAGGGTCCGGATGCTGCCCGATCATCTGATGACTGCAAACATTTCCTAAATCCACGGGCAATGATAGATGCTTGTACGTCTCTGGTTCTTTGCCGATCTTTGGGACTGTAGCGTGCTGAGCAAAGAACTTTGAGCTTTGGCCTACTTTCAGACGAATTACTGGAAATAATTGATTATGCAGAGCCAATGAATTAGAGGACTCCAAATAGCCAGATTAGATAAATATGATGTTCTGTGATTTACTCAAAATTTGATATAAAAACTTTCTAAACTTTGACGAGACAAATGCGAATTTAAATCATTATAAAATCTTAGATAAACAATTATTGATTAACGAGAAATTATGAGTTGTGATTTTATTTAGAGAAAGATTCTGAAGTCTTAAATGTGTTTTAGCTGGTTCTAAGTCACCATCAACCAATCCAACTAATTGGTCCATTGACCAGGTGGGAGGAGTGCCTTGATGTTTAGGATTAAGGATCTGTAGGTGAAGGGCGTTAATGTATATTCTGTAACATAACTTTTCTCTCCCTATAGGTTATAAGGTGTTCCCCCCCACATGTCCAGCGCTGGAATTACTCATCCCTCCTGTGTGCAGACTGGTGAAAGATACGTGTGAGTGTTGGTGTTATGGGCCCCGCCAATGACTGTATGTGTGAATGAGTTAGTGTGACGTCGGGTCTGCGACGCAGGGAGGATATTGGTACAGGTTGTTTCCCCGTTGCCAGGGTTTTTGCGCTGGATCAAAGCCATTGAATTTGTTCGCAAAATCACACTCAAGGCTTTCTTTCATAATAAGGACAATACTGCTGCGAAAGAGTTCTCAGGTCTTGCGAACAAATCCAAATTAATTCCTCCAATGCATACAATTCCTAAGGGAATAATAGCCTTTGGACAGGTGGTTCTTTCATCCATCCAACAGTTTGAGAATAAAAAGTCTTCTCATCCAAGTAATTTGACGTCACAATCATTTAGAGCCATTCAAGATCTGAAGAATGATGACTCTATAGTGATAAAGATGGCTGATAAGGGTGCAGCAGTGGTCCTGTGGGCCAAAGAAATGTACCTAAATGAAGGACGTAACCAGGTAAAAAATCTAGACTGGTATAGCTATGTCAAAGAGGATCCTACATGTGAAACACAGGAAATCATTCAATCTGTCCTTTTAGAAGGGCTTGAATTAGGCATATTGTGACCTAAAGAGTATGATTTTTTAAATAAAAAACATCCCAGGATTTCAGTAATATACTTTTTACCAAAGATTCATAAACGGATTATGGACCCAATAGGGAGACCAATAGTCTCTGGATGTGATTCTCTAATGGAACCTATTTCCAAATATGTATACATATTTTTTAAACCTTTCTTTTAACAAGTTTCGTCCTACCTGAGAGACACGATGGACTTTCTAAACAATATCGAAGGCCATGAATTCAATCCTACAAACCAATGGCTTGTTTCTTTTGATGTTGTGTCCTTGTATTAGCATTAGAGTATTATTTGTATAACCGTGAACGATCACACCAGGTTCCTACCAAATTCATTCCTCGTTTGGCATCATTGGCACTGAAGAGAAATTACTTTGAATTTGAGTACAAATTTTTCTTTTAAACTAAAGGGACCTCGATGGGCTGCCCCTTTGCCCCAGAAATGGCCATTCTCTACATGGCTAGATTCGATCCCAAAGTCATTTATAATGATAATCCATTTATGCAACATCTTACACAGTGGTTCCGGTATATTGACGACATCTGGTGCCTGTGGAGTGGCCCAGAAATGGAAATCACAAGGTTCTTTGATTGGCTCAACATACGTCATACGGACATCAAATTCACTTTGATGAAAAGCGGGACATTGCTAACATTCCTAGACGCTGAGGTCAGACCTATTGATAATGAGCTCAGGACAACACTACACCGAAAGCCAAAGGATAAAAACAGCATCTTACACTACAGAAGTTTACATTCGAGAAATTGGAGAGATAATCTTCCCTAGGGGCAGTTGCTAAGGATTCGACGTAACTGTTCTCGTAGACAGGATTTTGAAATCAATGTCAAAGTTTTATGTGACCAACTGAGGGACCGAGGATATTTTTGAAAGCTACTCAAGAATGCAATGAAACAAGCATGGTACACACCTAGAGAAAGCTTGCTGTCTAAAAAAAAAAAAAACAGTTGAAAAGTTGGTTTGTGTGCTTACATATGGGCCCCACATAAAAAATTTACGTCAAACAATATTGAAAAATTGGCACCTTCTTAAAAATCTTGAATGCCCTTTTGATCAACCATTGTTTGCTATTAAAAAGGACACCAGCATAGGACAGCAACTGGTCCGGGCGGAAATCCAAAGAGCTCATAGGAAAAAAGATATATTGTCCCAATGGAAGTTAAAACCAATTCAAGGCCACCACAAATGTCAAAACTGTGTTTCTTGCATATCCACCATGGAAGGACTACAATTCGAGCATAATGGTGTCAAATGGATGCACAAAACCTTCTCAAATTGCAAAACGAAGAATGTTGTCCATGCAATTATTTGCTCCTGTCCACAAATCTATATAGGAAAAACCAACCAAGAGGTTAGGTTGCGAATTATGCAACACCGTTCACATATGTGGACAAGGGTCCTAAACGCTTCGATGGTCAGCCATTTCATTCAGGCCAATTATAATGAGAAAGATTTCAAATGGAGAGTATTGAGTGTCATAAAACAAAACCCCAGGGGTGGGGACATTGAGGTTCAATTATTGCAAAAGGAGGCATACTTGATTTTGAAATTTAACTGTGTTTATACAGGCCTGAACAAACTGTCGGAAATTTCTAAAACATAAACAGCATCTTAATTGTTATTAACGATAATCCTCAGAACGAACCATATGGCATAAAATACTTCAGACTGGATTGATTAGAATAGTGTGAATGCCTCAAGAAATTCACCACACGAAAGATTGCATCAATTTCAATAATCAGGAACTGCAAGAACCCAGGTTCCATTGCGAGATGTTGGACAGAGGATGTCAGGACCGGCGAGCCTAGGCGCCTACCACTCCATGGCAGAGAAGAACTGTGTTACCCATGATGCCTGGAGGAGGCTCATGGGTTTTTAATTAACAAAGACGCACGTACCGGCATGTGTAATTCTTGTTCTGGTTTTTGGCTCCTGAAACCCGCATTGGCTGATCGGGTTTGTTCGTGCACCGCTCCTGGAATCAAGTCATGTGCAAGGGTTGTTCCGTGCTCCTGGTGAGAGCAGTTCGGTGTGTCGGCAGGGGTCCTGCTCGCATGCGCGGCACATACGAAGGAGTCTTCACCGCCTTCCAGCCTTTTTCACTCAGGGACTTCCATTTGCGGTACTCTGGGATTGGTATTATTTTCCTGTGTGGGAGGAATCTTAGCTTAAAGCAATTCCTTGCAGAGTTCTAAGTATTAGCCTTCAATTGAGGATTAGGCTGGGATTAGAGTTACTTTTGCTGCACTTCAAAACATAGGTGACGTAACCTTTGTTTCTGGTACTCGTTTGTTTAGTGTTTTATGGTGATTTCAACCTCCAGTGACTTTCTTGTTTTTTGCTATCGGATTAGCGTTCATTCTTTACGGTCTTGTTGTGGATAAAGTATTGCAGTGAACACAGAAATACATATTAATATGCACAAGACTGGGATCATCGTACAATATCATGTCTTCTCCTGTATGTGGTATGTAGGGTGTCTAATGTGTGTTGCAGTACCTTAGATATTGGTGTGCTTGTGTGACGCATGAAATATAATGTGAATTTTCCTGTATTCTTACAACAGTAGAATCTACAGGAAGATACGGATTGATGATTATAGACCCTAGTGAGACACATAAGAGATTGTGCTTCTATGTTTTAAGGTAGATCTCTCCATGTTACTAGCGAGACTTAAAGAAAGTAGAATGTGGTAGTGTGCTTTTTATTCACACTTGTGTTGTTTTTTCCGCAACTTCCAAATTCCCTGCAGTCCCCTACCTTCATCCCTATCCCTCGCTTGACCACTTCACTACTCTATGTATATTTATGACGATAGAGTTGGGGATGTCAGGAGGTGGACCACTCTGAGCAACATTACGGTTCTGAGAGGTTTTCATTTTGCTGGACTAACAGAGGCCCCTCCTCTGAAACCGGATGTATATGAGAAGACAGATTCCGCTACCTTCTGACTTGATGCAGCCACACGGTGTATGCGAAGAGTTGTAGAAGTGACATGCTCCGTACTTCAAAGTAAGTGAACGCAACAGCTAAGTTTTGTTCAATGCTGTAACACAGAGTGGATACAAATGTAACAATTGTGTATCTGTTACATAAAATTCAAAACGAACGCCGTAATTCAACCAGGAAGTCCCTCACAAGGGAATGTATTGTAAACCTGAGGCATACGCTTAAGACTTCTTTAAACCAAGAATAATAGTACTTCTATGAATTGCCATTTTAACACCTCATGTAATACTATTTTAAAACCCAAATTCTTGGCTAAATAAATCGTTTGTGTTTTCAGACCTGACGGTTAGAAACACAAGTGATTTGGCATTTGTTGAAAAAGAAAAGATGATCACAGCAGGTATTCATTTTGTTTTAACCGTTAAGTGATCATGATATATCAGAAAAAGAAGTGCAATACTAAAAAATCCTCCTTATTTTTTGTTCCTTTAGACATCACCCAGTCCTTGCCCTGAAGATAGTCGCGTATATTGTATTGAGTCTTGAAACACATCGGAACGCATTACCCAAGGGAAAAACGAGTCTTTTCATAAATAGAGAGAGTCTCACAGGGAAATCATCTCTGAATAAGTGACCCTGTGTGCAAGAACACTATTCCCTTTGGTTGGCAACCTCCGAATATTGTTTAATTCTGGCGATGAATTCAAGAGTAGGGTTGCTTTGCAAAAGTTGACTGGTCTAATATTTAAAAACTGTCTTGTTATTTGTGTATTCTTTGTCATATGAAATTATTCTGTTAATTATGTTCTAGGTTTGTGTTATTTATGTTTTGATGTAAGCAAGAGGTGTAATTTTGATATGCCCTATAATGAACTACTTGAACAATTTACAAAAATCGTGTAAAGAAAAAACATAATAAATTATGTAGATCAACTCATTCAGAATGTGGTCTCAGGTTGCTAATGGGAAGCAGCATGACAATTGTCAGCTAGATAATCGTTTGTATTATGCACTTTTAGAAAATGTGCATTTCTTTGTGCTTATGATTCTTTATGCTTTGTGGCCCGTCTCCAATAAACTTCTGGGCTGGGTAACAGCTACAATTACTGCATACTTTCTAGACAGCCACAACACAGGAAGGGCTGGATGTGACATGGTATACATCTGCATCCATCTGCATACTGATAGTCTTCCTGGGCTGCGAGAGGGAGAGGTAGTTCACACTTAACATTTGTATAGGTTGAGTCCTACCCTCACACAAAGGGCTGATTTACCCCCTACTAATTGTCTAGAGCCAGGGCTGGGCTGAAAGGAATGGTTGCGCACTTCTGAGCGTTCCTTCAAAGTCACCCCTTCATCAAAGACATTTTTGAGTATAAGTACTGGGGCTCTGATCCCATGTTTTAAGACACTGCACGAGACTTGTAACCAGATGCTGCTGGCTCTACAGTCTGCATATTTCCAGGAGGACGGCTGTGCTGCTAGGAGGAACTGCCATTTGGACTACCTGCTTTGTTGTGCTGGCTTGCTGACTGCTGAGCTGCAGGAGGGACTGCCACTTTGCAACCTGACTTTATGTACTGGCTGATGCCTGCTGCCCCCTTTGTGCCCCAAGTGTTCTCCAAGGACTTGTTGGCTTGCTCCCTGCTCATGCAATCTTGGGGCCATAAAAGATGGAATTTGAGCCCCTCTGCCATGAGACTCTGTCTCTTGGGAGTCCAACGGCAGTATGCTAATTCAGGAGCTGTGACTGACTGTTCCTTGTGCTGCTTGTCCCCATTCCAAATCAGCATGGGTAGTGCCTTCCCTACCACCCAGCGTGTGGCTCGAGGAGCTATCCAGCACGATGTGCTGTTTGGGATCAAATGACAGTTGGGGAAAAGAGTGAAGGCTGCACCCGTAAACGACGCTTCCCTGGTGTTCTTCTGCCTCATGGCTCGCCGGCAGTGCGTGCCGATTCTGGAGCCACATTTTCAGCCGAGACGCATTGCAGAAGCATCAAGGAGGTTCTCGCTGACTTCGTCGTAGTTCTGTCTCACCTCCCAAGGAAGCACCTGTATTTGCTGAGTTGGTCCCTGTTTCGCAAGCCCACTGACATTTTCTGTGCCCAGAGGAGTTCCCTGTCTGAGGACCTCTCCCCTTTACAGAACGTTGCAATGGACGGCTCATGAGGCCATCACCGGGGTCAGAAGAGAACTTTGTGGCACCAGGGCTGAAAGTGGCTTTGCTTTGGCAGCTGCACCGAACACTCACGGGCAGGTGGATTGGTATTCTGAAAGCGAGGAACCAAACGAGGTCTCCCCGCATGATCCTAATGTTTGTGCCTCCACCGTCTTCTTTTGGGATGGAGCATGGGAGCATTGTTTATGCTCTACTTAGTGGGATGACACCTCTGAATAGGACTCTGAGAATGGCGCAGACCGTCCATAGAGGCAGAACTGTCTGAGGTCTCAAGCTTGATTACTGTATAACGGTTAGTAGGCGTGCAGGTGCTTCTGTAATGCAATTGTGCCCACAGGGCTCACAGAAATGTACTGTATTTAATAGGAGTGCAGGTGCACTGTGACCTATGTGCTACTACAATTTATCTGATTCAACCTACCAATCTGCATTACCTGCAAAGTATTTATGATGTATGTTGTTTTAGTCTTGTTTTGATCAGGATAACAAATGCTATCTGAATACTTGCATATTATTTATAATTCATCTTTTAGGTGGCGCACTGACAGTGCACCTCCTTTGAGCTTCTTTGCCGCTGCGCCCGAGTCTTTAATATGGCGTAGGCGCAGAGGCAAAGCGATTTCCTCATTTGCATGGGTCACAAACCCATTCAAATGAGGGAATGCCCTCTGAAGATAGCACTCTCACTTTATGTCCGCCAGCGCTATCTTTATTACAGAAGGGGCCGCATAAGTGTCTGCGGCCCCTTCTGTAATACCAAAGTGCCCCTCTGAGGAAAAGTGTATATTCTATGTTAGCATAAACGGCAGCCATTTTGACTGTCACGTCCATTTAGTTTTTGTCGTATTCATTTTGCTCTCTGTTGTTCGCCTTTTCACCCAGCTTGTGTCCTCAACTTTATCTGACCTCTCTAACATGGTCCATCTGATGTACGTACTGGGGTGCAGCAACTGCCGGTGCACCTGGTCTCAGATGTTATCAAATGATTGCTTATTGCCACCATAAACATTCCTTACTTCCCCTCCTCATCTCCTGACCACCTGGTCAGCCATCTGCTCTTGTTTGCCTATAGCTATTTCCGTGCTTAAACTTGTTTCTTCCAGTCTTCGTCCCCATGCGGTTATATTGCCACAAACAGTATATAAGGACGATGGTTTTTGTATTATGTGTACTTCCTCCGACAACACTTTAGGGTGTTGTTCAGACGTAGTCCCGCTCATGAGTTTTTAATAAACTTGGTTTGTTTTACTGCAACTCCAGTGCCGATCTCTCTTTTGTTTGTCTTCGGACCCGTGGACGAGAGGATGACCCTGCACCAGTGTGCCCTCACGGGGGGTACATTTCCACAATTGGCACCCAACATGGGGCCCCATCGGAGACGCGGCCGTCTGAAGGAGTTGTCTCGGTGGAAGATTGAAATTGACACTGAGGACGTGCACTGCATAAGAAGACCTTTGTCTTTGCAGCCGACGTGAACTTTCTGGTTTTCCTGACTTGACCCTCCGGGTGGTGGCCGGTCTTGACTGGGGCTTATTTGGCGAATTTTGCAGTGACCATTAGGTCGACCAGAGATCGGCAGGTGGGAGTTGAAGACTTCTGTTTGGTAAGGTCGCTGATGCGGCACTCTTTATTGTTTGGTTTAGTATTCTTTGCAAAGACTGAAGACAGGTATTGTGGGGATTTTTATACATCTGAAGTCTGTTTGGATAGTAATATTTTACATATATTTGTTAAAACATGCCTGTTTTTAGTAAGCTTCGTAAGTGGTGCTGCTGTTGCAGTGCAGGACATGGTTTGGAGCAAAGTCAGCCGGCTCCTCCTGAAGAGACGCCGAATAGAGATATGTATATAAAATATGGTATATGTATGGCTCATTCTGGAACAAATACACAAAGAAAGAATCTGATCTACAGTGGCCAGTGAATGAATCATTTGATTTTAAGAAGGTTCAGTACGTGGAACAGTGTTTGTTCAAGAGGAAAAGTAAACAGGATATGTTTGATAGTTTGCGTATGTGGGATAAGGAAGTTTGAGAGAGAGCGAAGAAAGCGGAATCTATAGCACAGAAAGAACAGCGGAAAACGATATATCAGAAATGTGTTGAATTAAGAGATATAGAGATGCAGGAAGGGATAGAAAAGGTAGAGAGAGAACGTCAATTGCAGGTGAATGGCCAGTACCCTATTAGACGACCTGTTTATCCAATACTTAATAAGCCTCATGATGACTCTATCTTATGAGGGCGACCCCCACCCCGTATAAATCTCCTAATCCGAGTGCCCCTGAGGGAGGTACTTCAGACGAGGAAGTGTTTCCCTCAAAAGAGGGGGACAAAGACATGCGCCGCATGCGACAGACCCGTTTGACTCTGTCTAGCGAAGAAAAAGAGAAATTGAAGGGCAGTGCTAGAGAGGAATCTCGTCGGAATACTACAGCGACGGTCCTCACAACTATAGTTCAGGCTTGGGAAGACGCAAAGCTGCTATACTTCTTAGAAAAATTCTGTTGGGATGTAATATATGGTTGGCGACATATCTCTAACAAAACAGAACCAAGAGCCAGATGTAGGTGGCTAAATACCGGTCGGTAACGTCAAAATTCGGTAAATTTCAGCGTTACCGACCGGTATTTAGCCATGTGCGATGTAGGTAAGGAATCGGTAAATAAGGAATCGGTAAATACCGATTCCTTATTGCTCTTGCATATAAGGAATCGGTAATACCGATTCCTTAAATGCAATGTAGGAAGCACTGAAAACAGTGCACCTCAGCCTTAAGGAATTGCTATTTACCACCAACTTCAAGTTGGTGGTAAGTAGCGATTTCCTTACAAAAAGCACTTTTTTGCTTTTTTTAATGTGCCATGTGGCACATATCCATGCCCTTAGGGCATGTATGTGCGCCACATGTGCACACATGCACATTTCAGGGGTGCAACAGGGTGTCCTTTGGACACCCTGGCACCCTTGAAATACCTCCCACTATTAACGATTCGGTAATACTGAATCGCTAATAGTGAATGTCTTCACATTCATTCCTATGGGCCTCCAAGCCCATAGAAATGAATGGGTAGGTATTCCTTATTACCGGATCTCAATTACCGATTCGGTAATAAGGAATATTAAGGATTCGGTATTTTTTACCGAATCTTTACCTCATAGGAAATACCGATTTTTTAATACCGAATCGGTAAAATTCGCTCTTAAGAAATCAGTATTTCACATTTACCTACATCTGGCCCCAGATGAGCTGAATGTACATTATAAGCAATTGGGAGATGGGACTTATCCTGTTAAAAACATACCTGATACAATTAGACGAGCGGTTAAATTACGGGATGAGACATTAAAAATGAAAGAGGAACAAGAATTAGCTAAACAGCAGCATAAAAGCGTAGAAATAGAAAAGGCTCAGACAGAGAATACTGTTGTCCCAATAGATGTGAATAATCCTAGAAGTAGTAGTACGCTTGCTATGAAATCAATGCGTGAAGCCGTACCCCTATATATTCCCCCGAAGGGAACAAGTGAGGATAAAATTTCCGATGATGCAAAGGGATATTTTTTATATAATTGGGTTTATACTCACTGGAGAAGAACAGATGTTATGGCCCTTAAGGCTGCCTTGCCTGACCCCCGGAAAAACCCCGCCGGCTTCTATGAGAAGGTGGAGGCAGCCATCAGTTCTTGGACTATGACTTTAGTGGATATAGGTTTGTTCTTTGGGCATATTTTACCTCCTGACTTGTGGAGAACAATACGTAAAATTGATGGCGCTACTGCATTTGGTGACACTTGGGAAAAATTTGAATAAATAGATAGGGAAAGGGAGCCTGCTCAGAAACCCCTACAGGAGATATTAGATCTTCCTAAAGCTATTGTAACTAAATTAAAGACACTTATACCCCCTAAGAAAATAGATTGTACTACGTTAGCGTCATGTAAACAGAAAAAGGATAAGTCAGTTTCTGATTTCTTTTCGAGATTCAAGGAGACATTTCATGATTTTAGTGGTCAGTCCCTGGCCGACGATACGGGTAAACATTTGTTTGTCGACAAATTTGTTGCTAATATATTACCAGAAATATCTAGTCGCCTTAAAGCGAGTGAAAGTTCTTGGACTACTTCCTCCCCAGTTTCTCTTTTGACAGTGGCACAATATTAGGAACTAGAAGCAAAAGGAAGGGAGGATAAAAAGGCTAAAGATTTGAAAACAAAGGTCATGATGGCTCAAGCGACTGGTCCACCATTTAGGAGAGGTGGAGGGGCGCACATACAATGCATGCACCAGGAGCACTCCCTCTCCTTCAGGCAAATTTGTCTCCTGACCAGTGTGCCTATTGTAAAGAGATTGGGCACTGGCGTTCTGAGTGCCCCCTTTTACAGGGTCAGCAATACCAGCGGGGAAGGGGAAGTATGAGAGAGCACCCATGGAACGTAGGAAGCAGGGGTGGTGCAGGTGCTCACCCCCACTTTGATGCAGTTGAGCAGGGACCGAATTACCCTAATACCTTCGATAAACGGCATCAGTATCAAATGACTGACTATTCTGCTGATACACCCACAGATTCCGATTATGCATAGGGATGCCTAGGACGGGGTGTGGGACCGGTTGAGGTGCCAGTAGATCAAATGGGTCCCTATGTTGACGCAAATGTCTTGGGATCCACTGATCAGTTTCTGGTTGATACAGGGGCTACACGTAGTGCCCTGTCTAAAAGACTGGTTCCTAGTGCTCCCCTGTCTGGCACAATGATAACATTGATAGGGTTCGATGGAACGCCCACACCTAGCCCACTATCACAGCCACTCGAATTCGGACTAGATAAATTCTCTACAGCATGTCCATTCTTGCTTTCCCCTGACACTCCAGATAACATTGTAGGTATTGATATGCTTAAATATTTTCGTGCTCTAATACGCTGTTCCCCAGAAGGTGTACGTGTTATCCTTAATGACAACTATCCAACCATTGAAAGATCTTGCCTTATCAATGAGGACATCGCTCTGGCATCCCTGCCTTGCACCCTGTGGGTTAAATCAGATACTGGTGTGGGTGTAATGGTTATTCCGCCTGTACAAATTCAAGTGAGAGAAGGTGCCTCATTGCCTCGTTTGCCCCAATATAAGATACCTCAAGAGGGCGAGGAGGCACTAGCAGGTATTGTTCAGTATTTGATTAAAGTAGATGTAGTGGAAGAGGTTCCCTATAATACCTGCAATAGCCCTATCCTTCCTATTTTGAAAAAGGACACCGATACTAAGAGTTACAGGTTCTTTATTGATTTGCGTGAGGTCACTAAGATTGTGGTGCCACAATATCCGGTAGTTTATGACATAACAACCCTCCTCACTATGGTCCCTCCCACTGCCACCACATTCTCGGTCATTGATATGAAGAATGCTTTCTTCTCAAAACCTATTCACCCTGAAAGCAGCTACCTATTTGGATTTATACTGAAAAATAGATCATTCCGTATCTGTAAAGGTCCACAGGGCTATACAGAAAGTCCCAGTATTTACAATCAAGCTTTGAAGAGACAACTTGATTTCTTTCCCGTGCCAAAAGGATTGGCTCTAATCCAGTATGTAGATGATATTCTCCTTGCTGCTGATACTCCTGAGCAATGTGAAGAAGGAACATTGTTACTGTTATCATTTCTTGCATCACATAATCACAAAGTCTCTAGAAAGTAATTGCAATATTGTAGACAGCAGGTTACCTATTTAGGTCACCTCCTGTCTAAGGAGGGCGTGCGCTTACACCAGATCGCATTTGGACCATTCTAGACACCCCTGTACCTCGTGCTCAAAAGGATGTCCGAGCACTGATTTGCCTTACTTCTTTTTGTAGGCAGTGGATCCCCTATTTTACGCATATTATCAAACCTCTGTTAGCCCTTTTGACCAAAGACACCACGATGCCCCTCCCATGGACTGCTGAGTGCCAGAGCGCCTTCCAACAGTTACACAAAGCCCTCTGCTCTGCACCAGTATTAGGTACTCCAGACTATACTAAAACTTTCACACTCTATGTACATGAAAGGGGAGGTTGTGTGCTCTCGGTCTTAACACAGACACACGGCGATAAACAACACTTGTGTGCATATATCTCGGCTGTCCTTGATCCAGTCGCTCACGCGCTGCCCGGATGTTTCCGAGCGGTGGCAGCAATGGCTGTATCTATGCGCCAGAGTAAGGGAATAGTTCTGTCACACAAACTGCTTGTGTTAGTACCCCGTTCAGTTGATGCCTTGCTAAACCAAACAAAGTAGCAGCATTTGACTAGTCCTCGCTTGACAGGATATGAATTGACACTTTTGGCCCCCCATACAACGCTAAAATATGCTTGACACTAAATCCTGCTACTCTACTACCTTTTCCATCTACTCAGCCTCAGTCACAAGAGTCACATGATTGTATATATCTCACTGAAAAGCAAACAAAAGATCGTGTTGACCTGCAAGACACTCCCTTCTCCATTACAGATGGGGAATTATAGGTTGATGGGTCATGTTAGAAATTACCCGATGGCACCACAACTGCTGCCTATGCTATTACAACACTTCAAACATTAGTTGAGACAGCTCGCATCCCATAGAAATCAGCCCAAGCAGCCGAGCTGTTTGCATTAACACAAGTATGTGAGCTTAGTACAGATCTGCTTGTTAATGTTTACACTGATAACCGGTATGCGTTTGGGGTAGGGCACAACTTTGGCCGCCTGTGGAAGGGACGCGGTTTCCTCACTTCACATGGAACACAGATAGTGCATGGAGAACTAGTGCACAACCTTCTTACTGCCTTAACCTATCCCAAGAAAATAGCTATTGTCAAGTGTAGTGCACATAAGAAGGTGACAGATAAAGTAGGAGCAGGTAATGCCTTTGCGGATCGCACAGTTCGTGAGACCGCAATGCAGCGAAGCACCACGTCTATGTATTCGGTTAAGTCGCAAGCTGAACGTTGGCATGATGCTAGACAGGAAGTACTGGATATGCAACAATCTGCCTCCTTTGAGGAATTAGACCAAAGGTCTAAGGAGGGAGCATTAGATGATGAGGGCTGTTGGAGGAGCAAAGATATGACTAAATGGAAGTTGCCCACTGCATACTTATACCCTCTCATCCATATGGCACATTGTCCAGCACATGTTGGTGCATCTTCAGAAGCAAAACAGCTTATGCAAGTCTGGGACCATCCTGATATTGTGGGTACCACTAAAAAGATAGTCCAGTCTTGCCTGGTTTGCCTCCAGTATAATCCTGGAAAGGGAATGCAGACTCCAACAGGAGGGTTTGTGACACCATCTGTACCTTTTGAGGTCCTACAAATGGACTACATTCAGTTTGAGCGCTGTAACAATCTTAAATACAGAAAAAGAAAGAGGCTGAACAGTGGAAACCCGTGGACCTCAGCACCTAACCCGCTATCCCTAATGTATGTATATGTAATATGGAACTACTCAGAAGAGTGTGTGCACACTGACAAACAACCACTGTCACAGTGTAATTTCCATACAGGAATTTAACAATTTTAACACAATAGCACTGGTGCACCACATAACAAATTAGACAAAGAATTGTATAGAATCCATGTCCCCAAAATATTCTTCCAAGTTTCTTCCTTTATTTTGAATTAAGTCTTTAAAACATAATCAAGGTGATTGAGACACAGCCGACGCATTTCGTCCTTATCAGAAGGACTTCGTCAGGGCAAACAGGTCTTTACTATTATTTCTATTTAGAAAATAAGCCACCTGTTAAGTTGGGTATAGAATACAGAGATGCTTCCGTCCTCCGATATATTATGTATTAAAATTATGACTGGAACCTTAATCTAAAACGATAAGACGAGTGGGTACATGATGACTCCCAGTCTAGTTAATCTTTGGTCCCAGGTCAGGGAAATGGAAGATATGCAAAAATAATTGCAATATTACAGTAGCCGGCCAGAATCAGTCAGAGCAGTCCTCACCACTTGGAGACCAAAGGCATATCTTCCATTTCCCATTTCCATTTAAGGTGCCAGTCATAATTTTAATACACCTGTGCTATTGTGTTAAAACAATCTAAAATACATCTTAGTAGTAGTTTGCGCCTTCAGCAAATGGATGAAGGCATATGCTCCGAATGACAATACAGCCCTCACGACTGCGAAAATACTCCTAAAGGAGTTTTTCCCTCGATTCAGTGTTTGTCGGGTCCTATGGAGTGATAACGGGCCCCATTTAATTGGATAGGTTGTAGACTATGTTATGAGAGGGCTAGGGGTCAAGCAGAAGTTCCATGCTGCTTTCCACCCACAGTCAGCAGGCCTGGTGGAACGCTATAACTCCACACTGAAACTGAAATTGGCAAAAATACAGGCTTCCACTTCTCTGAAATGGCCTGATGCATTACCCTTGGCACTGCTTTCCACCAGAGTAACACCTCATACACGCTCTGGGCTTACCCCATATGAGATCGTGCATCGAGGTACCTACTTCGACACAGGAAGAAAGGTGCTCCAGTGCAAAACAAGACAGGTGAAGCCATTGTCCTGAGTGGTTAAGTCTGATTACAAAGGGGGGTCTTCCTAATACTGGTGGACTTGTCTCAAACTCAGTGAAGAAATCAACACCCACTCAGGACTGTTAGGGCGCTACCTTTCTTGTCGTTTGCTGACGAAAATGAGCTCACCTAAGAAGAAGGAGATCGCTGCGACAATGTGCAACAGCTGTACAATCTGTATCCTTGGTCTGACTCTGACTGCTGCCATTGTAGCTACAGTAATGTGGGTAGTGAAGGAAGCAATGCCTGGGTCTTCCATGCTCAACATTACTGCTACATCGCCTACTACAAAGGAACACCATTATTTTGATTTACCGCAACATGAACAGGGGTACCGGCAAAATCTGAAAAAAAATTAATTTCTTCAAATGTTGCATCAGACACACCAGCTGAGCAATGATACTAACTGCTGGGTTTGTGGCAAGATTCCTCCTCACCAGAACATAAGAGAAATACCGTTGTTACCGCTGCCATTCTCTCATAATGGCTCCTGCCAAGCTTGGTTTGAGCTTCTATATGCCTCTAAGGTATTTAACCTCTCAGAAACATGGGATGTGGGCGACCTCAACGCCAAACTGAATAAAGCATGCTATCCCAATGAAGATGGGGATCCACAGCGAAGGGACCGTCTTGGAAAGGGAAGAATATAGTAGAGGAAATGCAGCAAAAAACTACGTATATCAAAACTCTAGGTCGGCTAGAGGAAATGGGCTACCTGTTATCTCTGTTGCTCTGACTACAGGCAATGTGCTAATGGGTCACAGTCACTGTACTACAGTGTTACAGGTGTCAACGAGGGGCCGAAGAAGCTTCCTCGCATCGCGTCATACTTATTTTGTTTGTGGAGATAAGGCCTACTACTTCCTACCTTCAGGCTGGTCTGGTAGCTGTTACATAGCCTTTCTTCTACCTCCTGTGTTTCTAGCTCATCCAAGATACCACCAAGATTTGCAATTGTTTGATCACCATGTTGGTAGTAGGGGAAAACGTGCCATCGATGTCTCTGTAGCATATCAGACAGAGACCACATGGGAGCAATATACAGACTTTAATAAAGTATTTTTCATCTTCGTTGGCCCAGTACAGAACAGTAAGCTGGTCCGTCACCTCACCCGTACAATGGAGGCAGTGATTAATCAGACAACTGCGGCCTTAGGAAGCTTGATGGAAGAACAACCATCAATCCGCATGGTAGCTTTACAGAATCGACTTGGTTTAGATGTCGTTCTAGCTGATCGAGGTGGAGCATGCCGTGTCATCGGATCCAGCTGCTGTGTTTTCATACCGGACAATTCACCTTCTGTCTATGCGGCCATCTCCAAACGGCACAAGATAGCCACCGAAATACATCAAGACCCAGGAACATGGACTTGGACTGGGTGGTTTTGGAACTTACTTTCAGTTTGGGGTTTGAAAGTAGTATCAGTCCTGTTCATATTAATAGCTATTATCTTCTTTTATTGCTTTTGTGTTCATTGTGGATTAATGCTCTGTTCTCTCTGTACTTCTGCCTGTACTGCCTGCATACCATCTAAAGTGAATGTCCAAAATGTAAATGCCCGTTTAGCATTGGAACGAGAAATATACGGACTAATGATAATAGATGTTTAGGATATATGCTATGCCCCCTAGAAGGGACAAAAACTGTCTTAGCTTATGCTAAAAGGGTCGTCTGTGGAAAAGTGTAAATTCTATGTTAGCATAAGCGGCAGCCATTTTGACTGTCGCGTCCATTTTGTTTCCGTCGTATTTATTTTGCTCTCTGTTGTTCGCCTTTTCACCCAGGCTGTGTCCTCAGCTTTAGCTGACCTCTCTGACATGGTCAATGTTAGAATCCGGGGTCTCTGGTTGGCGCAGGTATGCACTTGCAACAAGCAGGGACCCTTTCCTCTAAGTCAGGGCATAGGATTACCTCTTTAAAAATAACCCCTGCTCACCCTCTAGGTAACGTGGCGCGAGCAGTCAGGCTAGATTTCCAGAGGGCATTAGGTTAAGCGTTCAAGATATCTCACACAATAATCACCACCCCACCACACAAAGACACAAGGCTGTATTTATATCAAAATAAAGTTCTTTATATAAAAGATTTCTTCAAGCAGGATGTCAAAATACAGTTCTTTCACTTAAATAAGGTTCCAGTTACTTTAAATGCTTTTAGGCAGTCCACAGTTCTTAAAATGGCAATGTTCTACTTAAAAAAATGCTTCTTTGGGGGTCTGTGTGCTTGGTAGCGCTTTCGGTACGCTTTATACAAGGTTTTTAACGTGCCTTGTCGTTTCTCACGCTTCTCGCGTGAGCACTCGTACGCTTGCCGTTTCCCACGCTTCTCGCGTGAGCACGCGTACTCAGACGTGAGCCGTACGGACCGTACCTTCGTAGGTACGCGTCGAACACGTCTAGTACGCCCCTTTCCAAACCTCCCGCTTCTCGCGTGAGCACCGGCAAAGTGTTTCAATGCAGTACGGACAATACCAAGGCTCACCCATCTCGCGTGAGTTGCGTAGCGCGACGCTAGCACCGTACAAAGCCCGGGAAGCTCCGTACCGGTGCGCTTGCAGTGCACAGTACCTGTCCTTCGCAGAGGGGGTTCGTGGCGGCCTCGCAGTCCCACACAAAGGCGTCCCACGTCGCCCTTCAGTCCCGGATCTCCAGAGGACGGTGAGGCTTCGTGGGGCGCTGGGGGAGGGTTTCAGCTGCCACAATGAGTTCAGGAGCGGGAGAGGCGGCTCGGGGGGGATTCGTAGCGCGTTGCAGCGCCGTCGGCTTTCTCTCAGGTTGGCGAACCAGGTGCTTGGTGTCCTCACGGGGATCTCAGCGGCGCAGGACCGCAGAGGCTCGGAGTTTGGACGTCCGGGGTCTCCTCTTTGCGTTGCGAGCTACGGCTCGGGGGGGCAGTTGCTTGCTGGGCTAGGGCCAGGTAGGCCGGCCTTTGCAGTGCTTACAACAGCCCCGGTGGCAGACGTCGCGGTGCTCGGAGGGAGGGGGGAGCACACAGGGTCTCTGAGGGTCAGGGTGACAGGATCACCTCCAGCAGCTTCTCTTCTCCTTGGAGGAAGGTAGCGCCCACTGTTCCTGGGGCGCAGTTCAGGGGGCAAGTTCCCCAGCAAGCCATTGGAGATAGTTTGATGGCACAAGTTGAATCAAAGTTTCTGCTTCAGTCTTTTCCTCTCCTTTAGCAGCAAGGCACCCACCACAGGCCAGTCTCACAGGTCAGAGACAGTAGTCCTCCATGCAGCTTTCCCAGGTCCTTCTCTTCAGGCAGAGTTTCTTCTTGGTGCAAACAGGATCTGATTTCTTAGGAGCAGGGCTCCTTCTTTTATAGCACAATTATTTTGTTCTTTGTCGCCAGGGGGCCTGGGCCTGGCTCAGTCCAGTTTTGGAGCACTTTGTAGTGGTGACTCTGCTCTTTCCTTTCAGCAGCAGGGCAGAGACATCAGCCGCTCCACAGTGGGCAGAGCCGGCATTGTGGAGGCAGAGCACAGGTCTATTCAGAGTCAAAGGTGTACTCCTCCCACCCATCCTGGTGTAATCTCTCTACCCACCACCTGGCAGCCAGCCTGTCTCCTGGAATTCCCAAGCCCTGCTCCTTCACTGTTACTAGGCAGAACACACACACACAGCAGAGGCGGACTGAAATGGCCAGGTCAGTAAATACTAACTTTCTAAAAGTAGTATTTACAAACACAGGATATTAAAATAAACTTTACTAAAAGAAGTATTTTATTATTCTGAGTTCAGGCATACTAAACTTGACTTTCTACCATGCTCTCTGAGTCCACTGGGATTACAGCGTGTAGTAATTCCAGCAGCCCATTCTGGCCTATGGAGAGCAGGTAGCCTTCAATAGTGAAAAACGAAAATGGCTGTAATTCACTACTAAGACATGCCACACACAGCAGGGCATGTCCTACCTTATGCCTACAATGCACCCTGCCCTTGGGCCTACCAGAGGGGTGGCTATTATGTAGTTAAGGGAAGGTTTAGGGACTGGCAAGTGGGTGCACTTGCGCAATCAGCGCGACAGTACCAGACCGCGCGCAGGTTCTGCAGTGGCAGACCCTAGACACATTTTACAAGGCCGCTTCTGTGGGTGGCACAACCAGTGCTGCAAGCCCACCAGCAGCATTTGTATTTACAAGCCCTGGCACTCCTGGTGCACTTCACTAGGGGCTGATAGTAAACCAAATAAGCCAAACATGGAATCCAATGAACATCAACATTTTACTATAGGGAGAGCATATGCACCTTAGCACTGGTCAGCAGTGGTAAGGTGCCCAGAGTCATAAAACAGCCAACACCAGGTCAGAAAAAATACAGGAGGAAGGCAAAAAGTTTAGGGATGACCCTGCAAAAAGGGCCAAGTTCAACAGTCAATCTGATGAACATGCTGGGGGGCTGCAACTGCCAGTGCACCTGGTCTCAGATGTTATCAAATGATTGCTTATTGCCACCATAAACATTCTTTACTCCCCCTCCTCATCTCCTAACCACCTGGTCTGCCATCTGCTCTTGTTTGCCTATAGCTATTTCCGTGCTTAAACTTGTTTCTTCCAGTTTTCTTTCCCATGCGATTATATTGCCACAAACAGTATATAAGGACAATGGTTTTTGTATTATGTGTCCTTCCTTCCACAACACTTTAGGGTGTTGTTCGGACGCAGTCCCACTCATGAGTGTTTAATAAACTTGGTTTGTTTTACTTCAACTCCAGTGCTGATCTCTCTTTTGTTAGTCTTCGGACCCTTGGATGAGAGGATGACCCAGCACCAGTGTGCCCTCATGGGGGTACATTTCCACACCACAGGCGCGCAAAGGGTGGGCGCAAATGCCTGTTGCGCCCCCTTGGGCACTTTGTGTAATATGGCCCCAGGTATGCATTGATTTAAAGTCTGAAACCATTGCACGACATGAAAGTGTCCACTGACCTATAGAAAATGTGGGGAAGGTATTCAAAGTTTCCAAGAAGACTGAGGAGAAGTCTCTATATTTGCTTTCCTTGTCATGACGTATCAGATATATACTTTGTTGGTCTAGAAGTGGCAGGTGAGTGAGTGAGGCTGTAGTGTTTAGTATGGGATTTGGGTCTCCAGCCTAAGAGACCAAAGCAAGGTGCTGTGTGCATGCATCATAGTTGCACTTCTACAACATCCAGGGCCCATTGAAGTAATGTGCAAAATAGCTCAGTAGAATATTTAGTAAGCCATGTGCCGATTATGTCATCGGCAACCATTGCTCTAAAAGAGTGTATTTTCGCATGAGACGACAAATTGTGTTATGGCTCAAAGGCTGCCCAGTGGTGCTGAACAAACAACTTGATGATAACCACCTAAGGACAAGCAGTGTAAGAGCTTTAAATTCACTGCCACTACACAACTTACTTGTAGGAATATCACAATATCCCACTTGCCCCTTGCTTGTGCATGGTTTGATGTGGCATTCGCATTTCACCAAAAGCTAGGACACGCTATTTAGTTGCTGTTGCTGGGCATACCAACCTACTGACATTTGTGCAGTTTTTGCCTAATTACAGCCCTTTTCCGTAGCTGGCCCTTCGTGGCTCAAAGTCATTTGCAAGAGCACTCAAGTCCAATTTCAGCGCAAACAAATTTATGAACTACAAAAACAACTATTAAATCAGGGAGTATGAAAAATAAGGGAACCGTGGCACCATTCGAATGATCATCACTCACCTTCTGTGAACGCCTTGGAGTCCACACCACAAGGTGATAGAGTCTCTAGGGTCGCCTAGTTCTCCTTCTTGAGCTGTCCAGGGTTCTGGAGATTGACGCTCAAGACTCAGCTGGTGATTGGACCACGTATTGTGCAAGACCAGAAAGCCCACTGCAGATGTCTGTCCCTGGCTGCCACTATCGTTGTTTTGCTTCCTTCCTGGTTCCTGCAGTCAAGAGGTTCAAAACAGGAGCAGACCTGCTTCCAAACAGAACGTGCAACAGAACTCATGAATAGACAAACAAGTCTGAGCGATACAATTTAGAAAGCACATTCACCACTGCAGTATATATTACACAGCGTGACATGGTTTCTGACTTCTATTTTTTGGGGTTGCTGGGATATATGTGAATATTTTAAGTCAAGTTTAAAATTGCCATTGAAGTCTAAATAACCAGATACATCAAGCAGAAACCAAAGCGCATAGGAACTCAAACTTGTTAAAGTTGGGAGTGCCGCACGACAATCGGAATAGGGGGCAACATACTCTGCTGTGTTGTTTAGTTTTTTCTATAGCTCTCCTACCTGCCTCTCAGCAGTGACCACGTGATGGAAAAAAAAACGGTTCTGTGCCTTAAAATGTTCTGCCAGTTTGGACGATGGTTCAAAAACACGACAAAGCACTGCAAACTGCATTTTACATACTTATGCTTAATTTAATTAACAATTATTTTCCGTAGCATCCCATTTCACCTTTAATGTGATAAACGAAATTTGCTTCCCTCTAATATATTATCTCAACCTCCATTCAGCGCTTTCGCAAATTTCTAATTCTTGTTTTCCAGTCAAGATATGGCGCGCGCAGCAGGAAGGATGGAGTTCTTTTTCATAAATGATATCTGCAAATGTTTGATAGCAGCAGCGAAAAGCTTTTTACCTGCATATCCTGAATCAGTCCATTTACTCTGGAATGTAAACCGCGCACAGATACGATCTCGGTCTTCATGTTCAGAATTGAAATCCAGATTACAATAAGGTGCTTTGAAAATAAATAGTTTCCACATTAGGTTTAGTTGCACCAAGATGGCGCAGGAAAGAAACCGTTTCCATCATATTAGTGTGCATTTCACCTCTGTTTTGAAGAAAATATTTAATGTTTAATTGGGTTAATCATTATAAATCCTAACTTTTCCCATAGATGGATTATGACAGACTCTGAATTATTAAAAATAAGGCGCAACGCATTCTGTTAGAAAAGTCAAAGTAAGGTGTGTTTTTATTCAGCAGGTAAGAAATCAAAGGTGCATCCATGCACAAAACCAGTGCGATAACAGCCCGTGCCTGTTTCATTGTTTCTCATTTTTAAAATGTGATTTTCAGTCAATAATTGCTGAATACATTATTACAGGGATGAATAAACTGTGAAATTAATGGATATATAAAGCTGATGAATCGGTAATTCACGTTTGCAAAAACTTAATTTTAGCAGTTATTTGTTTATTATTTCTAGTATGTCAAATAGAAATAATGACTACAACTACCACAATAAACATCTGTTATCCAGCGCCAAGATATCCTTCTGGGTGAACCTGCGCTTTATAAATACACGTTCTGTGCAGAGCCCTATCATGTAATCCTAGGAGCAACCTCGAAGTGAAACTGGCGAGGCTGAGGTACAAAACCGCGATTTCTAATTGGAAAGGGATAATACTAAAACAACGGTGGGGGGCACTAGCAATAGCCGCAAACACAAAAAAGGGCGATACATTTTGGACAGCCGTGAGGGGCCTGCGATCCATGGGGCCGCTTCTTACTTCCATTAGCTGCACCATTGCGAGTGAGTCGTGGGAAAACCACTTCACAAAAATGTATGCAGCTCCCGCACAAGAGGCAGACTACTTCAAGCCTGGGCCACTAACTAGAATACAGATAACCCTGTCTGAGGTGGAAGAAGCGATCCAGCAGAGTGTGGGCAAGAAAGCCCAAATGGGCCACCTATTGACCTTATTAAATGCAAACCAGACTTATGGGCTCCTCTTCTTTTAAATGTTTTTAACAATTTAACGCACACCCCGTTACTCAGTTCCTGATCCACAAGCATCATTGTACCGATCTTCAAAAAAGGGGATCGTTCCCAACCCAACTGTTATAGGCCCATCTCCCTAATTGACAATACTTTAAAAATCTTGGGTAGAGTCCTATATAACAAGATACATGAGTGGTCTCAGGAAAGCGGTATTTTAGAGCCCTGTCAATTGGGTTTTCGAGGCAAGGTTGGCACCAACGAACAATGCCTAAATCTTAATCTACCTATGGGCAAATACACTATTGCGCAGGTTTCGCCAATCTATTTGGCCTTCATGGATTTCACCTCTGCTTTTGACCTTGTTAATAGGTCAAAGCTCTGGTCTAACCTCTTGGCCTGTGGATTGGATGAGCCCCTGGTGCATTACTTGGCACACCTACATAAAGACCTTAAAGCCCGGGTCAGGATTGGTAGTGGGGGCTAGGTCACCAAAGCTATTAATGTAGGCAGGGCGGTCAGACAGGGCTGTGTGCTAGCCCCCCTACTTTTTATTATCTACATTAATGGACTGAATAAAACATTAAAATCATTGACCCAAGACATCCCAAAATTCAATGGGAAAACACTCCCCGTACTACTCTATGCGGATGACGCGGTCCTTATGGGCCGCACTCCGAATTCCTTATGCTCCTTAGTACAGGGTTTTGTCAACCACATGGATAGCTTGGGCCTATGTACTAACTTTAAAATGTCTTTTCTAATGTTGTATGGTCCCAGGAAACGCCAACTTAGATTTATATCTGTGGACAATCAGAAGTCGATGAGCACTAGCACCTTTCCTTATCTTGGGGTGGTCTTTGCTGCGAATAGCTCCTGGACTGAGCACATGGCTCACTCCGGGAGCAAGTTCTCAAAGGCCACCAACTCGATTCTCAGTCTTCCACGCCCAAAGAGATTAGGTGCCATTTTAGCTATTTTTTTTTTTTAAAGCACAATGTATGCCAACAGCCACGAATGGCGATGAGGTTTGGGGCATCGCCAAGAGTCCCTATATCTATCAGGAAGAGAATAGATTTTTCAGG
This sequence comes from Triturus cristatus, assembly GCF_964204655.1. Classification (NCBI taxonomy): domain Eukaryota; kingdom Metazoa; phylum Chordata; class Amphibia; order Caudata; family Salamandridae; genus Triturus; species Triturus cristatus. Next base: position 1,365,908,158 of record NC_140590.1, read on the forward strand.
AAGCTACTAGGCGTCCCAATCTCCACACCCCAATATGTTTGGCATAGGGAACTCAACCTACATTTTATAGAAGATTTTATTAAGGCCCGCCCGTCTTCTTTTGGTTATCGGTTTGGAAAAACCTGGCAGCATCCCTAACAAGAGAGATCATTAGTGATTGTAATGGATGTGAGAAAGGGAAGGACATCCCTTGGCTAGCAGGGGTGTATCGGAGCCTTTGTAGCGTTAACAAGGGAAGTATTTTCTTAAATCCTAGCACAGCAGTGACTATTAATAAAAATGAGCTTAGGGGTGCCCTCTATTTGTTATATAGAGTGGAAAGGATTGAAAAGGAATCTAGAAAATCCATTGTCCATAGCTACATGGGTATTGAACATCCCGTGCATCCGCTGGCTAACCACCTTAACCTGTCTATGAGCCATTGGGAGAGGAGCCTTTTATTTCGCCTAAGGGCAGGCACTATCAAATTTGTTTTATGTTTTCCCCTTGGTCACCACTCTGGCCTTGACCACCTACCTTGTCCATGTGATGGTCAGGGTGGCCAATCTATCTTACATTTTTTGTTTTTCTGTAAATACTATTCAAAGTATTTTAAGTTGCTTTTAACCCCGTATTTTAAAAAGTTTACGCCCATTAGTCTGGAAAACGCTTACCTGAGGTTACTTTCCCTAGATGACGAACAGCTGGTTTTTCGCACAGGCACTTTTTTGAGAATTGCTGCTCAAGCTCGTCAGATGATGTCGAATCTTTGAATTTTTATATTCTTTATTCATGCATTTTGTACGAATTTGAAAAATTATTGTATACTGTATGTTGCTAATGGATTTTACTATGACTCTCCTATTTATAAACTTTTAACCTGCTGTGTTGTTGTGCATTTATGGATACGATGTTATCTGAATAAAGTGTCTTTGAACCTTGAACCTACACGTTATGTTATGATAGTGCACATATTGAAGTCACTGAAACAAAGGAACATATACGGCAGATAAATAGTAGTTCGGGTATAGGGTGGAGTGTGTGAAACTGCACCATAAACCTGTGAAGATAGGCTTTCCTATAGTCAAATTGTGAGCGTTAGGCAATAGACACAAATGACCATTATAAGTGGCAAGATAGCTACTTTTACACTTAAGATGGAGTATCTGCATGGTGGAAAGCACTAATGGTGTCAGCGGCGGATGGAGCCTCTTTACATTGAGGTTGGTCATCTCCCAATGTGTTGTCTTAGGTCTGGGCCACTCAAAGGTTACATGGTAGGGTGCCATGTGAATGATCTAAATCTAGAGGTGGTTCATGGGTGTTTAGTAAGGTGAGATGATAAATGGCCTAAGACAGGAGTGTATGACTAGGGGTCTATTAACCCCTTTAATGCTGAGGCTTCCATTCCCTTAGTGCCGAGACGTTTTTTGAGACTTGGTGCAGTTTAAGCTTAAGTCTTCATATCTTTTTCCACAAAAGGTATTCAGGCCACCAATTTGTCCTTTTTTGCCCACATACTGGGGATGCAAAAGGGACCTAGGGTTTGAGATTGACCTGGAGGCAACTGAGAACATGGCCAAAAATTAGCCAAATCTGGGCTTTTTTAAAATGGCAAAAGGTGCTGTGGAATAAAGTGTGTTTTTTTCTACAAATGTCATCAACCAAAGGTTTGATGTATTTAGATAATTTTCCCATCGTTTAAGAAAAAGCACAGTTGTAGAAAATTAATTATCAAAGTGAAGTAAGTAGACGCTTTATCATTTATTCTGGTTATCTTTTATTAAGTCATAGGTTAACTGCATCCTCTGCTTACTGGCCAGACCATCAAGTGAAGGCAACCTCGTCAACATTCCAAGGCTGCCTTCCTGTCAACATTCTGAACGTTACAACTGTGCAGTAGAATGTGGGGGTGGCCGGAATGTACTATGTGATAAGTTATAACACATCTCCCTCCTTAAAGAAGACATATACTAACACGTAGAATGATAATGATAAAGCTACGGGCCAGGGTGAGGATTGTGATGTCCGGGAAACTCCCAACATAACATATAAACAACAACTTGTGATACTGCATCTTTAACCCATTTGGAATTCCTTGTGCCACCTTGGGGGATTGCGGTCCCTGATTTCCCTACCCCCTTGTGCCCCTTCTGCTCGGGAACTTTGGGCATGATACCTACCATCTCCCTCTTGGTCCGTTTCCCTCGGACCTATGGCCACCCGGTCCATGCTCCATTTTTTCCCATCTTCCATGATGACCACATTTCTTTTAACCTCTTATTTTCCCTGGGTCGTAGTACCTCTCCTCTTTGCCCCCTAGGTTCATTGGTTTCCTGATCACCACCTTTTGTCCCTCTCTGAAAGATCTTTCCTGCACCCCCCATTTTTCTGTCGTACCACTCTTTATACTTCTTTTGTCTAGTGTCAATTCTCTTACTGATTCCCTCCCGATCAATCACCACCGGTTCCTTGGGGATCATCCAGTTAGGGGATAGTTTTGAACCTGCCTTCCTCCCCCTCAATAGTTCAAACGGCGTATGTCCTGTGGAGAGGCTAGGTGTGGTGTGGTAGGACCAAAGCATGTCTCTCAGCGCCCCCTCAATCGGAGTCCCCGCTTTCACTGCTAGTTGTATGCACTCTTTCAACATACGGTTAGCCCTCTCCACTTTCCCGTTTGCTTTTGGGCAGTACAATGGGGTGCGTATGTGTGTTATTGACATGTCCTTCAGATACTCCCTCATCTCCTCCGATACCAATTGGACACCATTGTCAGTGATTAAGGTGGAGGGAATGCCCTCCTTTGAGAACACTTCGTTCAAAAATTCACTCAACGATCTTGTTTTGATGTTGCTCACAAACTTGTGTGTGATCCAGTTGGAGTAGTAGTCTATAAGCACTAAAATGTACCATTGCTGTGGTCCCTTAGCCCTTATGGGGAATGTGATGTCAAATCCCAATTTGTCCCATGGAGATCGTGGGACCTCCACAGGACTAAGCGGAGATCGCCTGATACATCTTGCTTTATCGCTTTCTCCACATGCGTAGCACTCCTTCACCTTGTCCTCCATGTGCGTATCCATCCCAGGGAACCAATATTCCGATCTCAGTCTCGCCTTGCATAGGCTCCTTCCCAGGTGCCCCTCATGTGCAAGGTCCATGATCTGTCCTCTTAATCCCGCTGGTGGAACTATTCTGCCCGACTTGAGGAGGTATCCACCTACTATGGACAGTTCATTTCGTACATTCCAGTACGGCTGAATGTCTTCTGGTAGAGTTTTGCATTTCATGGGCCATCCTTTGATTACCCAAGTTTTTACCTTGTTGAGAGTGCTATCCTGTTCCATGTGGTAGCCCCACTGATTTTTTGTCATTGCAGGAAGTTTGACCTCAAGAACCCCTTCACTGTTCCTGACCTCCTCCTCATGTCTTCCCACTGGTTACCTTGATAAAAAGTCCGCAACTTTGTTCTGTTGGCCCGGGACATACACTGTCTTGAAGTTGTAGCCTTGCAATCCTAGGACCCATTTCGCAATGCGGGGGGTCATGTTTTCCAAGACCTTGTTGCCGAACAAGAAGATTCATGGTTTATGGTCCGTGCACACTTCAAATGGCAATCCCCACACATAGAAGCTAAAATGTCTAATTGCCCAATACACCGCCAACGCCTCCTTCTCTATCGTAGAGTAATTAGACTCAGACCCCGATAACGACCTTGATGCAAACGCTACCACTTTAACCTCGCTGCCCCTCCTTTGTGAGAGCATGGCACCTATACCTTTATCACTTGCATCCGTAGTAATTAAGGTGTCCTTTGTAATATCAAAGTTGCCTATGTATGGTGCTGTCACAATTGCTTCCTTTATGTTTTCAAAAGCCTGTTCCTGACTTTTCTCCCACACAAATGGCATGTCTTTCCTTAAGATCTCTCTTAGGGGATTTGCTAACATTGCAAAGTTCTTAATGAATTTGGCCATGTATTACGCTAGGCCCAAGAACGATAGCACTTCCTCTTTGCTTGATGGCGTTGGTGCTCTCCGAACTGCTTCTACTAGATCGATTTTGGGTTTTATCCCCTCCTCAGAAATGGTATGCCCTAGATAGTCTACAGCAGTTACACCCACTTTGCATTTGCTCTCTTTCGTGGTAAACCCTACCTCCTTTAATTTGTTGAGTACTCTTTCGGCATTTAGATTATGTTCTTTCTCAGTTGCTCCATAAATAAGAATGTCGTCCTGAAAGCACATTGATTTCGGACAATCCTTCAACACATGTTGCATCACCCTTTGGAATGCCGATGCTGCGGATGCCAGCCCAAAGGGCATTCTTAAGAATTTGTAGTTGCCAAATGGGGTGGTGAACGCTGTTAATGGTTGTGATTCAGGATGGAGTTTGATTTGGTGGTAGGCCGATGAGAAGTTCAGAACACTGAAAAACTTTGCCCCTTGCAGTGTGCTCAACATCTCATGTATCCTGGGTAAGGGGTGTCTGTCCACCACAATGTTGGCATTCAGTGTCCTGAGATCCACGCATAGGCGGATGCTCTTTCCTCCCTCCTTGCTCGTGATGACAATGGGCGCCAACCATGCCGCACATTCGATCTCCTGTATGACCCTTGCTCCACCAACTTCCTCAATTCCATTCTCAAGGGTTCCCTCATCAATAAAGGGATCGACCGTGTTTTGTGCACCACTGGTATCGCTCCCTCCTTCAATTCAATCTTATGCATGTAATTTTTCAGTACCCCTAACTTGTCACTGAACACTTCAGGGAATTCTTTCACTAAATTGGATCCCACCACTGGGGGGTCAATCAACAACACCTGCTCCTGGTTGTTTGGGTCGAGTTTTATTCCCAATTCCTTTTGGTGTTTCCACCCCAATAAACTTGACCCCTCCTTTGTTACGTAAACCTTCCCTACTGTGTGCCTGTCTTCAAACGAAATTCTCATTCTTATCATCCCCTCCAATGGTATGGGTACCCTATTGTAACCTATGGGAGCAATGTCAGCTGTTTCTAGTATGAGATTATGTTTTGCAAACTTCTCGTTGAACCTGTCTTTCTCTACAAGGGTGAATGGGGAGTCAGCATACACCTTAAACATTTTCCCCATCCAGTCCTATTTCACATGTGGGATACTGTGTTTGTTCATCCTTGCTTTCATCTTCGACCTGAAAAATGTAATTTTTCTCTTCTTCTTCATCCCTCTCTCTGTTTTCTACTACATGGACCTTATTTGAACTCACATTGCACACTTTTGAAAAATGTCCTTTCCTATTGCACTTCCTGAATATTACATTGCGGGCTGGACAGCGCCAATTGTTTGCTAAGTGATTGTGATTTCCGCACCTAAAACACTTCAGGCCTTCCCCTCTTTTACCTATGTTCTCTTTATTCCTATTCTCAACTTTACATACTGCCTCCCCATTCGCATTGTCTTTCCCTGCTCCTTTTTCTTTTGCTCCCTCCGAAACTTTCATTTCTCTCATACACTGTGCAGTATGTTCCAGCCCCTTAGCTATGCTAATGGCTTCCTCCAAGTCTGGATTTCTAGTAAGTAGTTCTTCCTGACCCTTCACCTCATTAGTGCATCTCACCAATTGGTCTCTAATAAGCGAGTCCGTAAGCTGCCCAAACTCACATGTGGCTGCCATGCCCCTCAATACCGCTATGTAAGATGACACCTTTTCTTCCTTCCTTTGTACTCTTTTAAAGAATTTGTGTCTTTCCAACACCACATTTATTTTTACTTTAAAATGTGCTTCTAGTTTCCTTAAGGTATATTCATACACATCCACCCCTTCATCTTCTCCGCTCCCTTCATCATCCACCTGTCTACCTGTTATATCCTCAACAACTTTCCTTCCTTGTATACCCAGATTATGCAAAAGAATGTGTTGCTTCCTTAGGTTAGAAAAATTCCCACCTCCTATAGCTATCAGATAGGACTTGAAAATACCTTCCCATCTTTTCCAAGGAATTTCTGGCTCCCCCAGCTCATTTAGAAATGGAGGCGGCTGACTCATCCCTGCACCTGCCATAATGTTGAATGCGTAACTAACTGTGTAAATATCAAGTGCAGGCAAACCGGTTGTTTCTTTAAGTCCCAGTGGCAGATACAACTATTATACTGTGATTATAGATAAAAAACCACAATGAATGTAAATACCGTTTTCTCCCACATTGGCATTAACAGGGACCTTGTGTAACTGAAATCTGTTCCCTTATTTTTTTCCTTAACACTTCCTTCCACGAGGACAGTCCTCTTTCTTTGTTTGGTGTATTTCCCACCGTTCCTCTTGTTGTGCTATGACGAGCCCTTCCTGTGGAAGCCTGAAGAAAAACGAGTCTTTGAGGAAGTTCCTGCTCCTGAGGAGACCGCTCGTTTTCACCGACCTCGTATTTTCCGTTACAGATGCTCTGTCCTTATGCAGCTTACTTACACCTTGTTCCGCCCCTCCGCGCACAGCCCCCGTCAGGGAGAGGGTGTCCTACTCGTGCCTGCCCTGTAAAGCTTCTTTTCCTCAGTCCGCTTACCACACCGCAGCACCCTTCGTCCCGCTGAACTCAGAGACCTCTGATGACAGGATAAGGCACTTCACGCCCGCCGCGCGGCGAACTTCCAGCTGACCAAGACCTTCGCAGCTGCTGGGTGTATCACGGAGTTGAAGCGGGGGGGGGGGGGGGGTGGAAAAGTAAAGGTCATGTGTCCATTCACCAAGTCAATGTTTTCTCGCTTGGATCCCTCGAACGCTGCTGTAATGCTTCGATCGCTGTTCGTTGCCTCACTCTGCTGAGATACGCTCGCCCCCTACAGCGCTACCTCTGCCATCAGCACTACCTCAGGGGTCGCGACCACCAAAATGTCCGTGCTTGTTGCTCCTCTTCACCACAACATTTGCCGTAGCACCTCAGATGTTTAATCGGCGGTTCCTCTCCTCGATCCACTCGTGACCGAACCAGGCTAATAAATCACCGTAGCTGGCGTTATTTCACATCCATTCACCGATCCACAGCTATCCTGACCCGGTATGACACCACTATTATGCTTCACACCCCTTCCGTTCCGGGTATTTCACATGGGGTTAGTAAATACTGTCTCTCCCCCAATTCATCACTCCTCACCATAAGCGAAACCAGGTGTCAAGATACGTCAAGAAAGCTTCTTCTTCCAGGAGTCTTCCTTCGCTCCCCTTAATGCCAGTAAGTCGAACTTTCTACAGGGGAGAATGCAGCGCCGTCCCTGTCACAGCTCCAGTCATCCTCGTCGCCATCTGAAGTAAGTAGACGCTTTATCATTTATTCTGGTTATCTTTTATTAAGTCATAGGTTAACTGCATCCTCTGCTTACTGGCCAGACCATCAAGTGAAGGCAACCTCGTCAACATTCTGAAGGCTGCCTTCCTGTCAACATTCTGAACGTTACAACTGTGCAGTAGAATGTGGGGGTGGCCGGAATGTACAGTTGTAGAAAATTAATTATCAAAGTTTACCACAGTTTTTGTATTCTACTCATCGGTAGGCCATTTTTCTTATTTTTGTGTGGTTTCATCCCTTCACAGTTTGGGATGGAACCAGGTCTGAAACCCATGAAACAGCTGTACATTTCTGAAAACTTGACATCATTCGGAACTAATCAAGGGGCCATTTGTGTAGATCGCTTATGGTTCTCCTAAAGGAACTAATTGTTGAAATCCAAAATAATGTAAAAGAATAGAGGAAAATAGAAATAGCTGAAAACATTTTCATCTCTTTTTTTTGCCCCAATTTTTTGTTCTTTTGTTTTGTTCCCCAGTGGCAAATTTATAAAAGTAATATACCATTATGTCCGACAGACTGTTCTTGTTGTAGAGATGTGTAGTGTTTGTTGGATGTCGAAGAATATGCGATAATCAGAGCCATCAGCTGTAGCCTACAATTAATTTTTATTGTGTACTGACCATAGATCAATTCGCATGGTAAAATCTAATGAATGAAAAACGGTTATGAAGTAAACCAATGGATTTTTTTAAATGTACCCAAAATAATGAATTTAGGAATGGTGGTTGTTTATACAGCTCCGAATTTAGGGTTACCCATAAAAGCATGTGATTTTGCAATATGTGTGCTTTCTTGAACGTTGTCTTACATTCGGAAGCCAACAATGGAGAAATCTTATTGATAATAACAAATGTTTATACTGGTCTGTGTTTTCACACTTCTCCTGATAAAAATAATGCCAATTGTGTGGATGGGCCTATCACCCACAAAAGGAAAGGCCCCAAGAAGCACAACAAAATATTAATTTTCTTTTGAAATTCATTTGTTCTGGTGATGTGGGTAGTTGTGGCATTTGTGTCCAGGAGAGGCTAGTCACCCAGGGGTGTCGAGGGAGGTGTGAAGTGTGTGGATCATAATTTATTTTCTTACCCAGAATGCTCTGTAAATATCACACTTTGGCTAAAACCATGGATTTTTCTCACATTTAATGAGGACATATTCCAGAAGCTGTGGGGAGCCTAAAATTCCTACCACCCAGCATTCTCATACTTCTGATTAAAACAGTACGCTCTTTACAACAGGAAAGGACATAAAACACCGCAAGAAACATTTTTCTGTTACATTTAGTCTTAGTGGTGATAAGGATAGCTCAGCTGTCATCAAGAGAAAACCTTCCAACCCGAGACATTTCTGAAAACTAGACACCCAGAAGATTTCATGGTGTGACTTGGATCCCACTAAGTTTTATTTACCCAAAATGCCCTGCATAAGTCAAACCTCTGGAGAAAATCACAGATTTTTCTCATATTTGTGCTTGGGGAATCTTCAGAACCTGTGGGGGACCACAAAATCCTAACAACCAGTGTTCCCAGCATTTCAAATGGGAGAAGTATTGGAACACAGGGTTGTAACAAAGATGGCTGAGGCCTTTAGGTTTGGCAGAATTGCCCAATGCCATGGTGGGCCAGTACCCTCTCCATTCTAATATTAAAACCAAATAAACCACTGGCATCTACTCCGCTTTATGGCCCTCTGGAAGCAGATTGTGGGGAAATCCCCCATTCTGCCAACCAGGAGGGGCTGAGAGACTGTTGAGGCCTTTAGGGGTTGCGGGACAGGTCTATTGCTTGGAAGGGTCAGCCCCATTATTTTCTACAAATGTAATCTGCCTTGATGTCTAGCAGGCTTCTGCAATTCAGGGAGGGCAACATGGGAGTAGCCCCTCAATCTTAACCTCGGGGTAGGAAAACTGTTTTGGCCATTAGGCATGAGTGTACAGCCCGCTGCCTTCTTAGGTTTACAAAAATACTGGTCTTTATTGTGTTTTCTGCACCTATGGGGGCAGTTTGAGGGTAAACCACAAAATTGCCCACCTGGGGAAAGAGAGACTGACTATACTAATTTGTTTAGAGGGGGGCACTTAGCCCCCCTCAAGTGGCTAGTAGGTAGATCCCTGCTTGAAGACTCCCCTCCTGTTGCCATCACCAAGCTGAGATCTACTAAGTAGAGTGTTAGCCCTGCCAGCTTTAGGGTGGTCTGCCCCCAAACATTTTGTCTTCACCTTCCTATTTTTCAGAATTCGTTTTTGTTAGCCTTAGGACTCAGTGCATTTTACCACTGCTAACCAGTGCTAAAGTGCTTGTGCTCCCTCCCTAAAGCATGGTAAGATTGGCTTACACCTGATTTGCATATGTAATAAACTTATAAGTCCCTAATAAAGTGGCACTGCAAGTACCCAGGGCCTTTACATCAAATGCTGCTAGTGGGCCTGCAGCACTTATTGTGCCACCCACTTAAGTATCTCCATAAAACATGCTTCAGGCCTGCCTTTGCCACCTGTGTGTGCAGTGTTAAACTGCCATTTCAACCAGGCAACATTAACATTTTTCCAGTCCTAAACCTTCCTCTTTAATACATATAAGTCACCCATAGGGTAGGTCCTAAACAACTCATAGGACAGGGTGCAGTGTATTTAAAAAGTTGGACATGAACCTTTCAACTTTTATATGACCTGGTAGTGAAAAGTTCTTAAATTTGTTTTTCACTGCTACAAGGCCTCTCCCATAGAATAGCATTGGATTACCTTATTATATTTAATAAGTGATAACTTTCATTTGGAAGCAGAAATGAGTGTTGAGTTTGATCACTAAATTATTTTGATTTAAATCCCTTTTAGTGGTAAAGTTGGATTTTAAGTCACAATTCCGAAAATGCCACTTTTAGAAATAATAATAATAATAATTTATTTATTGTGCAGTTATTTAAAACATTACAAAGAATAATTAAAAAAGAACACATTGATAAGAAAATTAGAAAATTATAGCCTGTATAAAAGTGATGGATGCAATGCTTTACTTAATCTCAGTCATAGGTAATTTTCTCAGGGCCGTATCCAAGTCTATTGCTATTTTGCACACCACACCACCTTAGTTTGGACCCAGCTAAATGCAAATTTAGCTCCAATTGGAGCAGTCCATCCCGAACTGTCAAGCCAGGTCCTCTCTGAACTGGAACATATGGAACCCAGGACCAGTTTTGCCTTATATATGGGCTCATAATCCAGGTACAGCTTGGTCCTGGTGACACAGTGTGTTTGAGACCCACTTCTGGGAATACCTGCTGCACTTAGGGTGACAAACTATAGTAAGCAAAAAAGTGATGGATATAATACTTGACTTAATCTTAGCCACCAGTATATACTCAGGGCCGCATCACAGTCTATCGATATTTTGCACACCATGCCACCTCAGTGTTGACCCAGCTATATGTAAATCAGTTTGTTCCTTCCCTTAAATGGAACAGGTCAGCCCAAACTGCCAAGCCAAGTCCTCCCTGAACCGAAACACAAGCAAACCAGGACCGGTTTTGCCCTTTTTCTCCCAGACAGTGAACCAAATGGTGATTAGATTTTGGCAGGATGGGCTATTTCTGTCAAGATGAGGGGGCGAAGCTGTCATCTACGACACTTGTGCATCATGACGGCTTTACTGCAGCACACTCAGAAAGGGTTTCACACTAGGCTTTTTTGCCTCTTGACAAGCTGTGGACTGCAGAGGGAGCAAGGAAATTCCAGACACCTCTGTAGGGGGATGGACTCGAGAAGCTTCTCCTATTTGAAAGTGGGCACCAGGTATAAATATTGGACCCTCAGACACAACTTTTCAGATCATCTCCTGACCTGTGAACTCTGCCAGGAAGAAGGACTGCCCATCTCTGAAGCATCTCCTCGTCAATGGCTATCAACCCACTGCTGTGTGATGCATCTTGACGCCAGACCTTGCATTGCAGCTCATTGTCGACAGCTCCTCAATGTCAGCCCACGCCGCATGACACAAAGACTTTGCATCTAGATGCCAAAACCCCAAGGTACTTTCCTGCAAACTAAACTCAGTCCTGTATCCAACCTGTGCACCATCGTGGTCGGCTTAAACTTGTGACTTGGACCAGATCTTCCGCGACCAGATAATCATGATTGCTGCTTTTTGCTTCATAGCTCTTGATTTTCATAAAACCTTTAAAACTGCATATCTCTGATTCTACTAATTTGATTTTAGTCATTTTGGTGTCAAATAATTTATTAAAATGTACTGGGAGTATGAGATGTTCATGTCATGTCTACACACGGGGTAGGTAGGTAGTTCAAAGGATGTGAACGCTTTGTCCTCTGCACTGAAGCTGTGAAGAAATACTTGACATCAAATAGAGAATTGCAGGGTCATTAAAAGGTTTGAAAGCTGAAATGCGGAACCTGTAGCGGGGGGCTCAAGAACTTGAGCAGGGTGGTCACCCTGGTGCGGAGAGCTGTACCCTGGCAGAATTAAAAACATTTTTAAAGCAACGCCATTGATTAGTTATACTACTTTGTGAGATCCTCAGGGATTGGAAGAGTTTGAGACTGATGGAGTCCCATTTTCACCTCTGAAACCTGTGATTGCTTGTGATCTGTGAAGCAATCTGACATTGAGAGAGGCATCCCAATGGTGTACAATCTAGTAGTATAATCTATTTAGCAAATATGGTGTATCTTAGTATGTTTGTGCGTGTGTGGAGGTTTCACTGTGGCACGTGTTTTGATTTCTCCTATTGGGTTTATTTACATAGGATGAAAGAAGCTAGAAAGGCAAAGCAGCACTGTCCATGTTTAAAAGACAAAGACCATAGTAGGTCAGACCCATTAATACAGATGGCATGAGCAATAATCTATGGAACCTTTAAAGGTAGGGATACTCCTACTGCTTTACATTTGTGTCAAATAGGTGCAATTATAAATGGATGAGTGATCATAGTTGTCACTATGAGCAGTACCCACACTGTTTTTAAAGGTGTAAATGTAGCATATTCTACCTGTTCTGTGCGTAGCCAAGACCCTATGATACAATCTCCAGGCAGGAAGCACTGATTGAGTCATGTCAAAAAACAAAATGTTGTTGACTGATCAGATTTATCTTGTATCACCCTATTACCATTAGCCCTCCTTAAAAGCTCCAAACCTGTGTTTTAGATCCCAGAGCCCTTGCAGTACTGTGACTACATGAAGTAAAATCATCCTCTCTTATCTGCTTTCCACTCACACATTTTCACTTTTATTTTGTCAACAGTTAACAGATATATTGCAGGTTAGTAAAATCTCAAACACTGATAAACAACAAAGTGTCAAGCGCAGAAAAGACTTCTGGAAAGCGTCTTGAAGCCCTTGCTTGATTGGAAAAAAACAATTATACACTCAACTGCGCTTCAGGCACGGAACGAAGGTCGTCTGGAATTTGAGCTGAGACCAGTGCCTTAGAGGACTATTGCTTGTAACAGCTCGCCATTTCTTAGGTTTTTGGTCCATCCATAGCACTGGATGGATTTTATTTTCCGCACGCCTGGAAGCCCCCTTTTCAACCACAATTTACCTGACTCTATTCTGCACTGTAAAAGCACACCACATATATCTATGCTCTGCAATAAACCACCAACTAACTGCCTCTCTTGAGAACAGCCAAAAAGGTCTGCCTTAAGAAAAAGCACAATAGGACATTGGGTTTAAATGGCCCTGGCAATTTGTTTTTCAGCTTTTTACTTCTAAACGCTCTAGTTTCCTTCAAAAAAGGAGTGGTTTTTATTTATTTTGTTCTTTTTCAATGGTCTTAATCAACCAGCCTTTAATTTGCCTTCGAAAAAGATTTGCGGTTTTTATTTTGTTGTACTTTTGTAATGGTTTAATTAGCTATATACAATAAAGATGACTTACTTACTTACTTACTCTCATAGTATTCATGAACTGTTTCCTTCAGATGCTGGGCGGATCTTTTAATCTTTAACCAATCAGTAGCCCTAGGAGGTAATTTCCCTTTCAAAAAGGGTATAACCACTTCATACTTTTACATTACCAATGGTTATGGTGCACTGGTTCCTCTTTATCTAGGTGGTTCTCCTTTTGGCCATTGTATGGCTACCTTACACTCTGCCCATAAATCCGTTAGTACCACAATGTCAAGGAATGTATCCACATTTCTCCACAACACCTTCAAAATCTTTATAAACCTTTCCACTTGTGCATACCACAGCACCAGCTTATCTCTCAACTTTAGAAAATTGTTCGTAAATGCTCTAGTCACCTCTATTCCAAGGAACATGTACATAGGTTCCTTCAACTACTTCTCTCAGTGGAGATGCTGCTGCCTCATCCAATCCATCCTGTTTTCTCTCTGCTTCCCTCTTTTTCTGTTTGTGTTTCTTTGCCCATCTAAGTTACAACTTTTCCACATCCTTCCATCTGTATATGCATTTGATCAGTTCAGTAATGTGCAAATGCATTCCTGTAATCCTCATATTTTCTATGGCCTTATCATCCAATCCAATCCTATAGCTATGATGTAGATTTATGTTGTTACTGAGGTTCACATTGTACCTCTTTGCTATCCCTGTCAACTTGTCATGTATCATAGCAGCTCTCTGAGTAATCTCCTTACACATTTAGGTTAGCTTGTTTCTCTGGTATTTAGCCAAATGATCAAACTCCAGGCAACCCCTGATCAGCTCTCCTATATCTATTTTTAATTTAGGAATATCCAATGATCTGTCTTTTCTTGTTTCTGATTATTTTGGGGGCTCTTTGACTTCTGCCCTTCTTTCTCTAGTAATCTTCTCAAGCCATGCTGTTAAAAGTCCTTCTTCATTGGCATTTAAGTCATTTAAAGCTAAGGAAGTCGTAAAGTCTAGGGTTCCTCCTTATCTACTAGAGCCTGCAAAATTTGTGATGGTCTCCACAGAACTAAATGTGTATTCTGAGTTGTCGCTACATTTCCAACAACTAGTGTCATTAAGACTTCTGGCCTTCTCCCAATTTGGGGGGAGGGGGTGCTTTAGCAAACACTTAAGGTGCAGCTGGAACATTATCAATGGGGACCACAGCTGGTGGTCATCTCACAATTGGTGGAGCAATTTGAAAACATGTAAGGGTCGTTCAATAGAAGGTGGATCTGAATCCACTGGAGTGGTAGGCAATGGTCTGACTGGCACTAGCACTTATCTTTCCTGTGTCACTTTATTTTATAGATGGTGGTGGTCAGGAAGACAGCATTTGTTCTAATATCTCATCTCATTTCCCGAATATGTATCTGACTCATTTCCCTCTTGCCTACCAGTATCCTTACTCTTTTTTGTACCCTCTGATGTGAAAACCGGATATAATCTGGTTCCTTCAATAATACATTTCCTCCATCTGCGCTGTTCCTCATCCCATAGAGTATTTGCATAATTCTGCATTACTCTTCCGTCATTCTCTGATATTACAACCTTTTCCAAAGCATTAAAGGCCTCATATTGCATCGGTCGAGGTGGTGGCTTCATCTCGTACAATTTTCCCTTCAAATGATCCAGGATTCTGGTAGTGAATGTCCCATATCTCAAAAACCTTAAAGCACCCTCATTTTGCGTAATCCTACTCCATTGACGAAGCCACAAACACAAATTTAATGTACGCTGGAGTACCCTCTGGTGGTGCCTCCTCACCTCTGCGTTCAGGAATAGTGACATCTCCCCTGAAAAATTTCTTTAAATCCTTAAAACATTTCATGATGACAATTTAATTTTTCATAGTTTCTATAAGACCAAATATTTTGATTCTGCTCCGTATACGTCAGATTTAATTCACCAATCAAATGATGGCTTCTAATTTTATGTATTCTTTACCAAATCCAAAGACAGTACTCAAATCCACAATGTCCAATCAAAGTGCAACACAGAAAATCCACTAGCCAATGGCAGCATGAAAGCACACCAACCGTCCAATCTTAGCGAGAAACACTATGATGTTTAACTTAATCCTCGCAGCTTCTCGCCCTCATTTGCAATTTTTTCTGCATTCACACGCTTCCAAATAACTTTGTGGAAGTATAATGAAGACAGGAACAGTTGTAATGGGAGTAAGACGTTTATTCGTCAACCCTTAACAGCTCCCCCACAGCAGTAACGGTAAAGCATAGAACACTCAACAGGACGTTCGGACATTCCAGATCACCGCATTCTGTATTCCACCATGAGTGAAAAGCACATAACATCACAACACATTTCCCTCCTCTTAAACATTTTAAAAAGAAACAATAATACAGTATAAAAATTTAAATAAAAACAAACCGAAAATATAACACAAAATGAATGTCATCTCAGGTTATCCTAAATCCTCAAAACTCCTTTTATACATCACGAAACCTGACTGGTTTGGAAACATTCCTTTTGCTTCTGCGCAAAACAGGAAACGTACCTTTGTCAGAAACACTTTTCCTGCCACCATCAGATGACGTGAAACTTTCATTACCAACACTCATACCCTGCACATTTCCCTCTTCACTGTTGGTAACTATTTTATGTACTCTGTTCTTATTCCACCAATCACGTCCTTTAATCCATACAGCATTTCTAGAGACTGCATCAACCTGTACAGGATCTCTGAACTTCGAATTCCCCTTCACCACATGCGTGGGAATCTTGATTCTAACCCAATCACCCACCTCTATCCTTGTTTGATTCACACTTACACTATGCTTCTTATCATAATACTCTTTCATTTTCTTTTGGTACTGTTCAACTTTTAATTTCAATGTCTCATCATCAGGGTTACACCTGTCCATCTTATTTTGAAAAGATCTCAACCATGGGGGACATAGTTTAGACGTTGAAACACGCCCCCTCATAAGTTCAAAAGGACTTTTGCCCGTAACAGCATTGGGAGAAGTGCGCTGAGACCACAACATGCTCTCAACAGCCTCTAAAACTGGAACATAATTCTGTATTGACCACTGTAAGCATTCAACCAACGTCCTATTCATCTTTTCCACTAACCCATTTGCCTGTGGGGGATAAAGTGCAATTCTTTTATGAACCATAGCATTTTTCTGCAGAAAAACCTTCATTTCACTAGAAGTGAACTGAACCCCATTATCCGACACCAGTTCTTTAGGTAAACCTTCCCTCTGAAAAATTTTCTTAAGAGAATTTAACACTGAACCTGTGTTGGGCTCTTCCATGAAATCAACCTCCCACCATTTGCTAAAATAGTCCACAATGACTAATGCAAACTTGTATTGGCGTGGTAACATATTAAAAGGACCGATGAAATCAATGGCAATCTTGAGCCAAGGCCCTTCTGGTAAGCTACAGGGTTGCAACGGAAAAGTGGAAAGTTTGATACCCTTGTCACTGTTAGCACAAATGACACATCTTTCAATCTTATTAATAATCTCGGTGTCCATGGCAGGCCACCAATAATCTTCTCTGATCTTCCTTTTCGTAATGGTTTGTCCCAAATGTCCTTCATGACCATTTTCAATTATTCTCTCCCTCAAACCAAAATGGGGAACAAATCTTTCACCTCTCATCAAAATTCCATTCTTTTGAACATGAAGTTCATCAGCAATTTTTGCATAAACCTGCAAATTAACAGGCAACACATGTTCCCTCGGCCAACCTTCGATCACACACTTCTTTACTATGGCCAGATCCGCATCAACGTCCATACTCAAAATCCATTCCTCCTCACTAATAGCCTTTCCTTGGCAAACATCCAAAGAAGCTATCAGGCATTCATCTAAATCTTCGTCATCCTCATCTGAATTGATTCCTGCTGAAATTGGAGCACGTGATAAAAAATCTGCCCTTACATTTTTTCCTCCAGGTATGTATTCTATTCTGAGGTCATATTGTAATAATTTCGCACTCAATCTCGAGATTCTTGGTGTATGATCCCTTATAACTGTACCAGATAAAATGTTCACCAAAGGTTTATGATCCGTTTGTAAAACAAACCTCCTACCCCAAATGAAGCATTTAAACCTTTCCACTGCCCAACAGCATGCTAATAGTTCTTTCTCGATCACTGAATATATTTTTTCATTGTCTCTCAGTGATCTAGATGCAAAACCCAACGTAACTTCTTTACCATGCTTATTGTTTTGTGATAAAGTCGCACCCAAACCTTCATTACTAGCATCTACGATAATAATACATTGTCTAGAAGAGTCAAACGGTGCTAGAATATTTGGAGAGCTGATTTCTTTCTTTAGATTATCAAATTCCTTTTGACACTCATTAGACCACAAGAAACTTTTTTTTTCTTAAGCAGCTCCCTCAAATTCGCAGTTTTGGTCGAAAAGTTCTCCACAAACTTAGCATAAAACTCACAAACCCCCAAAAATGAAGAAACATGTTCTTTTGTTGTTGGACACGGTGCTTTGATGATGGCGTCAACAAGACCAGGTCTTGGTGAAATTCCTTTCTCTGATATAACATGACCAAGATACTCTATACTTTCCTTACTGAATTCACATTTTTTAAGATTTGCAACAATCCCCGTTTTTTTGAGTCTTGTTAAAACTTGTTCCATTAAATCATTATGTTCTTTTAAATCTCTTCCTGCCACCAGAATGTCGTCCTGAAACGTTACAACTCCTTTTAGACCATTCAAAACATTTTCTAGCACACGTTGGAATGCGGAAGCGGCGGAAGCTAACCCAAAAGGCATTCTTTTGAATTGAAAAGTCCCGATAGGAGAAAGAAAAGCTGTGAAATGTTTGGATGACTCATCAAGGACTATCTGATGGTAGGCGGAGGATAAGTCTATTTTGCTAAAGACTTTTGCCCCAGAAAATGTAGAAACAATGTAATCAATACGTGGTAGAGGATGTGAGTCTACCCAAATTGCTTTATTTAAGCTTCTAAGGTCCACACATACCCTAAGTTGGCCATTTTTCTTCCTTGCGATTACCAATGGAGATAACCAAATAGACGACTAAATTGGTTCAATAACCCCATCTTCACACATTTTTTTTAGAATCTGTGATAATTCATCTCTTACACTGAACGGAACATTCCTCAATTTGTGTTTGACTGGAACTGCACCACTTTGCACTTTGATCATGTGTTTGAAACCAGATATCCTTCCCAATTTGTCACTGAAAACCTCCTCATATTTTTTTATCCACTCCACCTCGCTGGGTGCCAGGACAGAAAGATTAGCACACGGTTGGTCTGGAACCAAAGAAACTTGATTTCTCTTCCCTGGCCTGAGCATCATGCCAAATAACCCTTGATGGTACCATCCTAAAATGTCCAGCCCTTTCTTAGCCACATATATCTTCCCGTAGATCACTTTCTCTTCAAATTTTAAATGACCTTCAAAATAAGCTCTAGCTCTATCTTTCTCCCATCATATGTGAAAGGATTCCTATCTGGCGGAAGTAAAGACTTATCACTCCACGTTTTCTTAAATAACTCTTCAGTGATGATGGTCATTCTTGCCCCAGAATCTATTAACAACTTTAAACTTTTACCATCAATAACAATGTTTTCATACGGATCTACACAGTCCATTTCATCACTTTGAACTACAACCACCATGTCTCTCTGAAATTGCTCATTCATATCTTCATAGGTAGTGTCATTTTCAATCACAGAACTAACCTTTATGTTCTCCATTGGTGTTTGACATACCTTTGCAAAATGACCAGTTTTAATACACAACTTACACTTTACTTTCATTGCAGGACAAGGACGCCCATTAAAACCATGCCTTGTGTTACCACACCTGAAGCAAATGTTTTTTTGATTGAAAAAACTTTCTTTTCCCTCTTTTTTTCTAAAAAGAGATTTACCAGAACCCTTCTGTGTTAACCCCGTACTCTCCTTGTTAACTTCTTTTACAACTGACACACCAGATTCCTCATTTTTTTTCTTTAACTCCCTTGAGGACTTTTGTGATATTTCTATACTTTTTACTATATCTATTGTTTCAGTGAGAGAAGGGTTCTTTAACGTCAATAATTTTTCTTGGACCTTCTTGTCCCAATATCTGACCACTATCTGATCCCTAATCAGTTGTGATGTGAAGTTTTCAAACTCACATTCTGCCGCTAACGTACGTAACACAGCTACATAAGTAATAATTGTTTCATCCTGTTGCTGCTCCCTTGTAAAAAACTTGTGTCTGTTGTCAATAAGATTGGGTGGAATATCATATTGTTTTTCAAATTTTTTAACAGCTAACTGATATTCATCCAAATCCTCTTCATCTTCTCCAACCTCATACGGTGGTAGATGTTCATATTCCGACTGGCCCTCAAATCCCAAACTATGTTCCAATAAGGATTTTTTCCTTTCTGGCAGTATCTATTTCCCCCAATAGCGCCAAGGTATTTTGTGAAAGCTCTGTACCAGGATCGCTACGGAATAGGTGGATCCCCAGGAACCTGGAGGAAAGGCGGAGGTGCGTTGATACTTTGCATACTGACAACACACTTAAGAAAAAGACTTTAGACAAATTTTAAAATACTTCGAGTGAAAATCTGGGAATCTAGGCTAAATTTAAAAAATTCAAGCTGGATAGTATCATTGAATGTACACCCCACCCTTATAGGTCACCTTTCCCTTTAAAGTAACACGTTTTAACAATCTAAATAAATCACAAAAATATTTTTTGGGAACAGACACTAAGCAATACTAAAAAACACACTGTGCATGGACAATTTATATGGTAATTTTCCTCGTTATATCCCAAACAGTTTTGTCACGCCTTTATCTCCTATGAGCCTGTCACAGTGTAAGCCCACTCGTTTATTTTCCTCCACTTAACACGCTTATGATTTATGTGTGCGTGTCACAGTGTTTATATGCCAAACAGTTTTGTCACGCTTTTATCTCTTGTGAGCGTGTCACAGTGTAAGCCCACTCGTTTATTTTCCTCCACTTAACACGCTTATGATGTATGTGTCACAGTGTTTATATGCCAAACAGTTTTGTCACGCTTTTATCTCTTGTGAGCGTGTCACAGTGGGTTTTGGCTCCACTAAACGTTAGAAACGTTTTGCTCGCATTGCTTACTCGCGCTCACTTAGTTCGTTGTCAGCGTATCAAATAGCGCTGCCTTTTGTTCGCCGGGAGCGTACAGATAGGCGCCTCACAGCGCGTTAGCCAAATGCCCGATCAGTACTGAAAGCATATGCGCAAAACGAGCTTATGTTGGACGTTGTGGGCAGCCAATGGATGCGTGGTTGCTAAGAGGATGTGCTTCCCTAGTTACCGACTCGCTCGATGCCCCCTTTTTTTGTAATTTTTTTTTTTTATTGTTTTTTCCCTATTCGACAAACAGCGTGACTTGTGGGAAGCTGACTTCTATTCTGCGTATCGGAAGCTGACTTGTACTCTGCGTATCATTGATTTCCGACGAGGGTGAATCCGGAAGAGTAAGTAAATCCTACTTACAGTTTTTTCCTTTCACTCATCTTTTATGTCTTTAAACACCGCACAAGTCGTCTCGCACGCGTAGTTTCTTCCAGGGTTGACGTTTTCTCCAAATCGTTGCCAAATTGTGGAAGTATAATGAAGACAGGAACAGTTGTAATGGGAGTAAGACGTTTATTCATCAACCCTTAACAGCTCCCCCACAGCAGTAACGGTAAAGCATGGAACATTCAACAGGACGTTCGGACATTCCAGATCACCGCATTCTGTATTCCACCATGAGTGAAAAGCACATAACATCACAACAAACTTCTTTAAATAACTTCTTGTTTGCTCTTCTAAAGGCAATTAATAATCACAACCACTGAAGAATATTCTACACTTGCAAGTGACTTCTCGACCAGCTAAAATTCACACAAATGAATAAAGCTTTACCCGTTTGCGCAATAAGGTTCCACTAGCATTATTCAAGATTAATCAAACACAACAGCTTCTTACTGATGGAGTGATGATACCTCACACTCCACATCTAGTTCAACTGCAAACAAGTTTAAAGATTTGTTATTATCCTGGAATCTTTCAACTTCAATCAGCCTGAAACTCAACTCCTCCTTTTCAAAAACTGACTCCCACTCATATACCTGAAAATAAAAGATACTCACAATCACAATACACTCTACCATGACATTTCCACCCTATTAATACTCCCACCTTCTCATCCACAACCGCTAAACTGCAATGTCTTTGGATTCTGCCTTGCCGTCAGGATCTGGACACTGGATACTGGAGTCGGGATTATTTTTAAATATATCTTGGGTGCTATTATTAATGCTCCATTCGGTGTGTGAACCATATCTCTGCTACCAGAAACTGTGTGAAGGTTTTCAGGATTTGACCAAATTGTATTTAAGACTAAACACCCCATTACAGATTTTGAGATTTGGAAATCCTGATGGCTCCTGACAGATCAATAGACTTTCACCACCATTTTGGAATAGAGCTGGAATGAAGTATTCAAACGTTTATTAAGATTAGTATGGTTTTGTCATCTTTATTCAAATTAGTTCAGCTTACAGGAATATCAAATAAAAGATTGATTAGAGACAGCATAAATCAATCCGAAGTATTCAAATAAAGTAAAATGTTAAGGAAAATGTTGCTTAACTAGTAAGTACCTAATCTACACTAAGAACGGATCCATGAAGAGTTACTTTTCAGAAGAGAGCAAGATAGAACTTCCCAAAAGAGTAGTACTGGAAACTCAGCTGAGTTACCCACAGTTGCAGTAGTAACCATCAGAATATCAGTAAAGGAAGAATTATTGCTGCAGTAGCATTGATCAGAAAAGGATTTGGATAAGGTAAAGAATAAAGTCACCTTTATCAATAGCTGTCGGCAACAAAGAGCCTGATTAGGAAGTGACTCTCAGCAGAGTCATAAGGGGTCTCCTCCAAGCGAGTATTAGAGTAGAGGTATGAATCGGGTATGATCCCTTACTTCCTAGGAACACTCATTAATATAAAATCACACAATAATGTAGCAACTTAGTATGTGATAATATCTCTCCTCGAATGAAAAACGCACATCTGATGGTGTCATCAACTTCCGATGCTTCTTCTCTCAGTTTCCACGGTAAACATTAAGGCCGATATGTAGTTAAACAATCCTTCGTATATTCGTAACATGGAGGAAACTACTCTCGATGTCCATTGTGAATACAAAAGCTTAATCAGATATGCTGAGACAAAACTAGCAATAATGTTCCAGTGAGGCATACATAAAATACATCTAAACCATTATTTATTCTAACAGTTGCAGCAGGGTTCATTGCTTAGTGTAAATGATCTAATGTGACATGATGAGGCTGAGGAAACATAAGCTGGAATTCAGCACATTCTTAAGTAAATTGATGGGGCTATGTAAAATGTTCTAAATAAATGTTTATTGAGGGGAGACATCCGTTACATCGCGGTCTTCACACCGCAATACCTTTACAATGCAGGCATTACCACGCAAGTCATTACAATAACTTGCGCTGGATGTCGCTCTAAGCTAAGGAATAGTAGGATTTACTATTCCAACAACTTCCGTACTGTAACGTAGGCTGGAGTTGAAATAGTAAATCATACTATTCCTAAGTCCAGCGCCCTCCAGAGCAAGTCGTTGTAACAACTTGCGTTGTAATGCCTGCGTTGTAAAGGTATTGCGGTGTGAAGATCGCAATGTAACGTCACATATTCCCCTGTACAAAAAATTGTTCATGCTATTTTCATATACATTTATGCAAACACATTTTCCCTACGTGTGATCTGCTTGCAGATTATTTATGACATTTAGTAATGCATTTTAAAAGGATTCTTTCACGTTATGAAGCAGGCACATTTTCCTGAATGTCATTTTCTATTTGAAAACATTTCTGCAGCAGTTTAAACACATTCTAAGGTGCAATTCTAATATAGTATGCAAGTACTTTATTTTTACATTACTTTCCCAAATTACTCAACTCTGATTGATTATGAACCGCAAATTGCAGATGGATTGGAGGGATGGAGGAAGTAGGCAATAGAGAGATGCTTCAACAAATTAATGGTAGAGGAAGCTCGCACATATACTGGAGAGAATGCAGGAGAAAAAGAATGAGCGGTGGTTGATTTCCATTTTATTGGTGGTTTGATTTCACTGCAGTGGGAACGGTTTGATTTGAAAGAAGAAGGCAGAGCACCCTCTACCCCCCCCCCCTCCACTGGCAGATGTTGTGTTTGTCTCTGGCTCTCAGCGGTTTTGTGCTTTGGTGTCCATAGAATCCCTGGATCTTAACAAAAAGGGCCCTTGTGAGGAGCACTCTCTGCCACTTCCTATATGCACACAGTTAGTGCACCTCCTAAGATCCTGTTTTCCCCTGTTGGTGCGGCTCAGGAGCGCTTAACAAGATCCTGTTTGGCCCTGTTGGTGCGGCTCAGTGGCAAAGCTGTTCTGTTACACTCCTTTACCACTGAGGAAATGTCTCCTTCACACGGAGAGGACACAATTATGGCCCCACAGCTTGGTAATACAGACTGTGTTGCACAAGCCTCTATGGTCTCTTCTTTGATAGAGATGAGCTTCAGGTGCAAAAAGTGGGTGTAAATGCCATTATACACTTGTTGCACTACTGCAGTGGTTCCCAAATGTTTTTGACCCGTGGCTCCCTTGACCCATTGGCCATTGCCCGTGGCTCCCCACTGTTACTTCTTTTGGAGGGTAGGATGGATGTAAGCCCGGCCTCTAGAGTACTTGCAATTTTCTCCCTGAAAATCATTGGAATGAAGCTGATGAAGGTATTATAATCATAGATGCAGGGTGTTTCGTATTACTAAGGCGGTGCATTTAATAAAAAATTTCCTAGTTACACTTCTTTGCCCATGCCTTTTTTTAGAGTAAAATCTCAAACTTTTTTATCACACTTACTATGCTAGATAACAACCCTATGCATGTAGGCCCCTTTGCCAGTGTTTCTGCGCCTGACAAAGATTTGCATGCACTTCCATTTCTACCCATGTCATACGTGCCAACACACCTGTCTCAGCAGGGTGACTCACAATTTTTTAAACCACATACAGCTTTATTTTTGCTGTCTCCTCCCTAAAATTGGCTCCAAATTAATTATTTTTTTTAAACGTCCCTCTTTCTTGCTTCCAAATGTTGGTATTATGCCGTATATGGTGTTTTACTTCCCTGAACTCAAGGAGAGAGCAGACCTGTCTGGAAAAGTAAGTGTACTGAAAAAAATGTGTACTGGAAGTACCTATGATTCAAGTACAAATGTCATTACTTAATAATACTTAGTGTGTTTAATAGACAGGACAACTGTACTTTCCTGATAACTTACATTGTTGTATAATGCATTTGGAAAAAAACAAAACTATTAACGAGTCTAACAAAATAATTCAGGCATCTTCAGCTTAATTTGGGAATGTTGGAACGTGGGGATCCAGTGAAATATGGAGGTCATCTCCTTCGACATGACATCAATTAAGCACTACATTTACAGCTTTAGGCATGTCAGTTAAAAATCATCAACATCATGCGTTTAAGTCTAATTAGTTTAACTGAAACCAACAGACCCTTCAACATTAAATGCATTAAAGTGCTTGGTGCGTGGCTTCCCTGGCTAGATTTGACGGCCCCCCAGGGAACCACGGCGCACAGTTTGGGAACCACAGCACTACTGTAATCCAGCAGAATGTGATTAACAAATTGTATATATTAAAAATAAGATGGCCTGCAATGCAGTGGAGATAAAGGTAAGCATCTTTGCATGCTATACTTGGAAAGATAGAGGGGTTCTAAATTAACATTGTTGTTTATTTTACTAATATAATAGAGAGGTAGCTAGTGCCAAATAATAATTTGGAATAACATACATCTCAGGTACATTGCCATTTAAAGTTCAACTTCAGTTTTTTCTTTTGTGTAGAAAACAATGAAATGACCATATAGGGATTTAATATGCCTCCTCATGAAATGAATGGGAGTTTTACTTTTCTGTGACTGAATCTTGGGCCGTACATAATGGGCTTTGCTAATGCAGCACAGAGCTGAGGCCTGTTTTATGTGCTTGGCACGTGTATAGTGAATTAATTTAACTTGATATTTCTTTGAGTTAGTGCTTTATTCTCTGGCAGCAGGGTTAGGGTCACACTAGGGCAGCAAATAGGCTAAGGCACCAAAATCAAAGTGGCCTCCATAAGCATATCACCAGGTAAACAAGCATTGGCAAAGCCAGTAGGTCTGGCATTGGCCTCCAGCCTTTTGACAATTCTTGTTTTGTTTGGGCATGGTGTTTGCAAAATATTATTCTTTGGGAAGCTGCCAGGCCCTCATTAAATACAAAAATAAATAAACAATGGCTAAAGCCAAAAATGTTGGTACACCTGGCACGGAAGTGAACTACCTTGTGTGTTGATGTGCTCCTTGTGAAAGGGCAGCATCCTGTAACTCATATTGAAGTCTGTCAATGGCTGAAGTGGGCTAACATTGCCCCTTGATTAGGGGTGGGCGGAATTTGCGAAATTGCCTTTCACAAAATATCGCGAAATGGCGAAAAATCTCCGCGAACACGCGAAATTTCACATGCTCGCTGAGATTTTGGGCTGATTTTAATGCGTTACTGAATTTGAGCTTTAACTCGGGCACCTGCTTTATTTATATCTGTAAGTGCTTCCTGTTGAGGTTTAATTTTTGTGACAGGAGCATCGTGCCAGAATGAATACTGCCCTGCATATTTACCCAAGAAGATGCCACCGTTTTGTGCAATACCTCTACTCAACTGGAGTACTTTATGCTGGCTAATCAGTAAGTGCTACCTCGTTGGGTAAATGTATAGTGCTTTTCCTACACTACAGCTGCGTAAAGGGCCAGAAGAGTTGTCTCCAGCGACCATGTGTGTCTGTAACGTTGCCACCACGCCGACGGGCGCCGTGGTCCCTCGAGTGAGCTGTCCATCATAGTGGGGAAAGGGCGGGAAGACGTTGCACACCGCTGGTGTGTGGGCCAGGGCCAAACGGGCGGGGCTTCCATACAGTTCACATGCCTCTTGTTTATAAAGGGCCAGAGACCGATCAGAGCATTTATTAACTCTTGTGGGTTTGTATTTCATTCTGGATAATAATGGATGCTTAGTGTGGACGATCAATATGGCGCGGGATTCATTGAAAGATTGTCATGGTTTGCTAATGAAGTGCTAATTAAGCTGCATGCATCACACGTATATTTACAGTTACATGCACTGCACACGAGCTGGTATTGCGCGGCGGGGAGAATGCAGGAGTTGAGCTTATATTTAAACATGGCTGCTTGCAAGTGGCTGCACATACGTGTCAACACAGGTTAGGGTGGCTGTGGGGGGTGACTTGTGAATGTACCTGTCCAGTGATGGAGATGGGGGTAGGTGGATGGTGTTCAAGTGTGACTTCTGTGAGACAGGTGAGGTGTGTGATGAGGAGTGGAGATGAAGCCTTGTGTGTGTAATGTGATTGACAGCGCCTGTGGCAGTGGGCGTGATTCAGATAAATGGCGGATGGAGGTGTACAAATGAGTCAGACTGGGATGGCGGCTCTGAGAGGCAAGGTGGGCAGGCAGATGCACTGGTCAGAATTGAGCAGAAGCACCAAGGCTGGAGGCAATCAGTGGGCTCTTACAGAAGTTTGCATCAGTCGTCACCTTGGGCCAGAGAAGAAAAGTAAGAGATTGGATGAGAGTGAATACAGAGGAAGCAGATGAGGAGACAGACCCTCCTGGTGTCAGGAACTACACGAGGATTGCGCTCGAGAAACTCATGGGTGCACAGAGCTCCATCAAGGATTACAGCAAATTGTTGACGGTCGATATGGGGAGAAAGCACACCTGCCTAGCCTCCACCGTGCTCACGAATCTTTTGTGCTGATTAATGCATTACTGACTTTAAGCTTCAACTCGGGCACCTGCTTTATTTATATCTGTAAGTGCTTCCTGTTGAGGTTTAGTGACAGGAGCATCGTGCCAGAATGAATCCTGCCCTGCATATTTCCGTTCCACCGTGGATCGCGGAAGTTTCGACATTTTCGTGTTCCGCGCGGAACACGATAATGCCGAAATTTCGCACGTTCCGTGAGCGGAACGGAATTTGTTACCCAGGGTTACCCTTGATACATGCCAGAAGGGGTGGAAGAAAAATGTGAATGACACAGTCACAGACTAATGGATGAAGTCTGGCTGAAAATCCCTATAAGTACCTTTGTTATACTTACTTTTAGTAAAATCAAAAGGTCATGGCTAACACAGACCTAAAAAAACATTGGTCTGGCATTGGCTGCTAGCCTCACCTTTGGGAAAGAAGGCAGGAAAGAAGGAAAGAAAGTAAAGATGGAAAGAAAAAAGAAGGAATGAAGGGAAGAAAAAGGGAAATAAAAGTAAGAAAGAAAAGAAAAGAAAAAAAGGCAAAAGCAAAATAAAAAGAAAGGGAAAGAATGGGAAAATAAGGAAAAGAAAGAAAAAAGAAAAGGAGATAAAAAGAAAGAAAAACAGAGAGAAAGAAAGCAATAAAGCAGTAAAGAAAGACGTAAAGCAAGGAAGTAGGAATTTCATTGAGAAATGAGCCTAACTACTTCAGTTTCCGAAAGTTGTTAAAAACCTGGTTATTCGATAAATAAAAAAACAAACCTTTTCTCTCCACCTGCAACAGCTAAAATGCGCCGGGAAACCCTTTTGGGTAGCAGATGCGCAGTACAAATGCAAAAAAATAAATAAATAAAATAAATAAAAGCAAGAAAAGAAGGAATGGAAGCAATACAGAAGGAAGCAAAGAAGGCAAGAGAGAAAAAATAAAAAAGGAAGAAAGGAAGAAAAGAAAGAAGAAAAGAAGAAAAAAGGCAATGGAGAAAGAAAGCAAGAAATAATGAATGAATGAAAACAAGAAAGCAAGATGGAAGGAAAGATGGAATGAAAGAGTGAAAGAAAAGGGAAAGAAAAAAAGAAAGAAAGAAAGAAAAAAGAAAAGTAGGAAAGGGATGAAGGAATGAAAGAAAAAGGAAGGAATGAAAGAAAAATGGAAAGCAAAGTTGGTATGTGTCCTGTGCTCACATTAGGTTAAGCCTCATACTGTCACATCAGGCTCTAAGCACAAAGGCTACATCAAAGTATTACTTAAAAAAAAACATTGGCGCTAAAGGGAACACGCTTGTCTGCATATGTGCTCTTTGTGAAATAACAAAATGCAGTCACTTAGAGTGAAGTTATCCTGGACCTGAAGTGAGCTAACTCCCTACCCCATGCTGTATGATTTAGTGGGTGGAAGAAACATTTACATGACACACCAACAGACCAGCTAGCTGAAAGCCTTTTAAATAATGCCAGACCTAAATACCGGCCTACCACATCAGAAAAATAGGCCCACAACAGCCAAAAAAAGGCCCACGCCCTGACCTGTCAGACTGACCCTTCTGGCTCTGTCAGATTGCCCTAAAAGCCAGTCCGACTCTGAGCACAACTCAGAAACAGAACAAAACAAACCTTGCTCAATGTTTCCGATGTGTATCAATTGACAATAAATCAGTAACTCAGCAAAATATGGGTTAAATAAATCCACTTTGCTCCTGCAGGCGCTCCTTTTTACGCTATGAGAGCAGAGCCCATCATGATACTGTCCATTGACTCCAGCCAGGATTCTTCAACTATATAATAAATAGAGTCAGAGCTTTATGAGTTTCTGAGTGAAAGACACACCATTACAGATTTTCATTGCATCAGATGTGACAGGTGGCATCCTTTTGAGCTGACAGGCCTTAGAAAGTGAAAAAGTGTTTAGAACGCTCTGGACCGTTCCTTTCAATTTTACTCTGGTCAATAGACCTTTTTGGTAGCCTGAGAGGAAAAGGAGTTAGCAACAAATTTAAAACTTAAGGTTTAGTGTGAGCATTAGCATTAGGAAGACGCAATGAAAGTCTTACTCAGTAACTTGAAGTTAAAATGCTTATTACAACCTCAAAGCTAGACTAATATGAATCAGTCTACAGAGCATACTATAAAAGTTCAAGATCACCTAAATAAGACTAAAGAACCATAAAATATCGGTCCTCAACAGCAAGGTGCATATAAGAATTTCTGTGGCAGCAATGCAAAAGATAATCAATAGGATTTGATGACTAGATGAATGATTTTGATCCTTCTCCCCATACATGGAAAAGATTCACAACATCTACTAAACCCTACACTAAACTAAGGATAGGGAAACCCCTATTGAATCAAGGAAGCAACAAACCTGTCACCATCAGAACATCTGTAGAAGTTCTAAAGGTAAGGAGTCATGTATTAGCATGAAGCCACACAATCAGAGATGACAAGAGATGCCTTTACCTCTCCAAGTCTAAAGGGAATCTGACTAAACCCAAGATGGGTTTACTTACTAAAATGCACAAAGAACATTAGAGAAATATGACCTCATAGACATCACAGTACTTTTCCAGTTCCCAAGAAAGAACTTGGTACTTTGAACACTACTCCCATATTTCAGTCTCCGCTTTCAAGGCGTCCTTGGATTCCTCCGTTTGTCTGATAGTACCAACTGGTAACACTCCCTTTGTTCTTCATTAAAATTATTTGACCTTGCCAGTTCTTCCTCGCCTCACTATCTCTGAAATACAATGTGCTTTTTACTAGCTAATGAACGCCTTTGGTCTGCACCTGCACAGGAGAACACATGCAGAAAATAACTTTCATTAAATGTCTCGACTGTAAGCTTAAGGCCCACAATTAAACTTATTTAACAGTTGTCTTTAAATGCATATTAATTCTACAATACAATCTACATATAATCCAGTAAATGATACTGTACTCTTGTATGTGGCACAATTAACTAATTAATGTATTATTAACCAAAAAAAACTGGTCACAATTTATAAAGCAGTTATTGAACACACATATGTTTCATGGTCACTAATCCGTGGCAAATGCACTGCATTAAATGCATGTTGCAAAAACAATAGATGGACAGAATGCAGAACAATGTCATACATTCACCCCAGTACAGAGATCTGGGCCTAAATCCATCGTTTCTTTGCTCACCATGCCTTTCCTGTTTGAAACCAGCCATATGCAAATCAGTCTTGACCCTGTGCCTCATGGGAACAGTCCAGCCCGAACTGCCAAGCCAGGTCCTCCCTGGACTGGAAACAAGCATCCTAGGACCGGTTTCGGGGTTTCACCCCTCTTCAGCCAGGATAGCTTGATTCCAGTGGCATGGAGAGCACGGGACCCACATCTGGGCATACCCTTCCCACTCGGGGTGACAAATGCAAAAACAACAATAGATGGACAGAATGCAGAGCTATGTCATACATTCACCCCAGTACAGAGATCTGGGCCTAAATCCATCGTTTTTTTGCTCACCATGCCTTTCCAGTTTGAACCCAGCCATATGCAAATCAGTCTTGACCCTGTGCCTCATGGGAACAGTCCAGCCCGAACTGCCAAGCCAGGTCCTCCCTGGACTGGAAACAAGCATCCTAGGACTGGTTTCGGGGTTTCACCCCTCTTCAGCCAGGATAGCTTGATTCCAGTAGCATGGAGAGCACGGGACCCACGTCTGGGCATACCCTTCCCACTCGGGGTGACAAATGCAAAAACAACAATAGATGCATGTTAGCGCACCACCTTACAATCTAAACTTATAGAAGATTAACATCAGCAATCCAGATGTCTCTGAAAAAGAAAACATTTTTAATAAGCACACACATACATGTCAAAAGCACACCATAAATGCACCTTCTATACCTTTACTGCACCATATCTCTTTGGTATTATAGCATCACACGAGTACATAATGCCAAAGATAAAAATATATATATGGCCAAGCCAAACGTGAAAGAATGGAGCCAAATGTATGCTACTCTAGTGTTAACATTGTTTTCCAAAATGAAGGAAATTGTACCTCTATTGTTCAAATCTTCAAGTGACCTAAGCTGATGTCTACAGACCTTTCTTAAATGCTGCACACATTAAACACATGTTCGTGTAATTTATGGTGGTAACAATGCTACTCCTTTTGGAATTGGCAATCCTTTAAAATCAAGTGTGTTGCTAAATACATCAATTGCTTATTGCGTATTTTAATTCATACAGTCTTTCGTGTGTTGTCTTGTCAGGGTTGCACAAAGCCTGCCTTCCTCCCTGTAATTAACTAGGAGAACCTAAGCTTTGTTCTCCTGTGCGCAGAAGAAGTGGCCTCAGTTGGAAAATACTGAGCACTACCTTACCCAGGAGAGCACTTTCAATAGGATTATTTCCTGGGGCTCTAGCTGGGCGTTAAATCATATGTCTGAATATTAATGTAAGCCAAATTGGTTTTTCGAGTGCTAAGGGAAACATTGTTTCAATATACATTATAATATGTTTTGTGGGCACAACTTGGCAATGACCACGTTTTGGTTGGTGTTGCACTGCTTGCTCACCACAGAGGCTTCAGAAAAAATCACCCAAAAACAGGTGAGCATTATTTGAGGTGCTGTGTTCTCTTCTTTAGACAGAAACATGTTTTGCCAAAGACTCGCAACTCCGGGCTGCTCTGGCTACCTGAGTAGGAATGCAGACTCTCTGACAGGTCAGCAGGAGCAGTGTGAATCTGCACTTTATTGCTAGAGCTAGGGAATATCTGGAACTGAAAGCTGTGTGTCTACAGGCATGGAGAAGAAGGAGGTTGTAGAAGTGTGGATATTCAGATTCTCTGATTGAGAGTGTAAACATTTAGCAGCTTAAGTCATGAGTTCTCTGTCAGAAATCTGCTGCCCTGGTCCGTGAAGTGTTAAAAAGTAGCTAATCAGGACATTGAGTGCAACAAGTTGGCACAAACTGCTGTTGACACCAGAATAATTTCTCTTTGTTATTTGGCATACATTGTCTTTACTTCTGTCAACCGAGGGGGACCTGGCAACCTTCCTCCCAACTGTAAATGGGGGGACGTTCTTTTGCCTTCCTGGCTCCCTCCCTCTGGAACTCTCTTCCTACTTACTTACGTCATGAAAAGGTGTTTATTAGATTTCGCAAGGAACTTAAAACATGGCTCTTTAACCAGTAACTCTTCTAGGTTGACTTCTTGATCCTGCCTGTTTTGCTTTGTCCTAGGCACCGGGAAACCTCCAGGTAGCTGTGCGCCATATATAAATTCAATAAATAAATAAATAAATAAATAAGTGTCCAGAGAGGCGCACTGATATTCTTTTGCCCAGTGTCTTGGAAAACCAGGACCATTGGAATCTCAGAAGGTTTTAAGTGTAATAATTTATCTTTACATGAATGTTTGGAGCCCAAACAGAGACACAGTGACATTCTATGCACCAGTGCTTACTACAAGGTCCTTTGGCTTCCACAAAGGAATCGCATTAGTGAGCTTTGCTCCACAAACATGTTATGTAGGTAACTTTTTCCAGCATGTAAATCTCTCCTGAATGGTGAATGGATCCCACCAGGTCCAGCCCAACCCTCAGCCTTGACCTGCTAAAAAATAACATCTAAACTTCCACATTTGCTTCAACGTTCCCCACTGTAATAGTCTTTAATAGGTCTTTCAAATGAAACTTAGTTATATTATCCTAGCACAAAATCCCCATGTACCTGTTTAGACTAGTTTTACCCCCTTTTGGGGTGTTATTGTGCTTTTTCTGATTTTATATTTTAATGGCAACTACTTAATAAATTCTTAGTTTGTTCATAAACACCTTATCTGGGTATTGCTTTCTTGATCTCTGAAGTATTTTACATTGTGCTAGTGGTTTCATACATTCCCCTGAACCTTTCACTGGTTAAGGTTTTAACTTGGTAGAGTTACACAAAGGCGAGCCAACGGTACCTAAAATATCTTTTGGCTCGCCTCCATGGACGTCAGTTCACCAAAATGCCAACTGTAGCGGAAGATACATCACATGCATTTGACCTCAATTGTATCAAAGAAAGTGATATCATGTGGCTTTTGACCATGGCTCAATGGAAGGGAAGCCGCATGACCATGATCCAGATGACATCACAATAATTGATAATAGTAAAACCTAGTGAATACCACAAAGACAAAATGTATTGATAAATATCAGGGGGACACACAAGAAAGAGATTTTGAAAAACAATAATGGTCACGCCCCACCTATATTAATTCATTTGAATCTGATATTGAATGAGAACTATGTTAATGGTCTGATTTACTCCTTATCATTGTTAATACACTTTGGTTTATGATTACTTAGGGCCTCATTAGGATGTCGGTCGGACAGAAACTGACAGGTTTTCGGTGGAGATGGTCCAACCGACATCCAGCAGAGCAATCCAACCGCCGTATTATGAGGCAGTCGGTCAGATCGCATTGGTCGAAGGGAACAAACAACGCTTCTGATGGGCTCAAGGAACCCGTCGGTCAGATCGTATGCCCTACAATAGGGGCGGTGCCTGCTCAGGCACCACCATAGGGATTACGATGTCCCTTTCCGACAGCCTTTCCATGGTGGTCCGACCGCCATAGAAAGGCTCTCTGAAAGGGACTTTAGGGGTCCCTAGCAGGTTCCCCGTCCTCTGTGGGCCTCTGCATTGAGGCCTGGGGGCTGCCAGGTGGGTCCCTCCCAAACACCCATGCCCGTGTGCCAGGCACCATATGGTGCCTGCCACACAGCACATGGATATTTCAAAACATCCCTTTTTCCATTGTGGCTTGTGCTGCGTCCCTTTTTGCGCCGCAGCACAGGACACATTGAAAAAAGCCATGTTTCCGACTGCCTGCACGGTGGTCGCATCATAATTTTGTGGGTGGGACAGCTGACTACTTGTCGATTAGTCCCAATTCTTCAGCGATCATAACCAGAACCTTAGCATACTATCGCTGGTGTGAAGCACAGAGGCTGGTGTGAAGCAGAGGTGAAGGTTTTGTTCAAGCACATCATAGTTCATGTACTGACATTATTGAGACATGGCAAAACTTTGTTTAATAATGTGTGTTTTATTAAATTCATTTCACTTTATGATTTATTATGCTTTGCAATGCTGAATTTATTTATTTTACAGACCGGAATGTGGAATGTCCCAACAAGAGCACAATAAAGTAAACATTGCTCCTCAGGACACTTCTTACATTTTTTCTTGTCAATGTTTTTGTCTCTTCTGAAGCCAGGAACTGTGCCAGGCTGCACAAGGTAGCTGCTACTCTCTCTGACGACTCCTAAATGAAGTAAACGCTTCTCTTGCGGTCAAGTTGAGTTGTTCCAGAATGCATAAAGCTCATTAAAATGCTTTCTCATCTTAAACTTCAGTATAGCAAGTTACTCTCCCACAATTGAACATGGAAACTAACAAGCCCCCGGCAGCCAAGAAGACATTCAGCAACACAGAATACAGATAAAAAACAATAGATAAAGTTGTTCTTAAGGAGAACAGTTGCTCGCTGTCACTTGTGAACTGTTAGTACCAGAGAGCATTCCAGTCATTTAGTAAATAAACTGGGCATATGGAATTTCTATGCAGTAGGGCTATGGCTGAAAGAAAAATGCTTTCCTAATGTTAGATGTATAATTAAATTTTCATGTTAGTCAAAATGATATATGGATCATTAGTCCACAGTGTTATGATTTGTTCTGTAAGCAGAGAGAGCCTCAAACTCACATGGCATTACAGACACGGTGAGACCAAAACGAAAACATGTACATGCTTGTGCAACAACCACTATTTCGAGTCTGTTGCTAACGCTCTCAGAATGCTCATTGACTATATGTCGATACATTTAGTGTTCTGTTGATACAGAAGTAATGTTCCACTACCTAATTCAGGATCTGAAAATCCAATTAATTCTACCTGTTGGACAGGCCACACGAAGGGCTTGCTCCCTCCCCGCACGACAGGGCCCGAGCTCCGGCCCACCAGGCATAACCCACGAAAAGCACCTGTACCCCGTCTCCCGACGGATCTTCTGCCCTCGGACCTCTACTCATCACGGGGCCCAGCCCCACCGGCTCCCCCGGCCGGTTCAAGCCGCCATCTTGGGCCCTGCACCACGAGGCCGCGTGGCCTCGCCCCGACCCTAACCCCGGGCCTGACCGGCCCCGACATCCCGGCACCACCATCCACCCGGGAGGTGAGCGGACCACTTGGCAGGTCAATGGGAGGACGAAGTGTCAAGAGCTCTTCCCCCGCCAGGTGGCGATCGCCTCCAGCTCCCCCAGGCGCTGGCTCCACCCCCTGCTGGGTGTCTGGACACCTTCATCCCGGGCCCTCCGACCTCCAAGTGCGAGGGTCCGGACATCAAAGAGCGCCTGCCCTATAACTGGGGCAACTCCGGAGCAGGAAGGAGTTGTATCCTGGAGTCGAGAGACATCGAGAGAACTCAGCCTTGACGGACTACTGGCGCTGCCGTAGCCCGCTCTTGTGAACCATCGTCCTGCCTGCTGGCGCTGCCGCGGCCTTCTGCAACATCCATCCTCGTCGGGACCTGCTGGCGCTGCCGCGGCCCGTTGTAACGACCATCCTCACCGGGACCTGCTGGCGCTGCCGCGGACCGTACATCGACCATCTTTCCGGGACCTGCTGGCGCTGCCGCGGACCGTGTGCCGACCATCTCGACCGGGACCTGCTGGCGCTGCCGCGGCCCGTACCAACTAAACCACCAAGCTCGAGGATTGTGAGCTAGTCATCATCTCATCCGAACTACCTGACTGGTAACCAGACTGTCCCGCTCCCCCTTACCCTGCATTGAGAGACTTGAATCGAGGGGACCCCTGAGTCCAGACCTCCTTGTACCATTCAACCGTACCTTAAGAAGTGCTTATAAAGAACACTGAACCTTATCCGTGTGTGGTATCTGTCTGTGGGGGGGAAGTTACTTGTCTGTACGATCGCTGGAGACGGCTCTCCCCGGAGACCTCTCCTCCTGACCCCGGCCGACCCTCCCGGTCCGTCTACCCTTTCTAACATTGGTGGCCAGCGGCGCGATCCGAATCAACGCGTAATCGTACAGAGAGTAGCTCACCCCACGACAAAAACACGATGTCAGCCAAAGATAGCAGCTCCACCGAGAAATTCCAAATGGATAAGTTAGAAGAATACAACCACCGCGAACTGAGACAATTCTGCATAGAACTTGGCATTGCTACCACCGGCCTGAGTACCAAGGATGATCTAAAGCACACCCTAGAGTCGTGGACAGAAACTGGGGTCGCCGGACCCTCCGACCAAAGCAGCATCACACCAGAGGGGAACGCCACGGCTCCCGAGGAGCGGGGAACGGGCCTCTCGCAGGAGGAGATCCGAGAAAGAGAAAGAACCAGATTGCACGAGTTGGAAATGGCACGACTCAAGATGGATGGAGAACTCAAGTTAGCTGAACAGAAACTCAACCTCGAGCATATGCGGCTCCGAGAAGAACGAGAAGAGAAGCAGAGACAGAGAGAGCTGGAGGAGAAAAAAATAATGCTCGAGCACGAGCGTCAACTAGCGGAGATAGAACTTCGGAAACAGAATAAAGAACTGGGGGTGCCTGAGCGACCACACACCCCGGGGCCAATCGAGAAAAAAGTCCACATCCCCAAGGATGTTGTCCGCGAGTATGTCCGAGAAGACGACATACAACAGTGGTTTAAAGCCTACGAGATCGCCATGACCTCCCACCGGATCGACCGGAGTGATTGGGGAGCCGGACTTTGGGGGAGGTTTGTCAACGAGGGTCGCGATGCCCTACTGCAGCTCCCAGATCACCAAATGTCGTCCTACGACCACATGAAGGCTGCCCTCCTCACCCGCTACGGCCTCACACCCGAGATGTACCGCCAGAGGTTCAGAGATTGCACCCGGATCCCAGGTACAACTTGGGTAGAATACGTGAACTATTTTAGCCGTGCCTTCGAGGGTTGGATCAAGGGGAGCCATGTCACCACCTACGAACAACTCTTTAACCTTATGGTATGGGAGCACCTGTCGAACAACTGTTTCGTCGAGCTCAGGCAGCACCTCCTCGACAGTAAGCTAACTGACCCCCGGCAGCTCGCCGCCGAAGCTGACCGATGGGAAAGCACCCGGGTGGGCCGGAGGGGGCCACACGAACAGAACAGAAGCAACCCAGGCCAGCACCGTCCTCGGGGAGGAGGAGGGGGCCAGGGAGAGACGCCTTGCCAGCAACACCCGTGGCCAGCACCCCGCCTCCGGCCGGCCGGGGCAACCCCCCGTGGCGTCCTGGGTTCCGAGCCAACGTCACGTGCCACCGATGCCAGCGAGTCGGCCACTACGCCAATGACCCGAGCTGCCCGCAGAACCAAACACCCAAGCCCCGCCAGGTAGCTGCCGCCGCCCTGGGGGAAGAGCGATTATCGGGGGAACCAGAAGAGTATGAGCCGGCCCAGCAAGAGTGGGAACCGGCCGCCATGGTCCTGGCGTGCTTAGGGGGAAGAGACATGGTCCCACGGGCTCCCCTACCCGCTAACACCAGGAAATACGGTCAGTGGGTGACCATTAATGGACAGCGAGCCGAGGCCTTGCGTGACACAGGCGCCAGTGTGACGGCCGTCCGCTGTCACCTGGTGAAGCCCGAGCAGATCCTGCCGAACATTCTCTGCCCCGTCCGCTCGGCAGACAACTCTGAGAGTATGTGTCAAATGGCCTGCGTCCCGTTCGAATGGGGAGGGGTCTCCGGCCTGTTGAAGGTGACGGTCCGGGACGATGCCCCCGTGGACTGCCTCCTGGGGAATGACCTTGAGAGTTCCCCGTGGGCCACCGTTGAGAGAAGAGAGCACCTGGGGATGCTGGGCCTCCCGGACTGGGCCTGCGTAACCACCCGGTCCATGGCCGCCCGTGCCGTCCCCCGATCAGAAGAACCGGAATGGCCAGCACCTCCGCCCCCGGTCGCCCCAGTAGAAGACAACGACGAGGCCAGCCTCCCAGACCCGACGACCGAAGGGGACGCGCAACCCCAGAACCTTCCTGACCTGGCTCAGTGGCGTCAAGAAGGGGGGCCCACCCAAGAACAGTTCCGCCAGGAACAAAAGACCTGTCCCTCCCTCGAGGGACTCCGCCAACAAGCCAGCGCCCAGAACGCAGGGGACTCCACCGGAACTCACTGGGTCTACTGGGATAACGACCTGCTATACAGCGAGCAAAGAATCGCCGAGCTGGGGGCCGGTCGAGTACTGGTGGTACCTCTCCGCTTCAGAGACTTTCTGCTCAACCTGGCCCACGATGTCCCCCTGGCTGGACACCTGGGCCAGGACAAAATGTACAGCCGCCTAGTGACCCACTTTTTCTGGCCGAAAATGAGGAACAACGTCCTGAACCACTGCCGATCTTGCCCCACATGCCAAGCCAGCGGGAAGAGTGGTCGGAAGCTGAAAGCCCCTCTGCAACCCTTCCCTGTGGTCACCACCCCGTTCGAGAGGGTGGGGATAGACATTGTGGGGCCTCTGGACCCCCGCACGGCACAAGGACACAGGTTCATCTTAGTACTGGTGGACCATGCCACCCGCTACCCCGAGGCGGTGCCCCTACGGACCGTGACAGCTCCGGTGGTTGGCCGGGCCCTAATGGGGATCTTCTCCCGGGTAGGCTTCCCCCGAGAAGTCGTCAGCGACCGAGGCACGAACTTTATATCCAAATACATGAAGTCCCTCTGGCAACAATGCGGGGTCACCTACAGATTCACGACCCCCTATCACCCCCAAGGGAACGGACTAGTGGAGCGTTTTAACCGCACTCTCAAGGGGATGATTGGGGGATTGGAAGAGCCCCTCCGTCGCCAGTGGGATGTACTACTCCCGTGCCTCCTCTTCGCCTACCGAGAAGTTCCCCAGAAGTCCCTCGGTTTTAGCCCTTTCGAACTCCTGTACGGGCACCCTGTGCGAGGGCCCCTCAGCCTAGTAAAAGAAGGTTGGGAGATGGCCCCCCTAAAGACCCCTCCAGACGTCTTCAAATACCTCCTGGCCCTACGCAATCAGACCCGGCGCTTCAGAGAGATGGCCAAGGCGAACCTCGAGGCCAGCCAGGAGGACATGAAGAGGTGGTATGATCACAATGCCTCCTCCGTTGAGTTCGAGCCTGGACAACAAGTATGGGTGATGTCCCCCACCGAACCATGTGCCTTGCAAGATAAGTGGACGGGGCCCTTCAAAGTGGTCGAGCGCAAAAGCCCCGTCACTTACCTCATCGACCTGGGGACCTCCCGGAACCCCCTTCGGGTCCTCCACACCAACCGACTCAAGCCACACTTTGTGCGCTCAGAACTCAGCCTCCTGATGGCTACGGACAGTGGGGCAGAGGAAGACTCCGAACCCCTCCCGGATCTTCTGAAGACTCAGGAGAATGACGGCTCCGTGGACGGGGTCCGGCTCTCTGACGCCCTCACTTCGGAGCAACGCCAGGGCTGCCGGAACCTCCTGCTGCAGTTCGCTACCCTGTTCTCCCTCACCCCCGGGGTCACCCCTTGGTGTTTGCACGACGTGGACACCGGGGACAGTCCCCCTGTCCGACACCGGGCCTACCGCGTACCAGATCGGGTACGGGCCTGCATACAGGAGGAAGTGGCCAAGATGCTCACAATCGGGGTCATCGAGCCCTCGGACAGTCCCTGGGCCAGTCCGGTTGTATTGGTCCCCAAAGCCGCTGCACCCGGCACCGCACCTGAACTGAGATTCTGCGTCGACTACCGGGGCTTGAACGCTGTCACCCAGACCGACGCTCATCCGATCCCCCGAGCAGACGAGCTGATCGACCGGCTGGGGGCCGCCCGCTACCTCAGTATCTTCGACCTAACAGCGGGCTACTGGCAGATCGGCCTCACACCCAGGGCTCAGGAACGGTCAGCCTTCTCTACCCCCGATGGCCACTACCAATTCAAGGTCATGCCCTTCGGCATGAAGAATGCCCCCGCCACGTTTCAACGCCTCGTGAACCAGGTCTTGGCGGGGCTCGAAGAGTTCAGCGCTGCCTACCTGGACGATATCGCTGTATACAGCCGCCACTGGCCCGACCACCTCCGTCACCTCCAAGAGGTCCTACAGGCCCTCCAGCGGGCCGGCCTCACAATTAAGGCCGGCAAGTGCCAAATTGGCCAAGGGTCTGTGACCTACCTTGGGCACCAAGTGGGAAGCGGGCTGGTGGCCCCGCTACAACTTAAGATTGCTGCCATCCAGTCCTGGCAGCCCCCCGTCACCCAGACCGAGGTCCGAGCCTTCTT
Organism: Triturus cristatus; assembly: GCF_964204655.1. Lineage (NCBI taxonomy): Eukaryota > Metazoa > Chordata > Amphibia > Caudata > Salamandridae > Triturus > Triturus cristatus. The sequence goes on from NC_140590.1 coordinate 1,365,948,533, forward strand.
GGGGCTCACCGGCTACTACCGGCGGTTCGTGAAGGACTACGGCAGCATCGTGGGGCCCCTCACGGGTCTCACGTCCAAGAACCAACCGAAGCGGATTAACTGGACCCCCGATTGTCAAGCGGCCTTCGAGAAGCTGAAGGCCGCTCTATGCACCGCCCCTGTGCTCCAGGCCCCCGATTACAGTCGGGAATTCGTGGTACAGACCGACGCCTCCGACCACGGCATCGGAGCCGTCCTTTCTCAGTTAAACCCCGAAGGTCATGACCAGCCGGTGGCCTTCATCAGTCGACGTCTCCTGGCCCGAGAACAGCGCTGGAGCACCATCGAGAGGGAGGCCTTCGCAGTGGTGTGGGCCCTCAAAAAGCTCCGGCCCTATCTCTTCGGTACCCACTTCCGGGTACAAACCGACCATCGACCCCTGCAGTGGCTGATGCAGATGCGGGGGGAGAACCCAAAACTCTTGCGCTGGTCCATTTCCCTGCAGGGAATGGACTTCACTGTGGAGCACCGACCAGGCCAAGACCACGCCAACGCGGATGGCCTGTCCCGCTTTTTCCGCCTCGACGAAGAGAGTCCCCAAGGAGATGGGTGACTCTCCCCGCCTTCAGCTGGGGGGGACGCATGTTGGACAGGCCACACGAAGGGCTTGCTCCCTCCCCGCACGACAGGGCCCGAGCTCCGGCCCACCAGGCATAACCCACGAAAAGCACCTGTACCCCGTCTCCCGACGGATCTTCTGCCCTCGGACCTCTACTCATCACGGGGCCCAGCCCCACCGGCTCCCCCGGCCGGTTCAAGCCGCCATCTTGGGCCCTGCACCACGAGGCCGGGTGGCCTCGCCCCGACCCTAACCCCGGGCCTGACCGGCCCCGACATCCCGGCACCACCATCCACCCGGGAGGTGAGCGGACCACTTGGCAGGTCAATGGGAGGACGAAGTGTCAAGAGCTCTTCCCCCGCCAGGTGCCGATCGCCTCCAGCTCCCCCAGGCGCTGGCTCCACCCCCTGCTGGGTGTCTGGACACCTTCATCCCGGGCCCTCCGACCTCCAAGTGCGAGGGTCCGGACATCAAAGAGCGCCTGCCCTATAACTGGGGCAACTCCGGAGCAGGAAGGAGTTGTATCCTGGAGTCGAGAGACACCGAGAGAACTCAGCCTTGACGGACTACTGGCGCTGCCGTAGCCCGCTCTTGTGAACCATCGTCCTGCCTGCTGGCGCTGCCGCGGCCTTCTGCAACATCCATCCTCGTCGGGACCTGCTGGCGCTGCCGCGGCCCGTTGTAACGACCATCCTCACCGGGACCTGCTGGCGCTGCCGCGGACCGTACATCGACCATCTTTCCGGGACCTGCTGGCGCTGCCGCGGACCGTGTGCCGACCATCTCGACCGGGACCTGCTGGCACTGCCGCGGCCCGTACCAACTAAACCACCAAGCTCGAGGATTGTGAGCTAGTCATCATCTCATCCGAACTACCTGACTGGTAACCAGACTGTCCCGCTCCCCCTTACCCTGCATTGAGAGACTTGAATCGAGGGGACCCCTGAGTCCAGACCTCCTTGTACCATTCAACCATACCTTAAGAAGTGCTTATAAAGAACACTGAACCTTATCCGTGTGTGGTATCTGTCTGTGGGGGGGAAGTTACTTGTCTGTACGATCGCTGGAGACGGCTCTCCCCGGAGACCTCTCCTCCTGACCCCGGCCGACCCTCCCGGTCCGTCTACCCTTTCTAACACTACCCAACTGTCGGGTGGAAATATTGAAGACAGGAAGAACCAATATGATTATTGAAAGTGTTCTTGAAGTGCTAATTGTATCACTGAGTCCTGTTTTCTGCTGCTCTTTTAATTAACATTTTGTCTTAAAATCACTTGCAGACATTTCTAGGGGACATTAACATTTTTTACTTTCACTTACTGCCATGTTTTTGATGGCAGTAAGTGAAAGTTAAAAACTGACCATTTGTCTGCCCGCTCTAATTAGAGAAGGTGGACAAGTGACCAAACCACAGGTGGCCTTTGTTCCATCGGGCTGTCGGAGGAATATGTCAGCAGCAGATATGAAGTAGTCTCCGTCGCTGGCATACTTTGGTTCCACCCAACTCTAAATTATGGGAGTGGCACTTCAGTTGTGATGGAGTACCCTCTCAGCCAAACTCTAAATCGATTTAATTCATTAATCTTTAATTCGGTTTTGAAAAACCATAAAAGATACATAATTACATTCATACATATTAAATAATAAAACACTATAAAAATAGAACATTACGTTGGTGCTGCCTTATCTGGAGTGATTTCTTGTTATGACCTTTAGTTCAGTCCATAGGCCTTGAAAATATGTATAAAATACAATAAATAACACCTAATAATAAAAAAGATTGTTATAAAAAAAGGCCACCCAGTACCAAATAATTATGTGGAGCATTGACCTGTTTGACATTGATATTTCTAAACTAAAATCGAAATGATCATTACTACTCACATTGTATATAAAAAAGAATTATATATGTTCTCACAACATGTATCTCAAGAGTAATAAGAATTAATATCAGTAACAGTCTGAGGCGAGAGGAGGGTAACAATTTCTAAGTTTTCATCAGGGGTATTATTTTTTAAAAGAATCCAGCACCTACGCCACATTGAGCTTAAGAATCGAGAGACTGCAAATACAATGGGCTTAGAGGTATCAGATTTGAACACTCTGTATGCCTCCTGACAATGCACAAACCCCAGATTCCTGCACAACTGTTTGAGCCAAAATTGCCTGACAAGTTTGTATCCTGGACAAAAAAATAAAATATGAAGCTTTGTCTCCTCTTGGGGTCTACCGATGGGGCACCTTCGCGAGGCAGTGCTAGACCAACTGGCAGTAAAAGTACGGACGGGAAGGGTGCCAAATCTAAACTGTAGATATAATTTCCTAGCTAGAAGGGGCAAGATATCGTTCAGGAAAGGCTCAAGTTAGTATTCTATTTTGTGTTTAAGAAAATCTGCTGTGAGTTGGCCCATGCCCGGGTTCCCACAAATAACTGCCAATTTATGTAATCAATAGTTTTTCACCAGTTCCACACGCGAGGTTGCCAAGCATGCTTCCTTGGGGTCGCTCCAGAGACTAGGGCTACCTATCCTGCTGCACTCTTCCTTTTGGTATGCAAACCAAGGGATATTTTTCTCTGCACCCCGGAAACCCAAAAGCTCTTTTGTTTCTAACCGGTATGCTTCCAACTCTGGGGTCACCCATAGTCTTCGCCAGAAGGTTAGGGATCTTAATGCAACCTCATCTCCTATTGGCCTAATACCCAAATCGAGTCTCAGCGGAATTAAAGGGGTACTGGGGGGAGACCCAGAGTCTGTCTTAAAAAGCTATTCTCAATTTTGCTCAATTGGCAACAAGAACAGTGACCCCACAGTTCGGCCACATTCATTGATGAGGCCCTGGCCTGCACCTTGTAAATCTCTAGGATGGGGCCAGCAGGTTTAAAGGAATAATTTCTTGATAATTTTGCAATTCCTCCCATAGTCTAGGCTAATTTAAGCTTGGCTTTGGCAATTTGTGGCCCCCACTTCATATTCTCGGTCATGGTTACACCTAGATAGTCAAATACAGAGACCCTTTACAGAACCATGCCATTTAGGCTGGGATCATGGCGTGTTGTCTTGGCTGGATTAAAGACCATAAATTTCGTTTTTGTGGTGTTTATTTCCAGCCCCTTGTTATTACAGTAGATTACAAAACTGTCCAGGACCCTCTGTATTCCCATCAGTGACTTGGACATTAAAAGAGTGTCGTCCGCGAACAAAAGTGCTGGGACCTTGGAGTTTGCCAGCTTGGGGGCATCATTGTCCATAACCTCATTAAGGTGTGCAATCAAATTGTTGAGAAAGAGGCAAAACAGGGTAGGAGCAAGCACACACCCCTGCCTCACCCCCTTCTCAACGGGAAATTGTGGAGTTAGCTCGGCCTCTTTCCCACATCTAACTTGCGCTAAATTGGCTTCATGCAGCCTCTCAAACATGCTTAAAAGATAAGATGGGATCCCCATGTCTCTGAGTGCCCTCCATAGTTTATCCCTGGGCACCATGTCGAAGGCCGACTTCAGGTCCACAAAAATTAAGTAAAGTCTGCCAACCTCCATTTTCACTGTTTTCCAAAATATAAGTTGTGATCTATATATTTGGTCAAGTGTGGAGATGTTCCTCCTGAAGCAGCCTGGTAAGCACTCAAGATTTCATTTTCTATCATCCAGCCCTGGAGGCGATCTAGGAGTACCTTTGCAAACAATTTTTGCATGACATCGATCAGACTGATCGATCTGTAGTTTGCAGTGAGAAGGGGAGACCCCTTCTTAAAAACTGGAATGATTTCTGCCCCCACCCAAGTTTTGGAGATCGACAAACCTTCCATTATGGCATTAAATAATGCCCATAAATAGGGGGCCCATATTGTTGGTTCTTCCCTAAACAGGTCCCCTGGAAGTTTGTCTAGTCCTGGTGCTTTACCTGCAGGGAGTTTCTTTATTGCAAGTGCAACTTCTGAAAGGGTAATCTCCACAGCTGCTTCATGGATGTCCTTTGATGAGATATTGGTGGCCTTATCTGCCACAACCACGTCTACCTGCCCTATCTTAGGGGAAGTAGAATATGTAACATTGTGGGTAACAGATGCCGGCTTAGAAAAGTATAATGCCTGGAAGTGATAAACCCACTTATCTGCTGCTATATTTGGCTCAAGGGCTATGTTACCTTCTCTATTGCCAGTTCTAACTATAGCCCAAAATTCTTTCATGTCTTTCCTTAACAGGGCATCCTTTATGTCATTCCATTTATTCAGTTCCCAGGCCTGCTTTGCTTGGCAAATAACCTTTTTGTACAGCACCCTCCTACTAGCTACCAGGAGGGCCAACTTTGCCTTGCGACAGTCAACATGAAACCAAGTGTGGGTAGGCCATTTTTAGGTCTCGCTGAGACAGCGAAAGCTGTCTCTTTGAGACATTTTGTAAGTAGCCTTTCAAAAGTGCTACCCACATGGTTTTGCTGGCCTAGGGCTTGAGTGCACGATGGCGTGCACGTGCACAGCTGCTCCTTGCATTCCCCCCTCCCTTCTCACCCAGCCCTTTGATGCTCTGCTCGATTACTTTCAATTTCGCCGCTTTGACCCTTGCATTCCCCCCTCCCTTCTCACCCAGCCCTTTGATGCTCTGCTCGATTACTTTCAATTTCGCCGCTTTGACCCTTGCATTCCCCCCTCCCTTCTCACCCAGCCCTTTGATGCTCTGCTCGATTACTTTCACTTTCGCCGCTTTGACCCTTGCATTCCCCCCTCCCTTCTCACCCAGCACTTTGATGCTCTGCTCGATTCCTTTTCACTGTCCTTAAATCCCTTTGTAAGTCCATCTTGTTTGGGTCACCTTTGCTTCATTAGACCCATCTTTCCCGACTAGGAACAGGTTATTTTTGTCCACTCCCTTTAATTTACTTTAATAATAAACTCTCGCCTTAAGTGAAGCAATTGACTTTTAAATGTCGTCGTAATCTTACAGCCTTGTTCTCAAACAAGAAAACTCCTCTCCTTCCACACGTTTCCCATTCGGCCATCTTTTCTTCTGCAGTAGTTGATAACATTGTGGCCATGTTTTAACCAAAGCATCAGGTTTCTGCAATTTTGTAACGACGTGGTGATGCACATACTTTCTGTATGTTGTACATTCCGCTGCCCCTAATGTGTCCGAGGTTTGTGAGCTGTGATGCATGCTAGCGCGATCCCACGCCATGCGCCTCTTCAGCCCTCCTAAAATATACCATCCTCACTCTCCAGGTTAGAATTCGACACTTCAAAAACAAACGTGTAGCAACGATCTTCTATTAATAATGCTATAATGGCAGCACTTCTATCCATTCCATCGTAAATGTTCTGTGGAAAGTATTTTTATTTTATCATTTTGCAGTGGTTCCGGTAGGTCGGCAGTCATTGATTCCTTGTTTGTGTACCTTTGCCCATGGGCGTTTCTTCAATTGGTGCAGCAGGTGCAGTGGCACCAGGGCCCACGAATGCTGATAATTTGTGTATTTAATATAACTGTAGCATATTGAGGAGGTTGGGGGGTCATTTACTTACTTGCCCTGGGGTCCATGACACTGAATAGGCTGGTGTTTCGCCACTTAATTTCATTGGTCAGTGTTTAGCATTCGAGGTTGTACTCCTGAGTGACGTGACATAGAATGTAAGATTGATTGTGCCAGGGCATGAAAAGGAAATGCTGCTCAGGGCGCCAATTGTTTAAGGCGTCTAGACCTCACATATGCTCTTCCCTCTATGTTTTTCTCTCTGGTCTCACATGTGCTATTCCCTCTGTATTTTCACTCTGCCCTCACATGTGCTTTTCCCTCTCTATTTTTCTCTCTTTCCTCACACATGCTATTCCCTCTGTATTTGTCTCTCTTCCCTCACATGTACTCTTCCCTCTGCATTTTTTCTCTATGCTCTCACATGTGCTCTTTGCTCTGTATTGTTTTCTCTGCCCTCGCATGTGTTCTTCTCTCTATATTTTTCTCTCTGCTCTCACATGCTCTCTTCCCTCTATGTTTTTATCTCCGGTCTAACATGCGCCCTACCCTCTGTATTTTTTTCGCTTTGCTCTCACATGAGCTCTTCCCTCTCTATTTTTCTCTCTACCCTCACATGGACTCTTCCCTCTCTATTTTTCTCTCTGCCCTCATGTGCTTTTCCCTCTGTATTTTTCTCTCTGCCCTCACATACTCTTCCCTGTATGTTTTCCTCTTTGCCCACAAGTGCACTCTTCCCTCTGATCACATGCATACACAACTATGCACACATACAAACACACACATGCATTTACACACACATATGAACATATACAAACACACACAGACATGCATAAACATATGCATATACATGCACACCAACACACCAACCCCACATACACATATAAACAAGCACGCACACCAACATACTCAAACACATATACATACACACAAACATGCATACGGCAAGGCCAATCAGTACGTTTTGCTTAACCGTGTGGTCATGAATCCTTTAATTGCATAAGTGAGCGGGTATGGATGTAAACAAAAATGTAACACTAATACCACATTTTCTGTCACTCTTGTGAACAGGTTTGCTGTGAATGTATGAATGAGAATGGCGTTTTAGAATACGTTGCATGGAAAAGTGTCAACATGGTGTATACGTGTTTTTGGGTGTTTTTTTTATTTTTTTATTTATTTTTTATTGCATGGTTAACGTCATGATACACCGTATTCGGATGCTTCATTGCAGATCAGTTGTTTGGCCCGTGGTTATTTACGAGTTTGGAAAATGCTTTTGTATTGTTTCGATTCTTTTTGTCTCTGCCCTATCTATTGGCTGCGTCCTTACTCTCTCCCATCTTCTCTCTCCACCTCTTTGCTACATGTTCTCTCGTAATGTTTTCATTTTCCCCAACTCTCCTCTTTACTCTCTCTAATTCTTTTTTTGCTCCTTTTCTGTCTCTGTCCCTTCTCTCCTCTTTCTCTCCCCACCTGTCCCTTCTCTAACCCCACTCCTCTTCCTCTGCCCCCCCATACCTCTCTCTCGCAGTACTGCAGCATAGGCAGCACCAGGTCTTTGATGCCTTCTCAGTGTTGTACCTGGGGGTGGAGGAGGTAAGTCAGCCCCCCAAGTGAATCCCATTATCAACAGATAGTGAACCTCTATTTACCAACAAGTACGGAGCGGTCTCGGGTGACGGCTGATGCGAACATTGATCTGCTCTCGGCCACGGCAGGGCCTGTGGGGTGGGGGCGTTACCTTACACTAGGAGAGGAAGTAAAAGTGATATCCTCCCCTCCCCCCCACTCCACCACTGTCTCTCCTTACCCTCCACCTCTCTCTCTCCTCCACTTCTGATTCCCTTCCAACTCGGTCCACGCCTCACACTGCTGCACGCTGCACACTGCTGAACGCGGCACACTGCTGCACTCCACACACTGCTTTTATGCAAGTTTATGCTATTGACATTGTAAATGACAATGCCTTTTATCTGTTTTAAAACCAAAACATAAATAAAAGGCATTGTAATTTTACAATGCTAATATCTCAAACTCTTATAAATGCGAGACCTATTGCATTGCAAATGCTTGTTTCCTCTTAGAGTGCTTATACGGGTTAGATATGTCGGCCAGTTTAGCCACCAGAGCTGCATGTAATTGTGCAACCCCCCATTTTACTCTTCTCCTATTGTTAGAGAGGATTATTCTATTATCAAAGTTAGGGCTACTAGTCGAGACAGTACCCAGATCCGGCATCTTCAATTCCACGGCCAGAGCATTGTGATCACTGTCGTAGCGGGGAATGACAGAGAAATCAATAACCCTAGACCATAAACTAGTCTCAACTAGGATATAATCCAGATGAGAAGCATGGCCAATTCTATTAAATGTTGGATTTCCTGGTACCTCCAAGATCGTACGGCCGTTACAGGCTCGCAGGGAATGATTCACTGTTAATGCATTCATTTGAAGTGCCAAGAAAAACCAGGCCTTGATTGGAGGGATTTGGGGATCAGGAATAGGCCATTGGGAATACTCCTCATTGGAGATTGAATCAGGGATACCAGGGAGGGGCTAGAATTGACAGTTAAAATCACCCAAAACAATCAGCCTCACATCAGAGGGGACAAGGGAGATAAAAGAGTTTAAAATGTCAAAGGTTGGCGACTCTTTTGCCAATCTTACAGGCCTGGAGTAAATATTAATGAGGGCAAACTTCAGCTGTGGAGAAAAACCAAGGATTATACCTTGAATATCGTTGTAGGAGGAATTCAGCTGATTGACTGTACAACCCAAATGAGAGCCAACCCAAATGCCTAGCCCCCCGGACGGCCTGCCCCTGTCACGCATAGTAGCTGCAATACTAAATGAAGCAAAACCCACCCTCGTCAGGTCTTCCCTTGCCCAAGTTTCTTGGAACATGCAAATGTCAAACTGGTCAACAAAAAGTCCCCAATCGGGTCAGGACAGTTTGCTTTTATGACCTGCCAGATTCTAAAACAGGACCTTAAGCTTTTTTCCTAGATAAGAAGATTCCTTAGGGATAACGAGGAAATGAGCGTCAGATGTAGATAATCGTTCAGATAGGGTAGGGGTAGGGCCAGCAAGAGTTTTGTTAAATTTATTGGCCCTAGATTTATTGTTATTAGTGGAGACAAAATTTGCGGGTAGTATAGGTCTAGGAAATTCACGTGGCCCTGCTGGTCCCTTGTTCAGCTGTGATGCCAATATTACCAGATCCTTTAGTTTCAGCCCTAGCAAGGAATAGGAATAGGTAGCCTGTCCTGGATACCCCCTCACGGGGTCCTCAGGTCCTCCATGCGGCCTGGGGGAGCTCTTTCCCTGACCTACTCCAGTAGCCTTAGTTAGTCAGTCTACTTCTTCCAGAGCCCCGTATCGATTTGTTATGGGTAAATTGTAAAACAAGGGTCTAAGGTAGGGAAGCCTATGGCCAGGATCATGATGTACTGTAGTCCACCTGCCAGGGTCTATAATAGTGTCAGCCCTGCCTGGGTTATAGCAATAAGAATAGAAAAAGTCCAGTGAAAGGGATTTCACTTCTGAGTAGGGCTTTGGGAAGGTGGATTTGTAATTCAATAGGGTGCTTACAGTCTGGGTGTTTTTTAAATTGATAATCACATAATCCCCTTTGATAGTTTTATTGCTGCTTCCCACCCAAGCAACTCTCCGAACTGTTAGTATTTCCCCAGCCTTTTCATAGGGGAACTGCCTATGTCTCGCCAACCAGAACAAGCTTTTATTCCGAAGGTACAAATGTGATTCCCTCTGTCCTTCCTTGAGTTCTGGAACCCCGGCCAAGATGATCACATAAGGAGCTGCGGCTGTGGGGAGATTAATAATCGGAAGGGTCATAGCTTTATTTCTACCCACAAGGCGTTCTCCCGCCTCCACCGCTTCTAAGTTACCACCTGGCCTTGGGGCGATATTGTTGCCTTGGTGCGTCCTCCGCATAGTGATGACTGCAACTGTTTTCCTATTAACTGAGCACACAGCGTTTTCTTGCCCCTGATGGGCCTCAAGCCTCTGAGAGGTGGTGTTGCTACCACATGTTGTGGTCGGATGGGTAGGGGACCTGGATCCTGGGCACCTATAAGGTACCTGATGGTACCCAGCTTGGAGGGTCTGCCTGGCTGCTGTAATCGTTCCCCCCGTAATGAGTTGCGCTCTATTAATGGGAGGGTGTGTGTGCCTGGAAGCCTCCACGGCTATCAGATTGTGTATATTATCAATCAGAGGGGCAACTTCTTCTTTCACGATAGCCCTCAGTTAGATCAGTAGTTCTGCTAGTAGGATCTGGACCCAAGGTGGATAGTTTGGGTCTGAGACATTTATATCAGTACATTCTCCTGCTACATTTGGGATAACAATAGAAGCTGCACTCGTGTCCAGCCCCCACTTAGCTTTCTTAATCTTGGGTGCCCCCCCAATGGCTTGCTTTTGCTTCATGTTCCTCTGGGTGCCTGTAATAACGACCCCCTTTGAAGCAGCAACTTGTTGTGAAAGAGATGGGGGCACATAATCCCTAGATGGAGTAGCTGTGGGTGTAGTTTGAAGGGCAGACGATACTGTCAATGAGGGAAAAAGATCTGGGGTTATTGGCAGTCGCCTTTCGGTCAGTTCTATTTCAGTTGTGACAGCACCTATGGCCCTCTGCAACATTCGATCAATGGAGGTAGGGGGCGAGGCTGTTTAGCAGCACAGGACCGTTTCCCCATGGTCCAGCCAAGGTTGTACTGCCAGAAAATCGCCAAGACTACCTATTGCCCAAAACCACCAGCATAGCAGGCAATCGGGAAATCCTGGAAACACTGTATTGCGTGGTTGCTTGCTGAGAGTTAGTAAGCCTAGATACATGCAGATAAGACCAGCCCTTTACCCCCCGACACATCAAAGGTAGAGTCAAGCAAACACAAACCCACAACAGACAAAATTGGCCATCCCACGGGTCTCCAACCACAGCCTAGACTGTCTTTGAGATGTTAATATGAGTCAATGGGTTACTTCTTGGTGCTGGGTGACCTAAAGGGCTCTGGCCATGTTTTCTCAGATCCCGCTGCAGATGGGCAATTAAAAATCAAAATCCCAGACCAGTTAGATGTGTAAAATAGATGGCCAGTCTCATAGAAGTAAAGCTTGCCTTCCGGATGCGTCGAAAACAAGATCGAAGGGGGGTGGCCCTGCCCTGCCCGATCCTGGCAGTGACGGGCAAGGACGGGCCTGCCTTTGGCCCGTTCTTCGCCCGTACGCGTCCCACGCTGCGGGAGTCCCGTCAGGAATTTGTAGCGCCTCAGCGTGCGAAAAACAGCCGCGTTGGTGGCTCGCTGGCCGCAGGGTCTTGTGGGGCTTGTGGTCCCCCGCACTCCAGCAGGCAAGAGCCCGGCAATAGTGGATGGGCTACCGCGCTGCGGTAGTCCCGTCAGGAATTTGTTGCACCGCTGCGTGCGAAAAACAGCTTTGTTGGTGGCTCGCCGGCCGCAGGGACTTGTGGGGCTTGCGGTCCCCCGCACTCCAGCAGGCAAGGTCCCGGCGATAGTGGATGGGCTCCCGCGCTGTGGGAGTCTCGTCAGGAATTTGTAGTGCCTCAGTGCGTGAAAAACAGCCTTGTTGCCGGCTCGCCGGCAGCAGGGACTAGTGGGGCTTGTGGTCTCCCGCATTCCAGCAGGCAAGGTCCCGGCAATAGTGGATGGGCTCTAAATCAGGCCCTCTGATAGCAGATGTATATTAGTAGACTTGAGCTTAAACGATAAAAATATCTTGCTAGCCGACAAGCATGTACTACCCAACTGATAAGTTGACACACATGACATGCAAGTTAAGTAGAATGTTCATAACCTTCAAAGATGAAAAGATACTAATTGCTTGGGATTATATTGGTGGGCTATACCCCCCTTTGGATAAACCTTTATTGAGACCAACAGAACAGAGCAGATGTATTATAAGTAATTAAACGCTTGGTTTTGAGAAGCATTTGGAGACTAGAAAGCCCAACAGGATGAGAATTTACCTTTTATTCAAAAAGGCATGAATGGTATTAAATAATTGACCATATTTGTGTCATTTAAAAACTTTAAGAAAAATGATATAGATTAACCATGGCAGTACATATATTTCAGACCACACACTGTTTTAAAATGGTTAATAGCTTAATTTGAGTGAAAACATCACTTTAAAAATTGAATGAATCCCTGTTATGAGCCCCTTATGTTAATACTTAATCTAAAGACTTAATATCCAGATCCAAATCTTCAATGGAAGACTAAGTAACCTGACAATCCCTAAAATCTTATCTACCAGGGCTGATCTTTGGATATACTTCAAATGAAATAAGTAAAGCCAAGATGAAAAAAATTGGAAAAGGAGAACAGCAAAGGCGCCGAATATCTAAAGTTCAAAGAACAATTAACTAGATTAAATAACATATGATTCATAGCCTAGGGAGTAGCCCAAGCTAAAGCAGTGAAGCAACTACCAGAAAACCCCGCCTTTGATTGATCTTGTACATACTGTGCTGGGTGAAAAACAAAATGCAGCATTAGAAAATTGAAAAAATAATAGAGTCCTCAGAAAAAATATAAGGCATCTAAATGGACTATGGAGAAACCAGTGAGCTGTAAAGTTCAGGTCTGTTTTAAGGCTGAATTCTCAAGACAAAGTTATTGTAATTCTTAAACCAAATCCTGATCAAAATCCATAACAGTAATAGGCCAATGGCATTAAAATTTGTCAGGTACCGGACACAGTGAATGTCTCTCTAGGTTCATTATTGATTGCCTGAGGGGGACACAACTTTTCCCAGGAAATTAACACCATGCACATTAAAGCACACGTCAAAGGTGTCAGATTCTTCCCTAATAAGCTACCAGTTAGCAGAAGAATGTCACAAAGGCCACAAAAAGTATTTTTCAATTCGAGAAAATCTTGATTGCAGTTGGCAATTGAAACTTGTTGAAAAGCAAGGCATCTAAACAACCCTGAAATCAAGATTGAGTAGAGCCCAGCATAAGGTATTCCAGTAGAAAGAACCCCCAAAGAGAATCCTGCTGCAGAGAGTAAAAAATCATGGGCAAAAAGGTAACTGGGATGGTAATGAAAATCAGAGAATTAATGTTTTGTAGCCTATTTCTGTAGCCCACTCCTACAGTTGTATAATCTAGGGAAGAAATAATATCTCAGTAAAAAATACTGACACCATATTGAATTGGTAACTTCAGATCCAGACACCAGGCCAGTTGGTACACGGAGAAACTCAGAGTGATGAAATGACACTGCAAACAGCAGAAGGGCACATGGAGAATGACCTAGAGCAATTCAGACAGGAGCACATTCAATTTCACCCTAATACGCTACCACCAAATGATCGGGACCACTAGACGTGGTGCTGTGAAGGACCGCATCAATGCCAGACCAACAAATGCAAATAAATCTTTGCTACTGTGAAAGATTTCACATCTCCAGTGGTCACCTCCAACCCGATCACCCCCTTGCAGGAACTAGTCAACAATTTCACCCAATTCTTCAGCAACAAAATCACTGTCATTTACAGCAACTTCAACCCACAACCGTACCCAGTGGACCTAATTGAAGGCCTCCTGATCTTATCCAAAGAACCATTGCTAACTACATGGCACGTCATCACCCCAGAAGAAACTGCTGCTACCAAAAAATCCTTCAACTCAGGGGCACTTTGGACCCCTGCTCCCACCTCGCTTGCTCCAGGGTTTGGCAATTCATCAGCTGCATGCTTACATCTATTCTGAATGCCTCCATCTCTCCTGTGACCTTCTCAGTCGCTTGGAAACTCACAACTGTCCTCCCATTGCTGAAGAAACCCTCTGCGAACATTTCAACACTTGCCAACTTCAAACCATTCTCCCAGCTACCATTCCAGGCAGGCCAAGGTCTTAAAGAAATTCATCCACAGCCCCTCACTGAATACCTCAATGACTACCAACTCCTTGACACTAGTCAGTCTGGTTTCAGATCGAACTACAGTACAGAAACTAACACAGATGACATCCAGATGAATCTGGACAGAGGAGACACGGCAACCCTCATTGTGGGAGCCGGCCTCGTGGCGTGGTCCTGTTCCCCCTCGCTAAGCCGCACGAGGTCCCATGCACCTCGGGGCTCCTCCATTTAGGATTATACGTCACTCTACGTGACCACCTGCGTGACCCCGCTTCACCCGGCCTCTGTCCCAGCGAGGCCCGACATCGAGGCGCCAACCCCTGGCCCGGGGGATACCACGTGAACCCTTCCCACTCCCGGCGGAGGGCAGTATCGATGGGACCCCCAACCGTCTTTCCACACCTAGGTGCGATCGCCCCACAGCTCTCTGGGGCCTGGCGCCTCTCCTGCTGGGCGTCTGGCCGCTCCCTACCCGGCCTCTCCGCCCCCTCCGGGCGCAAGGGTCCGGACATCAAAGGGCTCCAGTCCTATATCTGGGGCGACCCGACAACAGGACAACAGTTGTATCCCGGAGTCAAGAGCCCTGCTGATCGGATCGCGGCTGACCCTACCGAACAAGACTCATCCTGAACCCACACCCTGAGCCCTGCTGATGACGTCGCGGCTCCACCGTGCTTAAAGACCTTCACGAACCTTTGGGGCCCTGCTGACGCTGTCGCGGCCCGACCGTGTTGAACCTTACCATCAGAGCCCAGCTGACCTCGTCGCGGCTCGACCGAAGCGGACCTACCACCGGAGCCCTGCTGACTGTGTCGCGGCTCGACCCAAGCGGAACTACCACCCGAGCCCTGCAGACGCCGTCGCGGCTCCCCACGTCCGAGCCGCTCTGAGACCAGCACTCAAGGTCTGGCGCAGAGCCCTCCCGTACCTGGTTGGTACTAAGACTGTCCCGCTACCTTATCCCTCTAACAGACATTGAGACTCTTACTGGATCCCTCGATCCCACTGTAAATATTGAACGTACTACTTCTGATAAAGAACCAAGTCAAGCAACTGATATTGAGTCCTGTGTGGTGGTGTTACTGGGCCTCGTACGATCATAGGAGAAAGACCTCCCCGAAGGGGGGCTTCTCAGCGGCGCTCGGCTATAACTTTGCGGTAGGAAGGTGCCCCGGAATAGTCTCCCCGACTCCCCGGTGGTCCTCCCTCCAACACTCATCCTCCTGGACCTCTCTGCAGCATGTGACACAGTCTCTCACCCAATCCTCATCCAACGACTATGACATTAGAATCCAAGGACACACACTCCAATGGATCTGCTCCTTCTTGACTGGAAGGACCAAGTCAGTCAGTCTGGTACCATACACCTCAGATGCCTGTGATCTCATCTGCGGAGTTCACAAGGATTCTCCCTGAGCCCAACCTTCTTCAACTCAACCCTCTAGCCAGCATCATCCACTCGCATGACATTAACGACCTCTTCTCTGCCGACAAAACACAACCCATTCTCTCCTTCATGGACAAGATGCCTAGTACCTGGATCAAGTTCAATGCCCAGTGGATGGAGACCAACTTTCTAAAGCTGAACACCAACAAGACTGAAAAAGTGATCGTCAGGAAGACCACATCACTTTAAGACTCCAATTGGTGGACAACATAGCTAGGACCAACACTCAACACAATATGAGCACCAAAGTCAATGCCATCACCGCCTCATGCTTCCATACAGTGAAGATGCTGAGGAAGAAATTCAAATGGATTCCAATTAGTACCCGGAAAACAGTCCCACATGCCTTGGCCACAAGCAAGCTGGACTATGAGAAAATCCTCTATGCCGGAATCAACAAAAAAAGCCAGAAAGCTCCAGAACATTCAGAACTCAGCAGCCAGAATCACTCTCAACCTTCAACAGTGAACTCCGATCACAGCACACTTGAAGGAGCTCGACTGGCTCCTATTCAGAAACGAGCACAACTCAAAGTCCTGACCCAAAGTTTCAAGGCACTACATAACACTGGCCCAGCATAACTCAACAATTGCATCTGCTTTCACAAACATTCCAGACACCTCCACTTGTCCGGACTCCTAATTGCGCACATCTGACACATACGGAAAATCTGATCGGGTGGTGGAGACTTCTTCTACATCACTCATAATGCGTGAATTTACCTGCCACTACAGATTAGAGCCTCCACCCCACTTCTTGAATTCTGCATTAATCTGAATACCTCCCTTTTTGAGTAGTCCTACTAGGCCCTAGGTGTGGCGGCTCCCCACGTCCGAGCCGCTCTGAGACCAGCACTCAAGGTCTGGCGCAGAGCCCTCCCGTACCTGATTGGTACTAAGACTGTCCCGCTACCTTATCCCTCTAACAGACATTGAGACTCTTACTGGATCCCTCGATCCCACTGTAAATATTGAACGTACTACTTCTGATAAAGAACCAAGTCAAGCAACTGATATTGAGTCCTGTGTGGTGGTGTTACTGGGCCTAGTACGATCATAGGAGAAAGACCTCCCCGAAGGGGGGCTTCTCAGCGGCGCTCGGCTATAACTTTGCGGTAGGAAGGTGCCCCGGAATAGTCTCCCCGACTCCCCGGTGGTCCTCCCTCCAATATTTGGTGGCCAGCGACGGGATCCGAGCCAGACGCAATCGTACAGGCAAGTAACGCACCCACTACCTAACCAGACGTAAAAAGAGAAGGGAACCATGGAAGGCCAAGAGGCAACCGTGGCCGCAACCTTCCAGCCGGAACGGTTGGAAGAATACACCCACAAAGAACTGAAACAATTCTGCAAGGACAAAGGGATCCCAACCACAGGATTGGGCACCAAGGAAGAAATGCAGAAGGCCCTGAAAGCCTGGACAGAACCCGAGACCACTCCACCCCGAGCCGAAGGGACCTCGGCCCGGGACGGAAACCTGCCGACCCCAACCCCGACAGATGGGCGGCGAACCGTCCCAGAAACCAGCCTTTCCCACGAAGAAATGCGAGAACGGGAGAGGGTCCGGACACAAGAAATGGACCTCGCCCGACTCCGGCTGGACGGTGAGCTCCTACTGGCGGAGAAGAAAATAGCCTTGGAGCAACTACGGCTGCAAGAGGAAATCGAGGAAAAGAAACGGCATCGGGAGCTAGAGGAGAGACGGCTAACCCTCGAACACGAGAGGAGCCTCAAGGAACTTGAACTAAAATCTAAAACAGGGGAGACCAGCACCCCCGGAGCCCGGGACGCTCTGCCACTGACCGAGCCAAAGGTTCACATCCCCAGGGATGTCGTCAAGGAGTACTATAAAAATGACGACATCCAGCAATGGTTCAGAGCGTACGAAGTAGCCATGACCTCCCATCGGGTACCCCGGAAGGATTGGGGTGCCGGCCTATGGGGGAGGTTCCTCAGCGAGGGCCGGGATACCCTGCTGCAACTCCCCGACGCGGTGATGACATCATACGACCACATGAAAGAAGCCCTACTCACACGCTACGGACTATCAGCCGAGATGTACCGGCAGCGCTTCCGGGACTGCAAGAAGCTCCCCGGTACCACGTGGGTCGAATACGTGGACTTCTTCAGCCGAGCATTGGAAGGATGGATAAAAGGAAGCAAGGTCACCTCATACAATGAACTGTTCGACCTCATTGTCTGGGAGCACCTCGCCAACAACTGCTTTGTTGAACTAAGGCAACACCTCCTGGACAGTAAACTGACCGAGCCCCAGAAGCTCGCCGCCGAAGCAGACCGATGGGTCAACACCCGGGTCCCCCGGAACCCAGTGGGGGACTACCAACGGAGTACCACGGGACCTCCCCGCCAGCGAGGCGGAGGAGGGGGGTCCCACCGCAGTCGAGAATTCCCGGCCGGGCCGCCCAGAAGCCCGCCACGAGGCCAAGCCACCAATCACACGTCCCCGACCATGGGCCGAAGGGGGACCCCTATCGCACGGCCTGGACCACGACCGACAGTGACCTGCTTCGGCTGCCAGCAGACCGGCCACTATGCGAGCGACCCGGCCTGCCCCGTGAACCGACGGAACGGGACCGCTGGGCCCCCTCCCCGGCAAATAGCCGCCGCAGCCCTGGGGGAGGGAGAAGACGAGGAGGAAAACCACGACGGCGGGTCCCCCGAGTGGGAACCAGCGGCCATGTCGCTTGTATGTCTGGGCTCCCGAGAAATTGTGCCCCGAGCTGCCATCCCAAGCAACACCCAGAAGTACCAACAGTGGGTCACCATCAATGAACGACGGGCCGAGGCCCTCTGGGACACTGGGGCATGTGTGACCGCTGTCCGCTGCCACCTGGTGACCCCCGAGCAAATCCTGCCGCATGTCCTATGCCCTGTCCGGACTGCGGACAACACCGAGAGCATGTGCCGGATGGCCAGTATCCCCTTCGAGTGGGGAGGAGTGTCCGGCACCCTAAAAGTAACTGTCCGCGACGACGCCCCAGTAGACTGCCTCCTGGGGAATGACCTAGAGAGCTCCCCCTGGGCCCAGGTGGAACGCCGAGAGCATCTGGGGATGCTAGGACTGCCCGAGTGGGCCTGCGCCACCACCCGGTCCATGACCGCCCAACCAGCCGCTGCCACGGCCCCCGACAAGCCGACGGGCCCCGAACTAATACCTTCCTCCGGCACGGAGGAACCTGACGAGGAGGCCGGGCCACCCGAACTTTCTCCCGACGAGGCCGCCTCCCTCAGCGAGATCCCCGAGCTGGCCCAGTGGCGCCACGACGGGGGCCTCACCCGCGAACAATTCCAGCAAGAGCAGAAGGCCTGCCCGTCCCTCGAGGGGGCCCGACAGCAAGCGGCCGCCCAGGCTGCGGGGGACCCCACGGGAACCCACTGGGTCTATTGGGACAATGACTTATTGTATAGCGAGCAGAAAGTCGCCGAACTAGGGGCCGGCCGGGTGTTGGTGGTCCCCCTCCGATTTCGAGAGTTCCTCCTGAACCTGGCACATGACGTGCCCCTCGCCGGACACCTCGGGCGGGACAAAACTTACAGCCGCCTAGTGACCCATTTCTATTGGCCCCGAATGAGAAGAGACGTGGACCATCACTGCCGGTCCTGCCCGACCTGCCAAGCTAGCGGGAAGACCGGGGGTCGAGTGAAAGCCCCCCTACAACCATTTCCAACCGTCAACACCCCGTTCGAATGAGTGGGGATCGACATCGTGGGGCCCCTCGACTCCCAAACCGCCCTGGGACACCGCTTCATCCTGGTACTGGTCGACCACGCCACCCGATACCCTGAGGCCATCCCACTCCGCACCGTGACAGCTCCAGTGGTGGGTCGGGCCCTGATGGGCATCTTCTCCAGGGTGGGGTTCCCCCGAGAAGTGGTGAGCGACAGGGGTAGGAACTTTATTTCAAAGTACATGAAATCCCTCTGGCAACAATGTGGGGTCACCTATAAATTCACCACCCCTTACCACCCCCAGGGGAACGGACTGGTCGAGCGGTTCAACAGAACCTTGAAGGGGATGATCAAGGGCCTGGAAGAGCCCCTGAGGAAAGAGATGGGATGTCCTGCTGCCCTGCCTCCTGTTCGCCTATCGGGAGGTACCACAGAAATCCCTGGGCTTCAGCCCCTTCGAACTATTGAATGGGCACCCCGTCCGAGGGCCCCTCAGCCTGGTCAAAGAGGGCTGGGAGGCGCAAGTCCAAGATGCCCCTCCCGACGTCTACCGGTACCTTCTGACCCTGCGGAACCAGACTCGGAAGTTCCGGGCCCTGGCAGAAGCCAACCTCGAAGCCAGCCAAGAAGACATGAAACGCTGGTATGACGAAAATGCCTCAGCCATCGAGTTCGAGCCGGGCCAGCAAGTCTGGGTCATGTCACCCGTGGACCCCTGCGCCCTGCAGGACAAGTGGACCGGGCCCTTCAAGGTAGTTGAGAGGAAGAGCCCCGTCACGTACCTGGTCGACATGGAGTCCCTGAGGAACCCCCTCCGGGTCCTGCACGCCAACCGGCTCAAGCCCCACTTTGCCCGAACTGAACTAAGCCTGCTGCTGGCTACCGACAATGGGGGCGAAAGTGACTCCGAGCCCCTACCAGACCTCCTGGGGGCCTCGGGCCAAGACGGCTCCTTAGAGGGCGTCCGCCTCTCCGCCACCCTGACACCAGAACAGCGCCATGACTGCCAGAAGCTGCTGCAACCCTTCGCTGCCCTCTTCTCTCTCACGCCCGGGGTGACCCCCTGGTGCGTCCACGACGTGGATACTGGGGACAGCCCCCCTGTGCGACACCGCACTTACAGAGTACCTGACCAAGTCCGAGCCTGCATACAGACCGAGGTCGCCAAGATGCTCGCCCTCGGAGTCATCGAGCCTTCCGACAGCCCGTGGGCCAGCCCGGTAGTCTTGGTGCCGAAGGCCGCCGCCCCCGGCACTGCCCCGGAACTCAGATTTTGTGTCGACTACCGGGGCCTGAACGCAGTCACCAAGACCGATGCCCACCCCTTGCCACGAGCAGACGAGCTGATCGATCGCTTAGGGGCCGCCCGCTACATAAGCACCTTTGATCTCACCGCTGGGTACTGGCAGATCAAGCTCACTCCCGGCGCCCAGGAACGATCCGCCTTTTCCACCCCCTATGGGCACTACCACTTTCGGGTAATGCCCTTCGGTATGAACAATGCCCCAGCGACCTTTCAGAGGCTAGTGAACAAGGTCCTGACCGGACTAGAAGCCTTCAGCGCGGCCTACCTCGACGACATTGCAGTCTTCAGCGACCACTGGGCCGCACACCTAGGACACCTCGGGGAAGTCCTGGCCGCTCTCCAAAGAGCCGGGCTCACCATTAAGGCCAGTAAATGCCAGATCGGTCAAGGATCTGTGACCTATCTGGGCCACCAGGTGGGGAGTGGCCAGGTGGCGCCCCTCCAGTTAAAGGTCGACGCCATCCAGGCGTGGGAGCCCCCCGCAACCCAAACCGCTGTCCGGGCCTTCCTAGGCCTCACGGGCTACTACCGACGATTCATCAAGGATTATGGCAGCATTGTGGGCCCCCTTACGGAGCTCACTTCCAAGAAACAGCCCAAGGCGGTGCACTGGACGCCCCGCTGTCAGACCGCTTTTGAGGCCCTCAAGGCGGCCATGTGCGCTGCCCCTGTGCTACAGGCCCCTGACTACAGCAAGGAATTTGTAGTCCAGACCGATGGCTCGGAGTACGGGGTCGGGGCGGTCCTCTCCCAGATGGACGCCAAGGGCCTCGACCGGCCTGTGGCCTTTATCAGCCGCCGATTGCTGCCGCGAGAACAGAGGTGGAGCACCATCGAGCGGGAGGCCTTCGCCGTGGTATGGGCTCTCAAGAAGCTCCGGCCCTACCTTTTCGGCACCCACTTCAGGGTCCAAACTGACCACCGGCCCTTGCGGTGGCTCATGCAAATGCGGGGCGAGAACCCCAAGTTGTTGCGATGGTCCATCTCGCTGCAAGGGATGGACTTCACTGTGGAACACCGGCCCGGCAACGACCACGCCAATGCTGACGGCCTGTCCAGATTCTTCCGCCTCGGCGAGGAGAACCCCCAAGGAGATGGGTGACTCTCACTGCCTTCAGCTGGGGGGGACGCATGTGGGAGCCGGCCTCGTGGCGTGGTCCTGTTCCCCCTCGCTAAGCCGCACGAGGTCCCATGCACCTCGGGGCTCCTCCATTTTGGATTATACGTCACTCTACGTGACCACCTGCGTGACCCCGCTTCACCCGGCCTCTGTCCCAGCGAGGCCCGACATCGAGGCGCCAACCCCTGGCCCGGGGGATACCACGTGAACCCTTCCCACTCCCGGCGGAGGGCAGTATCGATGGGACCCCCAACCGTCCTTCCACACCTAGGTGCAATCGCCCCACAGCTCTCTGGGGCCTGGCGCCTCTCCTGCTGGGTGTCTGGCCACTCCCTACCCGGCCTCTCCGCCCCCTCCGGGCGCAAGGGTCCGGACATCAAAGGGCTTCAGTCCTATATCTGGGGCGACCCGACAACAGGACAACAGTTGTATCCCGGAGTCAAGAGCCCTGCTGATCGGATCGCGGCTGACCCTACGGAAGAAGACTCATCCTGAACCCACACCCTGAGCCCTGCTGACGACATCGCGGCTCCACCGTGCTTAAAGACCTTCACGAACCTTTGGGGCCCTGCTGACGCTGTTGCGGCCCGACCTTGTTGAACCTTACCATCAGAGCCCAGCTGACCTCGTCGCGGCTCGACCGAAGCGGACCTACCACCGGAGCCCTGCTGACTGTGTCGCCGCTCGACCCAAGCGGAACTACCACCCGAGCCCTGCAGACGCCGTCGCGGCTCCCCACGTCCGAGCCGCTCTGAGACCAGCACTCAAGGTCTGGCGCAGAGCCCTCCCGTACCTGGTTGGTACTAAGACTGTCCCGCTACCTTATCCCTCTAACAGACATTGAGACTCTTACTGGATCCCTCGATCCCACTGTAAATATTGAACGTACTACTTCTGATAAAGAACCAAGTCAAGCAACTGATATTGAGTCCTGTGTGGTGGTGTTACTGGGCCTAGTACGATCATAGGAGAAAGACCTCCCCGAAGGGGGGCTTCTCAGCGGCGCTCGGCTATAACTTTGCGGTAGGAAGGTGCCCCGGAATAGTCTCCCCGACTCCCCGGTGGTCCTCCCTCCAACACTCATCCTCCTGGACCTCTCTGCAGCATGTGACACAGTCTCTCACCCAATCCTCATCCAACGACTATATGACATTAGAATCCAAGGACACACACTCCAATGGATCTGCTCCTTCTTGACTGGAAGGCCCAAGTCAGTCAGTCTGGTACCATACACCTCAGATGCCAGTGACCTCATCTGCGGAGTTCACAAGGATTCTCCCTGAGCCCAACCTTCTTCAACTCAACCCTCTAGCCAGCATCATCCACTCGCATGACATTAACGACCTCTTCTCTGCCGACAAAACACAACCCATTCTCTCCTTCATGGACAAGATGCCCAGTACCTGGATCAAGTTCAATGCCCAGTGGATGGAGACCAACTTTCTAAAGCTGAACACCAACAAGACTGAAAAAGTGATCGTCAGGAAGACCACATCACTTTAAGACTCCAATTGGTGGACAACATAGCTAGGACCAACACTCAACACAATATGAGCACCAAAGTCAATGCCATCACCGCCTCATGCTTCCATACAGTGAAGATGCTGAGGAAGAAATTCAAATGGATTCCAATTAGTACCCGGGAAAACAGTCACACATGTCTTGGCCACAAGCAAGCTGGACTATGAGAAAATCCTCTATGCCGGAATCAACAAAAAAAGCCAGAAAGCTCCAGAACATTCAGAACTCAGCAGCCAGAATCACTCTCAACCTTCAACAGTGAACTCCGATCACAGCACACTTGAAGGAGCTCGACTGGCTCCTATTCAGAAACGAGCACAACTCAAAGTCCTGACCCAAAGTTTCAAGGCACTACATAACACTGGCCCAGCATAACTCAACAATTGCATCTGCTTTCACAAACATTCCAGACACCTCCACTTGTCCGGACTCCTAATTGCGCACATCTGACACATACGGAAAATCAGATCGGGTGGTGGAGACTTCTTCTACATCACTCATAATGCGTGAATTTACCTGCCACTACAGATTAGAGCCTCCTCCCCACTTCTTGAATTCCGCATTAATCTGAATACCTCACTTTTTGAGTAGTCCTACTAGGCCCTAGGTGTGGCGAGACTTACACCTTCTCAGCGCCAGCCTGCGCTTCCTTGGTGATAGTGTGCTCTGCAAATCTGCACAAAATGACATAACAGGCAGCAACACTGAACAGGTGACTATTTACTAATAGATAGACAACTATTCATGCCTACTCTTCCAGGATAATGACTTTTCCCTAAAATGGTTGGCAAAAGAAGAAGAATCATATGTCTGACATTCCTCATTCCTAAGCACTTTGCTACATACTTCCTGTACCCAGTGCAACAGAACACCTGTGGAACACCCATTGCGCAGCCACAACTGCGCAGACGCTGGCCAGGTGGAGTGAGGGCACAAGATTCAAAGAATCACTGCCTTCCCCTCACATAATGCAAGGCTATGGGAACACGCCACTGCTAGTGAATCCTTATCTGAGATGTAGCAGTATGATTATTTAAAAAATAGGTCAACATTCGAAGACAGACATTGGCCATTTAAATGGGCAAAATCGGTATAACTATCTTGGCATAGTCACAATGAGAGATAGTAGCTAAATAATAGAGAAACATTTATATGCCTTATAAAAAAGCTTAAGTTCATAATTGGAAATCTTTAAATCTGGGTCTTTAATTTATGTTAAATCTTACCACAATATTGCTTATTAAAATTATTAAATGTTATATGGAGATGTGCACTTATTCTTGGTTCAAAATGTTTACAATGCACTTCAGGCCTTTGAAAAGTTACTTTTAGACGTAATAGATGAGAAAAAAACAGAAATCTCCATTTTACACGTACAAACCCCAAAAAAGAAAGAGGAATTTGGTCTGCAGCATGTTAAGAAGAATGCTGATGGTGTTGTTCTGCAGCAAGCTGGATCTTTATGAGCAAAGTGAGACAGGAATAATCTTAAAATGTAGTTGCATCGGAGAGACACTTTAGTGAATGATTTTATGTTGGAAACTTTCTTACCCAGTCAGATTCTCTGGGTTTGGTGGAGGAGCTGTTTTGAGTCTCCTATTAACTAGACCAGAGTTTAGCCAATTTTGGGTGGGTCGCAAAAGTCCAAACAGTAAATAAAAATGCCTTTAAATTATGTATTAATCTTGTCACATATGATACACTTCATAGACAGAGGTCAAATGTCAGGGTATCTCTTCTAACAAATTTGCTAGTTACTCGTTTAACATGGAGATTGATGTTAACAACCTTTTCTCAGTTTACAGTCAGATAGGAAAAGTAAAGTGAATTATGTGACAATCTTGCTGGAGTATAGGGAGTGTGAAAGCAAACGCTGTAGGATTTTTTTTTCATACCTGTAAATGAACTGTACACATGCAGAAGTTGGGAAAAAAAAATTAAAGCACATTTTTTTGTAATTCTGAAGTGTGATTGAAGCAAAGATTTTAATAGAATCAAAACAAATCAAGACACTTTACCTGCTGATGCACAAATGATAAATATTCACTGAAAGCCGAGTCACACATTATCATTTGTGTGTCATATAGTCTTATCAGTAAAACAGTGCCTGTGCAAATTTAGTGTCCTTTTCAATGGAAAATATGCTGTCTGTAAATTACATTACACTGCCACACAATCCATTAATTCCGTTAAAAAGTTGCCCGCCTAATGTCCATTAAAGCTAAGTTGGTGACAATAGTTTCTCGTTCTAAGAATTTGGTTGTGGTTCTAAAAGTTTTGGAAATCACTGAAGCTTTTTAGGACCTAAACGGACAAAGCAGAAAGAAGTTGAGGAAAGGATTGTTTTCTCCAATCTGCAATAACCTAGAGAAGAAGCTGTTTTACATAACATTATTTTAAACACCTGGAAATCTTGGATGAGAAGGATCAGCAAACCGTATGTAAATTATTGAAAGAGACTCATAATAGAGCATTTTCTGAACTTTAAGAAACATATAGACAAGACTAAGAGGAGAATGACAACTTGAGGATTGCATTTTGGCCCACATTAATTCTTCTGCATCCCTTACTTTTACTTCACTCATTAAAAACTAGTGTCTTTTGTTTAGAAAAGTTAGCTTCAAGAGCATAACTTTTTCCTAGTCTGCATTGCAGCATCCTCCCCAGCCCGGGAACGCACCAATGACTATGTCACATTCAGAGCTTAGTATAACACGTCTTTCTTCTTCTGCGTGTAACCGCAAACACAACGTTCTTCCCTATGCTCTAATGCCAACGTCACAGTTTAACAGAGTCCATCAGGAGCCACAATGGTCACAACACTACGTTTCCCCATCTGTTAAATAAAAAATTACAGTTTTTTTACAAACATATAGACACTCATAGCTCTTCAATGAGTCTTTGTGGTGCTTCGATTACACGGCCCGACTGTGTCTTTGGAACTGGGGACAGGAATTAGAAATGTCCATGACTGGCATTAGTGATTGACATCAGGACTTCCCAGGATGGTGTCCTTCACTGGTCACAACATGAAACGGTTCAGCGTCAAAAGGAGCATCAGCCTTTCTATTTTCTATGATGGCGAACAAGCGCTCAATCTCCTCTAATGAACTTAAAGTCTTTTGCATGTTGACACTTGTCTGCTTAGGCCTTCATTTTTCTCTTATGAAACCAAGCTTTTATGTGGGTCTCTTCCTCAGTGTATGATCTTCTGTTGGTCTATTAATATAACTTGGTCGTCATAACTCTCCTGAACGACAAGGTTGCAGGGCTATCACCTGTGGTCGAGTGAGTGGTCGAACTGTAAGCTTGAAGAGTCAAATTTAAGACAGTCTTAAGGTTGAGCTTTTCTAGTACAGCATGCTGGACAGCTTTCTTAAAAGTCCTCATGAAATGTTTGACAAGGCCAAAGAGGTGTGCTTTTCTAATGCTTCACATTAGGATGATTGAGAAAGTCTCTGAATTCTTGACTGTTGAAAGGTGGGTCATTGTCACAGGAACACCCCAGGTCGCGAAGATGCTGTCTAATCTCTCAATCACATGTTCTTCGGGGGGATGCAGATCTTTATGAAGTGCGAGCTCCCTGCTACTGAAACCACAGATTTTCCACAAAAAGATAACATGCTACGAAGCCTTCTCGGGTATCGCCCCGAAGATATGGAACTCTCTAGCCCTGATGTCCCCGATAATCTCGTCTACCTCCTCCTTCAAAAAAGAAGTGAAAACACTACTGATGAACACGTTTTTGCCGTAAGATAATCACCTTATGAACTGAGAAACACTCCTGCCCTGATGGCAATGCTATCAGTAAACTAACATGCAAGTCAGTGATCATGTGCACCCTATATGTGGGCTCAATTCTTATTACTCATGGAGCAAACGTTTAGTCTATTTAATCAAACGAAAAAGTTTTGTACTGCAGAAATGCTGTACTCACATATTTGAAGGTCCACTCATGTGAGAATGAAGAACAAGGTGACTAAAATAA
The DNA here is from genome assembly GCF_964204655.1 of Triturus cristatus. Taxonomy (NCBI): domain Eukaryota; kingdom Metazoa; phylum Chordata; class Amphibia; order Caudata; family Salamandridae; genus Triturus; species Triturus cristatus. The sequence continues at coordinate 1,365,975,581 of NC_140590.1, forward strand.
AATATTTGCCAATAACCACACAATTTGAGATGGGTTCAAAGGTCAAGTAAATGACAGGTTGAGTATGCTAGATGTCCCCTCGCTTCCCTCCACAAAATAAAGATCACGCTCACTGCCTCTTCCTTCCTAATCCAGGTTCATTGTTTGCTGCAGACAATTTTCATCTGAAAAAATGTATGCCTTGTACCCATTTGGGACCAAAAAACAAGAAACTATCCCATCTACAAGAAGAGGTGGAAGTTGACATGCAAGCACAAACTGCAAGGACAGTGTGCTTGTGACTAGCACTTTCAGCAGTTAACCAGTGGCCAACATGGACTGATTTTCTTAAAAACACTGAGGGGCCGATTACGATCCTGGAAAAACCCGGTACAAACCGTGGGTCGGAGCGTTTTCTCCGTCCAACTCGTACCGGGTTGTAAAACTTTACAAACATGCAATTACGATTTGTACGGAAACACCATTTCCGTACGAATCGGAAAAAAGACCAACCGACAGAAAAATACATACAAATGTGATCCGGGACACCGCGGACGTGACGTCCGGACGGAGTTAGGCATGTTTTTACGTACCAGCAATTACGATTCGCACCGACTGCAGTCCGGATGGGAATATTTTTACGGCACCCAAAAAGTGCCGGAAAAGCTAAGTACGCGGCGATGCGAGCTGATTAGGGGGCCCGGTACGTGCCGTACCCCCCCCCGCCCCCCGTATGTACGGGGTGTACCCCCCAGCCCCCCGTATGTACGGAGCGTAACCCCAGCCCCCGTATGTACGGAGCGTACCCCCCAGCCCCCGTATGTACAGTGCGGACCCCCAGGGGGTACGCTCCATACATACGGGGGGGCTGGGGGGTACAGGGGTACGCCCCGTACATATGGGGGGTACGCTCCGTACATACGGGGGGCTGGGGGGTACAGGGGTACGCCCCGTACATACGGGGGGCTGGGGGGTACGCTCCATACATACGGGGGGCTGGGGGGTCAAGGGGTATGCCCCGTACAAACGGGGGGCTGGGGGGTACAGGGGCACGCCCCGTACATACGGGGGGCTGGGGGGTATGGCGCGTCCATCCGCGGGGGGGCTGGGGGTACGGCGCGAACATACGGGGGCAGGGGGGGGTACGGCGCGTACCGGGCTCTTGTTTGGACATCTCCATGGTTCCTATGGGAGTTCGCTCCGGACGGTCTTTTTTCCATACAGTTGTACAATCGGACGAATGGGACGGATCGTATCTGCGCATTTGGACTTCAGTTTTCCCATTTGTACGTAAAAATGTCCGGGGACGTGTCGGAGACTTTTCCCGAGCCGAGGACGTGTGGGGGAATTTTCCCAATGCGATTTGTATGGACTTTTTCCCATACGAATCGTACTTGGCAGTTTGTACGGCGCTTTTACCATTTGTACGGAAAAAAGTCTAGATTCAATTCGGTTGGGGAAATTTTTTCCAGGATCCTAATCGGCACCTGAATGTTGTCATCCGCAGCAGTTTTTATGAAGGTGCTCGGCTTTTTTCCATTCCCATCTACAACCAGCCTGCACTCTGGTTTTTTTTGCCCTGAAGTTCAGTCCTCACTTCTACCTTGGCATGCGTGTGGACGGTACAGCGAGTGCAGTACTTCATCAGACAAACATACCCTGCACAAAATGAACAGACCAAGCCACCGTAGTCTTCTCACAGAGATCTCCATTTGTAATTCTTCTGCTATTGCACTGCAGCCTTCAGTGAAATCTCCACGCCTTTATCTTGCTGTCTGTCTATGGTCTTTTTTTTATCATGAACAGGGGTGTTCATCTTCCGGGCATGCATTATACTGTAATGGAACACTGACCGCTCCAAAACAAAAATGACTTGGGGGTTGGATCATTGTCAAAATGTATTTCTTTCCTGGTGTTTATTTGTATTCCTGACAAGGGTCAGCTAATAAAAGCTCACAAACGGAAACACGGTCAGCTAGAGCTAACGTACAGCAGGGATTGCTGTATGTGTTCCGTTTTGGATGTAACTGGCAAAAATAACTGGATAGTGAAAAAATTGACACACACTCATCATCACCAATGAATGCAATAAACTTTGTGATGTGACTAGGCAAAGAAACTCCATAAAGCTAAAGACAATTAAATTGGGAAATCCACACACAGCTTTGGAGCTGAACACAGCGATTACCCTCACAGCTACACTGTAACTTGTTTTTTTATTTTTTAACTGAAACAAGATACTCAGAAATAAATATTAAAAGCCTCACTAAGAGCATACATGCCTTAGCTCTGCAGTCGAGATCTATTTAACTCAGTATTTCTGAGCTTACAAACATTGCGCTCCACTCACTATCGGGCAAAGCTTAAGTATTTAGATGGCAGTGAGATAAGCAGTCTCCGGGGAATTTAATGGCCCGGGATGAAAGCTACGGTGTACACACAAAGTTATCATAATTTGCAAAGGAAACGAAAAACGTGCAGAACACAGCATTGCTGAAGAAGGCATTGTCACGAAGGTGGATTATTACTTGTGGAGGATGTGACGTTATGGCCAGAGCTGCCAACTTTGGACCTGGGGAATCAGGTTAGAGTCTCCGCGTCGGCTCAACATCCTGTGATTCTGGGCAAATTACTTAATCCCCACATACCTAGAAAAAAATAATGTGTCCTTCTGTACTGTAACTAACTGGTACTTGTGTAAGGCACTCCAATACCTCCAGGTGGAGTACCCCCTATATAAAACTGCAAAACATAAAAATGTGATTCAAAGAGGGCTCCCTGGACAACTCTGAAACACTGAACACAGACCGCTTCTACCCTGCAGTCTTTAGCCTCTAATCAAGTCTCTACCAACCCCCTCGTGATCAGTCACCCTCATACCGGAAAGGCAAGGGAGTTCCACTCATCAGATTCCAGGAGATGCAGGTCTCCTCCACGGAAAAGACTTATAGCCTGCCCCTTCCTACCGGCCCCAGTGTAAGACTCTCGCAACCTACGCTCTCTAATCTAATCAGAGCCTTCGGACCGCAAACTGCTGGAGGACTCACTACACTCTGCACATTATCTAGACAAGCTCAGACTTGACTGTCGAACTTACTTTGGGACCCCACTCATAAGAACTCATGGCCTGTCTTGTCGCTCCAACTATGGCACTGCTACTACTACATCACGACCTGTAACCCTTAAACGTCTCGATCTATCGGTAGAAGTAGTGAGCTTTCTCTCCCGTCCACTTTGCTAAGACCCCACATACAAAACAGTACTCAGAAAAGTCTACCTTTGAATAATACCCTGGGTCCCCTGCTGTTCTCACCCAGAAATCCGACTGTCCAGAACTCCTGGTTTAAAACCAGGCAGTTAAGGAGACAGTTCACAGCCGTGGTCGAACGTGTTCTGCATAAAACGTCGCAGCTGGGTTCTAGTTGAAACACAAAAAGGAGACTAGGGAAATTCAATCAGAAACGCTACAACTGGAGCCATCTTGAAATGGGTGCATAGTAAAGGTAATAAGCAGGAGCTTGTCCCAGGATTCAAAAGTACTCATCAGCGGGGAGAGGAGGGCATTGAAACCACTAGGGTGATTGTTGTTCATCATTGCTCCTCACACATGTATCACATGTAGTGCACATGTACTAGGCACTGGTCATAACCTCACACAGAATAGATTGTAGACCACATACAGCCTTGCGCCACTTGGCGCTGGTCACGTAGATTTACATGGAAAACCGTCAAAACACCTCAGGCTACCCTCAACCAACTCACTTGTGTCACGAGGCACTGGTCCCCAAAATGCGAAATACCCTCCAACACAAAGTACACTACATTCGTTTGGCCGTAACCACCTTGCCAACTGGGCATTTAATCTGATATCATAGTTAGGGTAATACAGCCATTATGAACAGAAAGCACTCCACACGGTGACTATGACTGGCAGGGCCCTCTGTTGTGAGCAAGCAACGTGGGCCAAACGGTGTCAGTGATATGCTCGGGACTCTGACCGGAGGAGTTACCAGAGAAGAACAGGAGGAGGGGGAGGGACAGTACCTGCCAGCATGGTGTGAAGCAGCACCATTCCTCCTGCTATAGAGCGTCTCTGCTACCTCACGGTTCTCCGTGGTGTTCTGCTGGGCGAGGCCGCATCAGCCGCGGCTTTCCCTTCTCGTGGCGGCTTTCTCTATGGTTGCGGGGGTAACGGTTTGGGGCCGTGGTCAGGCTCCACTCAGCTCCTGCAGCACGCTTGCCCCACACAAAAAAGGGATAAGCAGTCCCTGCATTTGAAATCTCTTCTGGTCTCAGGTGTGTTCGGGTGCAGCACGGAGCAAAGTCTCCTGTTTAAACAGAGCCCCTGAACTAGGCTGTATGGCCTTAGCTTAGGTAGAAGGGGACAGGCGACACGGCTCCACTCACTGAGCCCCACCCACCAGAGAGGCACTCATTCCTTTGCAGCTTCCTGGATTGTTGGGCCTCGGGATGGCCTGCAAAACAGAACAGGTGCTGTCTCTGCCAGGACAGCAGTGGTGACTTCTGGATCGGAGCCCTTGCGCTCCAGGGGAGGGGTGGGGCTACCATCGGACTTCTCCTTAGCGTTGCTCCAGCATCACAGGGCTAATCGATGCTGAGTAGGGCACGCTCAAGAGGCATCCAAAGCACTCACCATGCGAGGACTTATGATAAAAACCAAGCATGTGCAATGCAATAGGACTCGCATTTACGTGAGACCTATTGCATTGGAAACGGGAGTGCATGCAGGTGCGAGAAGGCACGAGTACAACTGGAAGTGCACTGGAGGGGGATGAGGGGGCCCCAATAAGTCACGGATGGCGGGAGGGAGGGGCAGGGATGGGAAGAAAATAGTCAGTGCAGTAAAGGGGCAAATAGCCATAGAAGGACATAAATGACGACATGGTTGTCATTGGGGGGGGGACTAACAAGCCTATAACCAATTGGAAGGCAGCAGTTAAGACACAAGCCAATGAAAATGATGGGCGGAGAGTGGGTGGAGCTTCCACAAAGCTTCCACATTATAGTGTATACTGCATGCCTCAATGAGACAGTTCAAGCGCTGCCTAGGCGAGACCTAAAAAGGTTGCGTGCAGAAAACCTTGCAACCTGTCGCAGACACCCCATGGTGCCTACCACACTGTGCATGGTTGTAAAGAGGGTTCCCATGGGTACCCCAGTAGACCTCAAACGGAGGCCTGCGGGTGAAGGGGGCCAAAGTCAGTTTTCGACAGCCGTTCCGTGTCGGACAGACCGATTTGGAAAGGCTGTCTGAATCCGACATCGTAATATGTCCATCAGAAACGCAGTCCGTAGAGCTGTACGATTCAGCTCCAACCGACTCGGAGTCTCCGAATGCCTGCAAGAAAAGAGTCGGAAAGACCAAACGGTTACCTTCTATCGTAATCGGTCGGTCAGAAATGTGGGCTCCGACACGGGTTAGGAAAATCCGAATGCCTTTCAGAACCTTTCCGACCGACATCGTAATGAGGCCCTTAGTCTTTTATAATGGAACAGATCAACATGTGTAGAAAATGTACCTGCAATTCTCTCCAAGTTTCAACTGATGATATTCTATATTCAGATAAAGGTGAGAGAATACTTTCACACCATTCAATTGTGTTATCATGTTGGCAAAGTGTGGAACCTGGATGTTGTTCCCTTTCAATTGCCTTGTTTGCTTGATGCATATTCATGCAGATGCATACAGCTCCTTCAGTGTCCTTTTAAGTATTACAACTATGGGGGAACCCATGGATTTGGACCAGTGAAATGCTCAATGATATTGTGTTTGAGTAAGTATTCAAGTACTTTTTCAACAGCTTCCTGTAGGTGAAAGCCAATTCATCTGTGTCTTTGAGCAATAGGATGGCAGTCTTCATTGATGTGTGATTGGACTTTCATAGTCTTGAGTTTTCCCATCTCATGAAACAATGAAGGGAAGTGACTTACTATTTTGTTATGAGCATTCATGTTCTAGTTTAAGGATATCAGTTCCCTATGAGGAGTTCTGCTAAAGCTGAGTAAACAGGCGCTTGACGCCGTACCTTAAAGTGCATATATGGGTCCTTGTACATTTGTTTTCTTATGCTTCATTGTTGCTACAAATTAACCTTGACTTTTAAGTGGCCTCGATGCAGCCCATGTATATACTGTAGTTCTTAATGGCGTAAGTTGAGGCAATAGAGACAGTTCATAAAATTTTCCTCAGGCATAATATTTATTTACGCACCACTATCGATAATTAAAGGTTTTGAACAACCATTGAATTTTAGCGTGATTTACGGACAAATGTTTGAATGACTTTGGTGCGTTTTTGTGTTCATTTCTCTTGGCCCAGTATTTCTCCCCACATGCGGGCAGTCCACCATGTGCACGTTTCTCTGAGGTTAACATTGACATGGCACAACCATCTTCTTCACTTTCGCTTGACATTGATATTGAAGAACTGTTTGAAGAAGATTTAGATGCTGCTTGACTTTGTTTGGTGTCAATTTGCCTCAGCTAATGTAGTTGCATGTAGGCCTGGGTGGAGATCGTGGAGTTATGCTATGCAGGACTTCGCGAAGTAAGGAGAAAATTCCGTCGTGCTCCGCAGAGTTCTGCAAGCGGCGGAGTGCAGTAAGTCATGGTGAACACCAGGAATTTGTTCCATGTTGTAAAATCAGTGCGAGTGGCACTGCGTGTAGCACAAGAGGGTGCTGCTTCTTTGTGCTGCTCGAGCAGATGTTCTACTCAAGCATCAGCTTCCTCAACATGAGCGTGGCAACAGTGACAGCCCACATTGAGTAATCTTTCCAGGAGATGGTCTAACATATGATTTTCCGCGCTCACACTCACAAGCTTAACATAGGCGAGCTGGGTGAGAGGAAAAACTCTGCTCTACAGAATTTTTCAGAACTCTGCTGTCTATGCCGAGCACACAGTGCCAAACTTCCCAAACTCAAGGAGTGGAGCGAATTTTACGCCTAGGCCTAGTCGCTTTGCCTTGTGGGTGCCCGTCAAACGTTGCTTCTGAAATTTTTGGGTGATAATTTTTTCTTTGTGATATGATGCATTTACTTTTTCCTTCCCCTTGCAACCCATTACAAAATGGTTCTCATTTTCACAACCTTTGCAGATTTGCCCAATGGTCAGACATTTACCTTTGGGTGGAAACGAAAATCCACACTTGAAGTACAACTTTTTTTTCTGTGGATAATTCACTCGGCGTACCCAGTACTTTTATCATTCATGCCTGACTCACTCTGGGCACCTCCAGCCTCCATATCAGCAGTTTGTTGTTCATTGTGCTCTTTAGCTCTGGCAGCCATGAGATCTCATTTCAGACTAAGAATTTCTCTCAGCATTAGTCAAAGGAATGAAACTGACAAGCATCCGTCAATCACTCTGAGGCGTATAGCTTCCTCATCATTAAATTAATTGAACTTAATGTGTTTGATGAGCATATCCAGTCTCAATAAATTTGTCAACGGTCTCACTGGCTTTCTGTTGTTCTTGACTGAAGATGTACCTTTTGCAAACTACATTTGGCATTGGATTGAACTTGAGATTTAAGGCTGCTTTGATTTGACTGTATGTAATTTCATCATCTCTCTGCATTTTCTTTATGACTTCCTTTGCACCGTCACCAGCAAGATTCTTAAGCTACTTGATAATCTTCTTGTTATCTACTTCTTCAATCACATCTATGAAATCATCAAATGTCTCTATCCAAGCAGTCCAAGTGTCACCAATATTCAGCTTTTTGGAGGTATCAAAAGGCTGTGGTGGTTTAAAGAAGGTGGCTGCATTGTAACCATTGGTGGAACTTACTGATACGATGAGTTGAGTTCTTTCTGATGCTGCTTGGTGATCTTGTTTATGCAAACCTTCTCTGAGGCCTTGCAGCATGCTGGCCTCTGGTTCATCTTTGATAATCACAGTGTTATCTTACGCTTTGCTGCATTTTCCATAACCTGGTTATATCCGTTATCACTCCGTATGAGGTATGGTTTTAAGTTACATAGCAGCCCAGTATCTCTCTTTGCGTCCTTCCTAGCAGGTTCTCGGCCACTGGTCTGTAGACTTCTCAGTGAAACTTTCATTAACTTCAAATGCTCTACATGGAACTGAGGCTGCGCTTTGACTCCACATACACCAAACGTCAATTCTGCACTTCCATGGAGGCACACGTGGCACACATGAGCAGTTTGCTGGCCCACTGCAAACTCTCTGGGAGAGCACTGTTGATCTTTGGGTTACTTATCCTACCCTCATCCCCAGTTGTAGCATCCTCCCCAGCATGGATACTCACCTATGACTATCCCGCACATGGAGCTTAGTATAACACGTCTTTATTCTTCTGTGTGTAACCATGAACCTGCATTCACTTCACTACACTTTAATGCTTATATCACAGTTCTACAGAGTCCATCAGGAGCCACTGGGTTCCATCAGTACAAGCTCACACGACACTGCAAACATCAACAGATTCACAAAAACATTTATAAGTAGAGTGTATAAAAATGGCTAAGCCGCTATTTGTGTAACCTTTAGTCAGTTGTACAAAAGATCTGCTAAACACCATGTGATGAAGCAAAGTACAATCATTGACTAGTCAGGTTTCTTGAAGACAAAGGATGCTGGTGCCTAAACGAGCTGAAAAGCCACTGGAAACCTACATTTTATTTAGACTGGTGATGCTCCAGCCTAATATTGAGAACACGTCAAGGGCATCATTTAGTAAACTTGGCTTACTATTAGAACAACCATGCAAGACCTCTTTCACCCATTGCAGATCTTCCAATGGTATGGTATTCCTCTGTGGACAAGAATGTATAACCCTGTGAGACCCAGTGCTGAAGGACATTTTCTAGACACATCTCTTTTTTGAAGGATTTCTGACAATGAAAAGCTACTAACTTGTCCATACCTGAAGGAAGAAACAGGAAGAATGTAGTAAAGGAACAACAGTCTCTTGATGCAAGAGACCATCTACACATAACTAAAGTAAATTACAGCTCTCCATGTTCAATAAGGTCACCTTTGTGCTTGATATATCAAATAGACCTCTTTCAGTTTAGCAGAAACCTACAAGTTTAAAATGTAATGTATTCACCAGTCCTAGAGGTAAAATGAAAAAATATACTACGAGTGAGTGGGACCTGTTTAAAGGGTGAAAATGATCTCAACTCGAGATTTGGTCAACAAATAAGTGCACAGTATCTGGAAGCTAAGATTTAATGTGGAGAAGGCGGAGACTTTCTTAGGGAAGGAAAAGAGAATTAGTGCTAATGGATATTGGACATAGTTGTATTGAAGTATGATCCCTGTTGGTAGCGAGTAGTAAAAGGGTTCAACTTTAGGATTTCATGTGCAAATAGAGCTAATTGTCAGGGTTAATATATTAACAGGGGTACCCGCTTCCTGTGGAAACTAAACTTAACAATTAACTTTTTTGTAGCTGTTAATGATTTCCACATCTGTTAGGCCATTTTATAATAGAATATGAATAGGTTAAATCGAAGTTTATCAATAGAGGAATATACTGCCCTCAATGTAACTACACTCGGTATTTGGATTAATATATCTAGTGGCTGGAGTTCTAGGGTCCCGACCGGGTTAACGACGACCATTGCTGTGCTGCTTCCCACCTGGTGGCTGGACTGTGATTTCCTGGCCTGGCTGGACCGTTGCGCACGGAGACAGCCCGCCTTTCCCCCAGCAGTGGCTGGGGCCGGTCTTCGGATGGAGGCCTCATCGAAACTTACGTTCTTGGCCCTGCTACCTCGGGGTGGCACTCGAGTCTTCCACTTGGGGAATCAAGGCCCGTTGTAGGTGCTGTGCCTCGGAGGGGGCAGCCCCCCCACCTCACACACAGCTTTTATATGGCTGGACAGCGAGGAACCTCTTCCTTCCCTGCATGCCTGGGGACTGGGCCCGCCGCTGATGCTCCAGGTGAGGATTTCTGGTGAGAACTGTTTGCTGTTGACTGCAACTGGTGGTTTACATCATTGGTGGTCAGAGACGCATGCTGTGCAAACCGGGTCCCTAGCTTCCTCGTGGTGGTTAGTTGACATTCCTTTATCCCAACATCCTGTGGGGCATGCATGCTGTTGAGTGGCCTCAGTTGCCCATGAACACTTACTCTAAGCATTGCACCGGCACACCCTGATTCCCGGGTCCGCTGGGCCTATTTGACTGTCTCGCCTGGTCCTGCTTTTTGCCTGCTTCGTCTCCTGACTCACGCCCTGCTACCATAGCTCATGCTTGTGGCATTTCAGAATCAGTGACTGGATGTGTAATGGGCCTTGGAGAATGTGACCTGTGGCTACCGCCCGGGCAGGCAGCCCCACGGTCTTCGGAACTCTCTGGGAGCAGACTGTTCATGCTGCCAATGTGGCAAGCAGATCTGACCTTCCTTGGTCACTCTACTGACTGCAACTGGGCTGCAGCCCTTTTATGATGGGTTGTGGTAAGCCACCCCTGCCAACGCCAGCCCAAACATGAATGGACCAGTACACTGTCCCCCGCTCAATGCAAGCGAGACTGCGGTGGATCCTGAATCCTTCACCACTGCGGATCTGGAAGTGATCCTTAAGGCCATTCAAGACTCAAGGGAAGCTTTGGAAACCAAAGTTGCTGGCCTTCGAGTGGACTTTTCACTGCTGCACCAAGGTCTACGAAACAATATGGATAGAGTGACCGAGGCAGAGGTGTGGATCTCCACGACCAAAGACGGGCTAACTACACTCAAGCATCAAGTATCTAAACTATTGACTTTGGTCGCGGTGCTTACCGAAAAGGCAGTAGACACCGAAAACCCCTCATTCCTTGGAGTCCTCGGGCCTGGCCGAGAATATGGAAAGGGTTGTTCCTGTCCTGGCTCACGACTAGCAGGCTTTCAAATATAGTTGTCATCGAAAGTTCGTTATATGTTCCTTTTCCAGGCCTGGGAATAGGCTACAGAACAGCGACTGTTATAGCGACCTGCATCTGATGTGCATCAGGTCAGAGAATCAGGATGACGGTCTTGAACATTTCCTCAGTTATGGAACAGGGGAGATAGTTCTCGCTGCAGAAAGTCAAAAGCCGAACAGCGAGAGGTGGCCACTTCGCAAAATCCCACACAAGCCAGAGACGGACCACTGGTGTCACAAGCTCTGGATGAAACTCTGATAGACACCACATTGATTTTTTGGTCTTTTACAATGTTCTGTTATCCCTCTTATGACCCCCCTCACCCCCTTGATCAAAGACACTGGGATCCACACGACATACCGACTGACCTTGCTGCAGTCATTTGCAGGCACAGCGATGGCTCCTATGCAGCCTGATCTTGATTCCGGCTCGTTGCTGGGATGGACAGTTGTCCATACGCTAATGAGATAGAATATCGATGCAGATAATTCGAACAACATTAATATTGAGTGAGAAATATTGTGGAATGGAAATATCGAGTGCAATAATATCGTTGTCAAGTATATCAATTTGAAGGTAAGTAATATCGATTTTAAAAACATAGAAGTCATTAATATCGTTTGCAAAAATAAAGGTGCCGATTCCGATCCGGAAAAAAAAAATACTGTACGACTCGCATCCATATTTTTTTACGTACGAGTCGCACAAGTACCGTACAAACTGCCAAGTACGATTCGCATGGGAAAAACTCCATACGAATCACATCCGGAAAAGTCCCCCACACGTCCTCGGGTCGGAAATTGTGTCCGACACATCCCCGGACGATTTACCGTACGAATTGGAAAAATGAAGTCCGACCGCGCAAGTCCGATCACTCCCGTCCTTTCGATTTCACAACTGTATGCAAAAAACACCGTACGGACCGAACACCCATAGCAAGCATGGAGACACGTGCCCGCATACGCGCCGAACACCCCACCACAGACCCCGCATGTACGCACAAAATGCCCCCCGGCTGCGGATGTACGCACCGAACCCCCACCCGTGTATGAATGGAGCGTACCAACACCCCACCCGTGTATGTACGGACCGTACCCCCACCCGTGTATGAATGGAGCGTACCAACACCCCACCCGTGTATGTGAGAACCGTACCCCCACCCCTCCCGTGTATGTACGGACCGTACCCCCACCAGTGTATAAATGGAGCGTACCAACACCCCACCCGTGTATGTACGGACTGTACCCCCACCCCACCCGTGTATGTATGGACCGTACCCCCACCCGTGTATGAATGGAGCGTACCAACACCCCACCCGTGTATGTACGGACCGTACCCCCACCCCACCCGTGTATGTACGGACCGTACCCCCACCCCACCCATGTATGTACGGACCGTACCCCCACCCGTGTATGAATGGAGCATACCAACACCCCACCCGTGTATGTACGGACCGTACCCCCACCCCACCCGTGTATGTACGGACCGTACCCCCACCCGTGTATGAATGGAGCGTACCAACACCCCACCCGTGTATGTACGGACCGTACCCCCACCCCACCCGTGTATGTACGCGCCAAACCCCCACCCGTGTATGAATGGAGCGTACCAACACCCCACCCGTGTATGTACGGACCGTACCCCCACCCCACCCATGTATGTACAGACCGTACCCCCACCCGTGTATGAATGGAGCGTACCAACACCCCACCCGTGTATGTACGGACCGTACCCCCACCCCACCCGTGTATGTACGGACCGTACCTCCACCCCACCCGTGTATGTACGGACCGTACCCCCACCCGTGTATGAATGGAGCGTACCAACACCCCACCCGTGTATGTACGGACCGTACCCCCACCCGTGTATGAATGGAGCGAACCAACACCCCACCCGTGTATGTACGGACCGTACCCCCACCCCACCCGTGTATGTACGGACCATACCCCCACCCCACCCGTGTATGTACGGACCGTACCCCCACCCATGTATGTACGGACCGTACCCCCACCCCACCCGTGTATGTACGGACTGTACCCCCACCCGTGTATGAATGGAGCGTACCAACACCACACCCGTGTATGTACGGACCGTACCCCCACCCGTGTATGAATGGAGCGTACCCCCACCCCACCCGTGTATGTACGGACCGTACCCCCACCCGTGTATGAATGGAGCGTACCAACACCCCACCCGTGTATGTACGGACCATACCCCCACCCCACCCGTGTATGTACGGACCGTACCCCCACCCGTGTATAAATGGAGCGTACCAACACCCCACCCGTGTATGTACGGACCGTACCCCCACCCGTGTATGAATGGAGCGTACCCCCACCCCACCCGTGTATGTACGGACCATACCCCCACCCCACCCGTGTATGTACGGACCGTACCCCCACCTGTGTATGAATGGAGCGTACCAACACCCCACCCGTGTATGTACGGACCGTACCCCCACCCGTGTATGAATGGAGCGTACTCCCACCCCACCAGTGTATGTACGGGCCGTACCCCCACCCCACCAGTGTATGTACGGAGCGTACCCACACCCCACCCGTGTATGTACGGACCGTACCCCCACCCCACCTGTGTATGTACGGACCGTGCCCCACCCGTGTATGAATGGAGCGTACCAACACCCCACCCGTGTATGTACGGACCGTACCCCCACCCGTGTATGAATGGAGTGTACCCCCACCCCACCAGTGTATGTACGGGCCGTACCCCCACCCCACCAGTGTATGTACGGAGTGTACCCACACCCGTGTATGTACGGACCCTACACCCAGCCCCCCTTGTATGTACCGTGCGAAACACCACCACCGATGGACGGTGCAGACCAACACCCTGCCCGTGTTCGTACGCACCCTACCCCAGGCCCACACACCAGCACCCTCACCCAACATCGAGCATGTACAAGTCGTACTAAGCCATAGCAAAGGACAGCACTGTACAACAACATGGCCCATGTACGCACCGTACAGAGGCTAAAAACACTCCTACTGAACCAGAACTAACCAAAAAAACACAAGGACAGTCAATCCGAGGCACACAACACCACAAAACATATCCAACAAGACCAAATACATCCTATACACTGACCTGCAACTGACAAACAGAGAAACAGAGGCCCAAACCACTACCACTCCTTATAACACACCCACCCAAAGTTCAAACACAGCCACACCGACAAATGGACCAATAAAAAGGCCCAACACACACAAACCATGATCCTTTGCAACAGATCCACTGCTGCCAGACCCCAGAGACAACACACTGCACCATACTTCAACCATCAATACACCTTACACTTGCACTCCTTCACACAACCACCATCACAAACACACCCTCATCACATTCACACACACATACCTGCACACCCACAACCATCCACACCCACACCCATCCACACCCCCACCCCCACAACCATCCACACCCACACCCCACACCATGCCCACCAACAAGAATCCAAAGTTCACAAAGGACGAGCTGGAGTCCCTTGTCGACGAAATCATCAGAGTCGAGCCACAGCTCTTCGGAACATTGATCAGACGGACCAGCATATCAGAAAAAACTGCAATGTGGGAGAGGATAGTCAATTCCGTGAATGCTGTTGGGTACACCAGAAGGACCAGGCATGAGTGCCAAGCCAGGTGGTACGATCTGCGGAGGACGGTCAGCGGAGGTGCCATGGCCATCTACACACAGACACATGTTGGTTGCAGCAACTTCAGATGCATTTGGCCAAACACCTACAGCAAGCTAATGGGAACACACAACACATACATGACATAGTCACATCGTGCAACGCGGGTAGTCACATGTCAGGTGTGAAAATCCCTGTAGCTGGCATCAGGGGACAGTTGCGTGTGTTGTTGACTGTGCCATGGCAGTGACGCTTTTCACAAGTGTTCTATACTACATGCACACATGTCAAAGGAGTGAAGGGGATGTCTGGCACATAGTCCACCATCACACATGACATCTGTACACATCTCATCATACATCAATTGCCTTCACAACTCAGGAGTAATGTGCCACATTACAGCCTGACACACCTGTGCCCCACACATGTAGTACTGCACAGACAATGCCTTGATGTCCAGCCTTGGACAAGTATGTCAGCTCTATTCCTTTCTGTGTGCTGCCTGTCACCACTGTCAGGTGTGAAATGCACCGTACATGCGCTCTGAGGGCGTGTGTACGTTCACCATCACTATGGGAGTGCTGCCGTAGGCCTACCCATAGTGAAACGGCCCGTACACGCGTGTGTACGGGGCGTATCACTATGGGTACGCATACGCGAGCAAAGCCATAGTGAAACGGCCCATACACGCGTGTGTACAGGGCGTATCACTATGGGTACGCATACGCGAGCAAAGCCATAGTGAAACGGCTCGTACACGCGCGTACGGGCTGTTTCACTATGGCTTTGCTCGCGTATGCGTGCGCGCGTGTACGGGCCGTTTCTAGGCATTTGGGGTGCCCTAGGGCCCTGGAACTCACCGTACCTGTGTGTGAATGTCCAAATTACATAGGGGACACATGAGGTACAAGTATAAAGCCCTACATGCATGCTGGTTGTCATGGAGACCGAGTTTAAAGTTTGAATTTTTTTCATCAGGTGCCCAGCTAAAGTCGGTTTGAAAGAATCTACTTTGTTGCAAAGTGGTTGTTGAGTTGACATCATGCTCAATAAAAAAAAAAGCAAAGCCACTGAATGTGGTAGGTTTAAAGGGATTGGAGGAAACATAGGATGCAAATGTGAGTGACCAATCACTCTGTACTCTTGTGAATGAAACAGGGCAGCAAGGTAGATATAAGGCAGACAGGTCCCATGAGAGAGCACTTGACTGCACATCCTTTGATTCAACTACACTGCTGCTGCTCGTGAATCCTTTGGCACCATGTCCAGGTCTGTGGAGAGGGCCCAGCCTTTCACCCAGGAGGAGAACCAAGCCCTGCTGGATGTGATCCTCCCACAGTACCCCATGCTGTATGGTCGACCAGGGGTTCAGGTGAGTGCTGAGTCCACTAGCTGTGCCCCTTTATTGTGACTGTGACTTCTGCCATTGTGTCCAGGTGTAACACATATGCAATGTACTGTAGGGTGGGTCCCGGGTGGGGGAATGCCTAATGTCTCCCAGCCAGAGCATGCTGTGGTGCATGTCTGCTCTCCTCACTTGCATTGTGTGTACTGTGACAATCACTGCATGTGGCATTACACATTCTGCCTGTCTAATCCTCCTGGGAATGTTGTCACTACAGTCCTTATGTGAATCTGTGGTCCCCCCAGTGTGACAGGTGGCAGTACCCACAGATGTGTGTTTGTTTAGTGTACATGTGCTGAGAGTGTACAAATGACGTGTTAGTCCCCTGGACATTGGTGTGTGTGTGTAAGTCCCCTGTCATGTGGGTGAGTGCATATGTGGAGTGTAGCACCCCAGCTGCATGAGGGATGGATATACCCTGCCCATATGATGTGAGCAGGGAGCAGTGCTGTGTGTCTGCGGTGATGGGCCAGCCCCACACCTGTGGCACCCCCCAGTCTAGTGGCACATGTGCAGAGTGAGGTGTGTAGCTGCAGTTGGCAATGGTAGGTGATTGTCCTGTGGCTGTGTGTGTCTGTGTACTCTGCTGAGGGCGCCTCAGTGGCCTGTGGCATGTGACTGCATTGAGGTGCTACACATAATCCTGGTGTCGCTTGTGATGCACAGTGTGAGCCTGGATGATTGATTGTGTCGTACCCCTCATGCCACCTGTATACTCTACAATGCCACCTTGTGCTTTTTGCCTTCCACAGAGGAAAGTGTCCCTATGACACAGGTGTAATGAGCTTGATGCATTCTATGCCCTGTTAAAACCAGCCAAATTGTTCTAATGTGTGTCTCTGTGACATGTCGCAGGTGTATTGATGTTGTCTCACTTTTTCATCCACACAGGTAGGTGCCTGTGCCAAGGAGCAGATCTGGAAGGACGCCGTCAGTGCCGTGAGACAGACGGATGGTCAGAAGCGGCTCCTAGCCCAGGTGAGGAAACGCTGGCAGGATATCCGGTGCTGGACGCGGAGGATTGCACGGGTCCTGCTGGGGGACTCACCTGTGAGCCAAAAGAACCATGGGCGCTGCCGTCTGACCCACATCCACAAGCGTGTGCTGGCGGTCGTCTTCCCTGACATGGACAGGCGCTTACGGGAAAAGCAGCAGCAGGAAGGGGGTAGGTACATGTGTGTTTGTTGTGTGTCACCAGCATTTGTAAGTGCACAGTTGCATGGATACACTGCCAGGGTTTACATGTGCAGTGCAGTTCCTGGTCCCCAAAGTGTAGCGGTGCTGTCCTACCTCCCTTCCCCTCCTTGGCATGTGTACCCTGGTCTGTGTGTAGTCACACTTGCAAAAGGTTATCTAGGCTGCCAGTTTATCGATGTGCCCAATGCTTGCAGCTTCATGTGTGGGGGTGGTGTGTAACAGGTTTTGGGACCTTCCCTGTGCCCTGTCCAGTTCAGTACTTGTGGGGTCCATGTCATTTGTCACTGATGCTGAGTCCAGACATAGGAGTGTGTCTCTAAAGTGTATTGCTTTACAGCATGCATGTCCTATTTTGTGGCCTGTGACATGATGTGCATGAGTGTGAGATACGCAGAGTGCAGGGATGGTGGCTTGTGTTGCAGTCATTACCATTCAGGACCATGGAGTAGTGTGGCCACTACTGTCCCCTGGGGCATCTTTTCCTAGGTATCATGTGTGTAATCCAAAAATGTCGACAATCTCTGTGTCTACAGCATAGGTTGTGCTCTGTGCCATTGTACCCTGGCACCATTTGTGTTTACGTAAACTCTGCTACATGTGTCCACTGTACAGGCTGACCAAATGTCCCTTGTTCATACTCACGGGGGCCAGTGCCTGTGTGTCTTGGTAAAATGATCTGATGATGGCCATTTGTAGATGATGTATTTGTACCGGCGCACCAGGGGTATTTTGTGTGCAATCAGGATTTCTTGCAGGCCATGTGTTTTTATTCCAGACTAAGAGATGTAAGTGCTTCCTGTGTCTCAAACAATTGTCTCATGTGGGGAGTGGTTGGTGCGGGCAAGGCCTACATGTCTAGACCTGAAGTCTCCTTGCTAGGTCTGGCCAGTGTGTGATGTTTGTCTGGACATACACTCAAGGTGCAGTGACCCATTAATGTTGGGCATGTTTTTAAGTATTGCCTTTGCAGCATGTGCCTACAGTTAATAGACATGGTTCCTGCTCATCCCTTTTTACGCGACCGCTGTGTGCTGCAGATGCTGTGCTGGATTGTCCCCAGTGTCTGGCTCCTCTGTCCAAATCCATATCATGTTATTTGCTTTTGTGTCATGCTCTCCATAGTTGGTCAGTTGCATGGTGGGTCAACCAACTGTGTGTTGCAGGGCCTACATATGTACCTTGTATTGTAGATGTTACTCATGTTGCTTTTCAGGCTATGCACTGTGACCTATGTGGATTTGACTCATGTGACATATGTATACAGGTGTCTGATTATTTCCTGTCTCTTCACCTTGCCCACAGCATCGTCGGGGGACACCGAGGGAGACACTGGCACGGACCGTGAGGAGGGAGCGAGCACCAGTGCCAGCAGTGCAGAGTTGTCTGGCACATCGAGTGGCACGGAGGCCGACGGGAGTGCAGCGGAGGACCTGTCCAGTCAAACCACCACCGACTATGACGCAGACGGGTCCGAGGCTGAGCACTCCGAGGGGGCGGTGGCTGGTCCCACAGCTGACACCAGCACTCCATCACTACCCGCCCCCTCCATTCCGATCACCGGCCTCCCACTTGCTCGTGTCCCTTCCCGCCGTGCTCGGTCAGCACGTGTCTCCTTCTTGCCAGGCCCCTGTCTCCACTGCTGCCACCAATGCCGAGTCTGTGGACATCCTGCGGCAGTTGCGGGTTGGTCAGACTGCGACGCTTAATGTCCTCCATAGCCACAGCCAAGTGCTCAACCAGATTGAGGCATACTTGGAGGGCATTTCAGCCGCGCAGTCTGACCAACGCAACTTGCTGAGGTCCATAGACTCGACACTCACTGCAGCAGTGGGTCTCCTGCAGCGCTACGTCCCACCCCCTACCCTTGCCCCATCCACACTTCCCACTCCCATGCCTGTCCCACGTACACCCAGACGTCAGCATGCACGCACCCCACCAGACACAGGCACCACACCAGCAGGGCAGGGCAAGCGCACACCTCCTGGCACGCACACACAGGGTGAGGTAGGCACACCCACTGGGTCGGGGGGCAAACGTAAGTCACGCAGCCAGAGTGGGAGTCCGCTTTCCGCTAAATCCACTCCCTCCAAATCCACTCCCCTCAGCTCTCCTGGCCACGAATCCAGCAAAGATTCCTTCATGGCCGCTCTGTCCCTGAGCCCAACAGTGACACCACCCCGCAAGCGGGCAAAGGAGTCCCCGGTCAGGGTAGTTGAGTGCCCCCCCCTGTCCACACCCTCCCCCAGTGGCACTGCAACCCATTCCTCCGCCCCCCCCCTTGGGGCCTGTGGTTCCTTTTGGGTGCAGGGGATACGCTGGGGGACCTTGCTGACGTGTGCAGCGCCATCCTCACCACCTCCTTTGGCGCTGCCCCACCCCCTGTGGTGGAGTCCTCCGTCCCTGCACCCACAACGCCTGCCCTTGCCCCTCCTGTCCCTGCGGTGCCTGGTCCTTCCCCCCCACATGATGCCCCCCCCCTGTGGAAGACAGGGCCGTCTGAACTGTGCAGGCAAGCTAGGGGACACACGTCCCACTGTGTCCCCCATCCAGCTGTGACTTATGGACTGCCCTATGGGCTTTGTAAATATTGAACTTTATCCATACAAACATTTTTTGATAATGCTGAATAAAGCCATTTTTTTTCCTTAGAACACCTCTGCTTTTGTGGTATTGCTGTTGGTGGGGCTGCTACATGATTTAGGGTGGTGATCATGTGTTGGGTGTGTGGGAAATGTAGTAGTGTGCTGGTCATAGGGGGGACCCTGGTATCTGTGTGCCATCACAAGGTGTTAGCTTAGTTTTCTGTTCATGTAAGCAGTTACTGCATGGTGAAATTGTCCCAAGGTGTGTTCCTTCCTCTGTGTACCCTGACATCTTCCCTGCAGGGTGTTTCCAATATGTTGTGCTGAGCTGTGTCTACATTAGCTGGGTGTGTGACGGACCCCTTCAACTTTGGCCATGCATGCAGAGCGATGTCTCCACCTGCATAATTCGTGGCATCCTTGGTGATCACTGTACTTGTGTATGTAGTCTGTTGACATGACTTCATGTGGACATGTTCCCTTTTAGGCAGTATGCATGTGTGTACTCCCAGCCTCGCACACATGTGTTACATGTACTGCAGGGTCTTTGTGCACCTGACTGACAATTGTGGCCATTGGATCTGTGGGTACTCCACCCTTTTTCTTTCCATGGGCACTGCTGGGGGCCTCTGAACCCACCCCTCCTGTGTCTGGGCACTGCTGGGGGGACTCTACACCCACCCCTCCTGCGTCTGGGCACTGCTGGGAGTGATAGGCACCCACCCCTCCTGTGTCTGGGCACTGCTGGGGGGACTCTACACCCACCCCTCATGCATCTGGGCACTGCTGGGAGGACAATGCACCCACCCCTCCTGTGTCTGGGCACTGCTGGGGGGACTCTACACCCACCCCTCCTGCGTCTGGGCACTGCTGGGAGGACTCTGCACACACCCCTCCTGTGTCTGGCCATGTACGCTCCATACATACACGGGTGGGGGTACGGTCCGTACATACACTGTTGGGGTGGGGGTACGCTCCATACATACACTGTTGGGGTGGGGGTACGCTCCATACATACACTGTTAAGGTGGGGGTACGCTCCATACATACACTGTTGGGGTGGGGGTACACTCCATACGTACGCGGGTGTGGGTACGGTCCATACATACATGGGTGGGGGTACGCTCCGAACATATGCGGGTCTGGGTACGCTCCATGCATACAAGGGTGGGGGTACGGTCCGTACATACACTGTTGTGGTGGGGGTACGCTCCATACGTACGCGGGTGTGGGTACGTCCGTACATACACGGGTGGGGTGTTGGTACGCTCCATACATACACTGTTGGGGTGGGGGTACGCTCCATACATACACTGTTGGGGTGGGGGTACGCTCCATACATACACTGTTGGGGTGGGGGTACGCTCCATACGTACGCGGGTGTGGGTACGGTCCGTACATACATGGGTGGGGGTACGCTCCGAACTTACGCGGGTCTGGGTACGCTCCATGCATACACGGGTGGAGGTACGGTCCGTACATACACTGTTGGGGTGGGGGTACGCTCCATACGTACACGGGTGTGGGTACGGTCCGTACATACACGGGTGGGGGTACGCTCCGAACATACGCGGGTCTGGGTACGCTCCATGCATACACGGGTGGGGGTACGGTCCGTACATACACTGTTGGGGTGGGGGTACGCTCCATACATACACTGTTGGGGTGGGGGTACGCTCCATACATACACTGTTGAGGTGGGGGTACGCTCCATACGTACGCGGGTGTGGGTACGGTCCGTACAACCACGGGTAGGGTGTTGGTACGCGTCGTACATACACGGGTGGGGGTACGGCCCGTACCGCCATTATTGGGGTGACGTAGGGGTGGGCGTGGTACGACTCGTACCCACGCTCTTAAGGCGTGGGTACTGTGGAAATATGGATTTTCCTGGTCAGTTATGTCCCCTATCTTGGACCCCAACGGTTCCATGTGTATATCACAAGTACATATATGTCCCCCCAGTTCCAGTTATGAAGACGCAAATACATGTGTGCCCACCGTCAACATGTCCTCTGCCAGATCCGCCATGAATAGGCCGGATATTCCATTCTTAAATATGAAAGGCCACCGGCTTTATATGGTTCACTTATGCCATTTTTCAGTCCAGGCAAGTAGGCCCTGATTCTGTCATCAAACTCTTCTTGCCTTCTGCCTCTAAAAGCTCCAGCCCGAGCCTGCATCTGTGACCATGAACTTTGTCTCATTCTCTGCGCGGCTCACGAAGCCTGACATCAGCTTACTCTCTGCCAAGAACTGTATTTCACCTTCGAATTATCTGCTTCCCCCTCAGCCGATGCATTCCTGCCTAGTAGTTTAAGTAAACATTCCTCCAGTTACCAAGCAAAAAGGCCCATCTTCTCTGTCCTCATGCAAGTAATTCATAGCCCTGTTACCATGGAATATTCCTACCCCCTCGCATTCAGTGTAGACACTTAGACGCTTGTACACGCACAGTCAGTATAGAATAGATTCTGTCCGAGAGTCCTTCTTTTATGGATAACATAGTTCTCTAAACATAGGATGTTAGATATGATTTGGGATTAGGTTGACTTGACCCCCCAGACTTCTTGTCTCCACATATAGAGCTAAATGTCAAGTCCCCGTCACCCCCTAGTTACACGTCAATTACACGTCATACTGCTGCGCGCGCATCCATGCCAAGTATTATCTTATAGATCCACCTATACATGACATCACAACCAATCATGTTCCTTTTTACTCATTATTACACCCATTTTCGGTTACGCAAACCAAACGTCAATGTCCTTATCAATTGTTACGCCTACTGTATTCACTTCATTATAATGCATGTACTATAAAAGTTACTTCCTGTCAATAAAGTATGTACTTCACTTCCTGAACCCCCGTGGTGATGGAACTTGAAGCATCCGATTATAATCGACCACCGGAATAAAGTCCATTCCGAAACTCTAATATCACGGATTCTGCCTCTCATTTTACTGAGCTATTTTATAATGTTTCTGTACCAAATTCAGTCCCGGTAAAGGAGAAATATTTACCACATGATGGCGCCCGAATAGGGACACTTTCTCATCTCACGCGCCGGCGGTGCGTTGCAGGCCCGGTCTCCTGCCACAGCTGGACGGACAATAACGCGTACCAGCAGGATTTCCTGTATCTCCCTCCGGTCAAGCGGGGGCGACTGAGACTGCGATCAACACCCAGACGAGGCGGTGAGAAGTGCGAAGTATCCCGACCAGAGCCTAGCTGAGAGAGCAAGATCCGAGGTATACAGAGACCCACCAGTCCGAAGTCAAGCCCAGTGTCCGACGAGTCGAGTCGAGTCGAGTCCGGTCCGGTTCAAGTTCAAGTTACTGAGGCCTTCCGTTTCCGAAGCTACCCGGTGAGTACCATTGCTGGGGAGGCATTTCTGACGTGCACATAGGTTGTGCCGGTCAAGACGGGTTTGGGTACACAAATCCGGTCTGCACTGTTTTAGCAGTGTATCTGTACTGTTTAGCAGTATATCAAGTATTCCGAAGTATTCCGAAGTGTCTAGGTATTGTCTAGTTATTGTCGAGAATTAAGCTTGGTGATTAGTTATGCAGACGATCATCATTGTTGTTTCAGTTAATGGTTTAATGTTAAATGTTTAAAGTGTTTAAGTATGTTCTGAATATCGTGGTATGAATGACTGTTCATTATCGTGTTTATTGTATTAAGTCTGTTCAAATTCAAGTATCAGGTCAAAATCAAGTATAAGGTCAGTTCTCAAATATGCCGCTCTTTTCGAAATTAAGACAGATCACTACCAGAAAAGGGGTTCTCGAAGAAGCAGTCCCTATTCCTCCTAGGGACACTCCAGGGCACTTTATGTATCACAAACATGGCTTAGACGCTATATTATTTCTTGATCTATGGGTAGACTATACCAAGGGATTACCAGAAAGTCAGAGGTGGCCCACAGCGGGGACCTGGGATGCAGAGTGCATCATGAAAGTCGAGGAAGAGTTATGGAAAAGGAAAGTCAGACAGTCACAGAAAGACGCCGTTGAATTATGGCGTAAAGAATCTCATAGACGAACAGAAAAAGCACGTAGGCAGGAAGAGAAGAGTAAAGAGAATTCCAATAAAGTTCGAGAGAATCTATTAATTGAGGAAGGTATCCGAGTGAAATCAGAACAAGTAGACAGACAAAGAAATGCCCTTATGAATGGTATGTATCCCCTTCTGGCCGAAGGATTACCTAAGGCTACTCCAGAGACACCAAAAGACTTGCCAACCCCATTGTTCCCAATAAAGGTACATCCTAAGGGGCATCCTAGAACCGCAGAAGATGTTTTTCTTTCCTCATATTTAGATGACGCAGCTCCCGAGTATGCTAATTCCGCCCCACATAGACCGCATACCAGGGAGGTTCAACGCCAAGATCCAGTACCCGTATCCCTGCAGCAACAAATCGAGTCACAAGTGCCGGCAAGCACATCTGTTTCTGTATCCGCTCCTACAGCTACTTCTATGGCTGTGTCCACACCTGTAGTTGCTGTGTCACGTTCGACGAATCCTTTTACACCCGACGCCCCAGATGGGGCCGCGGGAGGAGCTACCAATGTCTTTTCTACGCCACCCAGAATAAATAAACTTACTTTTCAAGAGTCAGCGCATTCACGTACACCCAAACTCCTTAGTGCCCGTGCGCTTAAGGAACTTCTTATAGATTGTAGATATGACCCGGTGCCTGGAAAGGAGGACGAAATGACCCTAGCATCATTGCGTATCAGACGAGCCGCGGTGTATTTAGCGAAGTTACCAGGAATGACTGCGCATCTAGATAATATATATCATTTTGTCCAAACAGGGCGAGATCCAGAATGTATTTACAGAGCTATGGAATACCAGAAAGTAGAGATACAGGGGGAATTGTTACGTTTCCTCATAAACTGTGTGATCAGAAATCAAGACCGACCGGGGGTAGACCCGGAAGCCATGAAAATTCTTACAAGATGGAGCCAGAATATATCAGAAGGGAGACATGATAAACAAAATTGTATAATAGCCATGTGCCGAAAGATCCGTAAAGAAATAGAACGCCTACACGAAGAGCGATTAGAGGTAGACGAGTTCGAACAAAACGAGGAAGAAGGGTCAGGACTGCCCACAGGGCAGTCGGACACCATAGCCTATGTAGGTAGAGGAAGATCTTGTAATAGGAGTAAGACTAGATATCACACTGACTCAATACATCCGATATGCCCAGATAATAACAGGAATTTTCAAATACCTATAATTAGCATAAGGTCTAACGAGCATTCGTTCCAAACCGCCGACAAACTACTCCGAGAACGAAGGGGTTATCATTTTCTCGATTCTATGGATGAACAAGATTTAGCAAGGGCAGCTGTTCATTGGGTGGACAGTCCCGGAAAATATAGTGATGATACAGTAGTACGCACATTTTTGAATCTTACCCCAGATGAACAAAGGTTAGCTGGGATTTATATGATTCAACAACTCATTATACTATATCGGAGTCAGCATTCGGACCCTGGTCCCCTACCTGACATATTGACTGAATTGCTTATGAATAAATGGAGAGGTCCAGGTACTGAATTAATTAAAGAAATTCTAGAATCAAGAAAGCAGTATATTCTTTTTATATGTTCAGAACATGTTCCATTGTCCGTCAAGGAAAGAACTACGTATCACATAGATAGACAGAATCCCTTACGAGAAGTGCACCCAATAAAGGGTGAGGACAATGAGTTTAAACGCGTATTTGTATATACGCCTATATCGAAAATAGAATTGTTACAAATGAAGAAAGTGGTACCCAGTCATGACAAAGACCCAGCGGGTTTTCACCGAGAAATCAAAGACATGTTACTCATGGGAGAGTATACCTACCCCGACATTATGACAATATTAAAGGTGTTGATGCCTGCTGGCATTTATGAGAAACTCAAGGAAAAAGAGTGGGAGGTAGGTGATCAAAAGATAGAATGGTCAGCATTAGAAGCAGAAGAAAGGGCCCGAGGTCCAGGTGCAGGGCTTGGGGACAAAACTAAGGCATTACCAGGACTACTAGTACAGGTACTGCCGCGTTTATTAACTACGAAAAAGGAAGATTGGGGTACAATCTCAGCCTGTAAGCAGAAGCAAGATGAAGACACTAGCGATTACTATGCCCGATTCGAGAAATGTTTTGGTATAAATAGTGGCATAAAAGCAAGTAGCGAATCATACCCGCATCTGTTTGTAACAAAATTAGTAGAAAATGCTCTGCCCCCAGTAAAGAATAGAGTATTAAAATTCGAGAGTACCTGGCAAGGTAACACTCCATCACAAATGTTACAAATGTTACAGTACCATCACAATAGAATTAGAGAGGAACAAGAACATGAACACAGACGCATGAAAGACACGAAGATGAAAATGCTAGTTTCCCAGACAGTTCCAGCTGAAGGACATAAAAAGGGTATGACACATTCCGATTCAGCAGGACCTGTAAAAGGGACATGCAATTATTGTAAAAAGCCAGGTCATTACGTACACGATTGTCCAGTTTTAAAACATAATATCGCCATAGGTAAAACACAAGAAAGATCACGGCCACTAAGACAAGATCAGAATGAACAAGGAGCTATGCAGCATGCCCAGGCCATGCCAGCCGCACAACAGCCAATACAGTTTGTGCCAGCTGCACCACCGTTGCCTGCTGCTGCCACACAGACAACAACACGACAAATGTATCAGACCGCACAGTATGAATATCCCGAGTATCAGCGTTACGCATGAACAAGCCTAGAGAGGGAAGTTGACTTACCCCTTATCGAGATTCCTGTAGATCAAGAAGGACCTTATGTACATAGTAAATTATTAGGTCAAGATAGAAAATTTTTACTCGATACAGGGGCAAGTCGAACAACTATAAAACGTAGTGAAGTTCCAGGGGCACCCCTCTCAGGCTCACAGAATATTTCCCTTGGTTTTTCAGGAAAACCTATTGTTAATGAAGTGTCACAACCTCTGCCACTTACGATAGGACCTTTGACCCGAACTACAGATTTATTGCTTACTAAATCATGTCCAGAAAATCTATTAGGAATAAAAACGTTAAAAGCTCTAGGAGCTATAATATGTTGTTCTCCGGAAGGAGTAAGATTGTTTTTACGTGATTTTAAAGGTCACTATGTATCTAGAGACATGGATCCCCGACTGCAGACCTTACCTACACGTCTATGGGCACAAGGCCCTACTGATGTTGGTTGCATGAATATTACACCATATCGAGTCACATTAAAGGCAGGAGTGGTGCTACCACGAATGCGACAATACAAGTTACCACCAGATGCTGTAGTGGCTTTACTACAAATCATTGACGAGCTCATTGCCCAAGGAGTAGTTGTGGAAACAGACTCCAATATATGTAATTCACCGATAATACCGATTCTTAAACGAACAGATCCTACAGCGCCGCCAGTATATCGATTGGTTATTGATCTGCGCGAGTTAAACAAATGCATTGTGCCACAATTTCCTGTGGTCCCAGATATCTCGTCATTATTGACAGCTATTGATTCCGAAGCAACATTCTTTACTGTAATTGATCTCAAAAACGCCTTTTTCAGCGTCCCAATAGATCCGGAAAGCCAATATTTGTTCGGATTTAGTTTAAATGGACGTAGCTTTAAATTCTCCCGCGCCCCTCAAGGATTTACAGAAAGCCCCAGCATCTATAGCCAAGCACTGAAACGAGAACTTGACAGTATACACATGCCAGTTAACACTGCTCTGCTTCAATATGTCGATGATCTGCTGATCACCGCTAGAAGCGAACCCGAATGTGAGACAGCGTCACTGACGGTTTTACAATTTCTAGCCGAAAAAGGGCACAAGGTGTCCCCTTCTAAGCTGCAATTCTGTGTCCAGCAAGTTGTTTATCTTGGACACTCGCTGAACAAGGAGGGAAGGCAGCTTACACCCGACCGCATTCAGTTAATAGCTAACATGCCAATACCCAAGACACAAAAGGAGGTGCGGGCTTTCATAGGCCTCACTTCATATTGTAGGCAGTGGATCCCGCAGTATGCATTTCTAGCAAAACCACTCATTCAGTTGACAACACAGGAGGCAGCCACATCGACTGTTCTCCCTTGGACTCAGGAACACACACAAGCTTTTGAAAACCTAAAGAAAGCTTTATGTCAAGCACCCGTTTTAGCAACGCCATGTTACAGAAAACAGTTTACACTCTTTGTTACAGAACGCGAAGGTACTGCCTTGTCAGTACTCACACAGGAACAAGCAGGAGCACACAAACCATGTGCGTATTTTTCTAGTACATTAGATCCCGTAGCTCAGGCTTTGCCTGCATGCCTAAAATCAGTAGCAGCAACAGCTTTAGCAATCAGACAAAGCGATGCCATAGTGTTAGGACATCCATTGACAGTTCAAGTACCCCACGCAGTAGAGGTTCTTGTAAATAGAACACAAACACAACACTTGACTATAGCGCGACTTACAGGATATGAACTTACATTGTTTCAGCCACATATAGAAATCAGACGCTGTAACACATTGAATCCTGCCACACTTCTACCTGTAATCGGAACAGACCCACTAGCCCATGACTGTATTGAAGTTATTACTGTAACGACAAAACCCAGACAAGACTTGACCGATGTTCCATTGTCAGATCCAGACTTGACATTTTATGTCGATGGTTCATGCATGAGAACAAGTACAGGAGAGTTAGTAGCCGCTTATGCAGTCACAACAGATACTGAAGTCATTGAAACTAATCGTATAAATACTTTGTCAGCTCAAGCCGCAGAGCTCATCGCTCTGACACAAGCCTGTATTCAAGCCACGAATAAAAAAGTCAACATATACACTGATTCACGTTATGCATTCGGAGTTGTACATGACTTCGGCGTGCTGTGGCGAGAGAGAGGTTATTTAACTTCCCACGGTGCCCACATTCAGCACGGACCCCTCATTCACGCATTATTAGATGCAATACATCTACCCACTGAAATATCAATTATGAAATGTAAGGCCCATACGAAGGTTACTGATATCATTTCCCAAGGCAATGATCTAGCCGACAGAACAGCTAAACTGACTGCTCAAACTCAGACCCCCGACATGACAAAGACAATAGTCCCGACACCGACACATTGTATGACCGTTAAAGATCCTACTCTTGACGTAATTGACATACAGACACATGCTACACCAGACGAAATAAAGAAATGGACCGAGTTAGGAGGGATCCAAACGGACCAAGGATGGATGATGAAGGAAAGGTCTGTATGGTTCCTTCCTGATTCAATGGTCCAAGTCGTAATTAACACTATACATAGTCCGGCACATCTAGGAGAAAAAGCTATGCTAGACAGCATTCAACACATTTGGTTCAATAAACATTTACGAGCAGCAGCAAAACAAAAGGTCCGTACCTGTATGATCTGTTGCCAGTTCAACCCAGGAAAAAGTGTTCCCGTAGAACAGGGTGGATTTCATCCTCCTGATCACCCTTTTGAAGTCCTACAGATGGATTATATCCAGATGGAACGATGTCGAGGATTCAAATATGTTCTCGTAGTTGTCTGCGCTCTGTCCCGTTGGACAGAGGCGTACCCGGTTTCAGATTACACTGCCCCGACTACTGCCAAACAGTTGGTTCGAGAATTCTTCCCACGATACGGTTTACCACGTGTTGTCTACTCAGATAACGGCCAGCCGTTCTCATCCGAATTAATGAAACACGTTTCACTTCTGCTAGGATATCAGTGGAAATTCCACTGTGTCCGACATCCCGAGGCAGCAGGTCTCGTAGAAAGACATAATCAGACACTGAAAATCAGACTGTCCAAAATATGCAGAGAGAAAGGGGTCGACTGGATAGTAGCATTACCAGTTGCACTTTTTTACATGAGAATGGTAGCACACTCTAGAACAGGGCTATCCCCGTATGAGGTGATCTTCGGTAGACCACCGAATATGTGGGGGACGCCTATACCACGTAAAATAACTGATATTGACTGTAATATGCTGACAGATTACTTGGCTTCCTTGATGTCTGCACTACAATCTTCTCGTTCACAGGTAGCTGCAGCTTTTCCCGACAACACTGAGGTGAAACCCCATGACGTTGTTCCGGGTAATCTTGTCTTTGTGAGGAATTTCGACCGAAAGACTCAGCTGGAGCCCAGGTGGAAAGCACCCAAATTGGTCCTGTTGACCACAAGAACAGCCGTGAAGATCGAGGGCCGCAAGGGCTGGATTCATTCAAGCCACATCAAGAAATTTCATGGACTATCTTCGGATATAGACATTGTGCCCTGCACTCCCTCACAGACTGATTCCAAACTTCCTTTGGTGGAAAAAACTGAAAGCGAACTTTACAAAGTTAAGTTAAGGCCTAGGACGTCAGACGGTTTGATTGTTTAAGTCCTCCCCTAGGTGAAGCGGTTGAATCTGTCTCTGACATGTATCCTCTAGACCTGAATCATGAACAATCGCGAAAAATGATGAAACGACAGGCGTATTGTAAATCACTGCGTAGCCACTGCATAGTGACATTATTAATTTTGTTTTCCTTAAGTCTTTTAATAATTATTACCAGTATGTTGTTGCACATATATTACCCTATTGCCAGAAATGTTCACAATGTTATTGCAGAACATTCTTTTAGTGACTTACCTCCGCATGAATTGTCTTATAGACTTGCGCTGCGCAATAACACTTTCATTAGTATGTTACATCATTCCCATCAGACTAGTAATGCCACCAATTGTTGGGTGTGTGGCCGACTCCCTCCCTATCAGAATTATGAAGGAGTCCTGCCTTTCTTTCCACATCCATTTACACATAATGGCTCCTGTGGAGCATGGTTTAGTTTAATTAATTCCATAGACTCAGACACAGCAGTTTACCAAGACCATTGGATATGGGGAAACCTGAACCTAGTTTTATTCAAAGTCTGCTACCCTGACAAGGAGGGTCGCCCCAAAAGAACAGGAACTGATCTAGAAAATGAAGTGTATGGATTAGGTAATTTTACACCTAATCTCATGATTCTAAATGTCGTCTCCGAAGTTGAGCTAGTCTTACCCACCATGTCAGTATTCCCAGCAAAAGGTGAATTGTGTGTAAGAAAGGTTGGTTCCATACATATGGGCCACAGTCAATGCACTACTACAGTAGAATTCAGTGACCAAGGCAAATCTTCATTCAGAGCTTCTCGCCACTCCTACTTTATATGTGGTCAGACTGCATATATGCGTCTACCTCTAGATTGGGATGGTACCTGCTACATAGCATTCCTTTTGCCACCTGTTTTCCTAGCTCCTCCTGATTATTACAGAAATATTCATTTAGTACACAACAGAGAACGGAGAGATCTCCCCATTGTCGATTACACTGAAACGGCATGGGACAAGTATGTAGATTTTAATAAAGGCATCTTTCCCTATATAGGTACTGTTACTAACAGTAAGCTGATACGTAGATTAACTAGAACCCTTGAAGCAGTAGTGAATGAGACTATTTCCGCCTTAGGCAATTTAACGGAAGAGCAGTCTGCTATGCGGATTGTTGTGCTTCAAAATCGTCTTGTCCTTGACGTCATCCTGGCTGATAGGGGCGGAGCTTGTAGGGTCATCGGATCAAGCTGTTGCGTATTCATACCAGAAAATTCGCCATCTGTATATAAAGCCATCACTCGCCTTCATAAGATTGTAAGCCAGATACACCAGAACCCAGGCACTTGGACTTGGTCCAGTTGGTTTTGGAATGCGGTATCAGCCTGGGGATGGAGAGTTCTATCCTTCCTAGGTATTGGCCTTCTCATATTATTCAGTTGCTGTCTATGTCTACAATGTGGACCAGCGATTTGTGGTCTGTGTGCCACATCGTGTATCCCACATCAAGATTTTCATTCAAGATCCCGGAAGAAGAAAGAAGAACAAATGATGCTATATGAACAGATCAATGGATTGATGAAGATTGATATCTCTTGAAGGGCAAGTAGGGGACAAGGAGGGAATGTGGAAATATGGATTTTCCTGGTCAGTTATGTCCCCTATCTTGGACCCCAACGGTTCCATGTGTATATCACAAGTACATATATGTCCCCCCAGTTCCAGTTATGAAGACGCAAATACATGTGTGCCCACCGTCAACATGTCCTCTGCCAGATCCGCCATGAATAGGCCGGATATTCCATTCTTAAATATGAAAGGCCACCGGCTTTATATGGTTCACTTATGCCATTTTTCAGTCCAGGCAAGTAGGCCCTGATTCTGTCATCAAACTCTTCTTGCCTTCTGCCTCTAAAAGCTCCAGCCCGAGCCTGCATCTGTGACCATGAACTTTGTCTCATTCTCTGCGCGGCTCACGAAGCCTGACATCAGCTTACTCTCTGCCAAGAACTGTATTTCACCTTCGAATTATCTGCTTCCCCCTCAGCCGATGCATTCCTGCCTAGTAGTTTAAGTAAACATTCCTCCAGTTACCAAGCAAAAAGGCCCATCTTCTCTGTCCTCATGCAAGTAATTCATAGCCCTGTTACCATGGAATATTCCTACCCCCTCGCATTCAGTGTAGACACTTAGGTGCCAATTCCGATCCGGTAAAAACCGGGTACGAACCGTCGGACGGAGCCTTTTCTCCGTCCGACTCGTACCCGGTGCGAAATCCATCCGAAAATGCAAGTACGATTCATACGGAAACACCATTTCCGTACGATTCGAACAAAACACCGACCGAACAGAAACTAAACACAATTCCGATCCTGAAAGGAGCCGACGTGACGTCGGTACGCATCCAGCCTACGTTTCACGAACCAGGAAGTACGATTCGAACCGACGTCATCCCGCACGGAAAATATTTACCGGCTGCCAAAAACTGCCGGGAAATCAGGACGACACACGCAAGGAGCAGCTGGACGCGACGAACAGACATGGACCCGAACCTACGTGCCATCCCTGCCCTCCTAGCAGTCCACCTGGCGTACAGGAACCGACGCAGACGCCGCAGAAGGTCAGCACAACAACCAGGGGCAAAGGGGGGGGCAGGGGCAGGACACACAACACCAACACATGGTACCAAATCACACATGGCCTGGACATACCTGACCATCAGGGCCTGGTCACTTCCAGGGGGTGGGGGCAAGGCCAGCAACGCAAGCGTCCGCCACAACGGAAGTGGATGGTCACGCGAACCGGTACGTACCCTACCCAGGCCGCAAGAGCGTGGGTACGGAACGTACCACGCGTCCCCCTACGTCACTCCAACAATAGCGGTACGGCCCGTACCCACGTCAGAAAGGCCTTGGTACAGCTCGTACCAGCATTGCTGGGGTCATGTAGGGGTACGCGTGGTACGACCCGTAGCCACGCCCCCAAGGCCTGTGTACGGTGCGGACCCCACGGCCCGCAACAATGGTGGGACGCACCGTACCCACACACCAAAGGCATGGGTACGGCCCGTACCCAGGCACGCAGAGCGTGGGCAGGGGTATGTACGGACCGTACCCCCACCCGTGGAAGTACGGCCCGTACCCCCACCCGTGCATGTACGCCCCGAACCCCCACTCGTGTATGTACGCCCCGAACCCCCACCCGTGTATGTACGCCCCGAACCGCCACCCGTGTATGTACGCACCCAAGCGCCACCCGTGTATGTACGCCCCGAACCCCCACCCCACCCTGGTATGTACGCCCCGAACCCCCACCCGTGTATGTACGCACCCAAGCGCCACCCGTGCATGTACGCCCCGAACCCCCACCCCACCCTGGTATGTACGCCCCGAACCCCCAGCCGTGTATGTACGCACCAAACCCCCACCCGTGTATGTACGCACCAAACCACCACACCAGCCGTGTATGTACGCACCAAACCCCCACCCCAGCCGTGTATGTACGCACCGAACCACCACCCGTGTATGTACGCACCGAACCACCACCCGTGTATGTACGCCCCCGAACCCCCACCCCAGCAGAGTATGTACGCCCCGAACCCCCACCCGTGTATGTACGGACCGAACCCCCACCCCAGCCGTGTATGTACGCACCAAACCACCACCCGTGTATGTACGCCCCCTAACCCCCCCCAGCCGTGTATGTACGCACCGAACCACCAGCCGTGTATGTACGCACCAAACCCCCACCCGTGTATGTACGCACCTAACACACACCCCAGCAGAGTATGTACGCCCCGAACCCCCACCCGTGTATGTACGGACCGAACCCCCACCCCAGCAGAGTATGTACGCCCCGAACCCCCACCCGTGTATGTACGGACCGAACCCCCACCCCAGCCGTGTATGTACGCACCAAACCACCACCCGTGTATGTACGCCCCCGAACCCCCCCCCAGCCGTGTATGTACGCACCGAACCACCAGCCGTGTATGTACGCACCAAACCCCCACCCCAGCCGTGTATGTACGCACCGAACCACCACCCGTGTATGTACGCCCCCGAACCCCCACCCCAGCCGTGTATGTACGCCCCGAACCCCCACCCGTGTATGTACGGACCGAACCCCCACCCCAGCCGTGTATGTACGCACCAAACCACCACCCGTGTATGTACGCCCCCTAACCCCCCCCAGCCGTGTATGTACGCACCGAACCACCAGCCGTGTATGTACGCACCAAACCCCCACCCGTGTATGTACGCACCTAACACACACCCCAGCAGAGTATGTACGCCCCGAACCCCCACCCGTGTATGTACGGACCGAACCCCCACCCCAGCAGAGTATGTACGCCCCGAACCCCCACCCGTGTATGTACGGACCGAACCCCCACCCCAGCCGTGTATGTACGCACCAAACCACCACCCGTGTATGTACGCCCCCGAACCCCCCCCCAGCCGTGTATGTACGCACCGAACCACCAGCCGTGTATGTACGCACCAAACCCCCACCCCAGCCGTGTATGTACGCACCGAACCACCAGCCGTGTATGTACGCACCAAACCCCCACCCCAGCCGTGTATGTACGCACCGAACCACCACCCGTGTATGTACGGACCGAACCCCCACCCCAGCAGAGTATGTACGCCCCGAACCCCCACCCGTGTATGTACGCCCCCGAACCCCCACCCCAGCAGAGTATGTACGCCCCGAACCCCCACCCGTGTATGTACGGACCGAACCCCCACCCCAGCCGTGTATGTACGCACCAAACCACCACCCGTGTATGTACGCCCCCTAACCCCCCCCAGCCGTGTATGTACGCACCGAACCACCAGCCGTGTATGTACGCACCAAACCCCCACCCGTGTATGTACGCACCTAACACACACCCCAGCAGAGTATGTACGCCCCGAACCCCCACCCGTGTATGTACGGACCGAACCCCCACCCCAGCAGAGTATGTACGCCCCGAACCCCCACCCGTGTATGTACGGACCGAACCCCCACCCCAGCCGTGTATGTACGCACCAAACCACCACCCGTGTATGTACGCCCCCGAACCCCCCCCCAGCCGTGTATGTACGCACCGAACCACCAGCCGTGTATGTACGCACCAAACCCCCACCCCAGCCGTGTATGTACGCACCGAACCACCACCCGTGTATGTACGCCCCCGAACCCCCACCCCAGCCGTGTATGTACGCCCCGAACCCCCACCCGTGTATGTACGGACCGAACCCCCACCCCAGCCGTGTATGTACGCACCAAACCACCACCCGTGTATGTACGCCCCCTAACCCCCCCCAGCCGTGTATGTACGCACCGAACCACCAGCCGTGTATGTACGCACCAAACCCCCACCCGTGTATGTACGCACCTAACACACACCCCAGCAGAGTATGTACGCCCCGAACCCCCACCCGTGTATGTACGGACCGAACCCCCACCCCAGCAGAGTATGTACGCCCCGAACCCCCACCCGTGTATGTACGGACCGAACCCCCACCCCAGCCGTGTATGTACGCACCAAACCACCACCCGTGTATGTACGCCCCCGAACCCCCCCCCAGCCGTGTATGTACGCACCGAACCACCAGCCGTGTATGTACGCACCAAACCCCCACCCCAGCCGTGTATGTACGCACCGAACCACCAGCCGTGTATGTACGCACCAAACCCCCACCCCAGCCGTGTATGTACGCACCGAACCACCACCCGTGTATGTACGGACCGAACCCCCACCCCAGCAGAGTATGTACGCCCCGAACCCCCACCCGTGTATGTACGGACCGAAACCCCACCCCACTCGTGTATGTACGCCCCGAACCCCCACCCGTGTATGTACGCCCCGAACCGCCACCCGTGTATGTACGCACCCAAGCGCCACCCGTGTATGTACGCCCCGAACCCCCACCCCACCCTGGTATGTACGCCCCGAACCCCCACCCGTGTATGTACGCCCCGAACCGCCACCCGTGTATGTACGCACCCAAGCGCCACCCGTGTATGTACGCCCCGAACCCCCACCCCACCCTGGTATGTACGCCCCGAACCCCCACCCGTGTATGTACGCACCCAAGCGCCACCCGTGCATGTACGCCCCGAACCCCCACCCCACCCTGGTATGTACGCCCCGAACCCCCAGCCGTGTATGTACGCACCAAACCCCCACCCGTGTATGTACGCACCAAACCACCACACCAGCCGTGTATGTACGCACCAAACCCCCACCCCAGCCGTGTATGTACGCACCGAACCACCACCCGTGTATGTACGCACCGAACCCCCCCCCAGCCGTGTATGTACGCACCGAACCACCACCCGTGTATGTACGGACCGAACCCCCACCCCAGCAGAGTATGTACGCCCCGAACCCCCACCCGTGTATGTACGGACCGAACCCCCACCCCAGCCGTGTATGTACGCACCAAACCACCACCCGTGTATGTACGCACCAAACCACCACCCCAGCCGTGTATGTACGCACCAAACCACCACCCGTGTATGTACGCACCAAACGCCCACCCGTGTATGTACGCACCAAACCACCACACCAGCCGTGTATGTACGCACCAAACCCCCACCCCAGCCGTGTATGTACGCACCGAACCACCACCCGTGTATGTACGCACCGAACCCCCACCCCAGCAGAGTATGTACGCCCCGAACCCCCACCCGTGTATGTACGGACCGAACCCCCACCCGTGTATGTACGCACCAAACCCCCACCCGTGCATGTACGCACCGAACCTGCTATAAGAATGGGGTGTGCAAAACACCCCCAGCAGTGCCCAGACACAGGAGGGGTGGGTGCAGGGTCCTCCCAGCAGTGCCCAGACACAGGAGGGGTGGGTGCAGGGTCCTCCCAGCAGTGCCCAGACACAGGAGGGGTGTGTACCTATCACTCCCAGCAGTGCCCAGACACAGGAGGGGTGGGTGCAGGGTCCTCCCAGCAGTGCCCAGACACAGGAGGGGTGGGTGCAGGGTCCTCCCAGCAGTGCCCAGACACAGGAGGGGTGTGTGCCTATCACTCCCAGCAGTGCCCAGACACAGGAGGGGTGTGTACCTATCACTCCCAGCAGTGCCCAGACATCGGACAATATACCCCATCAACAAGTTCAGTGACCTACAAGGGTGATACCCCAGATGCAGGCGGAGCCATCGCTGAGCCAGCATGGCTATATTGAAAGGCAACCCTCACACATCCAGGAAATGTAGACACAGCACAGCACAGCATTTGGGAGACACCCTGCAGGAAAAATGGCCTGGGCCACAGAGGACGGAACACACCTTGGGACAATGTCACCATACAGTGAGAGCAAACATGACCAAATACCATTTGCAGAGACCTTTGTGATGGCACGCAGATGGCAGGGTACACCCCATGAGCAGCACACTCCAACATTTCACAGACCCCTAACACATTATCACCACCCCAACGCAGGGAGCACCAGCACCAACAGCAAGTCCAGGAAAGCATCAGTGTGCAAAACAAAAAGAAAAGGCTTTATTCAGCAGGAAAATATATCAGAGAAAATGTCCACTATGTACAAGGGCCATGGGCCAGCCCAGCAGCAATGTCCGGGGGGGGGGTACACATCGGGACGTGTGTCCCCTAGCTTGCCTGCACAGTTCACAAGTCCATTTCATCCACAGAAGAGGGGGCATCAGGGGGGAGGGTGGAAACAGGCACCGCAGGGACAGGAGGGGAAAGGGTAGGTGTTGTGGGTGCAGGGAGGGATGAATCTGCCACAGGGGGGGTGCCAGCGCCAAAGGTGGAGGACAGAATGGCGCTGCACACGTCGGCAAGTTCCCCCAGCGACTCCCCCGTACCCAATCCAACCACAGGCCCCAAGGAGGGGGGGGGGGCAAAGGGATGGGTCGCAGCGCCACTGGGGGAGGGTGTGGACAGGGTGGGGGACTCAACTCCCCTGGCCGGGTCCCGCCTCCACCGCTTGCGGGGTGGTGTCATCCTGGGGCTGGGGGGCACACTCGCAGTGGATGATGCTGTCACTGACTGTTGGCCAGGAGAGCTAAGGGGAGTGGATTTGGAGGGAGTGGGTTGTGTGGAATGCGGACTCCCACTGTGGCTGCGTGTTCTACGTTTCCCCCCCGACCCAGTGGGTGTGCCTTCCTCACCCTGTGTGTGCGTGACAGGAGGTGTGCGCTTCGACTTCCCTGGTGGTGTGGTGCCTGTGTCTGTTGGGGTGCGTGCACGCTGACGTCTGGATGTGCGTGGGACAGGCACGGGAGTGGGAATTGTGGATGGGGCAGGGGTAGGGGGTGTTACGCAGCGCTGCAGGAGATCCAGTGCTGCAGTCAGTGTGGAGTCTATGGACCTCAGCAACTGCCGTTGGTCAGACTGCGCAGCCGACATGCCCTCCATGTATGCCTCCATCTGGGTCAGCACCTGGGTGTGGGCATGGAGGACATTTAGCATCGCAGTCTGACCAACCTGCAACTGCCTCAGGATGTCCACAGACTCCGCACTCACCGCAGCAGTGGTGACAGGGGCAGGGGGTGCGGTGCCTGGCAGGAAGGAGACATGTGGGGACCGAGCACGGAGGGAAGGGCCACGAGCATGTGGGAGGCCGGTGATGGAACCTGAGGTGGCGGGGGGATGTGGAGGGCTGCCATCAGCTGGGGGGGCAGACTCCGCCACCTCTGGGAGCTCAGCCTCGGACCCGTCTGCGTCATAGTCTGTGTTGGCAGTCAACAGGTCCTCCGCCTCACTCCCTTCGGCCTCCGTGCCACTCCATGTGCCAGACAGGACAGCACTGCTGGTACTGGTGCTCAATCTCTCCTCCCGGTCCGTGCTAGTGTCTCCTTCCGTGTCCCCCGGCGATGCTGTGGGCAAGGTGAAGAGACAGGAGAAAATCAGACACCTGTACACTTATGTCACATGAGTCAAATATACATAGGTCACATTGCATAGCCTGAAAAGCAACAGGAGTAACACCTACAAAACAATGTACACATGTAGGCCATGGAACACACAGTTTTTCTACCCACCATGCCACTGAGACACAATGGAGATCATGACACAACAGCAAATCACTGCACCTGAAATTTTAGAGAGGAGTCAGCCTCTGGGGACAAATGTGCACAGCACCTGCACCACACTGCGTCGTCAAAAAGGGATGAGCATGAATCATATCCATTTACTCTTGCCGCATGCTGCAAAGGCAATACATGAAACCAGGCCACACATGACAGGGTCACTGCACCTTGAGCGTATGTCCAGTCAAACATCACACACAGGCTAAACCCAGCAAGGAGGATGAAGCTTCTGACATGTAGGCCTTGTACGCACAAACCACCCACACCTGAGACAATCTCATTGAGACGGAGAAAGTATGTACACCTCTTACTCTGGGATGGAAACACATGGCCTCCACTAATTCATGACTGTAAACACACAGCCCCTGGTGGCCATGTCCACACATCATTGACAGGCAAACATCATCAGATTGTCTCAACAACACACACAGGTAATGCCCACTGTGAGTATGCACAAGCAAAATGGGTCCCCCTGTACAGTGGACACATGTAGCAACCTGTAGGTCCTAACAGTTGAGCCCAGGGTACAATGCCACCCTACGCAACCCATGGCAAAGACACAGTGAATGGCCATATTGTTGGATGACGCACATGATACCTAGGAAGAGGTGCCCCAGGGCACAGTAGTGCCCACACTCCTCCATGGTCCAGGATGGACATGACTGCAAATTAAGCAACCGTCCCTGCACTTAGCAGGCCTCCCACTCAGGCACATCATGTCAGAGGGCACACAATTGGACATGCATGCTGGAAGGCTGTACATTTTGGAGACACACCCCTATGTCGTGATTCACAATCAGTGCCAAGTGACATGGACACCACAATGACTGAAATTGGCCATGGCACACGCAAGGTCCCCATACCTGTGGCACATCACCCCCACACATGATGCTGATAGCATAGGGCACCTGCATGAACTGCCTGCATAAATAACCTTGTGCAAGAGTGGCGACAGACCAGGGAACACATTGCAAGGAGGGGAAGGGAGGGAGTGAGAACAGCACTGTGCTACTTTGTGGAGAAGTTGACGCACTGCACAATCAAACCCTGGCAGTGTATCCATGCAACTGCACACTTACATTGGCTGGGGACACACAACTGACACACATGTACCTACCCCCTTCCTGCTGCTGCCTCTCCTGTAGGCGCCTGTCCATATCGGGGAAGACCACCGCCAGCACACGCTTCTGGATGTGGGTCAGACGACGGCGGCCACGGTTCTTACGGCTCTCAGGTGAGTCCCCCAGCAGGAGCCGTGCAATCCTCCTCGTCCAGCACCGGATGTCCTGCCAGCGTTTCCTCACCTGAGACAGGCTCCGCCTCCGACCCTCTGTACCCCTCACGGCACTGACGGCTTCCCTCCAGATCTCCCCCTTGGCAATGGCGCCTACCTGTGAGGATGCAAAAGAGAGAATACATTAATCCACATGAGCAAAGACACAGAGACACACATATAGAACAATCCTCATTATGAACAGGCCATGGTATGCATGCAACTAATTGCACCTTTGTCATAGGGACATTATCCACTGTGGAAGGCCAAATGCACTACGTGCCAGTGGAAGCACACGGGTGGCATGAGGGGTACCACACACTCACTGACCAGGGATCACACTGTGCCTCACAGGCTACACCAGGATTATGTACAGCACCTCACAGCAGTCACCTGCCCCAGCACACTGATGCTACCTCAGCAGAGTACACAGACACACACAGGTACAGGACAATCACATGGCATTGCCAACTGCGGGTACACACCTCACTCTGCCCATGTGCCAGTAGACGGGGGTGTCACAGGTGTGGGGCTGGCTCAGCACGGCATGCACACAGCACTGCTCCCTGCTCACATCCGATGGCCAGGCCATATCCATCCCTCATGCTGCTTGTGTGCAACACTCCCCATATGCACTCACCCACATGACAGGGGACTAACACACACACCAATGTGCAGGGGACGAACACGGCCTTTGGACACTCACAGCACAGGTACACTGAACAAACACACATCCATGGGTACTGACACCTGTCACACTGGGGGGAACACAGGATCACATCAGGACTGTGGAAACAACATCCCCAGGAGGAGTATGCAGGCAGAATGTGGCATGCACCTTGCATTCATTGTCACAGTAGGCACTATGCAAGTGAGGAGTGCACACAGGAAACACAGCATGCTCTGCATGGGTGACATGAGGCCTTCCACACCCTGGGACCCACTCCAAACAACAGTGCATGTCTGTCACACATGGACACAATGCCAGAAGTCACTGTCACACAAAAGGGGCACAGTCTAAGCTAGTGGAGTCTGCACTCACCTGAACCCCTGGTCGACCATACAGGCTCTGGAACTGTGGGAGGATCACATCTATCAGGGCAAGGTTCTCCTCCTGGGTGAATGGCTGTGACCTCTCCACAGTCCTGGACATGGTGCCAGAGGAATCACTATCAGCAGCAGTGGTCAGGGATGAATGGATGTGCAGGCAAGTGCTCTCTCATGGGACCTGGCTGCCTTATATATGCCTGGCTGGCCTGTTCATGTATAGGAGTACAGATTGATTGGTCAGTCACATTAGCATCCTACGTTTCATCCAATCCCTTCAAACCTACCCCAGTGTGTGGCTTTGCATGGTTTCAGTTTTGATAATGATGTCAAGTCAACATCCACATTGCAACAATGTAGATTCTTTCAAACTGACTTCTGCTGTGCACCTGGTGCTCAAATTCAAAAATTTAACTCAGTCTCCATGGCAACCATCAGGCATTTAGGCCCTTATACTTGTCCCTCATGTGTCCCCTATGTGTTTTCATACATTTACACACAGGTACGGTGCGTTCCACGCCCTAGGGCACCCCACAAGCAGTGATACCGACCGTACATGCGCTTGTACGGTCCGGATCACAATATGGGCGCTGGCGTATGCGTACGCCACAGTAGTACGGACTGTACACGCGCTTGTACGGTCCGGATCACAATATGGGCGCTGGCGTATGCGTACGCCACAGTAGTACGGACTGTACACGCGCTTGTACGGTCCGGATCACAATATGGGCGCTGGCGTATGCGTACGCCACAGTAGTACGGACCGTACAAGCGCGTGTACAGTCCGTACTACTGTGGCGTACGCATACGCCAGCGCCCATATTGTGATCCGGACCGTACAAGCGCGTGTACAGTCCGTACTACTGTGGCGTACGCATACGCCAGCGCCCATATTGTGATCCGGACCGTACAAGCGCGTGTACAGTCCGTACTACTGTGGCGTACGCATACGCCAGCGCCCATATTGTGATCCGGACCGTACAAGCGCGTGTACAGTCCGTACTACTGTGGCGTACGCATACGCCAGCGCACATATTGTGATCCGGACCGTACAAGCGCGTGTACAGTCCGTACTACTGTGGCGTACGCATACGCCAGCGGCAATATTGGCCCAGGGACCCTATACACGCGCTCCGAGCGTATGTACGGTGCGTATAACAACTGTCAGTGGTGACAGGCGGCACACAG
Source organism: Triturus cristatus (assembly GCF_964204655.1). Classification (NCBI taxonomy): domain Eukaryota; kingdom Metazoa; phylum Chordata; class Amphibia; order Caudata; family Salamandridae; genus Triturus; species Triturus cristatus. The sequence goes on from NC_140590.1 coordinate 1,366,018,257, forward strand.
ACAGGAATGGAGCGGACAGGTATTGCCAAGGGTGGACACCAATGCATTGTCTGTGCAATACCACCTGTGTGTGACACAGGTGTGTCAGGATGTGATGTGGCACTTTACCCCTGAGGTGTGGGCAAAGCACATGTACGATGAGCTGTGTACACATGTCGTGTGTGATGGTGCGCATTGTACCACACATCCCCTGCACTCCTTTGACATGTGTGCATGTCGTACACACTAGTGGAGCCATGAGTCACTTGCATGTCCCAGTCACGGACACCCGCACCTGTCCCCTGATGCCAGGTACACGGAATATTACATATGACACGTGTATGGCTGCGTTGCATGCTGCAACCATGTCATGTGTGTGGCATGTCTTTCCATGATTTTGCTGTAGGTGTGTGATTCAATGTGTCAGCAGTTGCTGCTGCCAACATGTGTCTGTGTGTCGATGGGCATGGCACACTGTTCCGCACACCAGCCCACATATGTGATTTGCCATGAGGTGTGTATGTATCCAACTACACGGAGTATCAACACAAGTACATATCCACATGCTCCCTATGTATGTTCTGTCTCGACATGTACTCCTCAAAGGCAATGTGTGTGGCCTGTCCTATTCCTATGACATGTGACCAGTGCATATCGCATCCAACTACCTGTCTGTACCATACGCATACTACCTCTGCACATGTGTGGATGTCTGTGAATCCTGTGATGCGTGTGCATGTTCACTTACACTGGCCCACAGCTAGTCTCATGCCATGTCATCGTGATCTTGCCCCCCTCCGTTAGTGGCTGTCCCTTGGTAGGAGTGTAACCTGACTGGCGTTCGTGTCCAGGAACTGTGGCACAGACCTGACTCACAACGTGGCATATGTGTATTGGCTGTGTAACATGTGCTCAGTGCATTGACGATGTTGTTGTACAGTGCTCACTCTTAGGTGTTCCTTCCATTTCACTGCAGGGCTCCGCCTCTCCCTCGACGTATGCCAGACATTGCTGCCCTGCATGAACGGGACTGTATACGCCGCTACAGATTCAGCCAACGGTTGATTGATGAGTTGACTGGCCGGCTGGAAGCACAACTCCTCCCGCGCCACAGGTATCCAAGTGCACTGACACCCAAGTTGAAGGTGATGGCAGCCCTACATTTCCTTGCCACGGGTACGTTCCAACATACCATTGCTGATGTCGGGGGCATGTCCCAGACGATGTTCAGCCGTGTTCTGCATGATTTCTTAGAGGCCATGTTGGTTCACCTGGATGAGTACATTAAATTCCCAAATCGTGAGCAGTTGACAGATGTCAAGCGTGAGTTCTATGCCCTGGGAGGGATGCCCCATGTCATTGGGTCCATAGATGGGACACATGTTGCGTTGGTACCACCACAGGCACAGGAGGTGGTGTATAGGAATCGCAAACATTATCACTCCATTAATGCCCTTGTGGTGTGTCTGTCCAACATGGTGATTTCACATGTCTGTGTTCGCTTTCCAGGATCAGCACACGATGCCTTCATCATGAGGCGTAGCAGGGTGCCAGAAATGATGCTGCAGCTGCGGAACGAGCGAGCATGTATTGTTGGTGGGTAGACTCTGGCAGTTCTGTGTTTGGCGTCATCTTCCAATCTCACTGCCTGTGCTGACACACTTCTGTCCATGATGTTTCCTTGTAGGGGACGCTGGCTATCCCAACATGCCATGGCTGATGACGCCTGTCCGCAACCCCAGCACGGCTGCCGAGCACCTCTACAACAACGCACATGGGCGGACCAGGAGAGTCATTGAGAGGACGTTTGGACTTCTGAAGAGCCGATTCCGGTGCCTCCACAAGACCGGCGGAGCACTCCCATATGCCCCGGTGAAGGTGTGCAAGATCATCATCGTCTGCTGCATGCTGCACAACATGGCAGTGGAGGAAGCTGTTCCACTCATACTGGATCAAGATGACCAGGACCATCCACCCGTGGAGGATGAAGGGCTTGGTGACGGGGCAAGTGATGTGGAGGAGGAGGAGGCTGTGGAGGACATGCGGAGTCGGCTCATACGCAACTTCTTTGCTTAGTGGTGAGTTCCAGTGTCTGAGTGTGCACGCATTGGGCCGTGTGTGGCATGTGTTGCAATGTGTGTGTCCATCTGCATGTCTGCCAAGTGAGTCAGTGGTGTGTATTGAAGTGTCACTCAAGTGATGGCGCAATGGAAGGATGTTGTCTGAGGGTCATCATTGTCACCTGTCATGTTAACAACATGATACGTGTTAAGTACATGCTTGCGGATGTGCTCCTTTGTGCTGAATCCTTGTGTGTCTCTCTTCCACAGGTCCATGTGCATGCTGTCTGCTGGTGGCATTGTTGTGCTCCTGCTACTCCTCATGAACACAGCGACATGTGCTGATTCAGCGTCACATGCACGGGCAAGTGTTGAAATCTCCTCAGGGTAAGGGATGCCTCACGTCGTTTTGGGTGTGTGAATTGTTTGTAGTCTGTGTGCACTTCTCCGGTTCATGTGTGTTCCATTTGCATACATGGTGATCCTACATGGGGAACATGACATGGGGCAGGCTTCACCTGGAGCCATGCTCAGACTTGGTGACTGTCATGTGGCAGGGGATTGGGGATTGTGATGAGGCCATCATTGTGTGTAACACTGGCCTCGGAAACATACAGGTTGCACCGGGTTGACATGGTGTGTGATTGCCCCATCAGGGCCTCAATGGTGTATAGCGGCCTCTCCGTGGCAGCAGGGGGTGTTTAGCTGTTATCCGTCACTTGTGTGCCAGGTCAATGGGATGCCAGCATCTGTGTTGCAATGGGGGGTGCCAGTGTTGCTCCCACATGTACATCCACATGACCTGTGTATGTGTTGACAGAGTATCATTGTCATTCCAACACACATGACTAATAAATTTGTCCCTCTGTCTCCAAGGTGCCTCTTCCCTGTCAATGGTGCCCTGTTGCCACTGTGCGTGCCGCAGGTCTGGCATAGTTTTCATAGGTGGTGCATATGTGTCTATGTGTAGAGTGACAAGATGCTAGGGGTTTGTCAGGGAGTGGGAACTGTATTATGCACAAGATGCACAGTTCCATCCACCTCAAGGCAAGAGAGACCATCCCCCAGGGAAACTACAACATCTGTGTAGAATCCTACCCTGCAGTCTACGGACATGTGCCTCACGACTCCCATGGTACTTGTCCATATCCGGAGTGCATCTGCACAGCTCTGCTACTGCGTCGGGCAACCAGGCCACATCAACGTCCTAACGGGATGGGGGGAATGTTTCACAGCCAGCTGCAGGATGACCTTCTAGATCCACGCCCACACTCATGATGCAGCCCACAACCCCAACACAACCATGTGGCACAGTGATCCTAAACTGCATTCTGGCATCTCCATGCATCCAACCTTGGCCTAGCCACCATTCTCAACATCCGCCTGACGCAAGCATGCTGCACATTGTAGGGACACATGTCTAGACATACCTGGGAGCGGCAAGCCAGGTCACTCCACATGATCCCTGACCTCTGCGCATGACTGTTGCTCCCCTGAATGTGTCTGTAGCCACAGTTGTGCGGGAACCACTCAGCTGGTTGGGCCCAGCACAGGTGAGTTTGGTACTCCATGTCTGTATCAGATGAGACATTGGGACCCATGTGTGTCCTGGGCAAGACTGCGACCCCACGGTTTGGATGGTTGGAGTTAATTCTGAGATCAGGCATGCTTTGACTGTACGACACACACATGTATTGTAATAATGTAGAATCACGGCATCATCTTGTAAGTGTGATTAATTTATTTGTGGTGGGGTACGGGTTTGTGGGGATGACAAGAGGTGCACAGCGGGAGTGTAGAATCCAAAGTTCACTGGGGGAGTTGGTATCCTTGTCGTAGCAAAATGTCAGAGTCCATGCCACAGTCTTCGTCAACATAGGTCAGACAGTGACCAGCAAGTCCATGTGGCAGACAATGTCATGTGCTGCTATTGGGCCAGAGGGCCAGGTGCCAGGCCAGGTGACCTGGGAGATGGTGATGTTCTGCTGACTCTCACAGTCTTTTTCGTGGACGACCCACCTTCCTGCGGGGACCCTCGGAAGCAGTCCGTGACGATGTCTGTGACGCTCCGTCGGATGAATCCTCCTCCTCCTGATCCCTCCCTGTGTCTGGTAATGGCCTTCGCCTGGTGCCACAGGGAGGGTTGCCCATGTTGTCGGCAATCCGACGGAGTACACCGGTCATTTGGGTTTGCACCGCCACGAGCTCAGCCTGTCTATCCTCCATCCTTCCTTGGTGTTGCAGTTGACAGGCATGTTGCTGGGACTGCAGGGTCTTCATCTCCTGGAGGGTCCCCTTGATGTCATTGAGGGTGGACGCAATCTGGTCCATGCCCCTGGTGTCACGCCGGTATGTATCCAGGATGTTGCTGACCTGGGACACTACCGGGTCCTGAGCTGCCTGGTCAGGTTCGCGCCTCCGCCGTCCTCCACTCCCGCCACCCCTGCCCACGTGCACCTGGCCTGCCGTTGTGGGTGCATCGGGTCTCCGGGACCCCTGAGGGATGGCATCTGCGTTGCCGCCTGCCTCCTCCTGGGTGCCCGGAGGACCGTGTCCCTCCTGGGCAGACTGGCTGGGTGGTCGTGTGCGGGCAGGGCTCCTGGACGTCTCCTGGGATGTGGCAGGAATGGGGGTGGTGGTTGGCACAGTTGTACCTGACGCAGGTGCTGCAGGTGGTTGGACACCAGAGGGGCCAGGTTGGTCTGGGTCATCCACGGAGTGGTGAGAGTCATCGCTGGCGGTGGGGTCATCATCCCGCGGAGCCTGGTCCTGTGTGACTTCCCCCCCAGTGTTGGGGGGTGTTCGTCGACGTTGACCTGTGTGTGAGAGAGACAATGTTGACAGTGTCACATGTGGCATCCATGTTGCATGCATTTCTGATTTGGCACTCTTCCTCTGGGTAGTTGGATCTGTCCTGCATTCCTCTCACAGTGCACTTGTGCATGGCTATGTCCCTTGGCCACAGCTGTCAGGGCTTTACGCATGTGTGAGACACAATCTTAGTTGATGCATCTATTTGGGTACACAGTCAGCAGTGTGGTGTGCGGGCGTAGCGAGCCATGCAGAGGCGCCTTACGTGTTGCACTGTACGTGGCCAAATGGTGTTTTGGCAAGGCAATTTGATGTTGCAGGTAGGGGACTGAAGCATTTGTGACAGGGTTCTTACCGACACGGTGGGTGGGTATACTGGGTGTGTGGTTAGGTCTGTGCCTGCAGCACGGATGGACTCGTGCACAGATTGACACATGGACCGGTCTTCATCTACGGAAGGGGGGGTTGAGGCACTGCCAGACCTGGTCTGCATGCACACAGTCCACCGGCTGACGAGTGGACATGGCCACACCACCCAAGGGTGATTTAGTCTCCCTGTGTCTCCCTTCCTCCCTCCCTCTGTCACCCTCCTCCCTCCCTCTGTCGGTCTCCCTCTGTCACCCTACTCCCTCCCTCTGTCTGTCTCCCTGTGTCCCCCCTCTGTCTCCTTCCCTCTCATTCCCCCTCTCCCTCCCTCTCTTTGTCACTCTCTGTCACCTCAGGCCAGCTTCCTGGGCACACACAGTTAGCCGGTCTTTGAATGGCCATTGGCTTGTTCATGTGAGTTAGTCCCTGTTCTCCGGGCACCCATTGGGCAGTGTGTCTGAGTGTAGGCTGCTGCTGTGGCGGTGTGTGCTGAGACTCTATCAGAGCGATGCATCTTCATTGTCTGCTGTTATGTGCAAATTGTGCCTTCAGACCCATGGCATCCTGCATGGCAGCCATCATTTGCAGGCAAGACAGTACTGTGTGGGTACACACAGTTTGTATGGCTGTGCCCTGGGCCATATGGGCTGAGGGCATTGTTGTGTGCTTGTGAGTTGCTCAATGTTAGTTTTGCTGCCCCCACTCCCAGCATCGACCACATCCTGTGTTGTGTTGGTGTATTGTGTGGCCTGTGACTTGGCATGGCCCTGATTGATGCATGGGGCATGGAGGTGCCAGTGGCATGTGTGTGTTTGTGGAGTGTTGTTGTGTCCGGTGGTGGCTTGGGGGGGGTGGCATGCATGATTGATTGTGTATGGCATCCCCCCCATGTGAGGTGAGTTGTTTGTGTACTCACCAGGGTCTGGGAGTCCTGGCAGTCCGTGTAGTCCCTCCACCGCCAGCGTGGACATCACCTTCTCCTCCCAGGGATGGTATTGTACCGGTCTGGGGGGCGGCCCTCCTCCAGTGATGTTCCCCTGGTTGTGATTGTCAGTCATCTTCCTCTTGACCGTCCTCCGCAGATCGTACCACCTGGATTGGCACTCGTGCCTGGTCCTTCTGGTTGTCCCAACAGCATTCACAGAATCGACGATCCTCTGCCACATGGCGGTTTTTTCGGATATGCTGGTCTGTCTGACCAATGTCCCAAAGAGCTGTGGCTCGACTCTGAGGATTTCGTCGACAAGGATCTCCAGCTCCTCCTTTGTGAACTTTGGATTCTTGGTGGTGGACATGGCGTGGGGTGTGGTTGTGGGGGTGTGGGTGTGGATGGCTGTGGGTGTGTGGGTGTGGTAGTGGAGGTGTGTGTGTGAATGTGATGAGGGGGTGTTTGTGTAGGTGGTTGTGTGAAGGTATGCAAGTGTGAGGTTCAAGTATGGTGGTGTGGGTCGTCTGTGGGCTCTGGCAGCAGTGGGTCTGTTGCAAAGGCTCATGGTTTGTGTGTGTGGTCCATTTTTATTGGTCCATTTGTGGGTGTGGCTGTGTTTGAAATTTGTGTGGGTGTGTTATGAGGAGTGATTGAGTTTTGGGCCTCTGTTTGGCAGTTTGGCAGTTGCAGGTGAGTGTATGTGATGTTTGTGGGGTTGTTGGGCCTGTTTGGTGGTGTGGGGAAACTCTACTTGACTCTCCTTGTGTAAATATGGTTTGTCCGGGTTCAGTACGTGTTTTTTTGGCGTCAGTACGGTCCGTACATGCACTGGTGGGGGTGCGGTCCGTACATTCCCTGGTGGGGTGGTGGTTCGGTGCGTACATACACGGCTGGGGTGGGGGTTTGGTGCGTACATACACGGCTGGTGGTTCGGTGCGTACATACACGGCTGGGGGGGGTTCGGGGGCGTACATACACGGCTGGTGGTTCGGTGCGTACATACACGGCTGGGGGGGGTTCGGGGGCGTACATACACGGCTGGTGGTTCGGTGCGTACATACACGGCTGGTGGTTCGGTGCGTACATACACGGCTGGGGGGGGGTTCGGGGGCGTACATACACGGGTGGGTGTTTGGTGCGTACATACACGGCTGGTGGTTCGGTGCGTACATACACGGCTGGGGGGGGGTTCGGGGGCGTACATACACGGGTGGGTGTTTGGTGCGTACATACACGGCTGGTGGTTCGGTGCGTACATACACGGCTGGGGGGGGGTTCGGGGGCGTACATACACGGCTGGTGGTTCGGTGCGTACATACACGGCTGGGGGGGGGGTTCGGGGGCGTACATACATGGGTGGGTGTTTGGTGCGTACATACACGGCTGGGGGGGGGTTCGGGGGCGTACATACACGGCTGGTGGTTCGGTGCGTACATACACGGCTGGGGGGGGTTCGGGGGCGTACATACACGGGTGGGTGTTTGGTGCGTACATACACGGCTGGTGGTTCGGTGCGTACATACACGGCTGGGGTGGGGGTTTGGTGCGTACATACACGGCTGGTGGTTCGGTGCGTACATACACGGCTGGGGGGGGTTCGGGGGCGTACATACACGGCTGGTGGTTCGGTGCGTACATACACGGCTGGGGGGGGGTTCGGGGGCGTACATACACGGGTGGGTGTTTGGTGCGTACATACACGGCTGGTGGTTCGGTGCGTACATACACGGCTGGGGGGGGGTTCGGGGGCGTACATACACGGCTGGTGGTTCGGTGCGTACATACACGGCTGGGGGGGGGGTTCGGGGGCGTACATACATGGGTGGGTGTTTGGTGCGTACATACACGGCTGGTGGTTCGGTGCGTACATACACGGCTGGGGTGGGGGTTTGGTGCGTACATACACGGCTGGTGGTTCGGTGCGTACATACACGGCTGGGGGGGGTTCGGGGGCGTACATACACGGCTGGTGGTTCGGTGCGTACATACACGGCTGGTGGTTCGGTGCGTACATACACGGCTGGGGGGGGGTTCGGGGGCGTACATACACGGGTGGGTGTTTGGTGCGTACATACACGGCTGGTGGTTCGGTGCGTACATACACGGCTGGGGGGGGGTTCGGGGGCGTACATACACGGGTGGGTGTTTGGTGCGTACATACACGGCTGGTGGTTCGGTGCGTACATACACGGCTGGGGGGGGGTTCGGGGGCGTACATACACGGCTGGTGGTTCGGTGCGTACATACACGGCTGGGGGGGGGGTTCGGGGGCGTACATACATGGGTGGGTGTTTGGTGCGTACATACACGGCTGGTGGTTCGGTGCGTACATACACGGCTGGGGTGGGGGTTTGGTGCGTACATACACGGCTGGTGGTTCGGTGCGTACATACACGGCTGGGGGGGGGTTCGGGGGCGTACATACACGGCTGGTGGTTCGGTGCGTACATACACGGCTGGGGGGGGGTTCGGGGGCGTACATACACGGGTGGGTGTTTGGTGCGTACATACACGGCTGGTGGTTCGGTGCGTACATACACGGCTGGGGGGGGTTCGGGGGCGTACATACACGGGTGGGTGTTTGGTGCGTACATACACGGCTGGTGGTTCGGTCCGTACATACACGGCTGGGGGGGGTTCGGGGGCGTACATACACGGCTGGTGGTTCGGTGCGTACATACAGGGCTGGGGGGGGGGTTTGGTGCGTACATACACGGCTGGTGGTTCGGTGCGTACATACACGGGTGGGGGTTCGGGGCGTACATACGCGGGCGGGGGGTGGTGGGGTGTTCGGCGCGTATGCGGGCACATGTCTCCATGGTTGCTATGGGAGTTCGGTTCGGACGGTGTTTTTTGCGTACGGTTGTGAAATGGGGAGGACGGGAGGGATCGTACTTGCGCAGTCGGACTTTATTTTTCCGCACGGTGGGTTTCTCGCCCGGGGACGTGTCGGTGACTTTTCCCGACCCGAGGACGTGTGGGGAAATCTTCCCAATGCGATTCGTATGGACTTTTTTCCGTTCGAATCGTACTTGGCAGTTTGTACGCTACTTTGACGATTCGGACGGAAAAAAATCCGGATACGAGTCGGACGGGGAATTTTTTTACCGGATCGGAATTGGCACCTTAGACGCTTGTACACGCACAGTCAGTATAGAATAGATTCTGTCCGAGAGTCCTTCTTTTATGGATAACATAGTTCTCTAAACATAGGATGTTAGATATGATTTGGGATTAGGTTGACTTGACCCCCCAGACTTCTTGTCTCCACATATAGAGCTAAATGTCAAGTCCCCGTCACCCCCTAGTTACACGTCAATTACACGTCATACTGCTGCGCGCGCATCCATGCCAAGTATTATCTTATAGATCCACCTATACATGACATCACAACCAATCATGTTCCTTTTTACTCATTATTACACCCATTTTCGGTTACGCAAACCAAACGTCAATGTCCTTATCAATTGTTACGCCTACTGTATTCACTTCATTATAATGCATGTACTATAAAAGTTACTTCCTGTCAATAAAGTATGTACTTCACTTCCTGAACCCCCGTGGTGATGGAACTTGAAGCATCCGATTATAATCGACCACCGGAATAAAGTCCATTCCGAAACTCTAATATCACGGATTCTGCCTCTCATTTTACTGAGCTATTTTATAATGTTTCTGTACCAAATTCAGTCCCGGTAAAGGAGAAATATTTACCACAGTACGGTACGTACCGGACTTGTTGTGTTGCCGGTTCGCGTGTACATCCACTTCCGTTGCTGGACACGCCCCCACCCCCTCGAAGTGACCAGGCCCTGAAGGTCAGGTATGTCCAGGGCATGTATGATTTGTGACTTGGGTGGGGGTTTTGTGTCCTGCCCCTGCCCCCCCCCTTTGCCCCTGGGTGTTGTTCTGACCTTCTGCGGCATCTGCGTCGGTTCCTGTAGAGCACGTGGACTGCTATGAGGGCTGGGATGACACGTAGGTTCGCGTCCATGGCTGTCCGTCGCGTACAGGTGCTCCTTGCGCGCGTCGTCCTGATTTCCCGGCAGTTTTTGGCAGGCGGAGAATTTTATCCGTGCGGGGTGGCGTCGGTGCGGTTCGTACTTCCTGGTTCGTGAAACGCAGCCTGAATGCGTCCCGACGTCACGTCGGTGCTTTCCCGGATCACATTTGTATGTATATTTTCGTCGGTCGGTGTTTTTTACGATTCGTACGGAAATGGTGTTTCCGTGCGAATCGTACTTGCATGTTTGTAATGTTTTTTTCCCGGGTACGAGTCGGACGGAGAAAACGCTCCGACCGACGGTTCGTACCCGGTTTTTCCAGGATCCGAATCGGCCCCAAAGTTGTTTAAAATATTGATTTTTTAATTAGTGTTATATATTTTAGTATATATTTTAAATGTATGGGATGTCATTTTTGTTATGAGCATTGTTTATGTGTTTTAACCCCTTCCCCGCTCATGACGGAACCGTTCCGTCATGAGCCACGGTTGGCGTGTGCTCATGACGGAACGGTTCCGTCATGACAATCCTGTTGGCGGCCGCTCCGCCTGCGCGGCGCTGTTTCCCCGCCTGTGCGGGGCGACAACGCAAATGGGCGGAGTCATGACGGAACCGTTCCGTCATGAGCACAGCTCAACTGTGGCTCATGACGGAGCGGCTCCGTCATGAGCACAGGCCCACCGCGCTGCCCCCCTGCCCCCCCCAGCGCTGCAGCGGAATGTCCGCAGCAGCGAAGGGGTTAATATAAGTGTTAAATTTCGAGTAATTATTACATTTAGTTTAATTAAATTTTGCATCTTTTAATTCAGCAGCAGGTTGTGGGGTTCATAGGGGAATAGGGTTGGAAGTAATTTAATTATAATAAATTAATGATTATTTTTTATTTAATTATATTTATTTATTTGATATTAAAAGTGTTAATTGTGCTTTTCAATTATTTTGGATACATTTTATGTGCAGGTTGTGGGGTTTGTAGGGGTAAAAGTTGGGAAGTAATCTATTTTTAGTTAATTAATAATTAGTTGTTAATTAATATTAATTAATTGATAATTAATTATGGTAATTGTGTGATTCCTTTATGTGCGGGTTGTGGGGTTTATAGGAGTGATGGGTGGAAAGTAATTTATTTTTCATTAATTAATAATTAGTTCTCAATTTGTATTAATATATTAATTGATAATTATAGTAATTGTGTAATTTTCATTTAGGTGCAGGTTTTTTGGTTAATAGGGGTAAAGGATCAGAAGTCATTTATTTTTAATGAATTAATAATTAGTTGTTAATTAATATTAAATAATTAATTGATAATTCATTATGGTAATTGTGTAATTTTTCTTTTTTAGATGCGGGTTATGGAGTTAATAGGAGTAAAGGGTGGGAAGTCATATATTTTTAATTGATTAATAATTATTTGATTATTAATAATAATTCATTGATAATCATGTCAATTGATTGTTTAGGTACATTATTTGGGTGTTGGTTATAGGTTTATAGGGGTAAAGGGTGGGGTGTATATTACTGTTACTTAATTTATAATTAGTTGTTAAATATTATTAGTTATTTAATTAAATAAATAATTTTAATTGTGCAAAAAAAAATTTAAAGTTCCATTTTTGGTGCAGGTTGTGGGAATTATGGGGGTAAATGGTGGGAAGTTTATTAATTGTAATAAATTATAATTTGTTTAATTGATCATTAATAATGTTAATTGTGCATATATATATTTTTACATTTTAGATGTGGGTTGTTGGTTTTGTAGGGGTATGGCGTGGGAAGTCCTCAATTTTAAGCAATTCATATTTTTTTTAATTAATAATAATTATTGATTTAATAATTAACTGTGTTGTGTGTTTTGTGGGGGTATATTGCAGGAAGTGCATTGATTATAATACATTAATAATGACTATTTAATTAATGAAAATTAATTTGTTGATGAATATTTCTATTAATAGTGTAAATAATCTTTTAGGTGCAGGTGGTGAGTTTTTAGGTGTAATAGGGTGGTGGGTAACTAAACTAAATTTATGTAATGATTCATGTAAAATTTACTATTCGCACTCCAGTCAGTGGAACAGTAGGGAAAATGTTGGATTGCAGAGGGGTAAAATGTACTATTCCCACTCCAGTCAGTGCAACAGTAGGGAAGGTATTGGATTGCGAAGGGGTAAAATTTACTATTTTCACTCCGATGAGTACAACAGTAGAGAAAGTGTTGGATTGCGGAGGGTTAAAATTTACTATTCCCACTCCAGTCAGTGGAACAGTAGAAAATGTGTTGCATTGCAGAGGGGTAAAATTTACTATTCCCTCTCCAGGCAGTGGAACAGTAAGGAAAGTGTTGAATTGCTGAGGGGTAAAATTTACTATTCCAACTCCAATAAGTTAATCAGTATGGAAAGTGTTAGATTGCAGAGGGGTAAAATTTACTATTCGCACTACAATCAGTGCAACAGTAGAGAAAATATTCGATTGGAGAGGGATAAAATTTCCAATTCCCACTCCAGTCAGTGCAAAATTAGAAACAAATTCTCTTCAACACAATAAAATAATTTCAAAAACATAGTAAACAAATATATGTAAAAAAAGAAATAGAAACATATTTGATATTAAAAGTTAAATAGAATAAATACATACTACACTGTTAAATACATATCATTCAAAAACTACAAATATTATAAATAAAATACAAAAATATTTTTCATTTACATAAATAAATTTATGTAAAAATTATTTATTAAAAAAACAATTATTTATTAAATAATTTTTAGTTACTTCCCACCCTAAACCCCTACAAAACTCTTAACCCACAATTAAAACTTAGTTTTAAAACAAATTATTAACACTATTAACATAAATATTTATTAGAAATTAATTATCATCTTAATAAAAATGTGTTATTCCTTAATTATAATTAATTTGCTTCCCACCCTATCCCCCTACAAAACCCAATACCCACACCTAAAATTTGAGTAAAACAAATTGTATTGCGCAATTATCATAATTAATGATCAATGAATTAATTATTATTAATTTAAAACTAAATATTAATTACTTATGATGAATTTACTTCCCTGGCTGTACCCCTAACAACTTCAAAACCTGCATCAAATTTTTTTTTTAAAAGTATTACACTATTAACATATTTAATTAACAAATTATTTATATTATTTAACTTCCAATTATTCATTAATTGGAATTTGTTTACTTTCCAGCCAGTACCCCTATAAAGCCCACAACCCGCACCTAAAATTAAAAACCTAATTATTTACACAAATATCATAATTAATTATCAAATAATTAAATAATATTAATTAACAACTAAGGGCTTCATTACGATGTCAGTCGGACAGGCATCAAACGGCATTCGGATTTTCTTAACCCGTGTCGGAACCTAGACCGACCCAGAAACTTTTCTGACCTACCGATTATGATGGAAAGGTAACCTTTTGGTCTTTCCGACTCGGTTCCAACCGGCATTTGGAGACTCCGAGTCAGTCGGAGCCCAATCGTGCAGGTCTATGGACAGCGTTTCCGACTGAGTTATTATCAAGTCCAATTCGGACAGCCATTTTGATTCGGTCCATCCAACACAAAATGAAACAGAATTTGGGGGCCTGTAGCAGGCCCTCCTTCACTCGGAGGCCTCCGGTTGGGGCCTGTGTGGGTACCCATGGGACCCCTCTTTACAACCAAGCATGGTGTGGCAGGCACCATGGGGTGTCCACGACAGGGTGCAAGGTTTTCCTCAATTGCTCCATTTTTCAATGGGAGTCTGTGTTGTCGTTCGGAACATAGGCTCCCATTGAAGTCAATGAGAGTATGACAGAGCGGTGTTCGGAAACATCGTAATCAGTCAGTCGGACTCCCCGAACCCGATTCGGTCAGAAATGATTCCGACAATGAGTCAGTCGGAATGCTTTCTGACCAACATCGTAATGAGGCCTCAAATATTGATTAATTAAAATCAATTACTTCCCACTTTGTACCCCATAATCACGACAACCTGCACCTAAAATTTAAATTAAAAGAAAATTTATTTCACGAGTAACATAATTATTTATCAGTTAAATAAATAATATTAATTAAACATGAATTATTAATGTATTATAATTAAATTACTTCCCACCCCGTACCCCTATAAACCCATAACCCGCTATGGTTAAAAAAATCACAAAAATTTATTTAATTAAATTTAATAGCTACTAAAAATTGAACCATGATATTTAAAAAAATAAACAATAATGATAAAAAAATTAACATTATATATATATTTAAAATATATACAAAAATCCATGACAATAATTAAAAAACAATATTTTAGACAACTATATTTTTGTAAACAAAAGTAATTAATTCGATATTTTAAAAATGTATATTACTCACCTTAAAATCAATATTCTTGCAGACGATATTTCCATATCACAATATTTTGGACATAATATTTTGGTAGAAAGATATTTTAATTTCAATATTTTGTTTGAATAGCGGCTCTTGATCGGGACCTGCATCGCTGGGCCAGCCTACCCCTTAATCCCATGGGGCGCAATAAATAGTGTATCTACCCCGTTGTCTCTATGTCCCAGGAAACTTTCTTTACCCTATCCCCCATGGGTGGTTCCACTCCCTGTCCTCTAAACTCACAAACTTTGTGTGGGCTGGTGGGCGTCATAGAGCTGCTTTTCACCTGGCAAGTTTGTCCCCCATCAATGGTGGGCTTGGGCTGGCTGATATATACATATATTACTGGCCGATGCACTTGGTACCAGTCAATGATTGGTTTACCGGGGCCTGGGATGACCCTGCCTACCATCTGGAGCTTTATGTTCTGGGTTTTGATGGTTGTCTTAGCCTTCTCTACGGGGCACGGTTACCCTCAACATTGCCTTCATGCATGCGAGCATCCCTTCTCTTTTGCTTTTCTGTCATCTGGTGGGACCGCTGTTTGACTGTGATGACTCCTCTATGGTGAGGTACATGGCTCTGGCATCTTTCAACTGTGGAGAGTTTTGCTCAGTAGGACCGAATAGGCATCTCATATTTTGGGGGCATGTACAAAGGGGAACATTTAGGTGCCGATTCCGATCCGGTAAAAAAAATTCCCGTACGAATCGTATCTGTATTTTTTTACGTACAAATCGTACAAGTCCCGTACAAACGGGCAAGTACGATTCGTACGTGTAAAAAACATACGAATGACATCGGGAACAGTCTACGACACGTCCCCGTACAGTTTTACATACGATTAATAAAACTGAAGTTCGAGCGCACAAGTACGAACCGTACCGTCCGTCTGAATATACAAACTCATGTAAAACGCTCCGTCCGAATATACAACCGCATGTAATACGTCCCGTACGGAGCGAACTGTGTACCACCCCTAACCCGGGCACACCTGGGCGAGGGGTACGAGTCGTACAGCCCCCCCCCAGCCTCCCACCCCTCCCGCGTACATCCGCACCGTACCCCAGCACCCCCCAATGTCTGTACCGTACCCCCAGCCCCCCCATGTCCGCACCGTACCCCAGCCCCCCATGTCCACACCATACCCCAGCGCCCATACCTGTACGCACCCTACCCCCACCCCCGTATATACGGTGCGTACCCCCACCCCCGTATGTACGGTGCGTACCCCCCATATGTACGGTGTGTACCCCCCGTATGTACGGTGCGTACCCCCAGCGCTACGTGCTGGGCGTACGCACCATACATACGGGGGGTGGGGGTACACACCGTACATACGGTGGGTGGGGGTACGCACCGTACATACGGGGGTGGGGGTACGGTGCGTACAGGTATGGGTGCTGGGGTACGGTGCGTACATGGGGGGGGTGCTGGGGTACGGTGCAGACATTGGGGGGGTGCTGGGGTACGGCACGGACATGGGGGGGGCTGGGGGTACGGTGCGGACGTGTAGGGATAGGGGTATGATGCGTACCGGGCCCCCTTTTCGCCGTGCATCGTGGCGTACTTAGCTTTTCAGGCACTTTTTGGGTCCCGTAAAAATATTGCCGTGCGAAGTGCTGTGGGTACAAATCGTACTTGCTGGTCCGTAAAACGCTGCCTGACTCCGTGCGAATGTCGCGTATGCGGTGTCCCGGATCGAAATTGTGGGTATATTTTAGCCGGTCTGTGTTTTTTACGATTCGACCGGAAATGGTGTTTCTGTACGAATCGTACTTGCGGGTTTGTAAGGTGGGTTTCCCGGGTACGAGTCGAACGGAGAAAACGCTCCGTCCGACGGTTCGTACCCGGGTTTTACCGGATCGGAATCGACACCTCATTGTCCTTTAAAGATCTAAAGGATCTGTACGCACTAGCTAATTCGCAGTTTTTTCACTTTCTTCGACTGCAACATGCTCTGCGACCACACATTCCACCAAACACTCCGATCCCTGACCCTTGAGGCTAAGAACTTCCTAGGGCACCTGGGAAAAGGAGCCATTTCTTTGATTTATCATTCTTTAGTCATTCATGCTCCTTACGGTTTTGGTCTGCTCAGACAGAAATGGGTGAACTAAGTAGAAGACCTCGATGAGGATGACTGGAGGGAGGCCTGTCTTGCACCTCGTTAATTGGCGATCTCCTCCTGTATGCATGTTATTCAAATAAACTATCTTAATGTGACCTATCTTTCTCCTTGCTGCCTGAACCGAATATCACCTAATACCCAGGCTGCTTGTATGTGATGCACGCTCCCCGTTGCGGATTTCTTCCACCTGGTACGGGACTGCCCAGCAAAGCGTTCCTTCTGGTATGGGGTGGTTCAGGAGCTCTCTGTGTTTTTTGGGAGCCCATTTGAATTGCCTACGTGTAATGTACTGTTGTAGAAGTTGGGGGGCCCTCGGGAGACGTGGCCCATGTGTGGAAGGAGCCAACACCACCCCTCGATCTGTTGGTGCAGGTAGGAAGATTGGTGTGCACTATATGAAAAGCCTGTTTATGCTGCCTGTGGATGCCCCAGAAAACATGATGCTGCAAAATGGGGCCCTTCCAACCTAAACTACTTTTTTTCCCTGGAGATGGCTGTGGGGTATACGAAGACTCAACATTATAGCTATTATTAAAGCAGACACCTAGATAGATTGAATGAGCGGAGACACTCATGATAACCGACATTACATAGGTTTGAGATATTTCATCACATTAGGACCTTCATATAGTGGCATGGGACTCTGTTTTGAGTATCTACAAGTAAATGGATTAGTTTCTGTTTGTTAGTCCCCTGATATATTTTAAAGGAAGAAGACCAGAGTACTAAAATTCAAGGTGTCGATTACGATGTCAGGCAGAAAGCTTCTGCCTGACACCGACTCGGAATTAGGACCGACCAACTTGTGGTCAGCGGTTCCGACAGCTGAATTACAATGTGACCAAACACTGTGTGGTCCCATTGTTCCCTATGGGAGCTTGTTTTCCGCCCGACAACCGGACATAACACAGGCTCCTATTGGTATATGGGGTGTTTGCGGAAAACCCTGATCCTTGTCATAGGCACCCCACGGTGCCTGCCACACAGTGCAGGGTTTTACAGGGAGGTCCCTTAGTTACCCTCTCACCCTTCAACCATAGGCCGCAGGTCCAAGGGGGCCCATCCAGGGGCCCCTAAAGTCACTTTCCAACAATCTTTTCATGTTGAACAGGCCGACGCAGAAAAGCTGTTGGAAATCGACATCGTAATCCAGAGGGCGGAAAAGCTGTCCATAGGGGTGTACGATGCAGTTCCGACCAACATGAATACTTAAAAAATCATTCGGAACCGATTCGGAATGATCGCGCGGTTTGCATCCTGACCGCGAACATCGTAATTGGGCGGTTGGAATGTAAACCGACCGAGTCAGTTGGAAGGGCTCCGACGTGGTCGTTGAGATTCCGACTGTCAGGAGGAGGCTTTCCGCCCAACATCGTAATCGGCCCCTAAGTGTTTCTCACCGCAGAGTCACTGTATGGCGTTTGCGATTATTTCTTGAAAGAAGACATCTGCACAGATTAGGTTTGTTTCAACTTTTCTTGATAGGGTGATAATAGCGAGAGTTTGCAGTCTATCAGTTTAGTAATACGTGCGACGTCCACTAACGCCAGCGGCTATAATAAGAAACATGACACATGACAAACAGCGTCAACGGGTATGCAATGAGGTGAGGAAGCCCGTGTTTGTGGAGCAAAGAAGGCGTGAGAGGGATTTCCAATTTTGGGTAAGTGCATATTTGGGTGGCGGGGTGACTACCTCTACGAGGGGGGCACTGCTGTGGGTTTTGTGGCAGAGGAGGACAGGAACGGCTCAAGTAGTTGTGCTGGGTCTTTCATGTACTTTTCATGAGTGGTTCCCATTTTGACTTTGACTTCAGAAGAGTAATATGGACTTATGTAAATGAGTTATTCCACTACTAGGAACACCATGCTCCAAGAACTAAAATGTATTTTATGGGCTGAGTGTAAAAATGTATGAGTTGCATTAAGGAATGTCTCCTTTTGCGAAATTCTTTGCTCTGTTTGTTTTTCCCTGGTAAAGTCTTTCCCTAGTGAAGTGCTGTATTGTTTTTTTGCCAATAGTGGAAATGAAATGTTCGGGTCGGACCAAGATAATTTCGCTTGTGATGAAATGGATGATGAACGGAAGTGAACAATTCGCTCTTCTTTGCTGGACAATTACAGTGGATAGTAAAAGTGAAGGTTGTCCGTTTTGATAAAGATAGATTTTTAAGCTATTGTAGAGGGCACCGGGTGGTCCTCTCTTTTTACCTTCTTTTTGTGGTTTTAGTGAATGTGAAAAACTTTGTTTCCTGATTCGTGGTTGATTGAAGCATCCAGTCTTCCCTCTTACCAAATAGATATGAGAGTAAGCCTGACAATTTGTGAAATTCTATTTATGGCACTTGTGTGTATCAATTTTTTATGTCTATACTACACAGTTCTTTTTGGGCCTATGTCTTAGGCACTTTCTGACCAGTTTCTGTCTCTGGTTCAGGAATATGTATGTTGGCGTTGGAGAAAGCATTGCTTCACAATTTTCTTTTTGGAATGCTAACACTTTTGTGGGGGTGAAATGGGTCTTATTAGGGTAAGTCTAGTGGACGGCAGCTTTTGTATCATAAACTGACTATTTTTAGTTAAATAGACATGGGTAAGTATCGGTAACTGCTGCAAGGTCTTTCTGCAAAACAAAGTCACTGCACGATAAGGAGAGGTGAGAGTCCAAAGCCTTTTTAAATTTTGTTTTTTCTATTTACTTCTGATAGCATGTCTCCTTTTTGAAAATTAAACATGTGAGCAGATTTAGATCTGGCTTTCATCATTTTTTGAAGTGCATAGCAATAATTTACTGCTTGCTTAATTTTTAGATCTGCCCTTTTTGTCCTCCTGAGGTCTTGAGTACACATCTAAAGCAAATTTTGTTCAGAAGTGTTTTGTAGTGGAATAACTACGAAGCCACCAAAATGTGTACTGACTTTTGGGGTGTCCAGTTTGGAACCACTACACCAGAAGGAGAGAAGAGATCTAACTGCACTGGTGTATGTATTCGTTATTTCCAGAGTGTTGTAGGATGATTGTGTGGGATGAGATATGAATGCATTGTCTACTGAGTGTGTGTGATAGGAGGCTCTAAAGGGGTGTTTTGATGAATTTGCGTGTAAATGTATTTTTTATTTGGTAATTGAATATATAGATTTAACAATAGATGTAAAGTTACACTGAAATAATGTATAAAAACAGTTTCACTGATTGTTAAAATAAATCAGTCAGAAAGTTGTGGAAAAAGAATGTTTATAAAACCTAAATAAATCAAGAATTGTTAAAAATAAACATATAGAGTGGGGTTGGATCTGTTCATACATAGATTTACTCCATATGTGAAAAGTAATTTATGCTAGTAGGATCCCTTTTTGCAGCATCTTTTCTGTTCCCTTTTCACCCCGGTCCTAAGCCTGCATTGTGAATTTATTAAGTGGTGTGAGGGGGTCCCTTCTTTGGGTTTTGCTCTGTCAGCGGTTTTTGAACTGCAGGGTTTCATGTACCCCTGTGGGTCTTTGTAAGTTGTATGCAACCTTGGACTACTCTCTCACCTTTGTCTTTACTTTCACAAATTCTTTCTGCAAGTGTACACGTGGTTGTGTTTGAACACAAAGAAGGCGTTGGAGAACTTTGGTTTCAATGATAAAGAATTCTATAACTTTCTAGGAAACACCCCTGGATAAGAGGGTAGGAGTGTCACAACGTAATAATAATGATTGGGTAAAATTACTTAATATGAAGAAGAAGGTCAAGAGAATGAAACCCATGCGCAATTCATGTCAGAGTATCTCAAAGCAGAAATAATCCCCTCAGGATTGAGGGTGAGAAATGTTCCCACTTTGTTTGAAGAAATAATAAAGTCCCTAGTGAGATGGTCACAAATTGCGAATCAATGTGTGAGGGATTGGATGATCCTGATTGCAGAGACAGCCAAACCGGTGGCTATAGTCTTAAATCGGGCGATCATGCATTTGAAGGAGAAATGAAAGAGTATGAATGCCTTAGAAAAAGCAAAAACAAACTCAATTGAATACATTTGGAATTAACCAGATTTGATGACTACCTCATTAAGAATAAAACTGACAAACTAAAAAAAGATATAAGTGGTACACAGAAGAGAAAGTGTATCCATATCTGACCCCAAACTCAAGATTGGAATCAAGATCCAAGGAGCCAAGGACAAGATGGGAATGGAAAGTGAAAGGTTCTCACTTTCTCTGACATCATGTCTTCAGATTCAGAAAGAGAGAGTTAAGGTTGATCTGAACTATACGGCCACAGTCCTCCAAGTGGCTGAACAGTTTTGGGGAGAATTACAACTAAGCCACTACTTTATTTTTATCTCGGGGCAGGGGACGGAATCGATATCAAAGGCAAGACAGAGGGGTATATTATCAACAGGATCCTCAACATCAATATCTCAGAAAAAAGAACCAACATGGATGGCAAGCCGAAAGCAGCTTTTTCAACCCCTAGTGGGCATTATCACTTTAGTGTGATGCCTTTTGGCTTGAAAAATGCACTCACCACATTTCAGACGTTGGTGAACAAAGTTCTCACAGGTCTGAAAGCCTATAGTGCAGCATATCTAGATGATATTGCTGTCTTTAACTCTACTTGGGAGGATCACCTGGTCCACCTCAGGATTGTTCTGGAGACCTAGAAAAGGCAGGCCTCACTATCAAGGCCATAAAGTGCCTGATAGGGCAGAGCAAGGTTGTGAACTATGGCCACCTTGTAGGTGGAGGCCAGGTTAAGCCACTGGAGAGCAAAATCTAGGGCATAATTGTAGGAGAGTAGGGTCTGCTATCCTATGGTCACCCCAAATTTTTGCTTTTTGCTTCACTGGTTTTTGACATATTGAGGCTGTGGGCCTGCCAATCAGACCCCCAGCCTGCTGTTCTCTCTACTAAATTAAAACTATGCACCCTAGGTGCATAACCAATTGGAAGTGGATCACCCTGTCAGCCCCTGTACCAGTGTACACTAGGTACCCAGGGCATTGGTGTATCTAAGGCCTGCCAGGGGCTGAAGCATGTATTATGCCACCCCAGGCTTGGCCTAACAAATTTGACACAACTGGCTGATCACTCAGCTGGGGTAAGTTGGTGTAACCACCTCTTACTTAGGTGTAGTATAACTATACCTAACCTTAAATGGGACACCTGGTAACCTATAAGTCACTCCTATGGCAGGCCTTAACAATCCTGAAGGCAGAGTGCTTGGTTCCATGTGAGATGGTGCTCTGGCATGAGCTGAGCCTGTCTGCAGTGGTCGGAACAACTTCCTTCTACTGTTTCCAGATATCGTCATACCATATACTCTTAAGTGCATTATGAACCTCGCGGTTAAATGCTAACTTTGGTTTGGCTTTATCAAAACATGTCGAGTAAGGTGTCATACGAATTGGAATACTAACCCCTCGCCAATTCTGGCGACGGGGTTAGCATTCCACCCTTCTAGAGGGACACGACATGTACAGTACCTGAAACCCGGGTAAAATCAGACATAGCCTCAGCTCCACAAAATGGATGCTGCCACCACAGACACAAGTCTGCCCTCCTGCTGCTGGGAGTCCTTCCAGCTTGGGAGGTGTGGACAAAGGGTTTCCTGCCAGGGGAGGTGCCTGCACCACCCCAGACAGGATTTTGTGTATTGGTTAGGTAGGGCTTGAAAGAAACCAGACATGCCTGAGGCTCACAAGGAGCCTCGGTGCATATGCCAGTTCAATCCGGTCCTGGGACACACCAGTCCCGGGCCTGGGGCGAGCTGGGCAAAGGATTGGGGGTGTAACCACCCCCCTTCCTGGTCCCACCCTTAGGGAGGGACCTAGCAGGTAGTCCGGCCCCTAGAATCCGCTTAAAGGTAGGAGCTGTGTCCTAAGACTTCAGACATCCTGGAATCAACTTGAAACTAAGAAGAAGACGGGAACTTCGACGCTCTGCCGCACAGAGGACTGAAGCCAATCTCCCCTGTGGTCAGGGAGTGACCACCTTGCTAACGCAAGCACCATCCAGCGAATCAACGTCTGCTTTGCCGCCGCCTCCCACCGGAGCCCGAGCCCAGAGACCAACAAGACCTGGACCTCCAGACCTCTCACCGCCCGATCCACAGTCCCTGAGAAGAAGAGACCCGTGGAGGCACCGAGACACGTGGAGCCAGCCATCTTGAAAAGACCATGACAAGCTGCAAGCGCAACAACCGAGGCTCCCTCCAAGTTGTGCTTTGGGATCTGAGAAGCCCAACACCCGAGCAGCATCTGCACCAAAGGTGAGCCCTCCAGCATCTCCACGATCTGCGTGGGGCCCTTCTGCATTTTGCCACTCGACGCGCCTAACCGGTTGCTGGCCCGCTGGCTAGTGGCCATCTTGGCGACGAACTTCAAAAACTACACTGCTGGTCTGGTTGCTCCATACTGGCCCTTGCTCCCCTCCAAAGGAGCAATCCCTCTGACCTTGCTGGTCAGAGCCATCAGCTTATTTTGTTTTCCACAGCAATTGCTTTTGCCAAGGCTTGTTTGCTTCGATCCAGTCGCCGACACCGCCGACAGCGAGAGCCTGCGTGGGACAGGTTGTGAACCGACTCCTGGACTTCGTCGACCTTCAGGGACCACGTGGCTGCAGAGACAAGCTACACCTTCCTTCCTGTTTGCACCCGACATCGCCTGGTACCCACCTGGTGCCACGCTGGTCACTGGCTAGTGACTGTGAACACTGTCCCCTCTGCTTACAGGTCTTCAACATCTCCGATCCACTCTTGAAACCACCGCATCTCTCCCGGACCGGCCGCCTGCAGCATCTTTGTCCACAGGCTCCATTGAACAGATAGAAGAAACCCGACGCACTTCGACGCCTATGCACCCGCTTCCTGTGGGTGAGGTAAAGCTGGCACTCCGGTGCCCAAGTGTAGAGAATCATCTCTAGTGTCTGTGTTTCCAATCTTAAGTTCCTAGTCCATCCGGAAGATCCTCTTTGCAGTAACTTTGCACTTTCTACGCACCCATTGAAAACCTATGGGAGCTCGCGTGTGACTATTTGCTCTGCACACGCAACCCTTGGACCTCCTGGTCACTAACTGAAGTTAGCTCCTTGTAGGCCCAGCGATTCTAGAGGCCCTAGGCCTTTTCCCTTTTCTGTTCATGGTACTTATACCACTATTTTAGTATATGGTTTGAGCGGCCACCAGGGCCTATCCATATAAAGTGCAACTTCTGTGTATTCTACTGTAATCTTGTTTGACGATTTGTGCTCCTGTGCTCATAAAGAGACTAGGGGTTACTTTGAGAAATAAATACATATATATTTTGAATATATATCTGTGTGGTGTCCTTTCATTGGTATAAAAGGGGGTTGCATTTGGTAAAACAGCCTGCTTAACACGTTTCACGAGTTTAGCCTCAAAGACTGCTTAGCCTACGCTACCACTAGGGCAGCTAGTCCGAAAAGGTTGACTTACAACCACACCATAAGGGTTGCTTGGCATGGTACAAGGTGGTCACTTTAACTAGTGAACATCATATACCAGGCCAACTTCTCACATTGGTGAGCAGCGGTTGGATTTGAGCTTGCTGTGTTTTACCATTGTAATCTCTTGGTTACCAATTGAAAGATCACATAGGTACCTGTAGGTACATATAAAACAAGATTAGATATACTTAAGTTCTACTGAATTTAGTTGTTGTAGAGCAAAGGGAGTAGCACACCCTGACTACAACTACTAGATAGGTTTAGTAGGTAAATCCAAGTGTAGGTAGATTGCAACACATCCACCCACACTTAAGAGCAATGGCTGGGGCAGAGGGGTCCAAGGTACCCATCTCTGTTGAGAGTGACCCCCAGAGGGCACCATCCATCTTTGCTACCCTAAATCAGAATGAGCTCAGGCATTTGGCAACTCTTAGAGGCCTTAAACAGCCCAAGAACCCTACCTCTGCTGAGCTCAGAGAACTCTTACAGAATGATGAAAATCAGAAAGAGCTCGAGAAAGCTTCCCAGTTAGCCCCCTTAGGGACAGGAACAGGAGGCCCCCCTTCTGAAGATGCCACTGAAGTACCCCTTTCCAATAGCCATCCCTTAGATGAGCACCATGCTACAGAGGAGGAAAGTGGTGGGGATACAGATGTGAGTGAGGATGAAGGGAGAACTAGCCCAGTGCCAAGTGTTATACTTGGCCCAGCTAAACTAAGGCTATTGGGGACTGACAATGGGATCATCCCATTGGATCTCCCCAGTGGACTTAACCAGAGGTCTGGGAGGCAAAGGAATCACTCAGGTGAATCTAATGCTTCTCATACCTCTAGAGGCTCTCAAGGTCACTCCAGGAGAAGGATTACCACCCCTCAGAGGAGGGAGCATGAGGCCAGAATGCAG
The DNA here is from genome assembly GCF_964204655.1 of Triturus cristatus. NCBI lineage: Eukaryota > Metazoa > Chordata > Amphibia > Caudata > Salamandridae > Triturus > Triturus cristatus. The sequence continues at coordinate 1,366,043,284 of NC_140590.1, forward strand.
GAAGCCCGGCTGAGGATCAGGAAGCAGGAGCTAGAAGTAGCCCTGATGGAAGAGAAACTGAACAAGGCTAGGCAACCTAGAGAGAGTGGGTCTATACCCACTGGTGGCAGCATTGTCCCTAAGGACAAAGATAGGGTCTTTGATAATAGGAACCTGTCTAAGGTTGTGCCCCCCTACAAAAGTGGGGATGACATCCACAAATGGATAACTGCTCTTGAGAGAGCCTGCAAAGTGCAGCAGGTTCCTGAAGACCAGTGGGCAGCAATCCTCTGGCTCTCCTTTGAAGGAAGGGGCAGAGATAGACTCCTCACTGTTAGAGAAGAGGATGTCAGAAATTACAGAGTCCTGAAGAGTGTCCTAGTTGATGGGTTAGGCTTAACCACTGAACAGTACAGGTTAATGTTCAGAGACACCCAAAAGACACAGACTCAGGACTGGTCTGAATACATTGAATGTGCCACTAAGGCTTTGGAGGGTTGGTTGCTGGGAAGTAAGGTATCTGATTTTACAGGATTGTATAATTTGATGATGAGAGAACAGATTTTAAATAACTGTCAAAACCAGCAACTGCATCAACACTTGGTTGACTCTGATCTGACCTCTCCCCAAGAATTGGGAAAGAAGGCAGACAAATGGGTCAGAATCAGGGTTAAGCAAAAGAACCAGAACCAGGGCCAAGGGGGTGATCAGAAGAAAACAGACCAAAAGGGTGGAGATCAGAAACCTAAAGACCAGAAGTCTTCAACAGGGCCCCAAACTACTGCTAAGGAGGGTGGGTCCCAACAGTCCAAAAAGAAGAAAGAAGGTCAAAAGAAACCCTGGTGCAATCATTGCAAGAATACAACTCACTGGACTAGTGATTGCAAAAAGGGTGGAGCCCCCAACACTGTTGCCCCTAAGGCACCTGCTCCCAGTACTACTGTTAGCAGTGTTGGTCCCCAGACAAAGGGTGTAGTGGGAATCACTATGGGAACTGAAGGAGATTCTGACTTAGACAGAACCCTGACACAGGCAGTCCTGATCTGTGATGGGGACATTGATTTGTCCCTGACTGTGAGCCCCAGTAACCTGGGCAAGTACAGACAGACTCCTTTAATTAATGAAAAAGTGGCTCAAGCCTACAGGGACACATGTGCCAGTGTCACTATGGTGACACCAGGCTTTGTGGATCCTGGACAGTACATACCAGGTGAGAATTACCTGGTGACCAATGCCAGCAATGCCACTACTTCACATAGTGTGGCAGTTGTTAACTTCTCATGGGGAGGGGTAACTGGCCTCAAAAGGGTTGTGGTTAGTGCAGACCTCCCAGTAGAATGTTTGTTGGGCAATGACCTAGAGAGTTCTCTATGGTCTGAAGTGGAGTACAGGACACATGCAGAGATGTTAGGTATATCACCACATGTCCTTGCTGTGACCAGGTCACAGGCCAAAAAGTGCCTTACTGAACCACAGGTCTTGGATCCTGGAACAATGGACCAAGCACCTACCAAGAAGAAGAACAGGAGGGTCAAGGCTGTGCCTTCCCCCTGCCTCAGAGTGATGATCAACCTTCCCAGGAAGCTGATCTAGAGGACCCTGAAGGAACTGTCCCTGAAGAGCTTGAACCTGATCAGGTTGAGTTTCTGGGGACAGGGGGACCTTCAAGGGCTGACTTGAGGCAGGCTCAGTTATCCTGTCCCTCTCTTGAACCCCTCAGACAGCTGGCTGCTGCTGAGGCTGCTGGGAATGCTCAAGGTACCCATAAAGTGTATTGGGATGATGGGCTCCTTTATTCAGAGGCTAGAGACCCCAAGCCTGGTGCAACCAGGAGGTTGGTTATACCACTGCAATTTAGGGGCTTCCTTCTTACCTTGGCCCATGATATTCCTTTAGCAGGACACTTAGGCCAGAACAAGACTTGGGACAGGCTTGTCCCTCACTTTCACTGGCCTCATATGAATGAAGATACCAAGGAGTTTTGTCGCTCCTGTGTGACCTGCCAAGCCAGTGGCAAATCAGGTGGCACAACAAAGGCCCTCCTAATACCACTACCTGTGGTGGGGGTCCCCTTTGAAAGAGTGGGAATAGACATAGTGGGTCCCATGGATCCTCCCACTGCATCTGGGCACAGATTTATACTGGTGGTAGTGGATCATGCCACCAGGTATCCAGAGGCAATTGCCCTTAGGACCACTACAGCACCTGTTGTGGCCAGGGCCCTGCTGGGAGTATTCTCCAGAGTGGGGTTTCCTAAGGAGGTAGTTTCTGACAGAGGTACCAACTTCATGTCAGGATACTTGACAGCTATGTGGAAGGAATGTGGTGTCAACTACAAGTTCACCACTCCTTATCACCCACAATGCAATGGGCTTGTTGAGAGATTCAACAAGACCCTAAAGGGTATGATCAAAGGATTACCTGAAAAGCTCAGGCGAAGATGGGACATCCTTCTACCCTGCCTTCTGTTTGCTTACAGAGAGGTCCCACAAAAAGGAGTTGGCTACAGCCCCTTTGAATTGCTGTTTGGGCACCCTGTGAGAGGCCCACTGTGTTTAGTGAAGGAAGGATGGGAGTTACCTCTCAAAAAGCCTAAGCAAGACATAGTGGACTATGTGCTTGGTCTCCGCTCCAGGATGGCTGAGTATATGGAGAAGGCATCCAAAAACCTTGAGGCAAGCCAGGCCTTACAGAAAGCTTGGCATGACCAAAAGGCTGTCTTGGTTGAGTTTCAGCCAGGACAGAAGGTATGGGTGTTGGAGCCAGTGGCCCCAGCAGCACTCCAAGACAAATGGTCTGGACCCCATACAATCCTGGAAAAGAAGGGAGAGGTCACCTACTTGGTAGACCTAGGAACTCCCAGGAGTCCCCACAGGGTACTCCATGTTAACAGGTTAAAAGCATATGTTGACAGGGCAGACATGGGCTTGCTCATGGCTACAGATGAGGGACAGGAGGAAGAGAGTGACCCTCTCCCAGACCTGTTGTCTCAGAACCCTGAAGATGGCTCAGTTGAAGGAGTGACCCTTGGAGGCAACCTCACTGCCCATCAGCAGATTGAATGTAGACAAGTTCTACAATCATTTCAACATCTGTTTTCCCTAATACCTAGCCAAACTGACTGGTGTACCCATGTTGTGGACACTGGTGATGGTCTGCCTGTAAAGAACAAGCTCTACAGACAACCTGACCACGTCAGGGACTGTATAAAGGCTGAGGTACATAAAATGCTGGAATTAGGTGTCATTGAACTCTCAGAGAGCCCCTGGGCTAGCCCAGTGGTTCTGGTCCCCAAACCTCACACCAAAGATGGCAAGAGAGAGATTAGGTTCTGTGTGGACTACAGGGGTCTCAATGCTGTCACCAGGACAGATGCACACCCTATTCCAAGGGCAGATGAGCTCATAGACAAACTAGCTTCTGCTAAGTTTTTGAGCACATTTGACTTGACAGCTGGCTACTGGCAAATCAGATTAGCTGAGGAGTCTAAGGCCAAAACAGCATTCTCAACCCCAGGTGGGCACTACCAGTTTGTGGTGATGCCCTTTGGTCTGAAGAATGCACCTGCCACCTTCCAAAGGCTGGTGAACCAAGTCCTTACTGGGTTGGATGACTTTTGTGCAGCATATCTTGATGACATTGCTGTCTTTAGCTCCACCTGGGAGGATCACCTGATCCACCTGAAGAAGGCTCTTGAAGCTCTGCAAAGGGCAGGCCTCACTATCAAGGCTACTAAGTGCCAGATAGGGCAGAGTAAGGTTGTGTATTTGGGCCACCTTGTAGGTGGAGGCCAAGTTCAACCACTGGAGAGTAAGATACAATCCATCAAGGACTGGTCCCCTCCAACCACCCAGACTCAAGTTCGAGCTTTCTTGGGCTTGACTGGGTACTACAGGAAGTTTGTTAAGAACTATGGGTCCATTGTGACTCCTCTTAATGATCTGACATCCAAGAAGATGCCCAAAAAGGTTCAGTGGACAGTAAGCTGTCAAAAGGCATTTGATGACCTAAAGGAGGCCATGTGCTCTGCACCTATCCTGAAAAGTCCTGACTACTCCAAAGAGTTTATTGTCCAAACAGATGCTTCTGAGTTGGGTGTGGGAGCTGTGCTGTCACAACTTAATGTAGATGGTCAAGACCAACCCATTGCTTTTATCAGCAGAAGGTTGACCCCCAGAGAGAAGAATTGGTCAGCTATTGAGAGGGAGGCCTTTGCTGTGGTGTGGGCCCTGAAGAAGCTGAGGCCATACTTGTTTGGCACTCACTTCAAGATTCAGACCGACCATAATCCCCTCTTGTGGCTAAATCAGATGAAGGGTGAAAACCCCAAACTGCTTAGGTGGTCCATTTCCCTATAGGGTATGGACTTTACAGTGGAGCACCGGCCAGGTACTGACCATGGGAATGCAGATGGTCTCTCCAGGTACTTCCACTTAGGACATGAAGACGAGACTGGTCAAGGCTAGTTTAGTGTCCCTGCGTTTGGGGGGGGGGGTTGTGTAGGAGAGTAGGGTCTGCTATCCTATGGTCACCCCAAATTTTTGCTTTTTGCTTCACTGGTTTTTGACATATTGAGGCTGTGGGCCTGCCAATCAGACCCCCAGCCTGCTGTTCTCTCTACTAAATTAAAACTATGCACCCTAGGTGCATAACCAATTGGAAGTGGATCACCCTGTCAGCCCCTGTACCAGTGTACACTAGGTACCCAGGGCATTGGTGTATCTAAGGCCTGCCAGGGGCTGAAGCATGTATTATGCCACCCCAGGCTTGGCCTAACAAATTTGACACAACTGGCTGATCACTCAGCTGGGGTAAGTTGGTGTAACCACCTCTTACTTAGGTGTAGTATAACTATACCTAACCTTAAATGGGACACCTGGTAACCTATAAGTCACTCCTATGGCAGGCCTTAACAATCCTGAAGGCAGAGTGCTTGGTTCCATGTGAGATGGTGCTCTGGCATGAGCTGAGCCTGTCTGCAGTGGTCGGAACAACTTCCTTCTACTGTTTCCAGATATCGTCATACCATATACTCTTAAGTGCATTATGAACCTCGCGGCTAAATGCTAACTTTGGTTTGGCTTTATCAAAACATGTCGAGTAAGGTGTCATACGAATTGGAATACTAACCCCTCGCCAATTCTGGCGACGGGGTTAGCATTCCACCCTTCTAGAGGGACACGACATGTACAGTACCTGAAACCCGGGTAAAATCAGACATAGCCTCAGCTCCACAAAATGGATGCTGCCACCACAGACACAAGTCTGCCCTCCTGCTGCTGGGAGTCCTTCCAGCTTCGGAGGTGTGGACAAAGGGTTTCCTGCCAGGGGAGGTGCGTGCACCACCCCAGACAGGATTTTGTGTATTGGTCAGGTAGGGCTTGAAAGAAACCAGACATGCCTGAGGCTCACAAGGAGCCTCGGTGCATATGCCAGTTCAATCCGGTCCTGGGGCACACCAGTCCCGGGCCTGGGGCGAGCTGGACAAAGGATTGGGGGTGTAACCACCCCCCTTCCTGGTCCCACCCTTAGGGAGGGACCTAGCAGGTAGTCCGGCCCCTAGAATCCGCTTAAAGGTAGGAGCTGTGTCCTAAGACTTCAGACATCCTGGAATCAACTTGAAACTAAGAAGAAGACGGGAACTTCGACGCTCTGCCGCACAGAGGACTGAAGCCAATCTCCCCTGTGGTCAGGGAGTGACCACCTTGCTAACGCAAGCACCATCCAGCGAATCAACGTCTGCTTTGCCGCCGCCTCCCGCCGGAGCCCGAGCCCAGAGACCGACAAGACCTGGACCTCCAGACCTCTCACCGCCCGATCCACAGTCCCTGAGAAGAGGAGACCCGTGGAGGCACCGAGACACGTGGAGCCAGCCATCTTGAAAAGACCACGACAAGCTGCAAGCGCAACAACCAAGGCTCCCTCCAAGTTGTGCTTTGGGATCTGAGAAGCCCAACACCCGAGCAGCATCTGCACCAAAGGTGAGCCCTCCAGCATCTCCACGATCTGCGTGGGGACCTTCTGCATTTTGCCACTCGACGCACCTAACCGGTTGCTGGCCCGCTGGCTAGTGGCCATCTTGGCGACGAACTTCAAAAACTACACCACTGGTCTGGTTGCTCCAGACTGGCCCTTGCTCCCCTCCAAAGGAGCAATCCCTCTGACCTTGCTGGTCAGAGCCATCAGCTTATTTCGTTTTCCACAACAATTGCTTTTGCTAAGGCTTGTTTGCTTCGATCCAGTCGCCGACACCGCCGACAGCGAGAGCCTGCGTGGGACAGCTCGTGAACCGACTCCTGGACGTCGTCGACCTTCAGGGACCACGTGGCTGCAGAGACAAGCTACACCTTCCTTCCTGTTTGCACCCGACATCGCCTGGTACCCACCTGGTGCCACGCTGGTCACTGGCTAGTGACTGTGAACACTGTCCCCTCTGCTTACAGGTCTTCAACATCTCCGATCCACTCTTGGATCCACCGCATCTCTCCCGGACCGGAGGCCTGCAGCATCTTTGTCCACAGGCTCCATTGAACAGATAGAAGAAACCCGACGCACTTCGACGCCTATGCACCCGCTTCCTGTGGGTGAGGTAAAGCTGGCACTCCGGTGCCCAAGTGTAGAGAATCATCTCTAGTGTCTGTGTTTCCAATCTTAAGTTCCTAGTCCATCCGGAAGATCCTCTTTGCAGTAACTTTGTACTTTTTACGCACCCATTGAAAACCTATGGGAGCTCGCGTGTGACTATTTGCTCTGCACACGCAACCCGTGGACCTCCTGGTCACTAACTGAAGTTAGCTCCTTGTAGGCCCAGCGATTCTAGAGGCCCTAGGCCTTTTCCCTTTTCTGTTCGTGGTACTTATACCACTATTTTAGTATATGATTTGAGCGGCCACCAGGGCCTATCCATATAAAGTGCAACTTCTGTGTATTCTACTGTAATCTTGTTTGACGATTTGTGCTCCTGTGCTCATAAAGAGACTAGGGGTTACTTTGAGAAATAAATACATATATATTTTGAATATATATCTGTGTGGTGTCCTTTCATTGGTATAAAAGGGGGTTGCATTTGGTAAAACAGCCTGCTTAACACGTTTCACGAGTTTAGCCTCAAAGACTGCTTAGCCTACGCTACCACTAGGGCAGCTAGTCCGAAAAGGTTGACTTACAACCACACCATAAGGGTTGCTTGGCATGGTACAAGGTGGTCACTTTAACTAGTGAACATCATATACCAGGCCAACTTCTCACAATAATGGACTGGGTTGCTCCCACTTCGCCGACTCAGGTCAGAGCTTTCTTGGGCCTGATTGGGTACTACAGGAGGTTTATTAAGGGATATGGGTCGATAGTGACTCCCCTTAATGATCTCACCTCCAAGAGAACACCTAAAAAGGTTCAGTGGGCAGTTAGCTGTCAAAAGACATTTGATGACCTGAAGCAGGCCATGTGCACTACTCTCATCCTGCAAATCCTGATTACTCCAAAACCTTCATTGTCCAAAAAGATGCTTCTGGGATAGGGGTGGGAGCTGTTCTATCACAACCCAATGCAGAGGGCCAGGACCAACCAGTAGCTTTTATAAGCCGAAGGTTGACTCCCAGAGAGAAGCGTTGGTCAGCTATTGAGAGGCAGGCCTGTGCTGTGGTCTGGGCCCTGAAGAAGTTGAGGCAATACCTGTTTGGTACTCACTTCATTGTTCAGACAGACCATTAACCCACCTTATGGCTTAAACAGATAAAGGGTGAAAATCCCAAACTTTTGAGGGGGTCCATTTCCCTAAAGGGGATGGGCTTTTCTATGGAGCATAGATGCAGGAGTAACCATGCCAACATAGATGGACTCACCAGATATTTCCACTTAGAAAATGAAGACTCACCTGGGTTAGGTTAGCCTCATCTCATTTCATTTGGTGTGGGGTTGTGCACAAAAGTAAGATCTGCTTTCATGGTTACCCCCACTTTTTGCTGGTGTTATTCTGTTTTATGACTAGTCTGTCTGGGATCCTGCTAATCAGGATCCCCGTCACTGTGCTTTCTCCCTAAATTTGACAATGCTAAGTATTTTAGTACCTCCCCAATTGGCTACTGGTGTACCCCACTAAGTCTCTAGTATATGGTACTGAGGTACCCAGGGCATAGGTACACCAGGGGTCTCCCATGGGCTGCAACATGTATTATGCCATCCATGGAGTCGATTCTCCAGGCTTTGTAAGTGTGGTCAGCAATTTTTAAACTTTTTGTGGAAATCGGCCATTACGAGATGTCTAACTATATAGTGGCTGCACCAAATCTGCTTATGTTTGGTATCAAACATGTTGAAATCATACCCCAAAACTGATTCCAGTGTTGGACGTCTGATCCCATGCACTAGGGGGCTCGCTTGGGTCACCCCCTGTACTCCTGGTTACAGCCTTTCAAGGTCTGACAGCAAGCTAGTTCTGATGCTGACCACAGACTTGATTCTGCTCTCCTGCTGCAGAGTCAACAGGTTTCCTGTCACAGGGAGGTGTGACCACCACCCCAGACAGGACTTAGTGTATTGGGCTGGGTTGGGTTGCTTGCCAGCATCACCAAACTGCTTTGAAGGGCACATTTGGGTGCCGATTACGATCCGGTAAAAAAATAGCCCGTACGACTCGTATCCGGTCTGTTTACCGTACGAATCGTACAAGTGCCGTACAAACTGGCAATCACGATTCGCATGGTAAAAAGTCCATACGAACCGCATTCGGAATATTTCCCCACACGTCCTCGGGTCGAAAAATGTGTCCGACACGTCCTCGGACGATTTACCGTACAAATGTGAAAAGTGAAGTCAGACCGAGGAATCACGATCCATCCAGTGCGTCCGATCTCACAACCGTATGGTAAAAACACCGTCCGCACCGAACTCCCATTGCAACCATGGAGACATGTCCCCGCATACGCGCCCAACACTCCCCCCAGCACCCATACGTTCGAGTCGCACTCCCCGTTAATGTACACCCCCCCCTGTATGTACACCCGTGTACGTGTCGAACCCCCACCCGTGCATGTACACCCCAGTACATTCGCGTTGTACCCCCACCCCTGTACGTGTCCTACCCCCGTGCATGTACACCCCAGTACGTTCGCGTCGTACCCCCACCCCTGTACGTGTCCTACCCCCGTGTATGTACACCCCAGTAGGTCCGAGTCGTACCCCCACCCCTGTATGTGTCGTACCACCGTGTATGTACACCCCTGTACGTTCGCGTCGTACCCACACCCCTGTACGTGTCGTACCACCGTGTATGTACACCCCAGTACGTTCGCGTCGTACCCCCACCCCTGTACGTGTCCTACCCCCGTGCATGTACACCCCAGTACGTCAGAGTCGTACCCCCACCCCTGTACGTGTCGTACCACCGTGTATGTACACCCCTGTACGTTCGCGTCGTACCCCCCCCTGTACGTGTCGTACCACCGTGTATGTACACCCCATTACGTCCGAGTCGTACCCCCACCCCTGTACGTGTCGTACCCCCCTGAATGGACACCCCATTACGTCCGAGTCGTACCCCCACCCCTGTACGTGTCGTACCACCGTGTATGTACACCCCTGTACGTTCGCGTCGTACCCCCCCTGTACATGTCGTACCACCGTGTATGTACACCCCATTACGTCCGAGTCGTACCCCCACCCCTGTACGTGTCGTACCACCGTGTATGTACATCCCATTACGTCCGAGTCGTACCCCCACCCCTGTACGTGTCGTACCACCGTGTATGTACACCCCTATACGTCAGAGTCGAACCCCCACCCGTGTACGTGTCCTACCCCCGTGTATGTACACCCCAGTACGTCCGAGTCGTACCCCCACCCCTGTACATGTCGTACCACCGTGCATGTACAACCCATTACGTTCGAGTCGTACCCCCACCCCTGTACGTGTCGAACCCCCACCCGTGCATGTACACCCCTGTACGTTCGTGTCGTACCCCCACCCCTGTACGTGTCGTACCCCCGTGTATGTACACCCCATTACGTCCGAGTCGTACCCCCACCCCTGTACGTGTCGTACCACCGTGCATGTACACCCCATTACGTTCGAGTCGTACCCCCACCCCTGTACGTGTCGAACCCCCACCCGTGCATGTACACCCCTGTACGTTCGCGTCGTACCCCCACCCCTGTACGTGTCCTACCCCCGTGCGTGTACACCCCAGTACGTCAGAGTCGTACCTCCACCCCTGTACATGTCGTACCACCGTGTATGTACACCCCTGTACGTTCGCGTCGTACCCCCCCTGTACGTGTCGTACCACCGTGTATGTACACCCCATTATGTCCGAGTCGTACCCCCACCCCTGTACGTGTCGTACCCCCCTGAATGGACACCCCATTACGTCCGAGTCGTACCCCCACCCCTGTACGTGTCGTACCACCGTGTATGTACACCCCTGTACGTTCGCGTCGTACCCCCCCCTGTACGTGTCGTACCACCGTGTATGTACACCCCATTACGTCCGAGTCGTACCCCCACCCCTGTACGTGTCGTACCACCGTGTATGTACACCCCATTACGTCCGAGTCGTACCCCCACCCCTGTACGTGTCGTACCACCGTGTATGTACACCCCTGTACGTCAGAGTCGAACCCCCACCCGTGTACGTGTCGTACCCCCCTGAATGGACACCCCAGTACATTCGCGTCGTACCCCCACCCCTGTACATGTCCTACCCCCGTGTATGTACACCCCATTACGTCCGAGTCGTACCCCCACCCCTGTACGTGTCGTACCACCGTGCATGTACACCCCATTACGTTCGAGTCGTACCCCCACCCCTGTACGTGTCGATCCCCCACCCGTGCATGTACACCCCTGTACGTTCGCGTCGTACCCCCACCCCTGTACGTGTCGTACCCCCATTTATGTACACCCATTACGTCCGAGTCGTACCCCCACCCCTGTACGTGTCGTACCACCGTGTATGTACACCCCTGTACGTTCGCGTCGTACCCCCACCCCTGTACGTGTCGTACCACCGTGTATGGACACCCCAGTACGTTCGAGTCGAACCCCCTCCTGTATGTGTCGTACCCCCCTGTATGTACACCCCTGTACGTCAGAGTCGCACCCCCACCACAACCTCCTAAGTACGGAGCGCACCCCATGCCCCAACATCAGGACCGCATGTACGAGTCGTACCAAGCCACACACAAGGACAGCACCTTACAACCAAATGGCCCATGTACACACCGTACACACGCTAAAAACGCACGTACACAACCAGGACAAAACAAAACAACACAATAATACACCATTCGAATGGCTCAAAGCCACTAAACATGTCCAACAACCACTAAAATAACACATTCACTGACCTGCAACTGCCAAAAACAAACAGAGGCCCAATACACCACCTCTCCTTAAAACACACCCACCCAAACTTCAAACACAGCCACACCCACAAATGGACCAATAAAAAGGGCCCACACACACAAACCTATAAGCCTTTGCAACAGACTCACTGCTGCCAGACACCACAGACCTACAGCACCATACTACAAGCTACACCACACCTTACACTTGCACACCTTCAAACAACCACCTTCACAAACACCCCCTCATCACATTCACACACACACACACCTGCACAACCACACCCACACACCCACAACCATCCACACCCCCCCCACCATCCACACCCCTCACCATGCCCACTACCAAGAATCCAAAGTTCAGTAACCGAGAGTTGGAGGTTCTTGTCGATGAAATCCTCAGAGTCGAGCCACAGCTCTTTGGAACATTGGTCAGAAACACCAGCATGGCAGCAAAAACAGCCATGTGGCAGACCATCATCGATGCTGTGAATGCTGTTGCGGACACCAGAAGGACCAGGCAGGAATGCCAATCCAGGTGGTACGATCTGCGGAGGAGGGTCCGAGCCAAGATGCTGGAGGAACACAACCAGGCCAACGCCACTGGAGGAGGGCCCTCCCGCAGACCCGTACACTACCAGCCCTGGGAGGAGAGGGTGATGGCCATACAGCCGGTGGAGGCAGTCGAAGGATTAGGAGGACTCCGAGACCCGGGTGAGTACACAAACAACGCACCTCACATGGGGGGAACGTCATCCACAACCAAAATCACTAACAGGCACGCTACCACCCCAACCTATCGCATGACTCAACCACACTCCATGAACACGCACATGCCACTGCCGCCACCATGCCCCATGCACCCAGCTGGACAATGTCAAGTCACAGGCCACAGAAGACACCAACACATGACACGGTAACCCGGATGGCGGGAGGGTGGGCCCCAAAAATCACATAGTGCAACTCAGAAGCAGACAACAATGCCCTCTGCCCATATGGCCTAGGTCACAGCCAGACAAACAGTGTGTACCCACACAGGAAAGACATTCCAGCAAATGGCGGAGGCCTTGCATCAACACATGGGGGTGAAGGCACTGTTTTGCACATGACAGCAGCTAATGAACAGCCAACATTGTGAAAGAGTGGCAGCACACACCACCACAGCAGCAGCGCACAGACACACACTACACCCAATGGGTGCCTGGAGATCAGAAACAAATGCACATCAACAAGCCAAGGGCCATTCAAAGATCTGCTAACAGTGTGTGGCCAGGAAGCTGGGCTGAGGTGACAGAGGCTGACACACAGAGGGAGGGAAAGGGGGACAGAGAGGGAGGGAGAGGGGGACAGAGAGGGAGGGAGACACAGGGACACGGACAGAGGGAGGAGGCTGACACACGGAGGGAGGGAGAGGGGGACAGAGAGGGAGGGAGAGGGGGACAGAGAGGGAGGGAGACACAGGGAGAGCAAATCAGCCGTGTGGTGTGTGGGAATGTCTGCTCGTCAGCAGGTAGACCGCGTGCATGTAGCCAAGGGTGGCCAGTGCCAGAACCCCCCCTCTTCCCCATGGCAAAACACAGGGCCATGTCACAACCTGTTCACTAGCACAACGACAGCTACCTGCATTATATAAGTGTGTGGATCCACTCCATGTGCACATGTACAGTGCTACACGGAAGGCGCCAATGCATGGCTCGCCACAACTGCCCACTCCACTGCTGACTGCAGTCACACTTGACGCAGCAAGTAAGACTGTGCCACACATAGTTAAAGGGGCCAAAGTGGTGCCCAAGGGACACACCCATGCACAAGTGCACTGTGAGTGGAATGCAAGACAGATCCTAATTCCAAGAGGAAATGTGCCAACTTTGAAACGGATGAAACATGGATGTTGCATGGACCAAAATTAACATTGTCTCTCTCACACACAGGTCAACGTCGTGGTTCACCCCCCAACACTGGGGGGGAAGACTCACAGGACCCGGATCTGCAGGAGCCCGATCCCACCGGCAGCGACCACTCTCACCACTTTGTGGACGACCCCGACCGACCTGGCCCCTCTGGTGTCCAACCACCTGCAGCACCTGCGTCAGGTACAACTGTGCCAACCACCACCCCCACTCCTGCCACATCCCAGGAGACACCCAGGATCCCTGCCCCACCACCACAATGCAGCCAGGCTGGCCAGGAGGGACACGGTGTCCCGGGCACCCAGGAGGAGGCAGGCGACAACGCCAATGCCACCCCTCAGGGGTCCCGGAGACCCGATGCACCCACAAGGGCAGGCCAGGTGCAAGTGGGCAGGGTTGGTGGGAGTGGAGGACGGCGGAGGCGCGAGCCTGACCAGTTGGCTGGGGAACCGGTATTTTCCCATGTCCGTAACATCCTGGACACATACCGGCAGGACACCACGGGCCTGGCCCAGGTTGTGTCCGTCCTCGAGGGGATCAAGACCCAGCAGGCCCAGCAACATGCGGAGCTACATGCCTGTCTACTGCAACACCAACGGAGGATGGAGGACGGACAGGCTGAGCTCGTGACGGCGTACACGGGAATCCACGATACACTCCGTCGGATGGCCGACAACATGGCCGACCCTCCCTGTGCCAGAAGGCGGAGAACATCACCACCCACAGGGAGGGAGCAGGAGGAGGAGGAGGAAACATCCGATGGAGCATCCCAGACGTCGTCACGGCCTGCTTCTGAGGGTCCCCGCAGGAGGGCGGGTCGTCCACGGAAAAGACCGTGAGGGTCGGCGCAACATCACCATCTCCCAGGACACCTGGCCTGGCACCTGGCCCACTGGAGCAACAGCATCACAGCATTAAGAGACATTCTCTGCCACATGGCCCTGCTGGTCACTGTCTGACCAATGTTGACAAAGACTGTGGCATGGACTCTGAGGATTTCAAATGGCAAGGACACCAACTCCCCTACTGAACTTTGGATTCCAAACTCCCGGAAAGCCCCTCACTTTATTCCCCCCCCCCCCCAAAATAAAATTTCACACCATGAAGAGAAGATGCCTGCTGGTTGCATTATTACCTTACATGTGTGTTGTAAAGACCAAACATGCCTGAGTTCTCTTTTGACTTCAACCATCCACACCCTGGGGCCTGAGTCTGGCACAGGACACACGGGTCACAGTGTATTAGGCAAGACAGACATGGAGCACCATACACACCCGTGATGGGCCCAACCAGCTGAGGGGGTGGCCGCACAACCGTGCTGACAGACACATTGAGTACAGAAACAGTCATGCGCAGAGGTCAGGGATCATGTGGAGTGTCCTGGGGGGCACCCAGGTATGTGTAGACAGGTGGCAGAACCATGTCCTGCAAGCTTGAGTCCGGTGGATGCAGAGAATGGGGGCCTGGCCAACGTTGGATGCATGGGGATGGCACATGTCACAATACCCACACAGTCATGGACATCATGCCCAATACACAGTCTCAGCCCACACACACAGCTTGCATCTTGTTACTCGACACATCGACACATAGCCACTATCTGGGAAAACCATGCCAGACATGCTGGATGCACTGTGACAACACACCAGCATTGACTGAGAAGAGGCACCTTGGAGGCATAGGGACACCTTTATTAGTCATGTTTTCGGGATTGCAGAGGCAACTTGAAGTACACATGAACACTTCTTGTGGAGTAACATGTGGGTCCAACACTGGCACCCCCCTTCTGCAGCACAAATGCGTGATAGCCATGGAACTGGCACACAATTGTCGGATAACAGCTAAACACCCACAGCTGCTCACGGAGAGACTGCCATACACCATTGATCCACTGATGTGGAAGTCACACACCATGTCAAGCCAATGCTAACCGTATGTGTCCGAGGGCAGTGTCACACACATTGATGCCATCATCACAATCCACTATCCCATCACTGATGACTGTCAACCAGTCAGACCATCTATTCAGGTGTACACAGCTGCATGTCGTGTCCCATGGTGATGCTACATGGCTGCAGAGGAACCAAACATCGACAGGGGCAGTGTGCATACATCGTGAACAACTGCCACACCCAATACACCCCTGATGCATCCCTTACCCTAAGGAGACTTCCAAACGTGTCCGTGCCTGTAACGCTGAGTCAGCCCACGATGACGTGTCCATGAGGAATAGCAGAGCCACAACAATGCAAGCAGCAGACGGCATGCGCAAGTACCTGGGGAAGAGAGACACACAAGAAGTCAGCCACAAAAAGCACAGCCACTTGCATGTGCATGTACTCGACACATGTATGGATGACAACATGCTAGGTCACAATTATGACTGGGGAATTACAACCATCACTGGCACCATCACTCCAGTGACACACCCAAACACACCTCTGACTCACATGCCATTCATGCAGGTGGAGACACACATCACAACACATGCCACACGGGGACCAATGCGTGCACACTCAGACACTGGTACTCACCACTAAGCAAAGAAGTCGCGTATGAGCCGAGTCCGGATGTCCTCTTGCGGCTCCACATCCTCCACATCACTAGCCCCATTGCCAAGCCCTTCGTCCTCCACGGGTGGATGGTCCTCGTCATGTTGATCCAGGATGAGTGGCACAGCTTTCTTAACTGCCATGTTGTGCAGCATACAGCAGACCATGAAGATTTTGCAGACCTTCGCCGGGGCATATGGGAGTGCGTCGCCGGTCTTGTGTAGGCACCGAAAGCGGCTCTTCAGCAGGCCAAACGTCCTCTCTATCACTCGCCTTGTCCGGCCATGGGCGGTGTTGTAGCGGAGCTGGGCCGGCGTGATGGGGTTGCGGAGAGGTGTGATCAGCCATGGCATGTTGGGATAGCCAGCGTCCCCTACATGGGATGCACATGGACATCGTTAGAAGTGGTGAAGCGGTCGTGCTGGTAGGCACTGCAAAATACAGGACAGACAGACTGTACCCACCAACAACACATGCTTGTTCGTTGCGCAGCTGCATCATCATTTGAGGCATCCTGCTACGCCTCATGATGTAGGCATCGTGTGCTGATCCTGGAAAACGAGCACAGACATGTGAAATCACCATGTTGGACAGACACACCACAAGGGCATTGATGGAGTGGTAGTGCTTCCGATTGCGGTACGCTACCTCCCGTGCGTGTGGTGGTACCAAAGCTACATGTGTCCCATCTATGGACCCAATGACATGGGGCATCCCTCCCAGGGCATAGAATCCACGCTTGACCCCAGTCATCTGTTCAGGGGTTGGGAACTTGATGAAGTCATCCAGGTGAATCAACATGGCCTCTAAGAAATCATGCAGCACACGGCAGAACATGCTCTGGGACATGCCACCAACATGAGCTATGGTATTTTGAAAATGTAGGGCTGCCATTACCTTCAGCTTGGGTGTCAGTGCCGTAGGATACCTGTGCAGCGGTTGCAGGTGTGGTGCCAGTCTCGCCGTCAACTCCAGAATCAACTGTCGTGGGAAGCGGTAGCACCGGATCCGATCATTCTCCCGCATGGCAGCCAAGTCCGGCATTGCTCGGGGAAGAGGCGGCGCTCTGCAGTAATTTGGAAGTTACAAGGAAGAGTGAGTGCACCACAACAACAAATCATTTGTACTGAGCACATGTTATTCTGTCTATACACATATGCTACATACAGAGTGAGGTATGTGCCACATGCCCTGGACACGTATGCCTGCCAGGTGACACTCCTACCAAGAGCCAGCTACACACGGAGATTGAGAACCTCCCCATGCCATGCCATGGGATTAGCTGTGTCCCAGTGCAAGTGAACAGCCAGACGCAAGACAGGAGTGACATACACCCACACATCAGCAGAAGTAGGAGGCCGATTGCAGGGACTGGTAGCGGAACACTAGAGCCACAGGTCACATGACATTACACTAGGACAGCCCACACACCTTGCCATGAAGGTGCACATGTGATGACTCACCACACATTCATAGAGAGGATGCAGACATGTCCTTGTCACGCTACTCCGTGTCCCATGCATACATGCGCACCTCACATCCGAAACCACATGTGGCATGGTGTGCGGAACAGTGTGCGATGTCAATCTACACACAGACACATGTTGGTTGCTGCAACAGCTGCAGCTTTTGAGGGTGCTCCAACATCAACCAAATGGGAAGCCCCCACACATACATGACATAGTCACAGCGTGCACCGTGGGTAGTGACAAGTCAGGTGTGGTAACCCCTGTTCCGGCCATCAGGGGACACTTGCGTGTGTTGGTGGCCCTGCCATGCCAGTGACGCTCATCCCAAGTGTGCAGTCCGACATGCACACATGTCCAAGGAGTCAAGGGCATGCCTGGCACACATTGCACCATCACACATTACATCTGTACACATCTCATCATACATCTGGTGCCTTCTCGACTCAGGAGTAATGTGCCACATCACAGCCTGTCACACCTGTGCCCCACACATGTAGTAATGCACAGACAATGCCTTGATGTCCATTCATGGACAAGTATGTCCATCCATGGACAAGTATGTCCGCCATATTCATTCCTGTGTGCTGCCTGTCACCACTGTGATGTGTGAAAACCATTACTGCTGCTAAGAGGGCCTGTGAACGTTCCCATATCACTATGGGAGTGCTGCCGTATGTGTACCCATCGTGATGGCGAGCGTACAGGCATGTGTATGGTCCGTACCACTACGAGTACGCATACGCAAGAACACCCATAGTGGTAAGGGCCGTACACACGCCTGTACTCTCCCTATCATTATGGGTGTCCTCGCGTATGCGTACTCGTAGTGGTACGGGCCGTACACACGCCTGTACGCTCACTATCACTATGGGTGTCCTCGCGTATGCGTACTCATAGTGGTACGGGCCGTACACACGCCTGTACGCTCACTATCACTATGGGTGTCCTCGCGTATGCGTAGTCGTAGTGATAGTGAGCGTACAGGCGTGTGTACGGCCCGTACCACTACGAGTACGCATACGCGAGGACACCCATAGTGATAGTGAGCGTACAGGCATGTGTACGGTCCGTACCACAACGAATACGCATACGCAAGAACACCCATAGTGGTACGGGCCGTACACATGCCTGTACTCTCCCTATCATTATGGGTGTCCTCGCGTATGCGTACTCGTAGTGGTACGGGCCGTACACACGCCTGTACGCTCACTATCACTATGGGTGTCCTCGCGTATGCGTACTCGTAGTGGTACGGGCCGTACACACGCCTGTACGCTCACTATCACTATGGGTGTCCTCGCGTATGCGTAGTCGTAGTGATAGTGAGCGTACAGGCGTGTGTACGGCCAGTACCACTACGAGTACGCATACGCGAGGACACCCATAGTGATAGTGAGCGTACAGGCGTGTGTACGGTCCGTACCACTACGAGTACGCATACACGAGGACACCCATAGTGATAGTGAGCGTAGGCACGCGTGTACGGGCCGTTGCGATGCATTTGGGGTGCCCTAGGGCCCCGGAACGCACCGTACCTATGTGTGAAGCTCCAAATTACATAGGGGACACATGAGGGACAAGTATTAAGGCCTACATGCATGCTGGTTGTCATGGAGACCAAGTTCAAATTTTGATTTTGTTCAGGAAGGTGCACAGCAGAAGTCAGTTGGAATGAATCTACATTGTTGCAATGTGTTTGTGGGGCTGACATCATGCAGGAGAAAAAAAATGATTGAGAACCCACAGACTGCTAGGTTTGAAGGGATTGGAGGAAACATAGGATGCATATGTGAGTGACCAATCACTCTGTACTCCTGTGCATGAGATGGGCCAGCAAGGCAGATATAAGGCAGCCAGGTCCCATGAGGGAGCACTTGCCTGCACATCTCTGTATTCCACGAACCAGCTGCTGCTACTGATTCCCTGGAACCATGTCAAGGGCTGTGGAGAGGTCACAGCCATTCTCCCTGGAGGAGAACATGGCTTTGGTGGATGTGATCCTCCCACGGTACCCCATGCTGTATGGGCGACCAGGTTATCAGGTGAGTTCAGTGTCCACTGGCACAGACTGTGTCCCTTTTTTGTGACTGTGACTTCTGCCATTGTGTCCAGGTGTGACACACATGCTATGTACTGTAGGGGGGGTACCAGGGGGGGGAATGCCTGATGTCTCCCAGCAGTGCCCTGAGACAGGAGGGGTGGGTGCCCATCACTCCCAGCAGTGCTCTGAGACAGGAGGGGTGTGTGCAGAGTCCTCCCAGCAGTGCCCTGAAACAGGAGGGGTGTGTGCAGAGTCCTCCCAGCAGTGCCCTGAGACAGGAGGGGTGTGTGCAGAGACCTCCCAGCAGTGCCCTGAGACAGGAGGGGTGTGTGCAGAGTCCTCCCAGCAGTGCCCTGAGACAGGAGGGGTGGGGGCCTATCACTCCCAGCAGTGCCCTGAGACAGGAGGGGTGGGGGTCTATCACTCCCAGCAGTGCCCTGAGACAGGAGGGGTGGGGGCCCATCACTCCCAGCAGTGCCCAGAGACAGGAGGGGTGTGTGCAGAGTCCTCCCAGCAGTGCCCTGAGACAGGAGGGGTGTGTGCAGAGTCCTCCCAGCAGTGCCCTGAGACAGGAGGGGTGGGTGCAGAGTCCTCCCAGCAGTGCCCTGAGACAGGAGGGGTGGGTGTGATGCACAGTGTGAGCCTGGAGCATTGCTTGTGTAGTTGCCCTCATTCCACCTGTGTCCTTTAAATGGCACGTACTGCTTTTGGCCTTCCCCCAGAGGATCATGTCCCTATGACAAAGGTGCAATGCGTTGGATGCATACTATGCCTTGTTGGAAACAGCAAATGTGTTATGATCTGTGTCCCTGTGACATGTGCCAGGTGTATTGAGGTAGTGTCACTTGTCAATCCTCACAGGTAGACGCCTCTGCCAAGGAGAAGATATGGCTGGACGCCGTCAGCGCCGTGAGGAGTGCGGATGGTCGGAAGCGGCGCCTGTCCCAGGTGAGGAAACGCTGGCAGGATATCCGGTGCTGGACGCGGAGGATCGCACGGGTCCTGCTGGGGGACTCACCTGAGAGCCATAAGAACCGCGGGCGCCGCCGTCTCTCCCACATCCAGAAACGTGTGCTGGCGGTGGTCTTTCCTGACTTGGACAGGCGCCTACAGGAGATGCAGCAGCCGGAAGGGGGTAGGTACATGTGTGTGTTTGTTGTGTTTCACCAGCATTTGTAAGTGCACTGTTCCATGGATACACTTCCAGGGTTTATGGTGCTGTGCAGATCCTGTTACCCACAGTGTTGCAGGCCTCTCCTGCCTGCCTTCCCCACCTTGCAATGTGTTCCCTGGTCTCTGTGTAGTCACTCCATCACAAAGGTATGTGGCCTGACACCTTCTCCAAGTGTACAATGCCTGCAGCATCATGTGTGGGGGTGCTGTGTAACAGGTTTAGTGACCTTGCCTGTGCCCTGTCCAGTTCTGGACTTGTGGGTTCCATGCCAGTTGGCACTAATGCTGATTTCAGACATGGGAGTTAATCTCTTGAGTGCGAGGCCTTCCAGCAGGCATGTCCCATGTGGTGGCCTGTGACATGATGTGCATGAGTGTGCGTTACGCATAGTGCAGGGATGTTAGCGTGTGTTGCAGTCAGTTCCATTCAGGAGCATGGAGTTGTGTGGCCACTACTGTCCCCAGGGGCATCTTTTCCTAGGTATCATGTGTGTAATCCGAGAATGTCGACAATCTCTGTGTCTACAGCATAGGTTGTGCTCTGTGCCATTGTCCCCTGGCACCGTGTATATTGACGTGAGATGTATTACAAGTGTCCACTGTCCAGCCTGACCTGATTTTCCTATTACATACTCACGGTGGCCATTGCCTTTGTGTCTTGTTGCAATCATCTGATGATGCTCATTTGTACATGATAATTTGCACAGCCGCACCTTGGGTAGTTTGTGTGCAATATAGAAGTTTTGCATCCCATGTGTATTTCACCCTGACTAAGAGATGTACGTGCTTCCTGTGTCTCCATAGATTTGTCTCATGTAGGGGGTGGGTGGTGCGGGCATGTCCGACATGTCAAGACCTGATATCTCCTTGCTAGGACTGGCCAGTGTGTGATGTTTGCCTGGACATACACTCAAGGTGCAGTGTGCCAGTCAGGGTGGGCATGTTATCAGTATTACCTATGCTGCATGTGTCTCTAGTTCCTGCCTATGGTCCCTGCTCATCCCTATTTGCTGCCACGCTGTGTGGTGCAGATGCAGTGCTGGATTGTCCCCAGGGCCTTGCTCCTCAGTCAAAATTCCATGTCATCTCATTTGCTATTGTGTCATGCTCTCCATAGTTTTTCCATGGCATGGTGGGTCAAAAAACTGTGTCTTGCATGCCCTACATATGTACCTTGTTTTGTAGATGTAACTCTTCCTTTGTTTCAGGCTATGCACTGTAACCTACGTAGATTTGACTCATGTGACATATGTATACAGGTGTATGATTACTTTCTGTCTCTTCACCCTGCCCACAGCATCGTCGGGGGACACGGAGGGAGACATGGACACAGACGGCGCGGAGGGACCGAGCACCAGTGCCAGCGGTGACATCGGGGCTGGCACTTCGAGTGGGACTGAGGCGGAGGAGAGTGAACCCGGGGACCTGTCGACTGGCACAACAGAGTATGAAGCTGACGGGTCCGAGGATGATCTCTCCGAGTGGGCGGTGGCTGCACCACCATCTGACAGCAGCCCTACATCTGGCACCGCCCCCTCCATTGGCATCAGCCGCCTCCCACGTGCTCGTGTCCCTTCCCAACGTGCCCGGTCACCACATGTCTCCTTCCTGCCAGGCACAGCACCCCCTGCCCCTGTCTCCACTGCTGCCGCCAATGCTGAGTCTGTGGACATCCAGCGGCAGTTGCAGATTGGTCAGACTGCGATCCTTAATGTCCTCCATGGCCACAGCCAGGTTCTCAACAACATGGAGGCATACTTGGAGGGCATTCATTCATCGCAGGCTGACCAACGCAACTTGCTGAGGTCCATAGACTCCACACTGACTGCAGCAGTGGGTCTCCTGCAGCGCTACGTCCCACCCCTACCCCTGCTCCTTCCACAATTCCCACTCCCATGCCTGTCCCACATACACCCAGACGTAAGCATGCACCCACCACAACAGACACAGGCACCACACCAGCAGGGAAGGTCCGCCGCACACCTCCTGACACGCACACACAGGGTGCAGTAGGCACACCCACTGGGTCGGGGGGCAAACGTGTGAAACGCAGCCAGAGTGGGAGTCCGCATTCCACCCAATCCACTCCCTCCAAATCCCCTCCCCTCAGCTCTCCTGGCCACATCTCCCCCAAAGACTCCTTCATGGCCGCTCTGTCCCTGAGCCCCACATTGACACCACCCCGCAAGCGGTCAAGGAGGTCCCCGGTCAGGGTGCTTGAGTCCCCTCCCCTGTCCACATCCTCCCCCAGTGGCGCTGCGACCCATCCCTCTGACCCCCCCCCCTCCTTGGGGCCTGTGGTTCCTTCGGGTGCAGGGGAGTCCCTGGAGGACCTTGCTAAGGTGTGCAGCGAGATCCTGGCCTCCGCCTTTGGCCCTGCCCCACCCCCTGTGGTGGAGTCCTCCATCCCTGCACCCACGACGCCTACCCTTCACCCTCCTGTCCCTGCGGTGCCTGTTTCTTCACCCCCACATGATGCCCTCACCCCTGTGGAAGACAACGGATTGTAACTGTGCAGGCAAGCTAGGGGACACGCATCCCACTGTGTCCCCCATCCAGCTGGGACTCCTGGACTGCCCTATGACCTTTGTTAATATTGGACTTACGTCATACTAGTTTTTTGCTCATGCTGAATAAAGCTATTTATTTTTTTCCCTTGGAACACTCCTGCATTGCTGGCATTGCTGTTGTTGGGGCTGCTACATGGTTGTGGGTGTTGGTCATGTGTTGGGTGTGTGGGAAATGTAGTAGTGTGCTGCTCATAGGGGGGACCCTGGGATCTGTGTGCCATCACACGGTGTTAGCTACCTTTCTCCATTCATGTAAGCAGTTGCTGCATGTTCCAATTGTCCCAAGGTGTATTCCTTCCTCTGTGTACCCTGACATCTTCCCTGCAGGGTGTTCCCAATATGTGGTGCTGAGCTGTGTCAACATCAGCTGGGTGTGTGAGGGACTCCTTCAACTTTGCACATGCATGCTGAGCGATGTCTCCACCTGCATCATTCGTGGCATCCTTGGTAGTCATTGTACTTGTGTATGTGGCCTATTGACATGACTTCATGTGTACATGTTTTCTTTTCTGCGCTATGCATGTGTATACTCCCAGCCTCGCACACATGTGGTACATCTACTGCAGGGTCTTTGTGCACCTGACTGACATTTGTGGGCATGGTATCTGTGGCTACTCCACCCTTTGCGTTCCATGGGCACTGCTGGGAGTGATAGGCCCCCACCCCTCCTGTCTCAGGGCACTGCTGGGAGTGATAGGCCCCCACTCCTCCTGTCTCAGGGCACTGCTGGGAGTGATAGGCCCCCACCCCTCCTGTCTCAGGGCACTGCTGGGAGGACTCTGCACCCACCCCTCCTGTCTCAGGGCACTGCTGGGAGGACTCTGCACACACCCCTCCTGTCTCAGGGCACTGCTGGGAGGACTCTGCACACACCCCTCCTGTCTCAGGGCACTGCTGGGAGTGATAGGCCTCCACCCCTCCTGTCTCAGGGCACTGCTGGGAGTGATAGGCCCCCACCCCTCCTGTCTCAGGGCACTGCTGGGAGGACTCTGCACACACCCCTTCTGTCTCAGGGCACTGCTGGGAGGACTCTGCACACACCCCTCCGGTCTCAGGGCACTGCTGGGAGTGATAGGCCCCCACCCCTCCTGTCTCAGGGCACTGCTAGGAGTGATAGGCCCCCACCCCTCCTGTCTCAGGGCACTGCTGGGAGTGATAGGCCCCCACCCCTCCTGTCTCAGGGCACTGCTGGGAGGACTCTGCACACACCCCTCCTGTCTCAGGGCACTGCTGGGAGGACTCTGCACACACCCCTCCTGTCTCAGGGCACTGCTGGGAGTGATAGGCCCCCACCCCTCCTGTCTCAGGGCACTGCTAGGAGTGATAGGCCCCCACCCCTCCTGTCTCAGGGCACTGCTGGGAGTGATAGGCCCCCACCCCTCCTGTCTCAGGGCACTGCTGGGAGGACTCTGCACCCACCCCTCCTGTCTCAGGGCACTGCTGGGAGGACTCTGCACCCACCCCTCCTGTCTCAGGGCACTGCTGGGAGGACTCTGCACACACCCCTCCTGTCTCAGGGCACTGCTGGGAGTGATAGGCCCCACCCCTCCTGTCTCAGGGCACTGCTGGGAGTGATAGGCCCCCACCCCTCCTGTCTCAGGGCACTGCTGGGAGGACTCTGCACCCACCCCTCCTGTCTCAGGGCACTGCTGGGAGGACTCTGCACACACCCCTCCTGTCTCAGGGCACTGCTGGGAGTGATAGGCCCCACCCCTCCTGTCTCAGGGCACTGCTGGGAGGACTCTGCACACACCCCTCCTGTCTCAGGGCACTGCTGGGAGGACTCTGCACACACCCCTCCTGTCTCAGGGCACTGCTGGGAGTGATAGGCCCCCACCCCTCCTGTCTCAGGGCACTGCTGGGAGTGATAGGCCCCCACCCCTCCTGTCTCAGGGCACGGCTGAGAGGACTCTGCACACACCCCTCCTGTCTCAGGGCACTGCTGGGAGGACTCTGCACACACCCCTCCTGTCTCCGGGCACTGCTGGGAGGACTCTGCACACACCCCTCCTGTCTCAGGGCACTGCTGGGAGGACTCTGCACACACCCCTCCTGTCTCAGGGCACTGCTGGGAGTGATAGGCCCCCACCCCTCCTGTCTCAGGGCACTGCTGGGAGTGATAGGTCCCCACCCCTCCTGTCTCAGGGCACTGCTGGGAGTGATAGGCCCCCACCCCTCCTGTCTCAGGGCACTGCTGGGAGGACTCTGCACACACCCCTCCTGTCTCAGGGCACTGCTGGGAGGACTCTGCACACACCCCTCCGGTCTCAGGGCACTGCTGGGAGTGATGGGCACCCACCCCTCCTGTGTCTGGGTACTGCTGGGAGGACTCTGCACACACCCCTCCTATTTCACAATATGTACGCTCATGGCATACACGGATGTGGGTACACTCCATACGTACGCGGGTGGGGGTACGTGTCGTACTTACACTGTTGGGGTGGGGGTACGCTCCATACGTACGCGGGTGGGGGTAGGGGTCGTACTTACACTGTTGGGGTGGGGGTACGCTCCATTCGTACGCGGGTGGGGGTACGTGTCGTACTTACACTGTTGGGGTGGGGGTACGCTCCATACGTACGCGGGTGGGGGTAGGGGTCGTACTTACACTGTTGGGGTGGGGGTACGCTCCATTCGTACGCGGGTGGGGGTACGTGTCGTACTTACACTGTTGGGGTGGGGGTACGCTCCATACGTACGCGGGTGGGGGTAGGGGTCGTACTTACACTGTTGGGGTGGGGGTACGCTCCATTCGTACGCGGGTGGGGGTACGGTCCGTACATATCAGTCCCCACGCTATGTGATGCTTGTGCGGCCCATACCCAGGCCTTTGCCACGTGGGTACGAGCCGTCCCGCCATTGTTGGGGTGACGTAGGTGTGGGCGTGGTAAGACTCATACCCACGCTCTTCAGGCGTGGGTACGGGACGTACCTGTCTGGTTGTGTTGCCGGTTCGCGGCGTGACGGACTTCCGTTGTGGCGGTCGCTGGCTTAGCTGGACACGCCCCCACCCCCTCCTAGTGACCAGGGCCTGGGAGTCAGGTATGTCCAGGGCATGTGTGCTGTGTGGCTTTGGTGGGGGGTTTGTGGCCTGCCCTGGTCCTGCCACCCCCCCCACCCCACTTTCCCCCCTCCCTTAGTTGTTCTGACCTTCTGCGACATCTGCGTCGGAACTTGTAGAGGAGGTCGACTGCTATGAGGGCCGGGATGACACGTAGGTTCGGGTCCATGTCTGTCCGTCGCGTACGAGTCCTCCTTGTTCGCGTCGTCCTGATTTCCCGGCAGTTTTTGGCTGCCGGAAAATATTCACCGTGCGGGATGACGTCGGTGCGAATCGTAATTCCTGGTTCGTGAATGGCAGGCTGCGAGCGTCCCGACGTCAGCTCGGCGCTTTCCCGGATCGCATTTGTAGGTTTATTTTGTTCGGTCGGGGTTTTTTACGATTCGTACGGAAATGGTGTTCCCGTGCGAATCGTAATTCCATGTTTGTATATTTTGACGACCAGGTACGCGTCGGACGGAGAATATGCTCCGTCCGACGGTTCGTACCCGGTTTTTACAGGATCGTGATCGGCGCCTTGGTGTCCTCATTGCATACTCCAGTTTGAGCCAGTTCAGGGAGCCCTTGGATCCCGCTCTGGTGTAAAACCAGACAAAGGACATGGGAGTATCCTCCCCTCTGTCCAGCGCCTCCTCTGTGAAGGACCCCTGAATTGTTCCAACCCATTCCATGGGGTAATTCAAGTCTTAACTGTGGGTGGCTCTTCAGATTCATCGTGGGACATTATTCAAACCCGAAACCACTTCAACTTCGACCGTCTGTGCACCCGGAATTTGCCTGGAACTGAGGCTGCACCAAGGAAGACTCCTGCTGCCCCTGGTCTTACTGTTATGCAAGTCTTCTTTGTCGTCTGGGCCTGTGCTTTTTCCAGGTTCCTCTCCAGGCCTGTAGGTATCAAGGACACCCAAAGAAATCTCCCTTGGAGTGACTGAGTCACTCCCTACATCTGCAGGCACCGCAACAAAGCTGACTGGTCTGCTGCTCCTGACATCCCACAGGCTTTGAAAGGCTCAGCAACACAGGTGGTAGTTCTGCAACTCCCTGGAGGCCTGACTTGTCCTCTCAGCAAGTTTGAGGCCAGTATCCCTTGTCAAAACAGCTGGAACAGAACCTCTGTGCAACACATCGACTTGCTGTTGCCATGGCTTGTTGGCTCTGTACTTCAGAGATCTTCAGGCTACAAGAAGCTCCAGCCTTCAGCATCTCTTCCTGCCAAGATCTTCATCCTCAACACATCCTCTGCACCGATGGCCTGCATGTTTGGTGAGCTGCTTGAGGTCCTATTGCGACTCTTGTGCCTTTGGCCTGTAGATCCTCTTGAGGGTCTTCTTTCGCTTCAGTGGGCTCCCCTGCTTGCTCAGCACCTGCTCTGACTCTCCTGCAATTGGTGAGTCCCTTGAACCTTGCTGGTCCCAACATTGCTCCTTCTTCGTTTATCACATCTGGTGCTGCTACCAAGGCTTGTTGATGCTCCCCCTGGACACTGACCCCCTGGTTACTCGACTTCCGACGTGGGACAGCTCATGAACAGCTCCTGGTCTTCTACAGCATCACCTGGTCCTGCCAGCTGCAGCAACAAAGTCACCATCATCACTCCTGCATCTTCTGTCATCGGTGGTCAATGCTCTTTCATGCCTCCTGGTCACCTCTGAGTGGCATAGACTCTATCCCCTCTGCTTGCAGGTTCATCTCTTCCAGAATCCACCCTTGGATTTCACCGGACTCTTTTACTTTCGTCGCCAGCTGCATCTTTTCTGAAGTCCTCCATTGTGGTCTATGGCGGTTTCCAATGTCACTTCACACCTATGCACCCAGCTTCCCTGGTGTAGGTATGCTGGTTCCTGGGGTATTGATGGATGGGGTGACTCTGCAACCTTCTGTCTTCCATGGGGTTTCTACAGGGTCCACTTTATTGTGCAACCCTAGGAATCTCGAAATCCATTTTGACCCCAATAGTGAAGATATTCATTATAGGACTGGACACAGTAATATGAATCGCACACTATAAGTGTGGGGAATCCGTGATCCGTATTTTATAGTGCCAGTTTGAGGACTTTGAGTTCTGCCAGCTCCTCTGTACAATCCCCTAATGACTGTGTGTGTGTTTTTTTCAGGACAGAACTATCCGTCATGCATGTATTCTTTTGCTATTGCGCACAACGTGGAATATGGGTGTTTTGTCCCTATGGCAGGCTGAGCAGATCCATCTGTGTAGATGTTGTAATTATATTGATCTGGAGGCATTATTTAATTTGGCAGAGGATATTCTTGTTCATACTTCAGCAATGCTTGTATTTGTAATGTAGAATCGAATCTGTAATCTACATCTGTTGCAGTGAGAAAGTTAACCCATTGAATCCATTGAAGATGTAATGCTTTGTCATTTAGAACGCTCGCTTTGGTACCGGTCTCTTAGGTCGGTACTGGGGTAATGACAATTATTTGTTTACCCTGTGCTAGTGCTCTCTCTCTCACTACAGAAGTCTGAACTGATGTGAAAATGTTTTCAGTGAGTGCAAAACGTGTTTCAGCGTTTGTGTACAAATGTGATTTGTATGCAATCGGTACTGTATCAACCTCAGTGTAATATAGGTGTACCTGGTTGGTCCAGCGACTACACGGATCGCCAGGTTAGTTGTGTTTACATGTGTTTACATGTGAGTGTAAATGTTTGAAAGCTATCATATCAGCTTGTATGGAACATAAAATGTTTGTATGTTCCTGTGTCCAATGGCTGATTAAAAAATCAGGTCTGATTAATTAGTATAACGGTTTTACTTGTTCTGCGTAAATAAAACTTTATGTTCTGCTAAAATTTAAAAATCCAAAAATGGATTGAAGTCTTGTCAGAGTCGTTGGAGGCTTTTGCCATAGCTTGACAACTCATTTTCCAGAAACAGGACATTGAGATGGGCAATGTTTGATTTAAAAAAAAAAAATTTGTAGCCCAGGTGAGCAAACCCAAGAATTAATGCGGTCTACTCTGTCCAAGTGTTCCATTATTCATCGTCTGTCAGATAAATATCATCTACATAGGACAATGCCCTCCTCATCATAAGTTTAAAGTAACTCTGTTGCTCTGGCTGAAAACAGCACAGGGCTATTCGCTATTCTTATACCCCTGAGATAATTGGCAATATTGTCGTTGTGAATGCTGTCAGATACCTGCTTTTGGGTGCTATTTTCTGGCAGAAAAATCCATTTGAAAAATAATGTTGCATTGTACTCTTTCCACACAATGTTATTCATTAGTGAGGCACTATTTGCATCTTGTACTTTGAATGTGTGAGTGGATGTGTTTAAATGTCTGTAGTCTACAATTACACAGCATGCATTGTCCGCTTTCCTTATGGGGAAACAAGGGATTATTCATGGATGAGTTGCAATTTTCTAATACACCTTGGTATTCAAGTTGTTTAAGGATTTCCCAAACTTGTTTTTTAGGTTCATGCTTTATTGGGTACTGTCTCTGGGGTTGACAAACTGATTTTAATGGGATCTTGTAATGAGGTGACTCATCATCCCATCCAACATAATTTCAATATAGTGCAGGAGGTAGCACTAACGCCCACTCTTTGGCGTATGAATGTTTAACTGATTCTGGAACAAGGCCAGAGAAAGCAGGTAAAATTACCGTTTCCCCCATTGGGCACTCCATTACGAACTCAGGTAGCCAATCCTTTTCAGCCAAAAGAATATTGTAACCATATGTCAGGTTCTCCCAAAAGAGAGCCTTGATGTCTCTTGATATGTCTCCCTCCAATGGGAGCATTATTTCATAGAAACGATGGGGGGCACTTACTCTTGTATCAGGTGTTTCCACTGTGATATGCTCACTCAGCGTTACTACTGCCAGATAAGTCATCAGATTTCAACAAGCTATCGTGACTTCTGCTACGCTGTCTAACATCATCACTGCTCATTCCCCGTTCTGAAGCAGAGTCCTCAGTAGCCTGGGCATGCCTTATTTTAATCCCAGCTACCTTCTTCTTTTTGAATTAATGTTTAGGAGTCTTTTGTTTCTCTTCTTTTTTAAGGATGTAATCTGAAGTGCGATGCGTTTCCCTTTTCAGCTTTACACGCTCTTCTGATCTGCGCTCTCTTCATCCACCTCTCTCTGAGCGTGTATTGGATGAATCCTGAAAGGAACAAGAGGAACATGTATCAGTATCCTAATAACTGTCAGGCTTGCTAATATTAGCACGGTTTATTAAATTTATTTCTTGTCAGTCCTGTTGAGGAGAGCCACCCTGTGATTGTGTCTTGTTTTTTTTATTTTTTTTAATATTATCCCATTGCTTCTTGAAAGAATTGGGTGCTTGCTTAAAGTTATCCTTTTCAGAATTACTCTTAAAATGTGGGTGCCCAGGCCTAGCTCCTAGATTATCTCTGCCTAGCATAGCATAGGTTTCTTCGACAATTCTAGGCAATGTGCCAGATTGAACTCCCTCAGGCGTTGGTGTATAGCCAATGCCGCTGCCTCCCCCTTAATATTACTTAACATATTGGCAGATACTGCAGCAAAATTGCCCATCAGTTTTGTTCCTAAGTCCAGAGCAGGGGCTGCCCCATACTCATTCTGTACCTGTTTCAGTACTTCAGGCAAGACAGCCAGCAAAGGGGTACCATGTGTTCTGGTGTAGACGGCAGCGAAGTCTGTACCCTAAGTGGCACAATATTCTACCGGGTAGCCATCCCCATTGGCAAGCAAATTGTTAATTTTCTGGGGCCGATTCCGATCTCGCTCGGAAGGGCTCCTAGTGGCATCCGTCAGGAGCGAATCCAAGTTGTGAGCGGCAAGTACGAGGCGTTTTAAGCCTCGTGCTACGATCGACTCGTACCCATCAGCGATGCCTTCCGAGTGACTAAAAAATGGCCGCCGCGTACAGTGCAATGCGTTTGATTTCCTACCAACCAAGTACGATGTGCGCTTCGAGCAGCCGGAGCGAGTCGGAGCCTCTGCCTCAAAAAAGCTCTGGGAAGTAGACTTTGAGGGTCCGCGGCGGACCCCCCTTCACCTGGGGCCCTACAACTTGGCCAGCGGGGGGGACACAGGGGTCCCCTCCCTACACATGCATGTACGGTGTGGGAGCACCAACACGTCCCCACGACAGGGGGCGCCCTTTTCCGAGACGTGCCTTCTTCGTCAATGGGATCCTATGTATGCTCTGTAAGACAGGCTCCCATTGACTTCACTGGGGCTCAGAGTGACCCAAGTCAGTCAGCGTGTACTTGCATCATACTTGGGCACACGGAGCCCCGGAGTACGGGTCAGTCGGAAAGCTCTACGGGCGCAAGTCGGCCATAGGGCTTTCCAAGCGAGATTGGAATCGGCCTTTCTGTGTTTTTCCTGAGGCTCGTATGGGGAAAAATTACCTCAAGCTGGCTTGTTTTCTGTGCTATCTACAACAGAATTTGCTCCCCACTAGTGGGAATTATTTCCATGATTGCATTCAGCATTTGTGGGCCTATACCCATAGTAGCTAATTGTGGCTTTGCAGCCTGAGCAGTCTGCGTAAGGTTAATTGTGAGTGTTTGCATTATGAACTGTGTAAGATTTCTGTAAATCTTTACTAGATCCTCATATAGTGTTGTTAGTTCTGCTGCATTTAAATTAGCAATATTGTTTGTTGTATAAGCAACTAGGACCGGCCAAGTTACTCCTTTTCTGAGCAGACTGAGTCTCACATTGTCTTTAGTATGGGGGAGGGCTCCTTCAAACCAATTTATGTGTTCTTGGTAAGTTAATGGAATTTTGATGTCCACATATGGAAAGTATTCATTTGGTGTTTCATCTTCAAAGTAAGTGTGAAACAATATTGTGTGTGCATCTGCAGCCTGGAATGTAACCCAAGAGTAGAGTACCTCTGTTCTGAATACTTCGTATGACTCAACGACAAAGGTAACGTCTCCACCCATTGCGGGGAGACCATATTGTAGTAATTTCATAGTAAATGCATGTCTGCAATTTTATGGCAAGGCACGGAAGCCAATATTATGCATATATCTATAATTGCCAACTCAAAGCAGCAACTGCAAAACAATACTTGAACTTATAATCAGAATGAATAATAGTTCTAAATGTTATTTAATCCCCTGTGAGGCAGCCATCTTCCTTCTTTGTTGTTTCTCACAGCATAAGATAAGTCACACTTTCATGTTATTTTAATGGTTGTGATTGATAAACTGTGTGGATTTGGATGATACATGGACTGATGTAGTTTGGATTTTTGTGTATGAGGAGATTGTGTTCAGCTTGGAAATGAATGTATTTAAATTTTTTGAATTCACTAGTTTTTAGCAGCTCCTTTATGAGAGGTTAATTTTCATCCTTTGAGTGTTTTTAAGAAAGCTGTGTTACTTAGGGAAGATAGATTTATTTAGCTGAAGAGGAACGTGGTAGATTTCAATGTTTTTGGTGTTAGGCAGGTTCGAGTACGCAACAAGAAATTGTGGTATCCGTTGCTGCAAAATGTTTATTTAAAAGAGTCACGTGCTGCATCCGAGCCTCATGACTCTTTTGTGTCATTTAGAATGAGTGGCTCGCTCTTTTGAGCAGCGGGACTCGAATGTGGTGTTTCAGTGGAGTCACGCGCTGAATATTAGCTGCATGATTCAATTCAAGCTTTGAACGAGTCATTTTTGAGGAGAAAGGAAATTTGATTAAGGGTCGCACGTGTTAAGAGGAACACGCGACTCGTGTATATCAGAACAAATAATATGGGCAAATTTAAATCTAAGAAAATAAGGAAATGTGAATTACCAGGGTTGTGGCTTTGATGAAATGAACCACTTGAGCCACCGTAGGGCGTCATGTGACGCGACCTCCATTTTGAATTGGGAAATTGTAAAGGAGTATTGGAAGAAAATGAGCAGACATATTTTGGGGTGGTCTTTCAGTTTGGATTTGTTTTTTCTCTGAAGAGGTCAGTTACCTTGGTGTTACAGTTCAAGGTGGTTGAATTATTATCAGAGGGAGGTAACATTTTGGATATTTGGTTGAATTATACATTATTGAGAAAAATAAGTTTGGATTAGGATAGAGAAGTGTATAGTTTGATTAAATTATATTTCTTTGAGAATTATAAATTGGATTTGAAAATGGAGAAAGAAAGGGGTGTTGAAGAAAACGCTGAGGGAAAGGTCCAAGAATGTGTGGACAAGGCTGTTTCAGTTCTGGCATCGCAGTTAGGGAAGAAATTGGATGATTATATGGAAAGATTAGAAGGGAAGTTTGCTAAGAAGGTTGAAGAGGAACAATTTAGGTCGGTAGAGGAGGTACCGTAGGGTAGTGGTATAGGAAAAAAAGGCATCGCAGAAGAGAAAGTATTTGCCTAAAGTCAAAATACATAAAGAAAAAGTGTCCTTTATTCAGAAAGGCAAAGAAAGACTCACCTCATAGGAGGTATATGGGAAGGCTATAAAGGCCACAAAAGGGGATCACAGAGTGATTGCCTGGGATGAGCCCTCTAGTAGAGGGGACATTGTTATTTCCTGCTTTTCTGAGTTTGACTTATCGGATGATTAAGTGATTGAGACAAAAAGGGTTAACAAAGAGAGGATCGAGAAAGAGAGTGTTAAAGATCCTTTGGGAGAAGTCATGTTTGATCAAAGTACTACCCAACACCCACTATCCCCACAGTGGGTACCAATAAAGCATGTGGCAGAATATGTAAAATTCTGGATTTGGAGAGAAATGCCCAAGGAGGTACGTACTAGATTAAGTTCAGAATGCCCAAGGCCTACTTTGGCAAATAAGGTGGAATTCACTCCGATGGACAAGGTGAAAAAGGTACGCAGGGAGGTTCTGAGAGCTTTGGTAAGTGGGTGTGTGGTGATGTATGTTTGGAACGCTGCTCCGTCGTGGAACCCGACACGCGCGGTGATTCACGCGCGGTGATTCCACGACAGGCAGTTATCTCTGGGCCCCTGTTAGGACGAGATCGTCCCACCTCCTCAACTTTTAATAAATCTCACTTGAACATAAAGGTTTGCCTCGCCCCTTCTTCAATTTGGCGACGACTGGATCGACCCACAGAGCGCGTCGACATTCAAGAGAGAAGAGCTTTTCTTTCTTGTGACGAATATAGCAGAACAGGGGCCAGAGACTGAGTGAGATTCTTGACACGGAAGTTACTTCTCACAAGGTGAGAGTTGGCATATTGTTCTTTAATATATATTTTTTTTCTACTGGATTCTCGTCTATTAATACCCTAAGAATTTATCAGCCCGAGTCAGGATCGTCGTTTGAGAATTCTGCGCACGCATTGGAAAGCTCCGTTCCCTTGGCCACCCACTGTTTCCTAATACGCGCTGTCTACCATGCAATTAAAGCATAAACTCGCAAAGGAAACAAACTGGACTTAATTTAATCACCTACGGGCGAAAAAAAAGAAAGAAAGCTCTGATCTCACTTACCGATTGAAGAGCCCGTCATTTTCAACTGCCTTCTTGCCCTGTATACCGCACTGCACTCTGGGATCTTCAGATTCAGTGAAATAGAAACAGGACTTTACTGTTGTTCAACTAAAAGGAAAAAGAAAGAAGACTTCATTTTTAAGGATTCATGTGTCATTTATTTACCAAGTTGTGTAAATCTACAAAAGAGAGATGAGAAGTTAGCACGCAATATTTTTAAAGTTACTACGGCAATGTATACATTTATTTAAGGAAGCCATTTCTGGAAGTTTCAGTGTCTTGTGCTTTTTTCTCTATATCTCTTCTACTCTAATACAAGTTTAATTTTTATTTTAATAATCGTTTTTTGCCTTTATTTCTACAACAGCGACTTGCACGCTCACTCAAGGAAACTTTCAGTGCAAGTTACAATTTTCTTTTTATCCTCACCTAACAACATGCAGAGTGTCCAGGCACCAGCACCATTCCTGCAAGACCCTGGGGATCCATCCTTAGAGTGGAATGTATGGCTTAGATCTTTTAAGGCATACCTAGGCGCTATTGATGCTCAAAAGTTTAGGCCAGAGAGATGGAAAAGCCTCATGTACTATCATCTGGGAGTGGAAGGGCAGAATGTCTATGATCACCTACCTGAACATGTTCCTGCTGAAGATGAAGACTTAGATGAATTTGAGGCTGCTGTTGCTCAATTGGATAAATATTTTTCAAAGACAAAAAACATGGTTGTACATGGGTACAAATTTTTTACTAGGACACAGCAACCTAACGAAAGTATAGACACTTATGTCACTGCACTAAAAGTGTTAGCTTCAAAGTGCGATTTTGATAATTTCAGTGCAGAACTGATACGCGACCAATTAGTAGCTAGATGCTACTCTAAGAATATACAACAAAGGCTACTTGCATGCAAAAATCCTACCTTAGACAAAGCTATAGACATAGCTAAAAGCATTGAAGGATCCACCATTGACGCAAAGCTATTGGAAGAGTCTTTAGCCAAATCCTCTATTTCTGCTGCTATCATCACCAAACTAATCCCACTACTAAGACTCCTTTAAACAATTTAAGTCCAGACCATTTAACAGGCAAAATGTACCTGTTCAGCAATTTCAGAAGATATTTTGTTACAGATGTGGTTCATCTACTCATGTCTCTTCTTTTAGATTTTGTCCCGCTTTGGGCCAACAATGTAAGAAATGTGGTAAGATCGGTCACTTTCAAAAAATGTGCAGAGCAGGGAAATCCACTAATATTCGTTGTGTTTTAAATTATTTTGGTAATAATTTTGATGAAGAAAATCCTGAAAGTAACCAAGAATTACTCTTAGGCGTCAGATGTGTTAATTCTAATGATGAAGTCTTAGTAGTCGATCCAAATCTTAATGTCTCTATTGAAGGTCATGCCATACAACTGTTAGTTGACACCGGTGCACGAATAACTATTATCTCTAATGACATATTTGAAAAATATTGGATCAACAGAACTTTGCTTCCTCCAGATATTCTTACTGTGGCATTTGAAGGAAGCAAAGTAGACCTCATTGGTTTTTTTTGGGCTGACATTAAGAACTCAAATGAATCAATCAATGGTAAAGTGTATGTTGCAAAAAAAGGGATCAATGTTTTGGGCTTAATTCACCAAGCTGAATTTGGCATCACGATCAGACCAGGGTTAGAACAACCCATTTCTTTTGAGAAGAAAAGGCTAAGTTCAATAAGTGGTTTTGACAACATTTGGATAAAAAAATTCAGCAACGTTTTTCACGATAAGCTAGGCAAAATTTCAGACTTTACCTATTGTGTTAAGGTTAAACATGATGTTGTTCCTGTAAAGCACAGACTACGCAACATACCTTTCAGTGTCAGAAATGATCTTTCTGCCATGCTCAATGACATGTGTTCACAAGGTATTATACAAAAAACTGATGGAACTTTGTGGTTATCTCCGATTGTTCTAGCGAAGAAAATGAATGGGGAATTATGCATGTGTGTGGATATGAGGAGTGTGAATGAAGCTATTTGGATAGATAACTACCCCCTACCTAGAATTGAAGACCTAATAAAAAAAATTGGTCATGCTAAGTGGTTTAGCAAATAAGACTTAAGAGCGGCATACCACCAAGTTGAATTAGATGAAAGTTCCCGCCATTTGACCGCATGTGTAACTCCTGATGGAGTTTTCCAATTCTGTCGCATGCCATTTGGCATAGATTCTGCGGCTGCAGTCTTTCAGAGACTCATGTCAGACATGTTCACTGGTAACGAACATGTTGCAATTTTTCAAGATGATATTTTAATATTTGCTGTTAGTGAAAAAGAGCATGACCTAGCACTAAACAATGTTTTGGAGACTTTAGAGAAAAGGGGTGATTAGGAGTCAGAGATTGAAGAATGTTTCATTGCCTACATTGGCGATTCAAGTATTTGTAAAGAAGAGCATGATTGGGTGAAAGAATTATATAATGATGTTGTTCTAAAGGATGTTGTACAAATGGTTATTTCTGGTTGGCCGAAAGAAAGAAGCTTACCCGATCAACTTCAACCCTTTTGGAAAGTCTCCGATGAACTATCCTTAGAATGTTATAAACTAATGCGTGGTGATAAACTCATTCCCCCAACTTGTTTCCATAGACGCATTATTGAACTTGCCCACTCTGGTCATTTAGGATCCACTTTCACCAAAAGAAGAGTAAGAGAAAACTTTTGGTGGCCTAGTATGGATCATGAAATAGATTTGTATATACGTGACTGTACTAAATGCAGAGTCAGTGATAAAGTTTTAAAAACTGAAGGGTCTATTGAATTTCCCACCGTCTGTCCAGAAAGAGCTTGGCAACGTATAGGGGTAGATTTTTTAGGACCCTATCATGTTCTACCTAACTACATGAGATACTTCATTGTTCTAATTGACCATTTATCTAGGTGGGTAGAGGTTAGAGGAGTAATGGAGCCTACGACAAGAAATGTTATCAATTTTTTCCAGGATGTATTTGCAAGAGAAGGTATTCCAGGTGAAATTTTAACTGATAATGGTGTTCAATTTGTCTCCATTGAAATGAAATCTTTTTTAGAGAAGTGTAGTACTAAACATATCAAAACACCTTTCTACAACCCCCAAAGCTATGGTAAGGTAGAACGTTTCAAAAGAATTTTAGTTGAATGTATACAGTCTACTCTGAGGTGTAACATGATTGTCGAAACTGCTTTGAAAGAGTTGATTTGGAATTACAGGACGACACCTTACAGCATTACGACAAAAACCCCTTTTGAACTAATGCGAGGAAGAAAAGCTACAACTGATTTATGCCCTTTTTGGATGACATCGGGTCTTGACAAAAACGTGGTTATCAATGATTCTTGGAACACAGCCAAATACAATTCTGATGTTTCAAGTGCAAAGAGAATTTGTGACAACTCAAATTACAGCAAACTGAAGTCAGGTAATTGGGTTCGTGTGAAAAACCTGTGTCATGTTGGTAAGGGCCTCTCTAAATTCAAGGCACCTTTGTAAATTTTGGATCTCAGGAAGAATGCTGCAAAACTTTCAGATGGGAATTGGTGGAACATCTCCCGTCTGGCTCTTAACCCCAATGCTGGTTTCACTTCCAACAAACAAAATGTTTCTCATTATCATCAACCCACACAATCGGATGATGGAACTGTGAGAAGAAGCATCCACTCCAGGTTCACCCCCAGCAAATACCAGGACTTTATTTGCGATTAACATGTTTTTTTCTCTCTGTTAGTGAGGAGGAGAGCGTATTGCTCCTCTTTATTTCATAGTTTGTTATGATATTTCTCATTGCATCATTTTAAGGTTAGTTTCCTTATTCCTTGTTTCCTGTTTGATTTGTCTTTAATTTGGAAAAAGGGAGATGTGTGGTGATGTATGTTTGGCACGCTGCTCCGTCGTGGAACCCGACACGCGCGGGGATTCCACGACAGGCAGTTATCTCTGGGCCCCTGTTAGGACAAGATCGTCCCACCTCCTCAACTTTTAATAAACCTCACTTGAACATAAAGGTTTGCCTCGCCCCTTCTTCAGAGTGATTAACTCTGAGACAGATTGCAAGGATACTATGACTTCTGTCTGCCTCAATTCAAGCTGTTGTCCCTGCTCCTCTGCATTATCGTGCTTTGCAGAGGTTGAAGACAACTTATTTGAACAGGGGCTGAGATATTCAAACAAAGTTCGGACAGATTCAGAGACAAGGGAGGAATTGAGGTGGTGGCAAGAGAATCTAGAGGCTTGGGATGGAAGGGCCATTTTCGGGGAGAGTCCAGATTTGGTAACAGAATCAGATGCCAGGCTTCAGGGTTGGGGAGCAAGGTGTGGTTCAGTGACGAAAGGAGGTAAATGGACAAGTCAGGAGAATGAGATGCACATCAATTATATAGAAATGCTGGCAGGTTCATTTGCGGTGAAGAGTTTTGTAAGGGATCAGGTGAAATGTTGTGTCCTCTTAAAAATGGACAATGTCTCAGCAGTGAGATATGTAGACAAACTGGGGGGTCCACGTTCAAATGCACTAGCGGACCTAGTGAAGGAAGTTTGGCATTTTTGTCTGGGAAAGAGTATCATGATTCAGGCTCAGTATTTACCGGGGTGAGCAACACTGTGGCAGACTGGAATTAAAGACAGCTGAGGGATTTCAGCAGATTGAAGTTTGAACAGGAAAACACAAGTTAGTTCTCCTGGGTCATTTAAAACTGATGGCTTGGCTGATTTCGGTAGAATCTGACAGGTGTCAGGGTTATCTTTGGAGGCTTCGAAACTCATCAAGAAGTCATGGTCACCGGGAACGTCCAAGGCGTACAAACTGGCCTGGGGGTGAAGGTTTCGTTGGTGTTCTTCGAGGGGTTTGGATCCCGCATCAGCACCTCTGGTAGAAGTGTTGAATTTTTTTAACTGAGATCTTCCTTGAGCGTAGATCTTACAGTACAGTGAATGTTGGCAGATCGGCTATTTCAGCTGGGCATGAGTTGATTGATCATTTACCAGTTGGACAAAATGATGTGAATAGACTTTTAAGGAGTATTAGATTAAAGGTGCCCCCAGTTCCTAGATATTCATCTGTGTGGGATGTAGATCTTGTTCTCAAGGAATTGTTGAGTTGGTTTGAAAATGAATTCTTGAATCTTAAACAACTTTCTTTTAAGTTGGTTATGTTATAATGTCTTGTATCGTTCAGAAGGGTTTCTGATATTAGGGCACTTGATATTTTAGGTCGAAGATTTGTTCCGGAGGGTGTGTGCTTTTATATCACCAGAAGGACTAAGTCTAGGACTGTTTTCTATCCAAATCTGGATGAGTGCAGGAAATTGTATGTTGTGAGGTGTATTCGTGAGTATGAGAGAAGGACTGAAAATGTGAGGAACAGTTTGGATTCTCAATTGTTAATTTCTTATAGACATCCCCATAGAGCTGTTTCCACCCAAACTTTAGCTCGTTGGGTTAGAGAAGCTATGGGGAAAGCAGGAATTGATTTGAAAAAAATTAGGACTCATTCCTCTAGGGGTGCTATGGCGTCTAAGGCTCTTCTACTGGGCGGTGCACTCAGATTAATTTTAGCTGCAGCGGATTGGCCTTCAGATTCAGTTTTTAAAACGTTCTATTTTAAACCTGTAGAATCTTCAGTTAGGAATATTATGGCAAAGCTTTGAACATGCATAATATTGACCTCCCTGCCTTGCCATAAAATTCAGATTTTCCACAGCTAGGTGGGTAGAAAATCATGATTTTATTAAAGATACGGACGTTGATATTATCAGTCCCTGTATAACCCGCCCTATAATTTGTTTATGTTTTATATTTCAGGAGGAGATTATAAGAAGTGATCTGGAAGAAGGTTATTTATTCTTTGGATTTTATGTCTGGATTACATTGCATTTGATATGTTCATCATGTTTTGTTATTTGAATGTTGTTCACATCAACAAGAAGGAAGATGGCTGTTTCACAGGGGATTAAATAACATTTAGAACTATTATTCTTTTTGATTCTAAGTTCTAGTATTGTTTTGTAGTTGGTGCTGTGAGTTGGCAATTAAAGATATATGCATAATATCAGCCTCTTTGTCTTTATTAAAATCATGAGTTTCTACCCACCTAGCTGTGTAAAATCTGAATTTTCTGTAATATTTAGAGTAACTACTTGTTCTCCAATTTTGTCTCAGTTTATGGACATTTGTGTGAAGAAAGAAGACTTTTTAGAAAATGACTTTATGGAGATAGGGTAAGCACAATGTGGGAATTTCTTTTTAACCTAAAAGCTTGAATAACCTACAACCAATACATATGGTATATCTACTCAGCTGAGGTGGATTTCCCTTCCCACCACGGACGTCTCCGGTTTGGAGCTGAGAAAAGCACAACTGAACTACTCAGATAGACCATTAAATATGAACCCAGCTAAAGTTGGTAGAGCCATGTTGTGTAGTTCCTCCTAATCCGTAGGATCTGCGTGATTTGTTGGACAACATAAACTTTGAGTGAGGTGCCTAGACTCCATCAGGATAGGTTGGCCTAGAGACCGGCTAGCTCACAGTGCCACCATAAGCACCCCTACCTTTTCCAGGGAGCAAATGGCTTCTTGCAACCACTGTAAATGACAACCCTGATCCCTCAGGGATCATGGTAACAGATCAGAACCTTTTGCTCAGTCACTCATGCTTACTTGCGCTCAGAGAAATATACAGAGAATACACAGTGTGACGTTTTCCATATAGTTATTGAGCCACCATTATTCTTGTATAAAATTCATGTGCTGTGATAA
Source organism: Triturus cristatus (assembly GCF_964204655.1). Lineage (NCBI taxonomy): Eukaryota > Metazoa > Chordata > Amphibia > Caudata > Salamandridae > Triturus > Triturus cristatus. The sequence goes on from NC_140590.1 coordinate 1,366,084,573, forward strand.
TCAGTCGACAGAAGCAGATGAGAGTGATTACAAGCACCAAAAAAGTCAATAGTAGATACAGTTCTACCATGGTGCTAAAACAGTGTGTATATGCAGGCATATAAAACAAGATAGTAATCAGGCATACTCCTACTATGCAAACCCTACTCTGCATGTACTTAGAGTGTGTGTAGGGGTGAAGCCAAGAATCCCCCCAAGGGATGATGCAACCCCATTACCTGGCGGGAAAGAATGTAGGACCCCATCTTGGTTACGAACTGGACACTCTTCACGGAGATGTCAGACCACTGTGTGTTGAAGTCTCAGCATGCAGGGATCCTCAGTGTCAGCTTAAGTGTCTCCTCTGCTAATCTTTTGGGATGCTCATTATTTATAATAGAAAGCATCCTTGTGATGCACATATAGATTAGCAATGTTATTGATATGTAGGTAGCCTAGTTGCTCTCTGGATGAAGATAGAACGAAATTTGTACATTGTGTATAAAAAGACCTTGTACATGGTGTTTGAGGCATCGTGATAATATTATGCAAAGCTAGATGTGTAAACAGAAGTAGTTTCAGAGAAACTAATCCAACATTGTCGCACATGCAAATATTTGCAAAAGGTCACAGCAGAAATGTTACTTTGAAAAAGTGGACAATGTAAGAAATTAGCAGCTTTCGCTATATGGGCCTAATTCAAGCACATAACAAGGCACTCACACACCCACATACAAACCCCAACAGCCACTCACACACCAACTCACAGACCCACACGGTCAGTCACACACGCATTCACACACCCAGGTTACCCGGGCATTATAGATAGAAAATGGCATTAAAAACTGTGGAAATTCACTGGTAAACCAAAAGTTATAGGATGTTATAGTTAGAAAATAACTTTTAAAAAACCATAGAAATTCACTTAAAAAAACTAAGGTTACAGGGATGTTATAGTTCAGAAATAGAACTGAAAAAACCTTAGAAATTCACTTATACAACCAAAGGTTAAAGGGAAGTTATAGTTAGGTTCAGATTTTACAAACACAAAATAGAAATTCAGAAGTTATAGTTATCTCAAGTAACTATAACTCATGTCATCAGGTAACTATAACTAGCTTCCTTGCCATGGACTGCTAATTACCCCACATATTACATTACTCATGACATTTTCTATGACATTGTAGATAATATCACTGCGTCATTTGAAGTGAATTTATTAATGAGAGAACTAGGGATTGGGGACGAGTCATAGTTATCTTAGGGCACAAGTAATAGCTACTTGCCATAACTATAACTATAACTGCTAAATATCTATGGTTATATATATATATATGTGTGTATATATATATATATATATATATATATATATATATATATATATATATATATATATATATATATATATATTATCTACTGGCGGTTGCCAGTAGATAGTTGTAGTTAGGACCGAGTTCCCATAGGAAATCTGAAAATTCTATTTTGAATAACTTTGGGGCCGGTTGACGAATCCTCGCGAAATTTTCAAAACTAATGGGGCGCTCCGCTCAGCTCCTACCCTGAAAGTCTCGGGGTGATTCGTCAAGCGGGGGCTGAGAAAAAAGGGGGGTCCCAAAACGCGTTTTCCCAATGCATTTTCCGATAGGACCTTTAGTCGAAGGTACAGCCCGAACGGCTGAACAGAATTACTTGAAATTTGGCAAAGAGGTAGTCCTCAGGTCAGGCATGTGCCTTTTGCATATATGGTGTCAAACTGTTCAGTAGTTCCTGAGAAAATTGCAGTTAAAAGTACATAAATATCTATATGCGCGCACCGTGCGCGCACGGAGCGAGCACCGTGCGCGCATGGTGCCGTGCGCGAGCGTAATTCTGATTGGTGGTTAGATGTCGGTCAACATTCGAATTGGTCGAAATCAGGAAGTGACGGACGCCATTTTGTGTGTGACAGTGAAAAAGAAAGGTGGAGAATGTGAAAAGGGGGCAGGGTAGAGAGTTCCTGACCCCCTAGCCTTTGTCAGGGGGTCCCTGAAGGACCCCGAAGGGTGAAAAAAACATTTTATTTTTTTTCAAAAAATCGCAGGGTGCGCGCACCGTGCGGGCACGGTCAAAAACCCTTAAAAAAAAAAACATTTTAAAATGTTTATAAGTTTATAGAAGATATTAACTATGCTGTTCAACTTTATCCAAATTAAAAAAAAAAGAGCTGAGCCATTCCATATTACAGGATACAGTCAATCTATAACTATATACATAGGTAGTTTATTGTAAAATAAATATATAAAAAATATAATAATACATACATAAATTAGCATTTAAAAAACCTTACAAATTCACTAAAAAAACCATAGGTTTCACACACGTTATAGTTAGAAATTAGCATTTAAAAAACCTTGCAAATTCACTTAAAAAACCATAGGTTTCACACACGTTATAGTTAGGAATTAGCATTTAAAAAACCTTGCAAATTCACGTAAAAAAACCATAGGTTTCACACATGTTATAGTTAGCTGGACATTTCACTCGTAAAAAACAATTGAAATTCCCCTGTTATAGTTAGTTCAGCTAACTATAACTCGCGCGACCGCAATCCACTGCTGATGACGTCACATATTACATCACTCATGACATGGTCAGTGACATCACTCATGACATCACTGATGACATCTCAAATGACATCACTGATGACATCACTGATGACTTCATCCAGTGAATATGTGTCTTTCTGAAAAATAAATATTTTTTATATATGTATATCTAAAGGTTAATGGAAGATAAGTTAATTGTATAACTGACTTATTAACAGTATCTTAGTGAATACAGTGATGTAATATGTGACGTCATCAGCAGTGGATTGCGGTCGCGCGAGTTATAGTTAGCTGAACTAACTATAGCGGGGGAATTTCACTGGTTTTTTACGAGTGAAATGTCCAGCTAACTATAACATGTGTGAAACCTATGGTTTTTTAAGTGAATATATATATATATATATATATATATATATATATATATCTTGAAGAAGCGTCAGCGTTCCCCCATTTCCGGAGCCCCCAGCCCTTCAGGGTGGCCTCACTTCATGGGCACGGAGCAACCCACAATCACCCCACTGGTAAGAACAACAATGTGAGGCCCAATACCTTGAAATTTGCTTTATTTCATGAGGCTTTTTGCAGCGCCTGATTCTCTTTTGTCCAACGTTTCAGCCTGTTGCCTTGATCACGGACAGGAACACAAGCGCCCAGGTGCGCACAGGTGTCTTTTATAGAATATATCACGTGCCTGCATTTTGCCAGTACTACCGTTCCCAGAGTGCATTTGTGCTTTTATTCAACTTGTGAACTGGCAATCCAACGATGTTTATTCACTCGGTGGTAATAACTATTGCACACGCACTGGTATTTGCAAGGAATCGTTTTTGAGGCAGGCAGGTGAATTTCAGTCCATATCGCAGATGTTTTTTAAAATATTAGCATCATGCAAAGCGGCATCTTTCAGGCACGATTAAAGCAGGGAATCATCCCTCTTCAAATCCCTTCCAAGCGCCATTCCATTTACTCAGTAGTTATCCCTTCGTGGGTTGGAAGGCGCGAGTGAGCCATGCTCCTCAGTAAACATCTTGAAGAAGCGTCAGCGTTCCCCCGTTTCCGGAGCCCCCGGCCCTTCAGGGTGGCCTCACTTCATGGGCACGGAGCAACCCACAATCACCCCACTGGTAAGAACAACAATGTGAGGCCCAATACCTTGAAATTTGCTTTATTTCATGAGGCTTTTTGCAGCGCCTGATTCCCTTTTGTCCAACGTTTCAGCCTGTTGCCTTGATCACGGACAGGAACACAAGCGCCCAGGTGCGCACAGGTGTATTTTATAGAATATATCATGTGCCTGCATTTTGCCAGTACTACCGTTCCCAGAGTGCATTTGTGCTTTTATTCAACTTGTGAACTGGCAATCCAACGATGTTTATTCACTCGGTGGTAATAACTATTGCACACGCACTGGTATTTGCAAGGAATCGTTTTTGAGGCAGGCAGGTGAATTTCAGTCCATATCGCAAATGTTTTTTAAAATATTAGCATCATGCAAAGCGGCATCTTTCAGGCACGATTAAAGCAGGGAATCATCCCTCTTCAAATCCCTTCCACGCGCCATTCCATTTACTCAGTAGTTATCCCTTCGTGGGTTGGAAGGCGCGAGTGAGCCATGCTCCTCAGTAAACATCTTGAAGAAGCGTCAGCGTTCCCCCGTTTCCGGAGCCCCCGGCCCTTCAGGGTGGCCTCACTTCATGGGCACGGAGCAACCCACAATCACCCCACTGGTAAGAACAACAATGTGAGGCCCAATACCTTGAAATTTGCTTTATTTCATGAGGCTTTTTGCAGCGCCTGATTCCCTTTTGTCCAACGTTTCAGCCTGTTGCCTTGATCACGGACAGGAACACAAGCGCCCAGGTGCGCACAGGTGTCTTTTATAGAATATATCACGTGCCTGCATTTTGCCAGTACTACCGTTCCCAGAGTGCATTTGTGCTTTTATTCAACTTGTGAACTGGCAATCCAACGATGTTTATTCACTCGGTGGTAATAACTATTGCACACGCACTGGTATTTGCAAGGAATAGTTTTTGAGGCAGGCAGGTAAATTTCAGTCCATATCGCAAATGTTTTTTAAAATATTAGCATCATGCAAAGCGGCATCTTTCAGGCACGATTAAAGCAGGGAATCATCCCTCTTCAAATCCCTTCCACGCGCCATTCCATTTACTCAGTAGTTATCCCTTCGTGGGTTGGAAGGCGCGAGTGAGCCATGCTCCTCAGTAAACATCTTGAAGAAGCGTCAGCGTTCCCCCGTTTCCGGAGCCCCCGGCCCTTCAGGGTGGCCTCACTTCATGGGCACGGAGCAACCCACAATCACCCCACTGGTAAGAACAACAATGTGAGGCCCAATACCTTGAAATTTGCTTTATTTCATGAGGCTTTTTGCAGCGCCTGATTCCCTTTTGTCCAACGTTTCAGCCTGTTGCCTTGATCACGGACAGCAACACAAGCGCCCAGGTGCGTAGAGGTGTCTTTTATAGAATATATCACGTGCCTGCATTTTGCCAGTACTACCGTTCCCAGAGTGCATTTGTGCTTTTATTCAACTTGTGAACTGGCAATCCAACGATGTTTATTCACTCGGTGGTAATAACTATTGCACACGCACTGGTATTTGCAAGGAATCGTTTTTGAGGCAGGCAGGTGAATTTCAGTCCATATCGCAAATGTTTTTTAAAATATTAGCATCATGCAAAGCGTCATCTTTCAGGCACGATTAAAGCAGGGAATCATCCCTCTTCAAATCCCTTCCACGCGCCATTCCATTTACTCAGTAGTTATCCCTTTGTGGGTTGGAAGGCGCGAGTGAGCCATGCTCCTCAGTAAACATCTTGAAGAAGCGTCAGCGTTCCCCCGTTTCCGGAGCCCCCGGCCCTTCAGGGTGGCCTCACTTCATGGGCACGGAGCAACCCACAATCACCCCACTGGTAAGAACAACAATGTGAGGCCCAATACCTTGAAATTTGCTTTATTTCATGAGGCTTTTTGCAGCGCCTGATTCCCTTTTGTCCAACGTTTCAGCCTGTTGCCTTGATCACGGACAGGAACACAAGCGCCCAGGTGCGCACAGGTGTATTTTATAGAATATATCATGTGCCTGCATTTTGCCAGTACTACCGTTCCCAGAGTGCATTTGTGCTTTTATTCAACTTGTGAACTGGCAATCCAACGATGTTTATTCACTCGGTGGTAATAACTATTGCACACGCACTGGTATTTGCAAGGAATCGTTTTTGAGGCAGGCAGGTGAATTTCAGTCCATATCGCAAATGTTTTTTAAAATATTAGCATCATGCAAAGCGGCATCTTTCAGGCACGATTAAAGCAGGGAATCATCCCTCTTCAAATCCCTTCCACGCGCCATTCCATTTACTCAGTAGTTATCCCTTCGTGGGTTGGAAGGCGCGAGTGAGCCATGCTCCTCAGTAAACATCTTGAAGAAGCGTCAGCGTTCCCCCGTTTCCGGAGCCCCCGGCCCTTCAGGGTGGCCTCACTTCATGGGCACGGAGCAACCCACAATCACCCCACTGGTAAGAACAACAATGTGAGGCCCAATACCTTGAAATTTGCTTTATTTCATGAGGCTTTTTGCAGCGCCTGATTCCCTTTTGTCCAACGTTTCAGCCTGTTGCCTTGATCACGGACAGGAACACAAGCGCCCAGGTGCGCACAGGTGTCTTTTATAGAATATATCACGTGCCTGCATTTTGCCAGTACTACCGTTCCCAGAGTGCATTTGTGCTTTTATTCAACTTGTGAACTGGCAATCCAACGATGTTTATTCACTCGGTGGTAATAACTATTGCACACGCACTGGTATTTGCAAGGAATAGTTTTTGAGGCAGGCAGGTGAATTTCAGTCCATATCGCAAATGTTTTTTAAAATATTAGCATCATGCAAAGCGGCATCTTTCAGGCACGATTAAAGCAGGGAATCATCCCTCTTCAAATCCCTTCCACGCGCCATTCCATTTACTCAGTAGTTATCCCTTCGTGGGTTGGAAGGCGCGAGTGAGCCATGCTCCTCAGTAAACATCTTGAAGAAGCGTCAGCGTTCCCCCGTTTCCGGAGCCCCCGGCCCTTCAGGGTGGCCTCACTTCATGGGCACGGAGCAACCCACAATCACCCCACTGGTAAGAACAACAATGTGAGGCCCAATACCTTGAAATTTGCTTTATTTCATGAGGCTTTTTGCAGCGCCTGATTCCCTTTTGTCCAACGTTTCAGCCTGTTGCCTTGATCACGGACAGCAACACAAGCGCCCAGGTGCGTAGAGGTGTCTTTTATAGAATATATCACGTGCCTGCATTTTGCCAGTACTACCGTTCCCAGAGTGCATTTGTGCTTTTATTCAACTTGTGAACTGGCAATCCAACGATGTTTATTCACTCGGTGGTAATAACTATTGCACACGCACTGGTATTTGCAAGGAATCGTTTTTGAGGCAGGCAGGTGAATTTCAGTCCATATCGCAAATGTTTTTTAAAATATTAGCATCATGCAAAGCGTCATCTTTCAGGCACGATTAAAGCAGGGAATCATCCCTCTTCAAATCCCTTCCACGCGCCATTCCATTTACTCAGTAGTTATCCCTTTGTGGGTTGGAAGGCGCGAGTGAGCCATGCTCCTCAGTAAACATCTTGAAGAAGCGTCAGCGTTCCCCCGTTTCCGGAGCCCCCGGCCCTTCAGGGTGGCCTCACTTCATGGGCATGGAGCAACCCACAATCACCCCACTGGTGAGAACAACAATGTGAGGCCCAATACCTTGAAATTTGCTTTATTTCATGAGGCTTTTTGCAGCGCCTGATTCCCTTTTGTCCAACGTTTCAGCCTGTTGCCTTGATCACGGACAGGAACACAAGCGCCCAGGTGCGCACAGGTGTCTTTTATAGAATATATCACGTGCCTGCATTTTGCCAGTACTACCGTTCCCAGAGTGCATTTGTGCTTTTATTCAACTTGTGAACTGGCAATCCAACGATGTTTATTCACTCGGTGGTAATAACTATTGCACACGCACTGGTATTTGCAAGGAATCGTTTTTGAGGCAGGCAGGTGAATTTCAGTCCATATCGCAAATGTTTTTTAAAATATTAGCATCATGCAAAGCGGCATCTTTCAGGCACGATTAAAGCAGGGAATCATCCCTCTTCAAATCCCTTCCACGCGCCATTCCATTTACTCAGTAGTTATCCCTTCGTGGGTTGGAAGGCGCGAGTGAGCCATGCTCCTCAGTAAACATCTTGAAGAAGCGTCAGCGTTCCCCCGTTTCCGGAGCCCCCGGCCCTTCAGGGTGGCCTCACTTCATGGGCACGGAGCAACCCACAATCACCCCACTGGTAAGAACAACAATGTGAGGCCCAATACCTTGAAATTTGCTTTATTTCATGAGGCTTTTTGCAGCGCCTGATTCCCTTTTGTCCAACGTTTCAGCCTGTTGCCTTGATCACGGACAGGAACACAAGCGCCCAGGTGCGCACAGGTGTCTTTTATAGAATATATCACCTGCCTGCATTTTGCCAGTACTACCGTTCCCAGAGTGCATTTGTGCTTTTATTCAACTTGTGAACTGGCAATCCAACGATGTTTATTCACTCGGTGGTAATAACTATTGCACACGCACTGGTATTTGCAAGGAATCGTTTTTGAGGCAGGCAGGTGAATTTCAGTCCATATCGCAAATGTTTTTTAAAATATTAGCATCATGCAAAGCGGCATCTTTCAGGCACGATTAAAGCAGGGAATCATCCCTCTTCAAATCCCTTCCACGCGCCATTCCATTTATTCAGTAGTTATCCCTTCGTGGGTTGGAAGGCGCGAGTGAGCCATGCTCCTCAGTAAACATCTTGAAGAAGCGTCAGCGTTCCCCCGTTTCCGGAGCCCCCGGCCCTTCATATATACATACATGTGAACTGGTGGGAACACTTGGAGCTTGTATATATATATATATATATACACATATTACCTACTGGCGGTCGCCAGTAGGTAGTTATAGTTAGGACCACGTTTCCATAGGAAATCCGCAACATTCTATTTTGAATAACTTTGGCGCCGGTCGACGAATCCTCGCGAATTTTTCAAAATAGGTGGGGCGCTACGCTCCGCTCCTACCCTGATAGTCTCGGGGGGATTCGTCAAGCGGGGGCTGAGATAAAAGGGGGGTCCCAAAACGTGTTTTTCCCATGCATTTTTCCATAGGACCTTTAGACAGGGCTACTGCCCGAACGGCTGAGCAGAATTACTAGAAATTTGGCAGAGAGGTAGTCCTCAGGTCAAGGAAGTGCCTTTTGTAGGTTTGGTGTAAATCTGTTCAGTAGATTCTGAGAAAATAGCCTTTAAATCAATATATATATCTGAGCCAGCTTACGGTGCGCTTACGGTACGCTTACCGTACGCGTACGGTGGCGTGCGCGAGCGCGATTCTGATTGGCTCTTAGATCTTAGTAAACATTCGAATCGGCCGAAACCAGGAAGCGGCGGCCGCCATTTTCTCTCTCGCACTGAGAGTGATGAATAAAATACCAAGCTCAAAAACATGTAAAGGGGCTGTTTAGACAGCTCCCACACACATAGCCATGTTGCGGGAATCCCCTTAGATACCCCAAGGCCAAAAACGGACTTTTTATTTTTTCGCTAATTTCGCCGATTACTCTTCCCTTACGCGTACGGTAAAAAAATGTCAAAAAAAAAAAGTATCCACATTCTCCCCACCCCGTGTGCAAATGGAGCCCGAAGGGCAACATTTGTGCATGGCATATTAGTTCAGTGAAAAATTAAAATATTACCTTTCAAAACGAAGTGCATCATATGTCCTCCATGTGCGCACGGTGCGCGAAGCGCATCGTGCCTACATGGCCCATCTAGCGAAACGTGGGCACGCGGTGCGTATAGCGCATCGCGTTCCCACCGTGCGTGCACGGCACTAACTGCGTAAAGTGGGCGCGCGGTGCGCGAATCGCATCGCGCGCACGGAACGAACTGCGTTAAGTGGGCGCACACGCCACGAATGGCGTAAAGTAACTTAGCATTTAAAAAACCGTACAAATTCACTGAAAAAACCATAGGTTTCACACACGTTATAGTTAGGAATTAGCATTTAAAAAACCTTGCAAATTCACTGAAAAAACCATAGGTTTCACACATGTTATAGTTAGCGGAAATTTTACTGATAAAAAACCAATGAAATTCCCCCGTTATAGTTAGTGCAGGCAATTATAACTCACGCGACCGCAATCTTCTGCTGATGACATATGTGTCTTTATGAAAAAAAAATATTTGTAATATATGTATAGCTAAAAATGTATGGAAGAAGACATGGGCAAATAAGTGTCTAAATACAGTATTAGCATCAGCAGAGGATTGCGGTCGCGTGAGTTATAGTTGCCTGCACTAACTATAACGGGGGAATTTCATTGGTTTTTTATCAGTAAAATTTCCGCTAACTATAACATGTGTGAAACCTATGGTTTTTTCAGTGAATATACATATGTATACATACAAAGAAAGAGGAAAGAGGTGCCCTCAATAACAACACACTCCCAAAAGCCTGCAGTGAGCTAAAACAATGTCCCATTCCATGCTGTGCTGGAAATTACCTTCAAGCAGATTGTTGCTCCAAATGTGACTAGCAGTCAAAGTCACTAGGCCCCTTGGTTTCTGTGGTGGTGCATCTCCACAGCTGGACTGGCCGTAATATTTGCAAAAAAAGAGGTGCCCTCGATGAAAACACACTCCTAAAAGGCTTACTTTTAATAGGAACACAACACAAGCAGGAACTTCCATTGCCTTAAAATTCCATCAGCCTAACACGTTTCGGACATTGCAGTTGATGGGCCGACAAGTGTCTCTGCTAATGCATGCTGGTAAAGGTAGTCTCACACAATGCCTTCTAACCCCAGTAGGTCTGCCAACTCTATGCAATAAGTCAAAATAAGTTTAAAAAAACCTCCAGTGTGCTAAAACAATGACCCATTCCTTGCTGTGCTGGAAATTACCTCCAAGCCGATTGCTCCAAAAGTTATGAACGTCTAAGTCACTAGGCCCTGCTGGTTTCCGCAGTGGTGCACCTCCACAGCTGGACTGGCTGTAATATTTGCAAAGAAAGAGGTGCCCTTGATGAAGTGCACTCCCAAAAGGCTTACTTTTATTAGGAACACAGCGCAAGCAGGAACTTCCATTGCCTTAAAATTCCATCAGCCTAACGCGTTTCGGACATAGCAGTCCTTGATCACATGCAAAGCACAGAGAGGCAGCATCATGATTGCAGGCACCTGAATACATTTTAAATAGAGTCCCGCCCCGATGCGCCGTCATGTGACTAGGTTACTGCATGCTGGTAAAGGTAGTCCTACACAATGCCTTCTAACCCCAGTGGGTCTGCCAACTCTATGCAATAAGTAAAAATAAGTTAAAAAACCCTCCAGTGGGCTAACGCAATGTCTCATTCCTAGCTGTGCTGGAAATTACCTCCAAGCCGATTGCTCAAAGTGACTATCAGTCAAAGTCACTAGGCCCTGCTGGTTTCCGCAGTGGATGTCTGCCAGAACCGCCGCTGACCACCAGTGTATTGTGTTCGTCGACACTAGGTCATCATTACTATAATGCAAGGAAGCAAGTTACTAAACAAAGCACCTACGGATACTTGCCTGTTGTTGGTCAGAGCAGGGTAGGGCGATGGACGAAGTCTTCAATGTGCCACATTGGTGAGTAGAATATCGGACATGCAATTGGATATATTGCTGCCCTGAAGAACTCGTATCTACTAAGTGACTATCATTACTGAAATGAGATTTACGAGTATTAAGGCTCACTCACTGAGAGATTATGAATGAACTATGTATGCCAAAATGGCAGACTGAGTAAATAGATAACATTGAGCATAATGCAGTCCGTTTTCTCTTATAGCTCTTTTTCCTGTGCAATGAAGAGGAGACAGGATTATTTTAAATGTGGTGAAATGGTTAATGGGAACACTATGGCATTGAGAAAGGCATAATTGCTGAAAAGCGTCTGCCAAATTAAAGTGAAGACTGTGAACTGCAGAGTGGTCCATGATTTCCTGGTATGGGAATTTGGTGGTTGATGTTTCATGACAGTCGCAGTCACGACAGAGGCACCCGCCTACAAGTTGTTCAGCAGTGTTTGTGGCATTTGATGTAAAAAAAAAAATATATATATATATATAACAAACATGAGGGGTGCCTCGATGAAGACATCACACCAGACGGAGTAAGTGCACACCACAGCCAGCCGTAGCGAAGACAGCGTCTCACCCCACCTCAATGCGCAGCCAAACGCGTTTCGAGCATTCACTCTTCGTCAGTGGCTGAAAACAAAGTGCAGAGGCAGCGGTATACGTTCACCATATTTATTAGTTGTAAAAGTCCCGCCCAATGTGGGCGCAAGGCATCCTGGATATGATAGTCCATAGAATGGCTGCCGAGACTTTAGATGAATCGAAAACCCCAATGGGTACCGCTGACTTCTGGAAACCATCACACCAAGTGGAAAAGTATAATTCAATAAATCCCAAGTGGGTTGGGGTGGGTAAGAGTTACTGTCCCGCTACCTGTAACATCCCAGCTGCCAGGCCTCCTTCTGTCCGATTAGTGCACGAGGTTGCGTGCACCAAGGATCCGCTTTACAAGCAGTGGGACATCTTCGCGGCCGGACCTGCCGCAAACTACAACCCACTTGGGATTTATTGAATTATACTTTTCCACTGACGAAGAGTGAATGCTCGAAACGCGTTTGGCTGCGCATTGAGGTGGGGTGAGATGCTGTTTTCGCTACGGCTGGCTGTGGTGTGCACTTACTCCATCTGGTGTGATGTCTTCATCGAGGCACCCCTCATGTTTGTTGTAGTTTGCGGCAGGTCTGGCCGCGAAGATGTCCCGCTGCTTGTAAAGCGGATCCTTTTTTTTTTTAGTCTTTCACCATGCGTGCACGGTGCGCGCACCCCCGCGATTTTAATATATATATATATTTTTTTAAATTCTGCCTTTGGGGTCCTTCAGGGACCCTCTGACAAAGGCTAGGGGGTCAGGAACTCTCTACCCTGCCCCCTTTTCACGTTCGCCACCTTCCTTTTTCACTCTCGCACCAAAAACAAACAAAATGGCGGCCGACACTTCCTGATTTCGACTGATTCGAACGTTGACTAACATGTAACCACCAATCAGAATTACGCTCGCGCACGTTAGGGTGCTCACACGGTGCGCGGCTATAGATATGTATGTGCTTTTAACTGCAATTTTCTCAGGAACTACTGAACAGATTGACTCCATATATGCAAAAGGCACATCCCTGAGCTGAGGACTACCTCTCTGCCAAATTTCAAGTAATTCTGTTCAGCCGTTTGGGCTGTACCTTGGACTAAAGGTCCCTATGGAAAATTGCAATGGGGAAAACGCGTTTTGGGACCCCCCTTTTTTCTCAGCCCCCGCTTGACGAATCCCCCCAAGACTTTCAGGGTAGGAGCAGAGCGGAGCGCCCCACCTATTTTGAAAATTTCGCGAGGATTCGTCAACCGGCGCCAAAGTTATTTCAAATAGAATCTTGCGGATTTCCTATCGAAACACGGTCCTTACTATAACTATCTACTGGCGACTGCCAGTAGATTATATATATATATATATATACATACATATATATATATATATATATATATATATATATATATATATATATATATATATATATATATATATATATATATATATATATATATATATATATATATATATATATATATATATTGTGTCCAACAAATTGCCCAAGCATATTAGGGGCGCACTCACGGCAAACCACCACCAGCCGGTTACTCCCTCGCAGGTCTCACCGACGGCCTCATTACTAGGGAAATGACCATGCAAAGCTTCTTCGGTTAAAACATCTTTAATGGACCTGACGCGTTTCAAAGCTGTTGCTTCTTCTTCAGAGGTCGCCACTCAACGTAAAAGGAACAGTTTCGCAGGACCTACTTAAGGTGAAATATGCTCTGAAAATACATATCCCACAATGCAGAGCGCGCATTATGCGCTCCTACTTAAGGCGGAGTCTGCACAGAGTGCCCTGTGACTGTTTGAGTGGCGACCTCTGAAGAAGAAGCAACAGCTTTGAAACGCGTCAGGTCCATTAAAGATGTTTTAACCGAAGAAGCTTTGCATGGTCATTTCCCTAGTAATGAGGCCGTCGGTGAGACCTGCGAGGGAGTAACCGGCTGGTGGTGGTTTGCCGTGAGTGCGCCCCTAATATGCTTGGGCAATTTGTTGGACAATATATATATATATATATATTCACTGAAAAAAACACAGGTTTCAGGGATGTTATAGTTAGAAATTAGCATTAAAAAAACCTTTGAAATTCACTGAAAAAACCATAGGTTTCAGGGACGTTATAGTTAGAAATTAGCATTTAAAAAACCTTAGGAATTCACTGAAAAGACCACAGGTTTCAGGGATGTTGTAGTTAGTTGGACATTTTACTTGTACAAAACAAGAGAAATTCGGCCGTTATAGTTAGTTCAGCTAACTATAACTCGCGCCCCCGCAATACACTGTTGATGACATCACATATTACATCATTCATGACGTGGTCAGTGATATCACTGATGACATCTCAAAGGACATCACTGATGACATCACTGATGACATCATCCACTTGATAATCTGATGCACCTCTTTATACCCTAATATAACCTTTGATACACACACTCTAAAATACAGACTACCATTTTCGAAACAGTAGTCACACCAATACCAGTTAGTGCATAGCCACTCAATAATTCCAAGATCTACACACACATCCACTCATTCACCCATACAGTCAGTCATACATGCAGTCATCCATCAATACAGCACAATTAGAGGCACTCACATATCTATACAGACACTCACACACTGCCACTCATCCATAGAGTTACTCAGACACCTAGTCAATCATGCAAAGAATCAATCACGCTCCCATTTACTCACCTTTACAGTTATACACACACCACCTCACTTATTCAAACATATACTAACACATACTTACACTCTTATACAATAACTAACAGACCCCAGGTTAGTCCAAAATACACCCAAGTGGGCGTCGCTGCCCCCGTTGCAAGTTTGAAAATGGGCTTAATGCAGTTCCTGTCCCGCCGCTAATTGTAGCGGATCCTGGTGCTTCAACACAACACCGTGTGGAAGTGAAGAGGCCTCATATTCGGGGGATATTGGTGCCAATGGAACTGCATTAAGCCCATTTTCAAACTTGCAACGGGGGCAGCGACGCCCACTTGGGTGTATTTTGGACTAACCTGGGCTCTTTTACAGACATATGGACTGCATCTACCACAATGCAATGCCTGATTACGCCCATTCGGGCGGGACCTCAATTTTAATAAAATGGTTTCCTGTCATTGCCACTGCCTCCGTGTCTCAGCTTGCACCAGTGATCATGGGCCTACCGCCCGAAACTCGTTTGGTGAATCGAGGGGAATGAGCAATGAGCACATGCAGCAACTTTGTCACCGC
The DNA here is from genome assembly GCF_964204655.1 of Triturus cristatus. Lineage (NCBI taxonomy): Eukaryota > Metazoa > Chordata > Amphibia > Caudata > Salamandridae > Triturus > Triturus cristatus. The sequence continues at coordinate 1,366,099,661 of NC_140590.1, forward strand.
CTGGGATGTGAGTGCGGTAACTCTTCACTGTGCGACATCTCCTCTGCGGGCAACCTTTTTTCTTTGGGATATATATATATATATATATATATATATATATATATATATATATACATATATATATTATCCTACTGGTGGTCGCCAGTAGATAGTTATAGTTAGGACCGAGTTCCCATAGGAAATCTGAATTTCTATTTTGAATAACTTTGGCGCCGGTTGGCTTATCTTCGTGAAATTTTCAAAACTAATGGGGCGCTCCACTGAGCTCCTACCCTGAAAGTCTCGGGGTGATTCGTCAAGCAGGGGCTGAGAAAAAAGGGGGGTCCCAAAACGCATTTTCCCCATGCATTTTCCCATAGGACCTTTAGTCAAAGGTACAGCCCGAAGTGCTGAACGGAATTACACCAAATTTGGCAAAGAGGTAGTCCTCAGTTCAGACTCGTGCCTTTTGCTTAAATGGTGTAAATCCGTTCAGTAGTTCCTTAGAAAATCAAAAGTAAAATCACATATATATCTGAGTGGAGCCTAACCACACATCTCATCGTGAGATCTGATTGGCTGTCAGCACTTCATCCAAGAAGTGTTGGCAGCCATCTTGGGACCAATATACATGATAGCACCTCATTAAAAAGCATTGCAGTTAATAGAAGGTTTTAAGACTTTAGTTACATTATAAATCATTTGTTGATGGTACCATACTCATTTTAGGAATTGTGGTGTGTTCTAAGGTGATTTTACCATGTGAAAAAGCCTTCTGCTGTGATATCATGAATCATGTTTGAGAGAAAACTATTTTCTCATGCTTTTCCCACAGAGGTTTGGAAGGTGATCTATAAGCTAAACTGAGAGCAAGTTTTCTGTAAATTCACATTATCTTTCTCAGTCATGTGAGAATGAAGTCTGACATTCTCAGTAAAACATGTACATCCAACAAGTGCAGAGACTGTCAGTTGATTCCTTTGTGTTCTACTGCAGCTTCCCAGAGTTTTCTAAAGAACAACTAGAGCGATAACAGTCCTACTTATGACAAACGTATGGCACACCTGAAGCCATCTTGGTTGGAATAAAGTGGTAACTCTTAAAACATTTAATTTAAAAAGGAACACAATGAGGGGGTTCATTTTACCATAGAAAGTATGATCAGTGCTGCAGAAAGAAAAATTAGGGCACATTTTGAGTGACTTCTCAAGTCCTCTTCTATTTCATTAAAAAATTCTGACATGCAGACTGAAACATGCACTTTCAATACCAGCAGCAGATTTCCCTGGTGAGCAGTAGCTTTACTACAGTGATCTAATAAGCAACTAGAGTGCTAACATTCTGAATTTATGGCAAATGTGTGACACATCTGAATGCCTTCTTGATGGAATCAAAGTAAAAAACTGAAAGTATTTCCTACTGAGGAGACTGTAGTAAATGAGGAAATTAGGAAACATCATAACAAATAAGTCTCCCAAAATGGCCATCAGAGACAAAAGAGCCCAAATGTAGGCCAAATATCACCCAGATGTAGCCCAAGTATAGCCCAATACCAGAATGTCCCAGAGTGTTCTAACGAACAACTAGAGCGCTAACAGTCCTACTTATGACAAAAGTATGGCACACCTGAAGCCATCTTGATTGGAATAAAGTGGTAACACTTAAAACATTTAATTTACAAAGGAACAAAATGAGGGGGTTCATTTTGCCATAGAAATTATGATTAGTGCAGCAGAAAGAAAGATTAGGGCACATTTTGACTTCTCAAATCCTCTTCTATTTCATAAAAAAATTCTGACATGCAGACTGAAACATGCACTTTGAATACCAGCAGCAGACTTCCCTGGTGAGTAGTAGCTTTACTTCAGTGATCTAATGAGCAACTAGAGTGCTAACATTCAGAATTTATGGCAAATGTGTGACACATCTGAATGCCTTCTTGATGGAACCAAAGTTAAAAACTGAAAGTATTTCCTACTGAGGAGACTGCAGTAAATGAGGAAATTAGGAAACTTCATAACAAATAAATCTCCCAAGATGGCCACCAGAGACAAAAGTGCCCAAATATAGCCCAAATATCACCCAGATGTAGCCCAAGTATAGCCCAATGACAGAATGTCAAAGAGTGTTCTAACGAACAACTGGAGCGCTAACAGTCTTACTTATGACAAAAGTATGGCACACCTGAAGCCATCTTGATTGGAATAAGGTGGTAACACTTAAAACATTTAATTTACAAAGGAACAAAATGAGGGGGTTCATTTTGCCATAGAAATAATGATTAGTTCTGCAGAAAGAAAAATTAGGGCACATTTTGACTTCTCAAATCCTCTGCTATTTCATATAAAAATTCTGACATGCAGACTGAAACATGCACTTTGAATGCCAGCAGCAGACTTCCCTGGTGAGCAGTAGTTTTACTACAGTGATCTAATGAGCAACTAGAGTGCTAACATTCAGAATTTATGGCAAATGTGTTACATATCTGAATACCTTCTTGATGGAATCAAAGTAAAAAACTGAAAGCATTTCCTACTGAGGAGACTGCAGTAAATGAGGAAATTAGGTAACTTCATAACAAATAAATCTCCCAAGATTTGCACCAGACACAAAAGAGCCCAAATGTAGCCCAAATATCACCCAGATGTAGCCCAAGTATAGCCCAATGACAGAAGTGTGCAAAACACTTATTTTTTGTGTTTGCAGTTTTATATAGGGCAGACTAGTCAGGTATTGGAGTGCTTTACATGAGCATTGGTTACATCACACAAGATCAAATTCATTTTGGTTGTAGCCATGGGGAGATTAAGTGATTTGACCAGAATCACAGAATGTTGAGCTGAAGCAGAAACTCCAACCTGGTTCCCCAGTTGCAAAGTCTGCAGCTCTGGAAGTAACACCACATCCTCTCCCCTAGGTGCAACATTTAATCAAGTGGTCAACTGGATAACTAAACATAAAGATTACAAATAATTCTTTGTCGCTATTTGAAAACTCAGAAAATATGTCCTCATTTTAGTTTTTTATAGCACTAACCATAATTTTGATGCAAATAAGAACCTCTCATATATGTAATTTCTAAAGGAAATGCTCTAGGTATTACAGTTTTGATTACATCAAGATGACGTCAGGCGTTACACACTTTTGTAATAAATATAGAATGTTAGCAATCTAGTTGTTCATTGGGATACTGTTGAGAGGCAGAGGGCAGGGGCACGGACTCTGAAAATTGAAGGCAGGTAGGAGAGTGCAGAGGCAACAATTTGACCAAACTGGGTAGGCAGGAAGGGCAGTGGCAGCACAACAGACTATGGAGGGCAGTGGAAAGGGGGGCAGGGGCAGCAAACCAACAATATAGGACTGGCAAGAGAGGCTGTGGCAATATAATAGACCATTGTGGGCAGAAGGAAGAGGCAGTGGTATTACAACCATACATGCCAACAGACGCGTTTCAGCCAGGAAACGTCCAATGTTTTTAAGCTCAAATGGGATTTATTTGATGTGTCTCCTGTCTACAATCTCTTCTTTTTCAATGTAACTCAAAGGGGAAAATCAATACCCCAGTTTTTTTTTCAAAATCTCCCTCTTACCAAGTTCAAAATGTTCGCAAGTATGGTACATTGGATCATGGAAGGCAGGAGGAATTGGGGTAGGGACATGGACTCGGATAAAAGAGGACAGGAGGGACATGGAGAGGTGCACCAAACTGACCCTACAGGGCAGGCATCAGGGTTTGCAGCAGCACAATACACCACAAAGGGCATGCGGGACGGGAGTGCAGCACAACAATCCATAGAAAGCAATAGGGAGGGGACAGGACCATGCACATGGACAACAGAGAACAGAGGGGAAAGAGGCAATGGTAGCTAGCTGACCATAATGGACAGACAGGAGAGAAAGCTGCAGCATAACAGACCATAAAGGGCAGGAGGGACGGAGGCATTACAATGGAACAGACAAGCCAGGAGGGAGGGAATAGGGGTCTGCACATGGAAACAGAGGGCTGGGGGCAAGGGGGCAGGGCAGGAGCAGCAAGATGACCATGGAGGTCAGGCAGGATGGGCGCTAGAAACAAGAAACACCATGGAGAGCAACAATGAGACTATGATGGCATACACACAGACCATGGAGGGAAGGTGGGAGGGGGTCAGGGGCAGCTAGCTGACCATACAGGGAAGGTGGGAGGGGCCATGGCAGCACAGAAGACCATGCATGGCAAGCAGGAGGGTTAGTGGCAGCACAATGGCTATGATGGGCAAGAAGGAGGGTGCAGGGGCATGCACAAAGGACCATGGAGGATAGAATGGAGGGTCAGGACCTGGGCACCGACAAGAGAGTTCAGGGGAAGGGGCCTCACAACAGACCGCGCGGGGCAGGCAGTAGGAGCAGTTGCAGCACAACAGACCAGGGAGGGCAGAAGGATGTGGCAGTAAAAAGGACCATGGAGGACAGGAGGAAGGGGATAGGGGCATGGCATGTGGACAGGCAGAGTGGAGGTGGCAGGGACAGGTTACAGTCATCTGACAATGCTAGGCAGGTGGTAGGGGAGTGGCAGCTCAACAGAACACTCAGAGTAGATAGGAGTGGCAGGTCCATGGAACATGGTGGGCAAAAAGGATGGAGCAGGGGCATGCACAAAGACATCGGAGGGCAGGGGGAAGGAGAATAGGGGCAGCAAGCTAAGCACAGAGGCTAAGCAGGAGGTCAATGATGGGCCATAGAATTAGGCAATGGAGGGCAGGAGTAGTGGACTGGTACATCATGCTAAATGGAGGGCAGTGGCAGCACATCAGACCATGCATGGCAGGGCAGGAGGGAGGAGGCTAGTCCATGGATTCAGACAACAGAGGATAGGGAGGAGGTGGATGGGGCAGCAAGCTAACTGTTCAGAGAAGGTGGGTATTAGGAACTTTATTGTTTTTAAAATGTGTGTCTGTGCGAACTACTTAAAATATGAACAAGTATGCAGCATAATCTCACTTTTATTCAGGAAGAAGAGGACGTTTGTGACTGTGACTCCGGGCTCACTTGGCAGAAACACCCCATGACCCTCCACCCCCATCACAAAATGTAATGCCCGTGAAAAGGGTAGGTGGACGCAGTGTTATATAGAACATAGTCCTGAGAGCACGATTGAAAATGAAGACTAGATATAGTATATGGTATAAACTATGCACCAAAAAGTGTGATATGAGTTGAACCGGGCGTGAAATATAATATGCAATTCATTGTGCGCAATTATAGATTCATTGGAGAGCATGGGATAGCACAGGCACTAGCGCGTGCTATGCGATATGCGACTTGGAGTGTAATATGCACAGGGCAGTGTTGTGTAACCTAACTAGTCTCTAAAGTTGTAATATAAAATATGTGCTGGGGAGTGTAACGTTGCATATGCACTGTGACAAAGATATGGATCCCAGATTGTAATATGTATGGCATAGCGCTGAGCGTTATAACATAGGCATCGAGGAAGGCACGTTAGATGGGGCAATATAACCCATGTAAAGGCAAATGTGGCATGACATATTCACATGGTGGTGTTACAGTGCACATGGGCTAGTGAGTGTCATAGCATACGCACTAGCTGGTGGAATACAACACAGAGGTGTGTGGCACTCGGCGGGCACTGGTGGGTGTAACACAGCATTGGGCTCAGCCAGGAGCACGCTGTGACTCTCAAGTGAGGTTTGTCTCCTTTCCAGAGAATAAAATAAAAAGTATCACACATCCGGCGGTGGATGTGTGTTTTATTAACCGTGAGGGGGGTTTCTTGCATAGTTTGGTCGAATTTTTGTCGAATCCCCTTTGTATGGCTTGGTGTGCGTGTGTATTAAATGTGCCTGTCAATAGCTACCCATGTTTGTATAAATAAACAACAAGGGTGTCTACTTGGAGAGTACCCACCGGCGGGGGCGCCGGGATTAGGCCCAGTAGGGTGTCAGACACGTCAGAGCTTCAGTGTAAATACATTCCACGTGGATTAATTGTATGCATAGTCGTCTTTTAATGAATATCACGCAAATCGTCATGGTGATAGGTACATACGGTTTGTCCAGCATGTCCTAGATGTTTCTATAAATATATATTTTTTTAAAATATTTAAAAAACAAAGGCCGGCCCCGGGGGATGGGGTCCCCGGGGCCATAAGTGGCCTGAGGAGGGGGGCAACGCAGCCCCCCTCCTAAAGAATAAAAAAAAAAAGGCCATGACCCGGGGGTTGGGGTCCCCAGGGCCGATTAAGGCCTTGGGAGGGCCACATTTATTTTTTTCAACATAAAAAAATTAGCATGCAGGCCCTGGGGGATGGGGTCCCCAGGGCCAATAAATTAGAAAAAGAAGGGGGGCCACACAGCCCTCCTGCTTAAAAAAATAAAATAAATAAAAGACCGGCATCGCACCGGGGCCATGCCCCCTCCTTGCAGCACTCTGCAAACGTGCCCCCTGGCCAGTTGTACGTTGGGGAATTAATTCCCCTTCAATACTGAGGGTCCCTGAGGGCCAACTAGCCCAACAGGTATCTCCATTATGTGCCAGGGAGCTGCATTGCAGACAGGTGTTCTGAGGCCACGTCCATTTTTACACCTCTATGCAACGCAGCTCTGTGGCACTTACTGGAGGTACCTAGTGGGCTAGTTTGATCCTAGGGACCCTTAGGATTCAAGGGGACTTAATCTCTCAACTTAGAACGGCCACAGGGCGAGCTTACACAGTGGTGAAGGGAGGGGACGGGGCCTGAGGTGACGTGTGCAAGCACGCCCTGTGGCGCGTTTTAAGTTGGGGAAATAATTCCCTTTCAATCCTGTGGGACCCTGGGGGCCAACTAGCCCACCAGGTGCTTCCAGTAAGCACCACTGCTCTGCGTTGCAGAGAGGTGGAGCAGGCCGTGCCCATTTTTACACCTCTCTGCAATGGCGCTTACTGGATGTACCTAGTGGGCTATTTTGCCCCAGGGACCCTCAGGATTCAAGGGGACATAATCTCTCAACTTAAAAAACGGGCACAGGGCGTGTTTACACAGTGGGGAAGGGAGGGGACGGGGCCTGAGGTGACGTGTGCAAACACGCCCTACGGCGCGTTTTAAGTTGGAGAAATAATTCACGCGACCGCAATCCTCTGCTGATGACGTCAGATATTACATCACTGATTACATATGTGTCTTTCTGAAAAATAAATATTTGTAATATATGTATTGCTAAAGATTAATGGAAGAAGACATGGGTAAATAGGTGTCTAAATACAGTGATGTAATATCTTACATCATCAGCAGAGGATTGCGGTCGCGTGAGTTATAGTTGCCTGCACTAACTATAACGGGGGAATTTCATTGGTTTTTTACGAGGGAAATGTCCAGCTAACTATAACATGTGTGAAACCTATGGTTTTTTAAGTGAATTTGCAAGGTTTTTTAAATGCTAATTCCTAACTATAACGTGTGTGAAACCTGTGGTTTTTTAAGTGATTATATATATATATATATATATATATATATATATATATATATATATATATATATATATGCAGGAAACGATCTCTTCACGAAGAAAATATCGGAGGGACACACCAAGGAGGTCAGGAAACGACGTTTATTTCAGCAATGGCATGACGCGTTTTGGCGAGTATGCCTTTATCAAATGCCCTTGTGAACACCGTCTCTCTCTTCAAAGCTGCATAAAGTAACCCTTATCGTTCTCCCATTGGTGACAGTCCAGGTGGGGCGTGTTGGAAGTCCAATTAGCACTGCAGCCCACATCGGTGAACTACAGCTCCCAGCAGGCATCAGTAGCCAAATAGGTGAGTGATTGAAACATCCCCATATATCCCTTCATGGGCACTGGAAAATGGTTAGGAACGTGATGACTGCAGTCTTGATGACAGCACCGTGTGTCTGCCGGAACAAATTTTCCTTCCCTGACCCCCAACGCTCAAGCCACAAAGGTCCTCTTCCAGCCAAGCTCTGGAACGTAGATACAATTATCGTGTCCCTCCATGCAGTCACGGTCTGCGGTTGCAGTTATGCTGAGCCTTCAGGGGATGCGGCGGTCACGGAGTGCATTCAATACCTTGAATCATTCCACCAGTTGCCCTTGTTGACTCCGGACACTTGTGTGAGCGGGTCCCCCAAATCGCGCCGAGGGCCAGCGCGCTAAAATATGCAGGAAACGATCTCTTCACGAAGAAAATATTGGACGGACACACCAAGGAGGTCAGGAAACGACGATTATTTCAGCAATGGCATGACGCGTTTCGGCGAGTATGCCTTTATCAAATGCCCTTGTGAACACGGTCTCTCTCTTCAAAGCTGCATAAAGTAACCCTTATCGTTCTCCCATTGGTGGCAGTCCAGGTGGGGCGTGTTGGAAGTCCAATTAGCACTGCAGCCCACATCAGTGAACTACAGCTCCCAGCAGGCATCAGTAGCCAAATAGGTGAGTGATTGAAACATCCCCATATATCCCTTCATGGGCACTGGAAAATGGTTAGGAACGTGATGACTGCAGTCTTGATGACAGCACCGTGTGTCTGCCGGAACAACTTTTCCTTCCCTGACCCCCAACGCTCAAGCCACAAAGGTCCTCTTCCAGCCAAGCTCTGGAACGTAGATACAATTATCGTGTCCCTCCGTGCAGTCACGGTCTGCGGTTGCAGTTATGCTGAGCCTTCAGGGGATGCGGCGGTCACGGAGTGCACTCAATACCTTGAATCATTCCACCAGTTGCCCTTGTTGACTCCGGACTCTTGTTTGAGCGGGTCCCCCAAAGCGCGCCGAGGGCCAGCGCGCTAAAATATGCAGGAAACGATCTCTGCACGAAGAAAAAATCGCAGGGACACACCAAGGAGGTCAGGAAACGACGTTTATTTCAGCAATGGCATGACGCGTTTCGGCGAGTATGCCTTTATCAAATGCCCTTGTGAACACGGTCTCTCTCTTCAAAGCTGCATAAAGTAACCCTTATCGTTCTCCCATTGGTGGCAGTCCAGGTGGGGCGTGTTGGAAGTCCAATTAGCACTGCAGCCCACATCGGTGAACTACAGCTCCCAGCAGGCATCAGTAGCCAAATAGGTGAGTGATTGAAACATCCCCATATATCCCTTCATGGGCACTGGAAAATGGTTAGGAACGTGATGACTGCAGTCTTGATGACAGCACCGTGTGTCTGCCGGAACAACTTTTCCTTCCCTGACCCCCAACACTCAAGCCACAAAGGTCCTCTTCCAGCCAAGCTCTGGAACGTAGATACAATTATCGTGTCCCTCCGTGCAGTCACGGTCTGCGGTTGCAGTTATGCTGAGCCTTCAGGGGATGCGGCGGTCACGGAGTGCATTCAATACCTTGAATCATTCCACCAGTTGCCCTTGTTGACTCCGGACACTTGTTTCAGCGGGTCCCCCAAAGCGCGCCGAGGGCCAGCGCGCTAAAATATGCAGGAAACGATCTCTTCACGAAGAAAATATCGGAGGGACACACCAAGGAGGTCAGGAAACGACGTTTATTCCAGCAATGGCATGACGCGTTTCGGCGAGTATGCCTTTATCAAATGCCCTTGTGAACACGGTCTCTCTCTTCAAAGCTGCATAAAGTAACCCTTATCGTTCTCCCATTGGTGGCAGTCCAGGTGGGGCGTGTTGGAAGTCCAATTAGCACTGCAGCCCACATCGGTGAACTACAGCTCCCAGCAGGCATCAGTAGCCAAATAGGTGAGTGATTGAAACATCCCCATATATCCCTTCATGGGCACTGGAAAATGGTTAGGAACGTGATGACTGCAGTCTTGATGACAGCACCGTGTGTCTGCCGGAACAACTTTTCCTTCCCTGACCCCCAACGCTCAAGCCACAAAGGTCCTCTTCCAGCCAAGCTCTGGAACGTAGATACAATTATCGTGTCCCTCCGTGCAGTCACGGTCTGCGGTTGCAGTTATGCTGAGCCTTCAGGGGATGCGGCGGTCACGGAGTGCATTCAATACCTTGAATCATTCCACCAGTTGCCCTTGTTGAATCCGGACACTTGTTTGAGCGGGTCCCCCAAAGCGCGCCGAGGGCCAGCGCGCTAAAATATGCAGGAAACGATCTCTTCACGAATAAAATATCGGAGGGACACACCAAGGAGGTCAGGAAACAACGTTTATTTCAGCAATGGCATGACGCGTTTCGGCGAGTATGCCTTTATCAAATGCCCTTGTGAACACGGTCTCTCTCTTCAAAGCTGCATAAAGTAACCCTTATCGTTCTCCCATTGGTGGCAGTCCAGGTGGGGCGTGTTGGAAGTCCAATTAGCACTGCAGCCCACATCGGTGAACTACAGCTCCCAGCAGGCATCAGTAGCCAAATAGGTGAGTGATTGAAACATCCCCATATATCCCTTCATGGGCACTGGAAAATGGTTAGGAACGTGATGACTGCAGTCTCGATGACAGCACCGTGTGTCTGCCGGAACAACTTTTCCTTCCCTGACCCCCAACGCTCAAGCCACAAAGGTCCTCTTCCAGCCAAGCTCTGGAACGTAGATACAATTATCGTGTCCCTCCGTGCAGTCACGGTCTGCGGTTGCAGTTATGCTGAGCCTTCAGGGGATGCGGCGGTCACGGAGTGCATTCAATACCTTGAATCATTCCACCAGTTGCCCTTGTTGACTCCGGACACTTGTTTGAGCGGGTCCCCCAAAGCGCGCCGAGGGCCAGCGCGCTAAAATATGCAGGAAACGATCTCTTCACGAAGAAAATATCGGAGGGACACACCAAGGAGGTCAGGAAACGACGTTTATTTCAGCAATGGCATGACGCGTTTCGGCAAGTATGCCTTTATCAAATGTTCTTGTGAACACGGTCTCTCTCTTCAAAGCTGCATAAAGTAACCCTTATCGTTCTCCCATTGGTGGCAGTCCAGGTGGGGCGTGTTGGAAGTCCAATTAGCACTGCAGCCCACATCGGTGAACTACAGCTCCCAGCAGGCATCAGTAGCCAAATAGGTGAGTGATTGAAACATCCCCATATATCCCTTCATGGGCACTGGAAAATGGTTAGGAACGTGATGACTGCAGTCTTGATGACAGCACCGTGTGTCTGCCGGAACAACTTTTCCTTCCCTTACCCCCAACGCTCAAGCCACAAAGGTCCTCTTCCAGCCAAGCTCTGGAACGTAGATACAATTTTCGTGTCCCTCCGTGCAGTCACGGTCTGCGGTTGCAGTTATGCTGAGCCTTCAGGGGATGCGGCGGTCACGGAGTGCATTCAATACCTTGAATCATTCCACCAGTTGCCCTTGTTGACTCCGGACACTTGTTTGAGCGGGTCCCCCAAAGCGCGCCGAGGGCCAGCACGCTAAAATATGCAGGAAACGATCTCTTCACGAAGAAAATATCGGAGGGACACACCAAGGAGGTCAGGAAACGACGTTTATTTCAGCAATGGCATGACGCGTTTCGGCGAGTATGCCTTTATCAAATGCCCTTGTGAACACGGTCTCTCTCTTCAAAGCTGCATAAAGTAACCCTTATCGTTCTCCCATTGGTGGCAGTCCAGGTGGGGCGTGTTGGAAGTCCAATTAGCACTGCAGCCCACATCGGTGAACTACAGCTCCCAGCAGGCATCGGTAGCCAAATAGGTGAGTGATTGAAACATCCCCATATATCCCTTCATGGGCACTGGAAAATGGTTAGGAACGTGATGACTGCAGTCTTGATTACAGCACCGTGTGTCTGCCGGAACAACTTTTCCTTCCCTGACCCCCAACGCTCAAGCCACAAAGGTCCTCTTCCAGCCAAGCTCTGGAACGTAGATACAATTATCGTGTCCCTCCGTGCAGTCACGGTCTGCGGTTGCAGTTATGCTGAGCCTTCAGGGGATGCGGCGGTCACGGAGTGCATTCAATACCTTGAATCATTCCACCAGTTGCCCTTGTTGACTCTGGACACTTGTTTGAGCGGGTCCCCCAAAGCGCGCCGAGGGCCAGCGCGCTAAAATATGCAGGAAACGATCTCTTCACGAAGAAAATATCGGAGGGACACACCAAGGAGGTCAGGAAACGACGTTTATTTCAGCAATGGCATGACGCGTTTCGGCGAGTATGCCTTTATCAAATGCCCTTGTGAACACGGTCTCTCTCTTCAAAGCTGCATAAAGTAACCCTTATCGTTCTCCCATTGGTGGCAGTCCAGGTGGGGCGTGTTGGAAGTCCAATTAGCACTGCAGCCCACATCGGTGAACTACAGCTCCCAGCAGGCATCAGTAGCCAAATAGGTGAGTGATTGAAACATCCCCATATATCCCTTCATGGGCACTGGAAAATGGTTAGGAACGTGATGACTGCAGTCTTGATGACAGCATCGTGTGTCTGCCGGAACAACTTTTCCTTCCCTTACCCCCAACGCTCAAGCCACAAAGGTCCTCTTCCAGCCAAGCTCTGGAACGTAGATACAATTATCGTGTCCCTCCGTGCAGTCACGGTCTGCGGTTGCAGTTATGCTGAGCCTTCAGGGGATGCGGCGGTCACGGAGTGCATTCAATACCTTGAATCATTCCACCAGTTGCCCTTGTTGACTCCGGACACTTGTTTGAGCGGGTCCCCCAAAGCGCGCCGAGGGCCAGCGCGCTAAAATATGCAGGAAACGATCTCTTCACGAAGAAAATATCGGAGGGACACACAAAGGAGGTCAGGAAACTACGTTTATTTCAGCAATGGCATGACGCGTTTCGGCGAGTATGCCTTTATCAAATGCCCTTGTGAACACGGTCTCTCTCTTCAAAGCTGCATAATGTAACCCTTATCGTTCTACCATTGGTGGCAGTCCAGGTGGGGCGTGTTGGAAGTCCAATTAGCACTGCAGCCCACATCGGTGAACTACAGCTCCCAGCAGGCATCAGTAGCCAAATAGGTGAGTGATTGAAACATCCCCATATATCCCTTCATGGGCACTGGAAAATGGTTAGGAACGTGATGACTGCAGTATATATATATATTCACAGAAAAAAACATAGGTTTCAGGCACGTTATAGTTAGGAATTAGCATTTAAAAAACCTCAGAAATTCACTGAAAAAACCATAGGTTTCAGGGGTGTTATAGTTAGCTGGACTTTTCACTTGTACAAAACCATTGAAATTCCCCCGTTGTAGTTAGTTCAGTTAACTATAACTCGCGCGCCCGCAATGCACTGCTGATGACGTCACATATTACATCACTCATGACATGGTCAGTGACATCACTCATGACATCACTGATGACATCTCAAATGACATCACTCATGAAATCACTAATGACATCATCCAGTGAATGTGTGTTTTTCTGAAAATTAAATATGTTTTATAAATATGTATATCTCAAGGTCGATGGAAGAATAAATGGGTATATAAGTGTCTAAATGGATGATTTGTTTTTGAAAAATTGATTGTGTAACTGACTGATTAAGTGTATCATAGTGAATACATGGCTTAGTGAGTAATGTTTAAATATGTAAATATCTGTATCAGTCTCTCACTTTGTGTATAAGTGGCTGCATGGGTTGGTGAGTAGCTACATGGGTGTCTATATAGGTTATTAGTTGGTTTTTTGAGTATCAGTCTGAGTGTCTGCATGGTTCAGTGGGGGGTATTACGTAGTGCATAGGTGTATGAATGAGTGACTCACTGTTTGTATGTGTTGAAGACAGCATGTGTGCAGGACTGTATGGGTGGATGAGTGTGTGTATGGGTGTGTTAGTGAGTGAATGACTGTCTCAATAGTGTCTTTATGAGTAACTACATAAGTTTTAAACTAGTATATGTGACTATTGGTGTATATAAGTGAGTATATGTGAGAGTGAGAGATTGAAAGAGTTCCTGTATGAATAAGTATGTGTTTCTATAAGTGATTGTTTAAAAGACTAAGTATGTGTAAGTTTCCGTAGAAGTAAGTGTGGTGGTGTGTGTATAACTGTATATGCAAGTAAATGTATGTTTGATTCTTTATTAGCATGAGTGACTATGTGTGTGAGTAACTCTATGGATGAGTGGCATTGTGTAACAGGATGTATAGGTATATGAGTACATATGATGAGTGAGTACATGTATGAGTGACTGTATAGGACTGTTGGTGAATGAGTGGATGTGTATGTGGATCTTAGAATTACTGAAGAGGTTGTTGTAACTGGTATTGGTATGTCCATTGTTTTGAAAATGTTAGTCTCTATTTTTGAATGTGTGTATCAAAGGTTATATTAGGGTGAGAGGAGGTCTACCACTCTATCACAAGGATGATGTCATCAGTGATGTCATCAGTGATGTCATTTGAGATGTCATGAGTGATGTCATGAGTGATGTCACTGACCATGTCATGAGTGATGTAATATGTGACGTCATCAGCAGTGCATTGCGGGCGCGCGAGTTATAGTTGGCTGAACTAACTATAACGGGGGAATTTCAATGGTTTTGTACAAGTGAAAAGTCCAGCTAACTATAACACCCCTGAAACCTATGGTTTTTTCAGTGAATTTCTGAGGTTTTTTAAATGCTAATTCCTAACTATAACGTGCCTGAAACCTATGGTTTTTTCTGTGAATTTCAAAGGTTTTTTAAATGCTAATTTCTAATTATGCGTACAAAGATAGGACATGTGAAGAAAGAAGAAAAAATGCTCAGAAAGAAAAACAAAGAAGTGCAGAAAGAAGCAACAGAAGTCCTCAAAGACGAAGAAAAGTGCAGGAAGAAGGATAACGTGCAGAAAGAACAAAAAGAAGAGCAGAAAGAAGCCTTGTTGCAAAATCATCCTGTACCCTCAACTTTTTCAGACGGATACTGGTGGTAACTGAGTCTGACTAACCAGTCCTAGAGCCAGTGATATGTTAAAAGACACTTAGAATACAGTGAAAACACCTACATACACTAGGGAACATTATGCGTTGGGGTCCCCCTGTGATTAGCATGACCTCCTCTGTAAGCCCCTAGTATATAATAGGGCAGGGGGATTAAAACTACCTCTTAAAACAGGCAACATGGCGTTTTTGCACATGTTAACTCAGGCCCCGTCCCCTCCCTTCACCACTGTGTAAACACGCCCTGTGTCCGTTTTTAGTTGGGAGATTAAGTTCATTTGAATCCTGAGGGTCCCTAGGGTCCAACTAGCCCACTAGGTACCTCCAGTAAGTGCCACAGAGCTGCGTTGCAGAGAGGTGTAAAAGTGGCACGGCCTGGACCACCTCTCTGCAATGCAGCTCAGTGGCGCTTACTGGAAGCACTTGGTGGTCTAGTTAGTTCCCAGGGGCCCTCAGTATTGAAGGGAAATTATATCCCCAATTTAAAATGTGCCATAGTGCGTGTTTGCACACTTCACCTCAGGCCCCGTCCCCTCCCTTCACCACTGTGTAAACGCGCCCTGTGGCTGTTCTAAGTTGAGAGATTAAGTCCCCTTGAATCCTAAGGGTCCCTAGGGTCAAACTAGATCACTAGGTACCTCCAGTAAGCGCCACAGAGCTGCGTTGCAGAGAGGTGTAAAAAGGGGCTTGGCCTCAGAACACCTGTCTGCAGCGCAGCTCCCTGGCGCATACTGGAGATGCCTGTTGGGCTAGTTGGCCCTCAGGGACCCTCAGTATTGAAGAGGAATTAATTCCCCAACTTACAACTCGCCAGGGGGCGCATTTGCAGAGTGCTGCAAGGAGGGGGCGTGGCCTCCGGCACGATGCCAGTCTTTTATTTATTTTAATTTTTTAAGAAGGGGGGCTGTGTGGTTCCCCTTCTTATTCTAATTTATTGGCCCTGATGACCCCATCCCCCAGGGCCTGTCTCCTAATTATATTTTTTTGACCCCAATCCCCAGGGCCGGCCACTGTTTTTTATTATTTTTAAAAAAATATATATTTATAGACACACCTAGGACATGCTGGACAAACCGTACGTACCTATCACCATGACGATTTGTGTGATATTCATTAAAAGGCAACTATGCATACAATGAATCCACGTGGAATGTATTTACACCACTAGTGAAGCTCTGACATGTATGATGCCCTACCGTGCCTAATCCCGGTAGACACCCTTGTCGTTTATTTATACAAACATGGGTAGCTATTGACGGGCACATTTAATACACATGCACACCAAGCCATTCAAAGGGGATTCAACAAAAATTCGACCAAAACTATGCAAGAAACCCCCCTCACGGTTAATAAAACACACATCCACTGCCGGATGTGTAATACTTTTTATTTTACTCTCTGGAAAGGGGACGAACATCACTTGGGAGTCACAGCGCGCTCCTGGCAGAGCCCAATGCTGTGTTACACCCACCATTGCCTGCTGAGTGCCACACACCTCTGTGTTGTATTCCACTAGCTAGTGCATATGCTATGACACTCTCTAGCCCATGTGCACTGTAACACCACCCCGTGAATATGTCATGCCACACTTGTCTTCGCACGGGTTATATTGCCCCATCTAACGTGCCTTCCTCGATGCCTATGTTATAACGCACAGTGCTATGCCATACATATTACAATCTGGGATCCATATCTTTGTCACAGTGCATATGCAACGTTACACTCCCCAGCACATATTTTATATTACAACTCTAAAGACTAGTTAGGTTACACAACACTGCCCTGTGCATACTACACTCCAAGGCGCATATCGCATAGCACGCGCTAGTGCCTGTGCTATCTCGCGCTCTCCAATGAATCTGTCATTGCGCACAATGTATTGCATATTATATTTCACGCCCGGTTCATCTTATATCACACTTTTTGGTGCATAGTTTATACCATACACTATATCTAGTTTTCATTTTCAATCGTGCTCTCAGGACTATGTTCGATATAACACTGTGTTCACCTACCCTTTTCACGGGCATTACATTTTGCGATAGGGGGTGGAGGGTCAGGGGGTGTTTCTGCCAAGTGAGCCCGGAGTCACAGTCACAAGCATCCTCTTCTTCCTGAATAAAAGTGAGATTATGCTGCATACTTGTTCATATTTTAAGTAGTTCGCACAGACACACGTTTTAAAAACAATAAAGTTCCTAATACCCGCCTTCTCTGAACAGTTAGCTTGCTGCCCCATCCCCCTCCTCCCTATCCTCTTTTGTGTGAATCCATGGACTAGCCTCCTCCCTCCTGCCATGCATGGTCTGATGTGCTGCCACTGCCCTCAATTTAGTATAATGTACCAGTCCACTCCTCCTGCCCTCCATTGCCCAATTCTATGCCCCATCATTGACCTCCTGCTTAAACTCTGTGCTTAGCTTTCTGCCCCTATTCTCCTTCCCCCTGCCCTCTGATGTCTTTGTGCATGCCCCTGCTCCATCCTTTTTGCCCACCATGTTCCATGGACCTGCCACTCCTATCTACTCTGAGTGTTCTGTTGAGCTGCCACTCCCCTCCCACCTGCCTAGCATTGTCAGATGACTGTAACCTGCCCCTGCCACCTCCACCCTGCCTGTCCACATGCCATGCCCCTATCCTCTTCCTCCTGTCCTACATGGCCCATTGTACTGCCACACCCTTCTGCCCTCCCTGGTCAGTTGTGCTGCAACTGCTCCTCCTGCCTGCCCCGTGCGGTCTGTTGTGAGGCCCCTTCCCCTGAACTTTCTTGTCTGTGCACAGGTCCTGACCCTCCCTTCTATCCTCCATGGTCCTTTGTGCATGCCCCTGCACCCTCCTTCTTGCCCATCATAGCCAGTGTGCTGCCACTAGCCCTCCCACTTGCCATGCATGGTCTTCTGTGCTGCCATGGCCCCTCCCACCTTCCCTGTGTGGTAAGTTAGCATCCCCTGACCCCCTCCCACCTTCCCTCCATGGTCTGTGTGTATGCCATCACAGTCAAACTGTTGCTCTTCATGGTGTGTCTTGCTTCTAGTGCCCATCCTGCCTGACCTCCATGGCTATCTTGCTGCTCCTGCCCTGCCCCCTTGCCCCCAGCCCTCTGTTTACATGTGCAGACCCCTACTCCCTCCCTCTTGGCTTGTCTGTTCCATTGTAATGCCCCTGATCCGTCCATCCTGCCATTTATGGTCTGTTATGCTGCAGCTTTCTCTCCTGGCTGTCCATTATGGTCAGCTAGCTACCATTGCCTCTTGCCCCTCTGTTCTCTGTTGTCCATGTGCATGGTCCTGTCCCCTCCCTCTTGCTTTCTATGGATTGTTGTGCTGCACTCCCGTCCCGCATGCCCTGTGTGGTGTATTGTGCTGCTGCAAACCCTGATGCCTGCCCTGCAGGGTCAGTTTGGTGCACCTCTCCATGTCCCTCCTGTCCTCTGTTATCCAAGTCCATGTCCCTACCCCATTTCCTTCCATGATCCAATGTACCATACTTGCGAACATTTTGAGCTTGGTAAGAGGGAGATTTTGAAAAAAAACTGGGGTATTGATTTTCCCCTTTGAGTTACATTGAAAAAGAGGAGATTGTAGACAGGAGACAGATCATATAAAGCCCATTTGAGCTTAAAAACATTGGACGTTTCCTGGGTGAATCGGGTCTGTTGGCATGTATGGTTGCACTACCATTGCCTCTTCCTTCTGCCCACAATGGTCTATTACATTGCCACAGCCTCTCTTGCAAGTCCTGTATTGTTGATTTGTTGCCCCTGCCCCCCTTTCCACTGCCCTCCATAGTCTGTTGTGCTGCCACGGCCCTTCCTGCCTGCTCAGTGTGGTTAAATTGTTGCCTTTGCACCCTCCTACCTCCCTTCAATTTTCAGAGTCCGTGCCCCTGGCCTCTGCCTCTCAACAGTATCCTAATGAACAACTAGATTGCTAACATTCTATATTTATTACAAAAGTGTGGAGCTCCTGACGTCATCTTGATGTAATCAAAACTGTAATACCTAGAGCATTTCCTTTAGAAATTACATATATGAGAGGGTCTTATTGGCATCAAAATTATGGTTAGTGCTCTAAAAGACTAAAATAAGGGCATATTTTCTGAGTTTTCAAATAGCGACAAAGCACTTTTAAATTATTTGTTATCTTTATGTTTTTTTATCCAGTTGACCACTTGATTAAATGTTGCACTTAGGGGAGAGGATGTGGTGTTACTTCCAGAACTGCAGACTTTGCAACTGGGGAACCAGGTTGGAGTTTCTGCTTCAGCTCGACATTCTGTGATTCTGGTCAAATCACTTAGTCTCCCTATGTCTACAACCAAAATGAATTTGTTCTTGTGTGATGTAACCAATGCTCATGTAAAGCACTCCAATACCTGACAAGTCTGCACTATATAACACTGCAAAAACACAAAATAATAAGTGTTTTGCACACTTCTGTCATTGGGCTATATTTGGGCTACATCTGGGTGATTTTGGGCTACATTTGGGCTCTTTTGTCTCCGGTGGCCATCTTGGGAGATGTATTTGTTATGAAGTTTCCTAATTTCCTCTTGTACTGCAGTTTTACTTTGATTCCATCATGAAGGTATTCAGATATGTCACACATTTGCCATAAATTCTGAATATTAGCACTCTAGTTGCTCATTAGATCACTGTAGTAAAACTACTGTTCACCATGGAAGTCTGCTCCTGGTATTAAAAGTGCATGTTTCAGTCTGCATGTCAGAATTTTTTAATGAAATAGAAGAGGATTTGAGAAGTCACTCAAAATGTGCCCTCATTTTCTTTCTTCAGCATTAATCATAATTTCTATGGCAAAATGAACCCCCCCATTGTGTTCCTTTTTAAATTAAATGTTTTAAGTGTTACCAGTTTATTCCAATCAAGATGGCTTCAGGTGTGCCATACTTTTGTCATAATGAAGACAGTAAGCGCTCTAGTTGTTTTTAAGAACATTCTGGGACATTCTGTCATTGGGCTATACTTGGGCTACATCTGGGTGATATTTGGGCTACATTTGGGCTCTTTGTAAATTAAATGTTTTAAGTGTTACCACTTTATTCCAATCAAGATGGCTTCAGGTGTGCCATACTTTTGTCATAAGTAGGACTGTTAGCGCTCTAGTTGTTCGTTAGAACACTCTGGGACCATCTGGTATTGGGCTATACTTGGGCTACATCTGGGTGATATTTGGCCTACATTTGGGCTCTTTTGTCTCTGGTGGCCATCTTGGGAGACTTATTTGTTATGAAGTTTCCTAATTTCCTCATTTACTGCAGTCTCCTCAGTAGGAAATACTTTCAGTTTTTTACTTTGATTCCATCAAGAAGGCATTCAGATGTGTCACACATTTGCCATAAATTCAGAATGTTAGCACTCTTTTTGCTCATTAGATCACTGTAGTAAAGCTACTGCTCACCAGGGAAAACTGCTGCTGGTATTGAAAGTGCATGTTTCAGTCTGCATGTCAGAATTTTTTAATGAAATAGAAGAGGATTAGAGAAGTCACTCAAAATGTGCCCTCATTTTTCTTTCTGCAGCACTAATCATACTTTTTATAGAAAAATGAACCCCCTCATTTTGTTCCTTTTTAAATTAAATGTTTTAAGAGTTACCACTTTAATCCAAGCAAGATGGCTTCAGGTGTGCCATACGTTTATCATAAGTAGGGCTGTTAGCGCTCTAGTTGTTCTTTGGAACACTCTGGGAATCTGCAGTAGAACACAAAGGAATCAACTGACAGTCACTGCCCTTGTTGGATGTACATGTTTTACTGAGAATGTCAGACTTCATTCTCACATGACTGAGAAAGATAATGTGAATTTACAGAAAATAAGCTCTCAGTTTAGCTTATAGATCACCTTCCAAACCTATGTTGGAAAAGCATGAGAAAATATTTTTCTCTCAATCATGATATCCCAGCAGAAGGCTTTTTCACATGGTGAAATCACCTTAGAACATACCACAATTCCTAAAATGAGTATGGTACCATTAACAAATGATGTATAATGTAACTAAAGTCTTAAAACCTTCTATTAACTGCAATGCTTTTTAATGAGGTGCTATCATGTATATTGGTCCCAAGATGGCTGCCAACACTTCTTGGATGAAGTGCTGACAGCCAATCAGATCTCAGGATGAGATGTGTGATTAGGCTCCGCCCACATATATATATGATTTTACTTTTGATTTTCTCAGGAACTACTGAACAGATTGACACCAGACCTGCAAAAGGCACTTCCCTGACCTGAGGACTACCTCTCTGCCAAATTTCAAGTAATTCTGTTCAGCCGTTCGGGCTGTACCTTGGACTAAAGGTCTCTATGGAAAATTGCATGGGGAAAACACATTTTGGGACCCCCCTTTTTTCTCAGCCCCCGCTTGACGAATCCCCCCGAGACTTTCAGGGTAGGAGCGGAGCGGAGCGCTCCACCTATTTCGAAACTTTCGGGATGATTCGTCAACCGGCGCCAAAGTTATTTTAAATAGAATGTTGCGGATTTCCTATGGAAACACGGTCCTAACTATAACTATCTACTGGCGACCGCCAGTAGATAATATATATATATATATATATATATGTATTACCTACTGGCAGTCGCCAGTAGATAGTTATAGTTAGGACCTAGTTACCATAGTAAAATCGCAACATTCTATTCCCAATAACTTTGGCGCCAATTGACAAATCTTCGCAAAATTTTCAAAACTCGTGGGGCACTCCGGCCGCTCCTATCTTGGAAGTTTTGGGGTGTATCGGCAAGCGGGGGCTGAGAAACAGGGGGGTCCCAAAACTTGTTTTCCCCATGCAATTTTCCATAGGAACCTTTAGTCGCAGCTACAGCCCGAACTGCTGAACGGAATTACACCAAATTTGGCAAAAAGGTAGCCCTTGGTTCAGAGTCGTGCCTTTTAGTTAAATGGTGTAAATACGTTCAGTAGTTTTTAAAATATTAATGGAAAAATAAATATATATATCTGGGCGGAGCCTAACCACACATCTCATCGTGAGATCTGATTGGCTGTCAGCACTTCATCCAAGAAGTGTTGGCAGCCATCTTGGGACCAATATACATGATAGCACCTCATTAAAAAGCCTTGAAGTTAATAGAAGGTTTTAAGAATTTAGTTGCATTATAAATCATTTGTTGATGGTACCATACTCATTTTAGGAATTGTGGTGTGTTCTAAGGTGATTTTACCATTTGAAAAAGCCTCCTGCTGGGATATCATGAATCATGTTTGAGAGAAAACTATTTTCTCATGCTTTTCCCACAGAGGTTTGGAAGGTGATCTATAAGCTTAACTGAGAGCATATTTTCTGTAAATTCACATTATCTTTCTCAGTCATGTGAGAATGAAGTCTGACATTCTCAGTAAAACATGTACATCCAACAAGGGCAGAGACTGTCAGTTGATTCCTTTGTGTTCTACTGCAGCTTCCCAGAGTGTTCTAAAGAACAACTAGAGCGCTAACAGTCCTACTTATGACAAATGTATTGCACACCTGAACCCATCTTCATTGGAATAAAGTGGTAACTCTTAAAACATTTAATTTAAAAAGGAACAAAAACAAGGGGTTCATATTGCCATAGAAAGTATGATTAGTGCTGCAGAAAGAAAAATTAGGGCACATTTTGAGTGACTTCTCAAATCCTCTTCTATTTCATTAAATAATTCTGACATGCAGACTGAAACATGCACTTTCAATACCAGCAGCAGACTTCCCTGGTGAGCAGCAGCATTACTACGGTGATCTAATGAGCAACTAGAGTGCTAACATTCTGATTTTATGGCAAATGTGTGACACATCTGAATGCCTTCTTGATGGAACCAAAGTAAAAAACTGAAAGTATTTCCTACTGAGGAGACTGCAGTAAATGAGGAAATTAGGAAACTTCATAACACATAAGTCTCCCAAGATGGCCACCAGAGACAAAAGAGCCCAAATGTAGCACAAATATCACCCAGATGTAGCCCACGTATAGCTCAATGACAGAATGTTCCAGAGTGTTCTTAAGAACAACTAGAGCGCTGCCGCTTACTGTCTTACTTATGACAAAAGTATGGCACACCTGAAGCCATCTTGATGGGAATAAACTGGTAACACTTAAAACATTTAATTTAAAAAGGAACACAATGAGGGGGTTCATTTTGCCATAGAAATGATGATTAGTGCTGAAGAAAGAAAAATTAGGGCACATTTTGAGTGACTTCTCAAATCCTCTTCTACTTCGTAAAAAAATTCTGACATGCAGACTGAAACATGCACTTTTATTCCAGCAGCAGACTTCCGTGGTGAGCAGTAGCTTTACTACAGTGATCTAATGAACAACTAGAGTGCTAACATTCAGAATTTATGGCAAATGTGTGACATATCTGAATACCTTCTTGATGGAATCAAAGTAAAAAACTGAAAGCATTTCCTACTGAGGAGACTGCAGTAAATGGGGAAATTAGGAAACTTCATAACAAATAAATCTACCAAGATGGCCACCAGAGATAAAAGAGCCCAAATATAGCACAAATATCACCCAGATGTAGCCCAAGTATAGCCCAATGACAGAAGTGTGCAAAACACTTTTTATTTTTTGTGTTTTTGCAGTTTTATATAGTGCAGACTTGTCAGGTATTTGAGTGCTTTACATGAGCATTGGTTACATCACACAAGAACAAATTAATTTTGGTTGTAGACATGGGGAGATTAAGTGATTTGACCAGAATCACAGAATGTCGAGCTGAAGCAGAAACTCCAACCTGGTTCCCCAGTTGCAAAGTCTGCAGCTCTGGAGGTAACACCACATCCTCTCCCCTAAGTGCAACATTTAATCAAGTGGTCAACTGGATAAAAAAACATAAAGATAACAAATAATTTAAAAGTGCTTTGTCGCTATTTGAAAACTCAGAAAATATGTCCTCATTTTAGTTTTTTAGAGCACTAACCATAATTTTGATGCAAATAAGACCCTCTCATATATGTAATTTCGAAAGGAAATACTCTAGGTATTACAGTTTTGATTACATCAAGATGACGTCAGGCGTTCCACACTTTTGTAATAAATATAGAATGTTAGCAATCTAGTTGTTCATTAGGATACTGTTGAGAGGCAGAGGCCAGGGGCACGGACTCTGAAAATTGAAGGCAGGTAGGAGGGTGCAGAGGCAACAATTTGACCTGACCACACTGGGTAGACAGGAAGGGCAGTGGCAGCACAGCAGACTATGGAGGGTTGTGGAAAGGGGGGCAGGGGCAACAAACCAACATTACAGGACTGGCAAGAGAGGCTGTGGCAATATAATAGACCATTGTGGGCAGAAGGAAGAGGCAGTGGTAGTACAACCATACATGCCAACAGACCCGATTCAGTCAGGAAACATCCAATGCTTTTAAGCCCAAATGGGCTTTATTTGATCTGTCTCCTGTCTACGATCTCCTCTTTTTCAATGTAAGTCAAAGGGGAAAATAAATACCCCAGATGTTTTTCAGAATCTCCCTCTTACCAAGTAAAAAATGTTAGCAAGTATGGTACATTGGATCATGGAAGGCAGGAGGAATTGGGGTAGGGACATGGACTCGGATAACAGAGGACAGGAGGGACATGGAGAGGTGCACCAAACTGGCCCTACAGGGCAGGCATCAGGGTTTGCAGCAGCACAATACACCACACAGGGCATGCGGGACAGGAGTGCAGCACAACAATCCATAGAAAGCAATAGGGAGGGGACAGGACAATGCACATGGACAACAGAGAACAGAGGGGAAAGAGGCAATGGTAGCTAGCTGACCATAATGGACAGACGGGAGAGAAAGCTGCAGCATAACAGACCATAAAGGGCAGGAGGGACAGATCAGGGGCATTACAATGGAACAGACAAGCCAGGAGGGAGGGAATAGGGGACCGCACATGGAAACAGAGGGCTGGGGGCAAGGGGGCAGGGCAGGAGCAGCAAGATGACCATGGAGGTCAGGCAGGATGGGCACTAGAAGCAAGACACATCATGGAGAGCAACAGTGAGACTATGATGGCATACACACAGACCATGGAGGGAAGGTGGGAGGGGGTCAGGGGCAGCTAGCTGACCACACATGGAAGGTTGGAGGGGCCGAGGTAGCACAGAAGACCATGCATGGCAAGCGGGAGGATTAGTGGCAACACAATGGCTATGATGGTCAAGAAGGATGGTGCAGGGGCATGCACAAATAACCATGGAGGATAGAAGGACCTGGGCACAGACAAGAGAGTTCAGGGGAAGGGGCCTCACAACAGACCACGCGGGGCAGGCAGCAAGAGCAGTTTCAGCACTACAGACCAGGGAGGGAAGAAGGGTGTGGCAGTAACATGGACCATGGAGGACAGGAGGAAGGGGATAGGGGCATGGAATGTGGATAGGCAGGGTGGAGGTGGCAGGGACAGGTTACAGTCATCTGACAATGCTAGGCAGGTGGGAGGGGAGTGGCAGCTCAACAGAACACTCAGAGTAGATAGGAGTGGCAGGTCCATGGAACATGGTGGGCAAAGAGGATGGAGCAGGGGCATGCACAAAGACATCGGAGGGCAGGGAGAAGGAGAATAGGGGCAGCAAGCTAAGCACAGAGGCTAAGCAGGAGGTCAATGATGGGGCATGGAATTGGGCAATGGAGGGCAGGAGGAGTGGACTGGTACATCATCATGCTAAATGGAGGGCAGTGGCAGCACATCAGACCATGCATGGCAGGAGGGAGGAGGCTAGTCCATGGATTCAGACAACAGAGGCTAGGGAGGAGGTGGATGGGGTAGCAAGCTAACTGTTCAGAGAAGGCAGGAAGGCCAGTGGCAGAACAACGGCCACACAGGGCTGTAATAAGGGAGTAGGGACATGGACTTGGACAATGGATGGCTAGGAGGAAGGAAGGCATGAGCAGCAAGCTTGGGTGGGGGCAGCACAATGCCAGGCCCTGCTTCCAAACCCCACCATCCATTGTGTTATGCATCTTACTTAACGTTAAAAAAAACTTGAAATTTTCTGAAAAAAACAAAGATTACAGGGACGGTATAGTTAGACTCAGATTTCACTCATACATAACCAGTGAAATTCAGCAGTTATAGTTACCTGAGCTAATTATAACTTACGCCCCCGCAATGTACTGCTAATGACCTCAGACATTACATCATTCATGACATGGTCAGTTACATCTCTCATGACATCACTCATGACATCTCAAATGAGCTGTGAATGGAATGGAAATATAATCGCTAGAACTTTATTTAGGGATAGTGTGTGTATATTAACACCCCTCTTTTTGATTTTCTTTCGTGTAAGAACCATTATAATACGCAACGTGCCCAGATTAATATGGCCGATAGCCTTTCACTTTAAAGTAATGTGTAGTTCATTGTTTATGTTGATGTTTGCAATTCTAAGTATGTTTATTATGAATAAGTCACGTTGACGAGCATACAGGTATGGCGGTCACGGGGCAAGATATGCTGAAATGACATTGTGTGCATATTAACACTTGATTTCTTTTCTTTATTGTATCAATTCCTGAATTTTCACATCGTGACCAGGCCAATATGGCCGCCAGCTTTTTGGATTAAAGTAATATGTAGTCCTTTGTTAATGTTGGCAACTGGAGACATTTGTACATTTAAATAAGGATGCTACAATGAAGTCTTGTATCGTTATCAAGGTTCGGACGAGCCGAAATGCGTGGATCACGTCCTTTGCAGATTAAATACTTCCAAACTACAACCTGAGTGCTGATTCCTTCCTTGTAAGAGTGAGAGGAGATGAAATACATATATATAAAATTCACTACAAAAACACAAGTTTCAGGGACATTATAGTTAGAAATTAGCATAAAAAAAAAAAAAACTCAGAAATTCACAGAAAAAAACCGCAGGTTTCATGGACATTTCACTTGTACAAAACAAGGGAAATTTAACCGTTATAGTTAGTTGTGCTAATTATAACTCGCGCCCCCGCAATGCACTGCTGATGACGTCACATATTACATCACTCATGATATGGTCATTGACATCACTGATGACATCACTGATGACATCTCAAATGACATCACTGATGACATCATCTACGTGATCATCTGATGCACCTCCTCACACCCTAAAATACAGACTACCATTCTCGAAACCATCGACACACCAATACTAGTACAGCTACAATATTCTGTGCACTATGCATGCAGACGTCTAATCAGCTATACAGCATTGATACAGTCTTTTAAATACTCAGTTAGTACCTATGCAGTCTAGGAATCCTTCTGTCTGTCCCATGCACTTGTCCATTCACCCATTTAGCACTATGTACGTATCTTATCACTCTGCCAATACCTAAGCACTTATAAATTTAGCATGCACTCTCTTTGCAGCACTGACCTTACTCCAGTTATTAGTCATATACTTAAGGAATGGCCTAGCCACTAACCCAAGTACAGGGACAATGTTTTGTACACTATGCATGCAGATCTCTAACAAGCTACATACTATTAATACGCTCTTCAAAATACCCAGTTAATACCTATGCAGTGTTGGAATCCTTCTGTCTGTGCCATGTATTTCTCTAATCACCCATCCAGCACTATCTACGTATCATATCACTCCGTCAATACCTAAGCACTTATAAATTCAACATGTACTCTCTTTGCGGCACTGAAATTATTCTAGTTACTAGTCATGTACCTAAGGAATGGCCTAGCCAGAAAAACTAGTACAGCTACAACAATATTCTGTGCACTATGCATGCAGACCTCTAATCAGCTACATAGCATTGATACAGTATTTTAAATACTCAGTTAGTACCTATACAGTCTAGGAATCCTTCTGTCTGTCCCATGCAGTTCTCCATTCATCCATCCAGCACTATCTACGTATCCTATCATTTCACCAATACCTAAGCACTTATAAATTGAGCATTCACTCTCTTTGCAGCACTGAAATTACTCCAGTTATTAGTCATATACTTAAAGAATGGCCTAGCCACTAATACAAGTGCAGGTACAATATTTTGTACACTATGCATGCAGACATTTAACCAGCTACATACTATTGACATCAGTCCTCATGTGTGGGGGGTAAGCTTAAACTGCAAGTAGAGGACATCAAGCTGCATGAGGGAGGTTGGTGCTGTGGGTCCTGTGGGTGGGCCCTGAGTATACAACAACAGGCTTCCCTTAACCTACAGCATCCCCCCTGTAATGTTCATAGAGAGGGGAAACAGATTGTTGGAACAGAGGTTCAGATAGGGGCAGAGCAGAGAGTCGGCATGCGGGGGCTATATTTTAACACCAGATCGATCGCGAAACATGTAGCGGAGATCTGGGACTTGCTGGATGATACCAAACCAGACATATGTCTTATTATGGAAACCTGGCTGAACAAGGATTCCACCTCGACATTGGCAATGGCCTTCCCGGCAGGTTATGTGGTCACCCGATTGGATAGACCCATAAAACATGGTGGCGGGCTACTATATATATATATATATATATATATATATATATATATATATGTGTGTGTGTGTGTCTGAATGTCTGAATGGAAGATTTAGTGGGTGCGTGACTGACTGTATAAGTGAGTGATTAAACGTGTCTTAGTGAATACATGGGTGAATGATTAATCTGTGTGAATGTCTTGTCTGTATCAATCTGTCAGTTGGTGTGTAAGTGGCTGCATGGGTTGGTGAGTAGCTACATCAGTGTCTATATGGGTAA
Source organism: Triturus cristatus (assembly GCF_964204655.1). NCBI lineage: Eukaryota > Metazoa > Chordata > Amphibia > Caudata > Salamandridae > Triturus > Triturus cristatus. Next base: position 1,366,128,135 of record NC_140590.1, read on the forward strand.
TGATTGGTTGTCTGAGTACCTGTATGGGTGCCTGAATGTCTGTGTGGGTGGGTGGGTGGGTGTGACTCCCAGCATGGATGTGTGAGTGGGTGATCACTGGGTGTATAGGTTTATGAGTGTGTGTGTAAGAGACTGTATGGGTGAGTGAGTGTACGTATAGCTGTGTTGGTGAGTGAATGGATGTCTCAGTGGTATATGTGTGAAAGGCAGTATATGTGAGTGTTGGAGTATATAAGTGAGTATATGTGACAGTGAGTGAGTGTGACAGTGGCTGCTTGGATGAGTGTGTGCTTATGTGCTAATTGTTGAGGAGAGTACATTTATGGTACTATCTGTATGAATAAGTGAGGTGGTGTGTATGTATAACTATATAGTTGAGCAAATGGCAGTGTAATTCATTATTTGGGTCACTGACTAGGTGTTTGAGTAACTCTTTGGGTGAGTGGCAGTGTCTTTGTGTCTATATGGGCGTATGAGTAGATATATCAGTGGGTGTATTGATGAATGACTGCATGTATGAGTGACTGTATGGGTTAGTGAGTGGATGTGTGTGTAGACATACAGCTAGGGCGGTTGACCTCAAATCTGGGGAACCGGGTTCGAGTCTCTGAAATGACACTGAACATCCTTGGATTCTGAGCAAATCACTTAATCTCTAGGCCTGGGTGCTAAATTCCGTTTCGCTTGTGGAATTTGCAGAATTTGGGTAATTTGCCGTTCTGTAGAGAACGCGGAATTGCCCAAAATTCCGCGATCCGCGGCTTCATAGAATCTTTTGCTAGTTCGTGCTTTCAAAATGCGTGTTCGCGAGATATTTCCCCCCAAGCACGCAAACAGCGTTCGCGAACAGGATACAAGCATAGCAAACGGGCAGAACAAGCAATTCCACGTGTTGGCGGAACTCTGCGTGCTCGCGGAGATTTTTTACCGTTTTGTGGAGCCTTGCGTAGCGCGACTACGCAGATTAATAATCTCCCCGTGCCTAACAAAAATGAATGTGTCCTCATGTGACGCAACTGGTGCTATGTAAAGTGCTCTGATACCCGATACCTTCGGGTCAAGTTCGCGCTATATAAAACTCCGTAAATATGAAGAAAAAAAAACCTTGAGTGGTTATGTCCTAACTTCTATTGGTCTGTCTATGGTTTCGATAGTGGTAGTCTGAATTTTAGAGGGGGTGTATCAAAGGTAATATTAGGGTGTGAGGAGGTGCATCAGATGATCACGTGGATGATGCCATCAGTGATGCCATTTGAGATGTCATCAGTGATGTCACTGACCATGTCATGAGTGATGTGACATCATCAGCAGTGCATTGCGTGGGCGCGAGTTATAGTTAGCTCTACTAACTATAAAGGCTGAATTTCTCTGGCTTTATACTAGTGAAATGACCAACTAACTATAAAGTCCCTGAAACCTGTGTTTTTTTCAGTTAATTTTTAAGGTTTTTTAAATGCTAATCCATAACTATAACGTCCCTGAAACCTGTGTTTTTTTTGGTATATTTCTAAGGTTTTTAACTGCTAATCCCTAACTATAACGTCTCTGAAACCACTGTTTATTTCAGTGAATTTCTAAGGTTTTTTTATGTTAATTTCCAACCATGCCTACATAGGTAGGACATGTGCGAAAAGAGGGAGAAAGGCGCAGAAAGAGGCAAGAGAAGTGCAGAAAGAGGCAAGAGAGGTGCAGAAAGAGGAAGAAAGGTGCAGAAAGAAGCAAGAGAAATGCAGAAAGAGGCAACAGAAGTCCAGAAAGAGGAAGAAAGTTTCAGAAAGAAGCAAGAGATGTTCATAAAAAATCAACAGAGGTGCAAAAACAGGCCTACTTTGACTGTACCTTACAAAAGACTCATAAAAAATACCCTAATCACTAATCCTTCTCCAAATATGTCTTAAACCTCACTTTTCTCTTGAAGGTTCACTATTAATCGACTGCTCAAAATGTTAGGACTACCAAATATAAAACAGCAATCCTAAGCATATCACTGTTGTAAGTCTGACCAAGTTTGTCAAGGTATGCATGCATGTCTATGCCTTTTCCTAGTGACATGTTAAATGTAAATAAACATACAAACACTTGAATACCAGTGTTTCAGCATACTCTGTACATTTGTGTAAAAAAAAAGGTGTATGCATTTCTTTCTGCTCACAATACAGGGCACATGGGTATTCAATAGTATATTTGAGGGGCTCTATAACACATAGATACACAAGAAATGTCTGCCTGTGCAACCAAATGACAGAGCAAAACTGAGAAGATTTGACTACCTATAGGAGAGGTTACCTGCTTTTTAAGCTACAATCTTCACATGCATAACACATGTAAGAAAACATACACAAGTAGACATATACCTCAGTCCTCAGTCACAAGAGCACGCAGACCTTTAAACTTGTCAGCTTGCACTTCCCATTTGAGACAGAAAGAGGCGAGACGAGTTCAGAAAGAAGTAAGAGAGTTGCAGAAACAGTCAAAAGAGGTGAAGAAAGGTGGAACAGGGGTGCAGATAGAGGCAAGAGAGGTGCAGAAAGAGGGAAGACGGGTGGGGAAATAGGCAAGAGGGGTGCAGAAATGTGCAAAAGGGGTGCAGAAAGAAGCAAAAGCAGTGCAGAAAGAACCAACAGAGGTGCAGAAGGAGGCAAGAGGGGTGCAGAAAGAAGTGACTGAGGTACTAAAGGAGACAGGAGAACTGCAAAAAAAGAGGCAAGAGAGGTACAGAAAAAGGGAACAGGGGTGCAGAAAGAGGCAAAAGAGGTGCAGAAAGAGGAAAGAAGATTGCAGAAAGAGGCAAGAGGAGTGCAGAAAGAAGCAACAGAAGTGCAGAATGAAGCAAGAGAAGTTCAGAAAGAAGCAACAGGTGTGCTGAAGGAGGCAAGAGGGATGTTGAAAGAGGCAAGAGGGGTGCAGAAAGAGACAGTGGTGCAGAAAGAAGCAAGACAGGTGCAGAAAGAATCATGAGAAGTGCAGAATGAAGCAACAGGGGTGCAGAAAGAGGCAAGAGAAGTGTAGAAAGAAGCAACAGAGCTGCAGAAGGAGGCAAGAGGACTGCAAGAGGCAAGAGAGTTGTAAAAACAGGCAAAAGAGGTACAGAAATAGGGAACAGGGGTGCAGATAAAAGCAAGAGCAGTCCAGAAAGAAGCAGGAGCAGTGCAGAAAGAACCAACAGACGTGCAAAAAGAGGCAAGAGGGGTGCAGAAAGGGGTAGGAGAGGTGCACAAAGAGGCAAGAGGGGTACAAAAAGAGGCAGGAGAGGTGCAGAAAGAAGGAAGAGAAGTGCAGAAAGAAGCAACAGAGGTACTGAAAGACGCACAAAGGGTGCAGAAAGTGGCAAGAGAAGTGCAGAAAGAAACAACAGAGGTACAGAAAGAGGCACGAAGGGTGCAGAAAGAGGCAAGAGAAGTACAGAAAGAAACAATAGAGGTGCAGAAAGAGGCAAGAGTGGTGCAGAAAGAGGGAAGAGAGGTGTAGAAAGAGGCAAGAGAGTTGCACAACGAGGGAAGAGGGGTGAGAAAAAGGCAAGATGGGTGCAGAAAGAAGCAAGTGAGGTGCAGAAAGAGGTAAGAGAGGTACAGAAACAGGTAAGGGAAGTGCAGAAAGAGAAAAGAGAATTGCTGAAAGAAGCAACAGAGGTGTAGAAAGAAGCAAGAGAAGTGCAGAAAGAGGCAAGTGAGGTACAGAAAGAGGCAAAATTGGTGCAGAAAGACGGAAGATGAATGCAGAAAGAGACACAGTGGTGCAGGAAGAGTCAAGCGAAGTGCAGAACAAAGCAAATGAGGTAGAGGAAGGGGCAAGAGAACTTCAGAAAAAGGCAAGAGAGGTGCAGAATGAGGCAGGAGAGGTGCACAAAGAGGCAAGAGGGGTACAGAAAAGGCAAGAGGGGTGCAGAAAGAAGCAAGAGAAGTGCAGAAAAAAGCAACAGAGGTGCTGAAAGAGGCAAGAGGGGTGCAGAAAGAGACAAGACAAGTGCAGAAAGAAGCAACAGAGGTGCTGAAAGAGACAAGGTAAGTAAAGAAGCAGGCAACAAAGGTGCAGAAAGAAGGAACAGGGATGCAGAAAGAGAGATACAGAAATTTGCAAGAGAGGTGCAGAAAGAAGCAAGAGCAGTGCAGAAAGTAGCAGGAGAAGTGCAGAAAAAACCAAGAGAGGTGGACAAAGGGGGAAGAGGCGTGCACAAATAGGCAAGAGAAGTGCAGAAAGAAGCAACAATGGTGCTGAAAGAGGCAAGAGGAATGCAGAAAGAAGCAAGAGAAGAGCAGAAAGAAGCAAGAGGAATGCAGAAAGAGGCAAGAGAAGTGCAGAAAGAAGCAACAGAGGTGCAGAAAGAGGCAAGGCAAGTGAAGAAGCAGTCAATTCAATTCAATTCAATTCAAAAAGCTTTATTCGGTTGGAAAAGTACAACCATATAAGCACACAAACACATAAAACACATTTTAAAATTTTGCATGTTATATAAGAGAACCTGTTACATAAAATACACTATATTTTATACATAAGTATAAACAGATTTTCATAAGAAAAATAGAGGGACCTTCAAAAAAGTGCAAATGCGCATAGAGTAGCAAAGTGCCGTGCATAAATATTGCAAAAGCGGTAAGGACCTAAAGTGCAAATGCAGCTCATACAGAGCTCAAACTATTATAATGCATAGAGAATTACAAACAGTACTAAACAGAAGTGCAAAATACGCAGAACAACGAGAATTATACTGGAATGATTATAGACTTCCTTATAGAAACACATTTTATCATATAAATTGCGGTAAAAAAACAAATATCAGGGCTATCCAGAGTAGTTAATAATTTCAATGCAGATTTGGTGGACCGAACATTATATTTTAAAAAGATGGGTTTTAGATAAAATCTCCTAAAATGGCTATAAAATTTACAAAACAATAAAAAATGACAGCAACTTTGTTTTGAGACATTGTCGCAAGGACACATATTATCAGATCTAATTTTCATATGGGGAAAAGAGACTAAATGATGGGCTATCCCCAATCTTAAACGCGTTAGCACAAAGCGGTGGGAAGTGCGTGTGACATAGGAGAGGTAGACCTGGAAGCCTTTACTTAGGTTCAGATCATTATACTGTACAATAGTTGTTAGATTTCTAGATTGCTTCTCTCTGGCTGCATTCTTGTGTGAGAGAAACTTCAATTTTAGGTCTTTCTTAGATATCAATCCTGAAGCTTCAGGGTTCAGGCGGACATTACATTTGAATAAAAGGTCGAACCAATAACAGATGTAATTCAGCCAGGGTATACATAATGATGAGTTATCAAGCCTCAAACAATCTTTGATAATTGATTGTGTAAAGATCGTTTCTGTTTTAGACCAAATAGATCGCCAGAGTAATAATGGGCGTAAAGAGGCTAGATCCGCAACATAATCTATACCTACTTCCTTGTGAATCAACAGGGTGGAAGCTGATGGGGGAACACATAATAGTTTTTTTAAAAACCTGTTTTCATCATTCTGTAGTGCATTTACACTATGGTGTCCCCACACGCCCGCCCCGTATAATGCAGCAGAAATACATCTGGCATTATAAATTGTCATCATTTCTTTTATTCTCCTTTGACCCAATTTAGCAGCAAATCTAAAAATACTATTAGTATTTCTGATCATCTTGGATCTAACATTTTCATCTTCTTGAATCCATTTCCCATCTCCTGAAAATGTTATTCCTAGGTAACAGAACCATTTGACAGTTTCAATCTTGGCTTTATCTATATAAAAGGTGGTGGTAGTTGATTTAGCTTTCCTCCCACATGCCATTGCAAATGTCTTGGTCTTGTTGACTACCAATTTTCTATCTTTAATAAATGTCACAAATCTGTCCATAAGACGTTGTAGCCCAACCTGTGTTCTTGACAAAAGTACGGCATCATCAGCGTACAATAAAATTGGGGTTGCATTCCCATTGATAATAGGAGCATCCGAGGGTAGTTTACATAAAATTGAATCGATCTGATTAATAAAAAGTGAAAATAAAAACGGTGCTAAAACACAACCCTGACGGATGCCTCTTGCGACTTTAAAAAAAGGTGTGCATTCACCCTGGGGGCCATAACGAACCTTACAGGATAACTGTGAATAGAGCCGCACCAGGAAATAGACGCACTCCTTTGGAGCATTAAGTTCTAGTAAAACGTCCCATAAAATTTCATGATCCACAAGATCAAAAGCGCTGCTCAAATCAGCAAAACAAAGAAATAGTTTACCTTCCTTGGCAACAGTGTATTTATTGATCAAAAGATCAAGATTTACACACTGCTCCAAGGTACCCAGGCCTTTCCTGAAACCATATTGTGCCTTTGATAAGATTGAATTATCTGTGGCCCAATTTTCGAGTCTGTTTAACAAAATTCTACTCAGAATTTTAATGGAGGAGTCTAATAAAGAAATAGGACGGTAATTACTTGCCTCCGACTTAGAGCCTTTTTTAAAAAGGGGAATTATTAAAGACTGGCCCCATGATGTGGGTAGTTGACCCTCTGCGGTTGCGTTAAAAAATCTGGTTAAAAGAGGGGCCCACAAATTCTTTTCGGTTTTGTAGAGGTCCAGCGGGACCCCATCTGGGCCAGGGGCTTTTCCGCCCTTACTATTATTTAATCCTTCAAAGACCTCATCAAGAGTTATGTTCAGTGGTAACCTAGGCCAGGAAAGGTCCTTATCTAATAAAAAATCTAGAACAATCCCATCTGGATTAAAAATGTTTAAAAAGTGTTCCATCCATGAAGCAGTCAAGAAAGGTGCAGAAAGAGGGAACAGGGGTGCAGAAAGAAGGATACAGAAATTTGCAAGAGAGATACAGAAAGAAGCAAGAACAGTGCAGAGAGAAGCAGGAGAAGTGCAGAAAGAACCAAGAGCGGTGGGCAAAGAGGGAAGAGGGGTGAGAAAGAAGCAAGTGAGGTGCAGAAAGAGGTAAGAGAAGTGCAGAAAGAGGCAAGCGAGGTGCAGAAACAGGTAAGAGAAGTTCAGAAAGAGACAAGAAAATTGCTGAAAGAAGCAAAAGAGGTGTAGAAAGAAACAAGAGAACTGTAGAAAGAGGCAAGTGAGGTACAGAAAGAGGCAAGAGAGGTACAGGAAGAGACACAGTGGTACAGGAAGAGGCAAGTGAAGTGCAGAACAAAGCAAATGAAGTACAGAAAGGGGCAAGAGAACTTCAGAAAAAGGCAAGAGAAGTACAGAATGAGGCAGGAGAGGTGCACAAAGAGTCAAGAGGGGTACAGAAAAGGAAAGAGGGGTATAGAAAGAAGCAAGAGAAGTGCAGAAAGAAGCTGCAGAGGTGCTGAAAGAGGCAAGAGGGGTGCAGAAAGAGGCAAGAGAAGTGCAGAAAGAAGCAACAGAGGTGCTGAAAGAGGCAAGGTAAGTGAAGAAGCAGGTAGCAAAGGTCCAGAAAGAGGGAACAGGGGTACAGAAAGAGAGATACAGAAATTTGCAAGAGAGGTGCAGAAAGAAGCAAGAGCAGTGCAGAAAGAAGCAGGAGAAGTGCAGAAAAAACCAAAAGAGGTGGACAAAGGGGGAAGAGGGGTGCACAAATAGGCAAGAGAAGTGCAGAAAGAAGCAACAGACGTGCTGAAAGAGGCAAGAGGAATGCAGAAAGAAGCAACAGAGGTGCAGAAAGAGGCAAGGCAAGTGAGGAAGCAGTCAAGAAAGGTGCAGAAAGAGGGAACAGGGGTGCATAAAAGGATAAAGAAATTTGCAAGAGAGGTGCAGAAAGAAGCAAGAGCACTGCAGAGAGAAGCAGCAGAAGTGCAGAAAGAACCAAGAGAGGTGGACAAAGAGGGAAGAGGGAAGAGGGGGCAGATATAGGCAAAGGGGGTGCAGAAATGTGCAAAAGAGGTGCAGAAAGAACCAAGAGCTGTGCTGAAAGAACCAACAGAGGTGCAAAAAGAGTCAAGAGGGGTGCAGAAAGGTGTAGGAGAGGTACACAAAGAGAAAAGAGGAGTTCAGAAAGAGGGAGGAGGGTGCAGACAGAAGGAAGAGAAGTGCAGAAAGAAGCAACAGAGGTGCTGAAAGAGGCACAAAGGGTTCAGAAAAAGGCAAGAGAAGTGCAGAAAGAAGCAACAGAGGTACAGAAAGAGGCAAGAGTGGTATAGAAAGAGGGAAGAGAGGTATAGAAAGAGGCAAGAGAGTTGCACAAAGAGGAAAGAGAGGTGGAGAAAGGCAAGAGAGGTGCAGAAAGAAGCAAGCGAGGTGCAGAAAGAGGCAAGAGAGGTGCTGAAACAAGCAAGACAAGTGTAAAAAGAAGCAAGAGAGGATGCAAGAGAACTACACAAAGAGGCAAGAGAGTTGCAGAAAGAGCCAAGTGATGTGCTGAAGGGCGCAAGAGAACTGCAGAAAGAGGCAAGAGAGTTGCAGAAAAAGGCAAAAGGGGTACAGAAAGAGGGAACAGGTGGGCAGACTGAGGCAAAATATATGCAGAAAGAGGAAAGAGGGGTGCAGAAAGAGGCAAGAGGGGTGTAGAAAGAAGCAACAGAGGTGCAGAAAGAGGCAAGAGAAGTGTAGAAAGAGGCAAGAGAGGTACAGAAACAGCCAAGCGAGGTGCAGAAAGAAGCAACAGAGATGTAGAAAGAGGCAAGAGGGGTGCAGAAAGAAGCAACAGAGGTGCAGAAACAGGCAGGAGAGGTGCAGAAAGAGGGAACAAGCTCGCCCACACCAGCTCAGAATTCAGTTCGGAGATGGAAACTGACACAGATGAAGGAATTTCAGGGAGCACAGATTAAATCAAAGATATCCCTTCACTTGTGAAAGAGCATCGTTGTTTGCGATTGGAACGGACACTAAACCTCAGGCTGCGCCCAAACTGAGAAAGAAGGATGAAAAAAAGCTGATGGAGCGGAATCAAAACAAGTCCGGAAACCCAAGCAGACCCACCAGCCCAGAAAATGAACATTGTTGACACCAGACTCATTGTCGAATATTCACTTATCCATAGAAGAACAAGAGGCTTTATCTTTGGGGCTTACATACTGTTCACCCATTGGCCTCAATTATGGCCAAACCCAGATAGAGTTCTTTAAACCTATCTGTAAGTTGAAACTGAAAAAATATTTTCCCAACAAGCAACTAACCAGTGCATTGCAGGACAGCAGCACTGCTAGAGGACCTACTAATCTTTCAGTATTGTATTTTAAATTCATGGTAGAGCTCAACCAATTGGAAAGAGAAAGTACTGTAGAAGGCACAACGATATCTGAACAAAAAGTGATTGATGCGCAGGGTCAGAATGTCTATGGGAGTACACCTACACATTTCAAGCCCAAATCCTCATTCATACCTATGTTACTGAAAGACTACCGACCTTTCTCCCTGTTGTTTGCACTGGCCAAAATTCTTAAGAAGCACATAAATCAGGAATTAACGCAGTGTTTTTGTATGGATCATCAGCTTTTGAAATCCTCACAGAACGGCTTTAGGAGGAACCCCAGTACCAAATCAGCACTAATCACAGCAGCAGATTTGATTCGCCGCCAAGTGTATCCAGGAGGCATGGCTATTCCAGTTATTGTAGACTTTTCCGCAGTCTTTGACACCATATCCCCACAGTGGTTGGTGTAAAGACAGTGGAGGGTGGGCTGAGGGGTTCTGCCTTGAATCTATTAGAATCCTTCCTTGTGAATAGGACCCAATCAGTGAGCTGCGGGGACTTCCGAGCTAATCCTTTCCAACTCCCTGTGATGTCCCGCAAGGGTTCTCCCTTAGTCCCACCTTACTTAATCTTTTTGTGGCCTCTTTGCCAAAACTTGTATGCTCTTTTGGCTTTCAGGTATTTTCCTATGTGGACAATAACCAAATTATCATCTCTGTATCCGGTGACTTGACAGGAGTAGCGGACAAGTTCAGGTCTTGTATGGTTGAATTCAGCACCTGGATGCAAGAGAATTGGCTCAAGATGAACGCTGCAAAAGTGTGGTCTACAGGGCAGAGAATTCAGTTTGGACTGACCGCTGGTGGCCGGAGACATGTGATCCGGTACCTGCTCCCAGAACCTCTGGAAAAAATCTGGGCGTGATCTTTGATAACACCCTGACATTTGCCTCTCAGGTCAACAGGACACAAAGTTCCTGTTTCTGGATCTTCAAGAGCTTGTAGAAGAAGTTTCCCTTCCTTCCTGAGGATTTAAGAGTGTTAGTGGTCATTTTGCTTATTGCATCTCACCTAGACTACTGTAATACTCTGTATTTGAACTCCAACCAGTATCGATTAATAATAATCTTCAGGTTATCCAAAATGCAGCTTCATGGCTGGTGTTGGGCCTTCCTAAATACCTCTCTGTTCGTCTCATCCATTTGCTCTTGCTGATTAGAGCACTTTGATGCCTTTCTAGTTTTATGCTCTTTACAAATTTTAAATTACAAATTACTCAATCGATATTTTCTCTGAGATTGTGGTTCAAAACCTCAAGGACCTGTTCGGTTTTACCCATCAAAGGGAGGGTGATGTTACTTCCGGTCAACAAGTTAAGTGCAGCAAGCTTACGGATACATTTAAATGCAGACAAGATGTGGTGATTCGCCAGTCTGACAAAGGGGGTAACATTGTCCTCTGGCCATGTACAAAACTGAGGCATTGCAACAGTTAAATGACACACACTCTTTTTGTGAAATCACTAATGCCAGTGTGATTGATGTGTGAGTGGCCTATTCAAATGAGCTCTCTATTTTGTGAGGGATGGGATTGAACTCTCTAGAGCAATATCAATTTCTGAAAGTTGACTCCTCTCTGACACTGATACTATACATCATACCATAGTACACAGGAATATTAGCAACCCCCCTGTCAGGCCAATAATATCAGCCATCAGGATCTGTTTGAGAACAAATCCCAATTTGTTGATTTCTTTTAACATGAATATGTTCATATCTTACCCTCCTATTTACAAGACACTAGTGACTTATTGTGTAGAATATATGATGTAACATGGAAAGACACCTTTGTACTAATTGCAATGGATGGATGGATTACATTAGAATCACCCATTAGGATGGCCTGAGTGAACTTGAACACATTTTGGGACCCAGGCCAGTCTCTTTACATCAGTACACACACATGTTACTGGATATGGTTCATTGGTGTTTACATAAGAACTTATTCTTGTTTGATAAAGAGGTCTTCCGGCAAGTGAGGGGCACAGCAATGGACACCTTCTTCACCCCCAGCTATGCTAATCAGCATATGGGCCAGTGGGAGGAGCAAGTGCTCGCTCATGATTATGCCACTGAATGTTCAGAGAATGTGGTCCTTTCGACACAATTCATTGATGATCTCTTCATCATCTGGAGGGGGACACAAGCCTCTGCCAAATTGTTTACTGACAAACTCAATGAGAGTAACTTGAGTTTGAAATTTACCACCACTATAAGTCAGGATGAAGTCCACATGCTGGACTTAATAGTCTTTGTTAGGGATTGTAAGAGCTATACGAAAACATACAGGAAGCCCACTGCTCGGAACTCTATTTTGCACGCGTGCAACGTTCACCCCAAGAAACAAACACCGCATACCCTATGCTGAGAATCTTAGAATGAGGAGCAACTGTAGTGATGGGCAACTTCTGGGAGAAGTGCAGCAAAAATTGAAGTACAGATTATTGGTGCAGGGGCACAGCTAAGAGGTACTGGAAGCAGACAGATACAAAGTAAATCTCAAGGAGCATGAAACTTTTTTGTTCTCTAGGAGTGAGCCCAGTCAACAAGCAACAAAAGAGCTCAGGATGATCATGGAGTCCAGATTGCAACATCACAGAGTGAGAAAGATCCTTACACAACACTGCCATCTTATAAAGAGTGACTCCACCATAGGACATACATTGCCAAGTAAACATCTGCTTACCTTTTGCCACACTAAATCTATGTGGCAGGAATTGGTGGTGAGTAACCCTGAGATGCTCACTCCTGAGCATTGGCTAACAGGTAGTCCAGGGATCCAGCATTGCAACAAGTGTAAAGCTTGTCGGCATGATGTCAATACAAAAGCATAGAGCTCTTCTTTGACTAACACCACATACCAGTTACGTAAAGCATTTCACTGTAAAAGTGATTTTGTAGTGTATGTGTTACAGTGCATGAAAATTGTCTGGGAAGAACAATACTGAAGGTACACCTGAGTATCCTACAGTACATTAGGGCAATAAGAAATTCTAATCAGTCTTACCCTGTGGCACGCCACTTTCAGGAAGTTCACAATGGAAATGCTGCTGATCTTGCTTTTTTGTGATTGATTCTGTGCCTAAGACCGTCAGTGGAGGGAACAGAGAATTTCAGTTAACGCGGCTTGAGTCCAGCTACATTGTAACCCATTGAACCAAATTCAGAACAGGAATTATAGGGAAAACCTGTTGTAAGTCTACTGCAGCGTGCATCCTCTCTCGAATCTAGCCACCAGTAGAACCAAAACAGACACCTAGTCTTAATGTTTCAACGTATATTATTTGTATTTAATATTTTTTATGTTCCTTTTTTCATTTTTAGAGCACAATGGTAATGTCAGCTAGTGTGAAAGCTGACCAACACGGTATTTAATCACTTATAATCATGTGGACCAATTGATGCAACTTTGGGCACTTTTGTCGAGTGTGTGGATTTTCCATTAACTGCTTTTGCACTTCAGGCACTGTAGTTTGGGAGTGTAATTTTACATTGTGGATGATTAACCACTTGGAAAAGGTTTTGCTCACATTGTGCTAACCCACACCCCTCCCCGAGGCCAGACATTTGCTAATTTGCACTACTCTTCTTTTCTTTGATGTTGAAAGATGTACATGTGTGACATGTTTACTTCGCTAACATGCAACAAATTGATTTAGATTTATGTGCTGATTGAAAAAATAAATTTCGCATTCACCCTCATTAGATCATGTCTTTGTTAAACATGTTTTGTTTCACATGAATTACTATTACCCTTGGTGCACAGTCAAGCACTGATATCACTATTTAATTGGTATTGTGGTGTGAGGTGGTTTATTTTGCAGTTTAATATTTTCTTTATGTCATTGATGCTCTGTGTGAAGCATATCATATTGTATAAAGTAATGTTTTGAATGAGGTCCACCAGTACGCGAAAGGCTGTTTTTTGGGCCGAAATAAGTCATGTTTGAGTTGTCAATAAACTTTGCAAATTGAGAATCTAGCAGTGTTGGTGCCTGTTCATGTACGCGGAGAGCGGGCTTTTGAAGATTATATATACCGTGACCCAGGTCATGACTGGACCGAAACACGTTGGAGCTCAGCAATAAATCTTGTCACAGAGGAGCACATGCTGAGTGTGCCAGTTCTTTCTTCACAAAAAAAGTATGGAATTTGTTTTGATGAATATATATGTGTGTGTGTGTGTGTGTGTATATGCTTTTTATAGTGCTACATTTAAAATATACCCCCAAAAATGTATTATAATGTACATTTTTAATAGTAGTGTTACATTATATATATATGTATATATATATATATATATATATATATATATATATATATATATGAATTTGAAGAATTCAGAAACCTCCAGCGCACAGCGTGCGGCGAAAATGAATGAACGAACTTCTCTTCGTCGGTGCTTGAAATAATTGTATTCACTCCCTTCTGTTTGCCATGACGCGTTTCGGCCGGAAAACTGCCTTGATCACATGAGACTGGCTTTACAAGAAGTGTTATTTAAGTGGATAGCACCCGTGTCACGTGATTCATAAACATGGAAAATATACTGTGTTTACTGGGAATGCTTTTCTTAAATGAAAAAATAGACTAGGTAACAAATCAAATTGCAGAAAAATGTATCAAAGTCTATGTCTAAGCCTGATAAATTGATATTATTGGATATAATGTGCTCATGGAAAAATAAAAGGCATGAATGCCGATCATAATGGTGCCTAGTCATCACATAAGGTATAGTCACTGAAACAGAATGGAAGATCACACTATCTGAAAAATACAGTAAAATAAAAGCATAAATGCCATTTTATAAGGTGGTCGACTATCTAATACAGTATATACTGTTGGCGTTAATGGATGAATCAAGGCAATCCAAACATGAGCATAAATATAAGATAAAAAACCGCACGTAAAAACATATTTGTATGTTCCATGTTGTTGATAGATAAAATCACATTTAAATAATCCCAATGAAAGAAAGTGCATATGTGTAAAAAGTACAAATGTAAATGTAAAGTGCTGAGTACGAATATGTGCAACATATAGCTGAGTCTTCCTGAATTAAGAATTTCATATGCATAATAAAATAGATTGAATGTAAAAACCTAATAAAAACCCCGATTGTTAATAAAGTTATCACATTCAAAATATTAGGGAAGTGCTAACACAAACATTAAAAACACTATGTGTTTTGCGAGGCAAAGTTATATGCCATTGAGATGGTAAAGGTGTGGTTAGACAAGATAGACGGACTCGCCTAATGAAGACAAAATGTGTTGGACAGGGCTTGCATCTTATAAAAAGTTATGCAGGTCTTCCGTGGTGTTGAGTCCAAGTGGGGTCTTGCTATCTAATTCCAGTATGAAACGTGTCTCTAGTTGTCTTAACATACGTTCTCTATTGCCCCCTCGTTTGAGTTTCGGGATGGCATCAATAACAAAGTATGTAAGGCAGCTGAGATCATTGTTGTGTATCAATTTGAAATGCCGAGCCACCGGGTAGGTGGCGTCGTTGTTAACAATGGCTCTAAGGTGCTGCAAAATTCGAGCATGTGCCTGAAGTTTGGTGCTGCCTATATAGTTGAGGCCACAACTGCATGTTGGACATACACCGCATATTCAGTGCGGCAGTTATAGTGACCACCTATTTGGACTGGTGCAGAGCTAAATGGAGTACTGTAATGAGTCTTGTTGACTCCAAATTTGCATGCCCTGCACGATGTGCATTTAAAGAACCCCTTAATAGGTTGCAGCCAAGTCCCCTTTGTTGTATGTTCTGGGTTTTTACTAACCAATTGATTTCTCATTGAGACTGCCCGTCTAAAAGTGATGTTGGGTACGGATGGAAATCTATGCGCCAAAACCGCATCAGTTTTAAGAATTGGCCAGTTGTTGTTAATAATGGCCCTGAGTTGTTTATGTTGCCGATTGTAAGTGGTAACTAATCGGGATGTATTGCTTACCAATGGATCAGTGGTTTCAGATATTGCCTCAATTCTCTTGTTTAAACTCAGTAGAGTTTATCTAGTTTTGAGAGCGGCCTTGGCAGTGGCTTGTTGGAGGATATTGTCACTATACCCCCTGGCCTTGAATCTGGCCAATGCCTGTTGTGAACATTTTGTGTATTCCTCCTGAGTGCTACAAATGCGTTTGACTCTGAGGAGTTCTCCATAGGGGATACTCCTGATAAGATGGTTGGGGTGAGAGCTGGATGCGTGGAGAGTGGCATTACCAGCGGTTGGTTTTCTGTACAATGTGGATTCCAACCGTTTGTTGGATACATAGATAGTAGTGTCCAAAAATGCGACTTTAGATGGACTGATGTGTGCAGTTAACCTAAGGTTAATGTTGTTGTTGTTAAGTTCTGATATAAATATTTCAACATTGTCCTGGTCACCTTTCCAAACAAAAAACACATTGTCAATGTATCTAAACCAATGTAATACATTTTGTTAATATATAAACATACACTGACATATATATGTTTGTGTGTTTACAGAAGTATATATTTACATATTTAGTATTAAATTGTATTTCAATGTACTTGACTTACATTATATAAATGTTATATATTCAAATATTTAGGATTTACTTTTTAAAGTATATATATATCTTGAAAATGAATATTTGTGTATGCTTTTTAATTATATTAGTTTTTTAATGATATTAGCGTGAAGCGACATTTTTATTCAAATGATTTTTAGTTACGATTATAAGTATTGAGGCACAATATTTTCTAAAACAATATTTTTGACCCAATAATTTTTATTCACGATATTGTTGTTTTTAATATTGTGTCAGTGATCCAATGCACTAGCATTACATTGTTACAGAAAACAGCAGTTTGTGCAGCATATGTTTACTGTTATCTACTTTATCGTTTCACTTATCTACCGTGATCCTGTATCACAGTGTTACTTTGGGCTCTCAACGGGTACTTTTTCTTCTAACAATGATTTTGTGAGTCCCCTTAGGTTTGTTAATTATATCAATCAATAAAATTTGTGGGGTTTTATATATTTAAAAACTTTAAAAGTACAGCACTTAAAAACATATACAACATATTACAAGACGTAAACAAAGTAATATATATCTAAACACAATGCACAAATACAAAACAAAAACACTACTTTACATTTCAGAACCTCAAAACTACTTCGAAGATGGATACTTCACCATATCTTACGAATATCCACTTGCATTGCCAAAACGTTTCTCAATTTGTAATTTGTGGTGGATTTACGTAACTATTGTCAAACATACCTCAGCTGATTCTAGCTTGTGCAAGAAATTAAGAGCGAGAAACAATTTCTAAACTGTAGTTTCCTTAATAACAGTTTAATGTGAATGGTTTGGGTATGTCATTAAAACGGGGAAAAAACTTAAAGTCGAATATCCATTGGATTGAGGAATTACGACAGGGACAACTGGCCATGTTTCTGGACCAATTATTACATCGGGGGAATGTAACCAGCCGATTAACCATATGTAATCTAAATCTGGTGAGTAGAACCTTCTGTTGCGAGCCCTGCATGTTAGCCAAGTAGAACTGTAAACACTAAATAGGTGACAGATTTAAATACTGATTAATAGTGATATTTGATTTGGCTGATGTGAGTCTTTTCTCTACGAACATGTGAAGGCACATGTGCTTAAGCTCCGACCCTCCCCCCAGAGCTAAGGTTGCCAAAAACACTGATCTATATTAATTTATAGTGTCTTAATATTTCTAAGGGCTGGGTTTCAAGGACCCGATCCAGTGCTAAACAGTTCCTCCGGATTGACCTGTTTAAATTAAGCTCCTATTTCGTTCATACCTTGTGCGATGGTAAGAGGGGGCAAAGCATTTAAAGATCTTCAATAAACAGCAAGCTCAGTGGCACAAATACGATTGGGGCAATTACAACAACCTCCTCAAATTGGTGTTATGACTGCTCTGAATCCCTAGGACCCTAACATGGCCCAAAATGCCTGAGCCATAAATTGCTATTGACATACATTTAGCATGGTAAATAGTAGAAATTTCATTTGAGGACTGAAGGCCCAGTTTGGCAGAAAAAGACTGCTAGTGATGTTATAGCCTCCACAAATTGATCTTTTATGATATTTATTTGATGGTTCCAACGACCAGCAGTGTCAAAATCAACCCCCAAGTGAGAAACAGTGGTGGGGTGTTTAATTGAACATCATTCACACTAAGCCATAGGGAGTAGACTGAGCAGAACCAAAAGTCATAATGAATGATTTAGTCAGGTTGAAATTAAGACCTAAATCTCTGATGAAATTAATAAAATTATCTAGGAATGTTTGGAGGGCTGTCAGAGTGCAGCCCATAAGGGACGCATCATCTGCATACAGAAGGGCAGGAATAGGGCGATGTCCAATCTGGGGCATATCCTGCCCCTTTCCACCAACACCCTCTGAAGGTTGTTAAGAAAGAGCAGAGTTCTCCAAAATCGGTCCAGGAGGGCCGGATCCATGCCAGATTTTAAGATAAGTAAATTTTTCTTAATGGGGATATGCTAGAAGTCTGGCATGGATCCGGTCCTCCAGGATCGACTTTGGAGAACCCTGATGTAGAGGGTGAAGAAAAGGGGGCAAGCACATGCTTCTGCCTTACCTCTTCATTGATTTGTAAGTCATCTGTGCATCCCTTCTAATGCCATATCTGACCTTGGCAGTAGCACCACTATAAATTTCCTGTATTAGATTAATAAATCACTGATTCACTCCCATTTCTTCCAGTATGTGCCATAGCTCGCTGTTTAGACACACAGTCGAAAAGGTTTAAGAAATCCATGAACACTAAATATTAGGCTACCATATATTTATTCACCAGTAAGGGTGGGTTAAGTCATTGGTCCACTCCGCCAATGTCTTTTTGAAAACCGTACTGCATATCCACAAGGATCTGGTGTTCTTCCTTCCCCTCTTCTAGTCTGGAGAGAAGTATGTGCCCCAGCACCTTTACCAGTGAGCCAATTTGGCAAATCAGATGGTAGCAACTGGGATCATTGCGATCTCCCTTCTTGAAAATGGCTATAATTATGGACTGAGATCATGTATTAATCTTGCCAGTTCTGCTAGCTGATTTCAGAACATTAGTGAGGAGGTTACACCAGAGCTCAATTTTGGATTTGAATTGGTTCAATGGAACTCCTGTGGAATCTGGAGCTTTGATACTACCCCTTTTAAAAATTGCACTTGTGATTAAATTCAGGGAAAACTATATGGGGTGGTGGGTCAGAGGACCAGGGCTAGAATTACATGGAGCGCTCATCGCATAATTAGATATCTTAACATTGTTGTCATCTGCATATATGTTAGAGAAATACGTTATATATTATTTGTCACATCAACATGCTCCTCTTGGTCTATGTTAACAACTTAATTTACCCCACAGCTTGCCTAAAAGCATCTATTTGTATTTAATGTATCACAGTATATCTTTATACATCACAATTCATATGTATCTTTCTAGCACATCAGTGAGTTTACCTGGGTTTTCTCAGTGTGCTAATGTCTAACACTTTGACCAATTGGGTCGTCATTATGGTCAACCTGATACCATCTGTAAAATATTCCTCCATTGTTGATATTTACAATATTTTGAGCTTGAAAAAGCCGCAGTGAACAGGGGACAAAACACTTGTCGATTGTCAGTTATCCAAGAAGAGGAACCGGAAAACCATGATCCATTGTCTAAACAAATATGTCATATTGTTAGATGGATTATAACCTATCGATGATTTTAATTTTGCTCACTTGGCCAAATAAATATTTGCGATTTTGTGTATTTTTATGTTGGTTAAAACAAGTACAGCTACTTTCTGCTATTTTAACTGTGAATGGAGTGCTTGCCATATTTAATAAATAAACATTAATCTTGCAATCGACTGTGTTGGGGAAACAGCGTTTACAACACAGACAGAACTATGCAGTGCCATTTCAACTCAGGCACTACAATGAACGGATCATTACCATGCGTTCCATTACAGTGCAAGTCGTTACAACGACTTGCTTTAGGGAAAGCATTGTTGTATTTTAAATCCAACACCTTCCCTACTGTTGCACAGACTGGAGTTGGAATATTAAAATATACTATTCTAAAGTCCAGCGCTTCCCTACTGTTGCACAGACTGGAGTTCGAATAGTAAAATGTACTATTCCAAAGTCATACTCTTCCCTAAGGCAAGTTGTTGTAACAACTTGCGTTGTAATGGAATGCATAGTAATGACACGTTTGTTGTAATACCCACGTTGTAAAGGCATGCGCTGCAAAAGCATGCATGAATACGTCATACATCCACTTTGTTGGCTTCCTTACCTGAACTTCCTTTTGCCAATTTCATCTATAGAAAGCAAGGTGACTTATTATGACATTCCCCTTTTTCTGGAGTTTCTTGTTATATTACTTTCTGACTTTTCACAAAGGGGACTGCTTTTTTGGTAACTTGTGTGTGGAAGTTTCTTAGCACACAGCTGCCCTTGTAATGGTTGGAATTACTGCTCCACATAACTCGTGACGGCATCTTCGACAAAGATTGTCAGATACATGTGTTGGGTGAAAAAAGGACGGTAAATAGATGGAAATGCAAAAGCCCTATAAATTAGCAGAGCCAGCACAGAACCATGCTATCAGTACTGTACTGTTGTTATCACGCTGTATTGAGCGAAGCCAGAAACCTGGCAATAACAGTATGGAACGCAACAGTGATCTTTGTTACCAATTAATCCCCAAGAGTTATAAACAGAGTCTTGTTATGCAAATAAAACACAGTGATAAGAATATGAAGCAGTCCAATGCATTAAAACAGACTGGTTAACGGGCGTTTCTGTGAAGGAAGGTACAAAATGTTGGCTGAATGTCAATTCCTCTTTCTTAATTACCACATTTTATTGTTCTCTGCTTCCTGGATTGGCGTTACTTGCCAAGTTTCTAACGTCCCCAGAAGAACATTTGTTAGCTTCTTAGACCCACCTGATTGTGTTAACTGCTGCTGCAACTCCCATACAATATATGCAGAGGCGTAGCTGGAGCTTGTGGCGCCCAGGGCTATCCCTCAGATTGCCGCCCCTGGGTGGGGAGGGGGGGGGGTTGCTGGGGAAAAAGGACGGCAAGCACTTGAAAGAGGACCGAGAGACACGTAGTATCGCCGCTAATAGTTACCTCGATCATGCAAGTTACATGCACATACATGACACGGTCCAAGGCTACACAGTTGAATACACCGGTAACTGGCAGTGACTGGCAGTACAAAAGAGAACACACAGACTGCATGATCTATCTGGGGACTCAGAAAAACCGCATGTGACATCCATCAGAGAGCTGCGTGAACAATTACCTGGTAATCCCCTCAGCACAATGCAAACATGCACATACATGACACTGTTCAGGGATCCATCATCTACAGCTGACATTAAATGACCATTCATCATGGTCCCCCAATAAAGGAGTGCACTTTGTGATCTGCATGGTACATGTTCTTTGCAGCAGGCATGTTAACCCTCTGTGCTACCTTTCCAGGAGTCAACCCTTCCATTAGACAAAACTCGGATCTCTCACTAGGAAGAACATTAATCACCGAAGTTATCATGACATTTTTATTGTTTCTGAAAATTGCTGGAGGCCAGGAAGGTGACAGCAAGTTTTTTTTAAACCATAATATACTTGCCAACACTACGCACCCATCCGAAATAGGTACCCAGTGCGGTCACACCGTTTGCACCGCCCTAACCTGCTCAAGGTTCATGTGACCTCAGTGACAGAGTCACAGTGACTGGATCACTGTTGGTCTAGGGTGTGCTGCTTCGTAGGCCTGCCCGCAAGACTGAAGATGAACTTCAGTATGGATTGTGGTGGACAGGCCTTCAAGGTTAACTCACAATTGACACCACTAGGGTACACCTGCTTATGCTAAGACATCAAGCCTTCTAAGGTCTAGTGGGGCCTTGTAAGGTCTAGCATGGAAATATGCTCCCTCAGTAGAGTGGTCTGGTGGACTGGTCATGAAGGCTGAACCCAGTTCCCCAGTTCCAAATTCGACAGCTCTGGCCATAGTGCCACATCCTCTCCCCCACTGAACACCATACTGCCCCACTGAGAGAAACTTGCACTGCCTTCAGCTACAGCCTAATTGTGCCCGCTATAACCACATGGATGTGGCTCAATTCAAATTATGCACTTGATAAGAGTAATATGCTGCCTAAAAAAAAAAAGTTAAAGCAAACACTCATAGGGAATGCAAGATTAAGTAAAGCATGTGAAATGTAAGCAGAAACAACATGGTTACGTTAATGATCACTCACTATTCAGAAATCAGCCAGTGGTTTTACCTGAAAAGTTAAGGACATGACTACAGAGCCCTGAAGGGAACCGTTTCAATGTCCATTGCTTATATCCTTAATAAACGTAAGCAGTATGGTTTAAAAAGATCACATCCATAAACAGAGCCATGGTACACATTTTGTTTTCCAATCCATCCATCAACCAGGTATTGCAGTACCTCCAGGAATGGTGCACTTCCCCACCTGGGGACAACAATGCTGTTCAAAGAAAGACGAGAAAACAAAAGTAGCGCTTCACTGCAAAGTCTGTAAAGTGAGGCTGATGTGTTTGGATGTGAATACAACCAATCTGGCCACTTTGCAACCACTCTGTCTTGCTTTATTTAGTTATGTATTTATTTTATATATTTAAAACCTTCTATTTCTCTCCATCCCACTGCACTTTGGAATAGAAAAATGTCAGAAAAAGGGCATTTCCCGCAAGAGTGTTTTTCTTTTTTGGATCCATTTCACAGGGAAGCAACTAAATGAAAGAAGGAAAGAGGTTGTGAACCGT
Source organism: Triturus cristatus (assembly GCF_964204655.1). Taxonomy (NCBI): domain Eukaryota; kingdom Metazoa; phylum Chordata; class Amphibia; order Caudata; family Salamandridae; genus Triturus; species Triturus cristatus. Next base: position 1,366,150,129 of record NC_140590.1, read on the forward strand.
TTCTTCAAGTTACAGTTTTCAGTAAGTGAGGAGCAAGACAGAAAGAGAGGGAATAATAGGAAGAGAGGGGGGGGGGGTCAGCTGCCAGCACAAAAAAGAAGAGGACATTGCCCGAGTCCTATTCCTTCTCTGTTTGCCTTCCCCGAACGTCCACGAAAGCAAGCCGAGCCTTATCTGAATGCCTTTGTCCGCCCCCAAAATAGTGCCCCCTGGGGCGGACTGCCCCCACCACCCCCCCCCTAGCTACGCCACTGAATATATGTGAGTATAGAGGATAATGTAGTTGTGAAGAACTTATAGTGCAGAAATTGTCAACAACATAGCAAAGTTTAAGAGAGAGCTATTGGGACAGGAATCCTCACGCCCCTTTCACCAGGGGTGGGGATGAGCGACGCCCCACTGGCTCAATATGATATACCATAATCATTTTATTTTTCATTTGCGGCACTGAGCCAGCTTGTGCAAGGAGGGGCGGGGGCTGGGGCATAGAAGGAGGGAGGAGCAGTGCTATGTGCACTTATAAGTGTGCATGTCTGTTTGGCCGACCGTCTCAGGCCTGCCAAACACACATGCACACTTAGATTTCTCCAACACGGTTATATTGAACAGCCGGGCTGGAGAAACAGCAAAGATTCCCTATCCTGAGCGGAGTGTTTTTTCAGCCCACTCATGCTTATCTCCGTGCTGCTCTCATATAATGAGAGCAGCGTGGGGATTGCAGAGGGAGTCTGAGGCTAGGACCAGGAACCAGCACAGCAAAACACCGAGGCAAAAGGAGCGATGCGGCCAGCAGCTTCAGGTAAGTGTTTTTAATTTATTAATTATTACCCCCCAGCGCTCCCTCCTTCCGCACTGCCTTGCGCCCCCTCCACCCGCCACTCCACCTCTTTATTGTGTCGACCGCCACTGCCTTTCACAACACCTTCCTGCAAAGAATGATGGGGCGTATCTTGCCAGTAAGACCGGGGTCTTAAGCTTCAGATTTCCCAACAATCACGCTGTTAAAAATACTTGAGAAGCAGGACACAAGGACTGGCTTAAGAGGCAGTGGAAAGAGAGAGGACTGCAGATTGCTAGGGTTACTTAAAACACAATAGTTTTCAGACTAACCAAGTTTTAAGGCAGAGACAAGTGAGAGAGACTCTGTGTGTGTGTGTGTGTGTGTGTGTGTGTGTGCGTGTGCGTGTGTTTGTGTGTGTATGTAAAGATCCAGGGCGAAATCTGACAGATTCGTCACACTACCGACTAAAAGGACCTATGCCCAACTATATCGACAGAATACATTTTTCAGTGGGTTGTAACACCCGAAAGACCACCCCCCCACCCCCGAAGCTACACTTCTGAAAGAAGGGCTCAGGAACTGTGTAAGAAATGCTTCCAAAGATAGGCAACTTTTTGATCAAGGACAGGGCATATATTTTTTTTATTGAAGCTGCAAAAGCAATTCTGAAAACTAGAGCATGACAATTCAATACCAAAAACCAAAGCCTTCAAAACCATGAACAGAGTAAGATAGTTTGTGTGCACAGAGGTCCAGAAGAGCATCCTGGATTGCATGCCAGCGTTCTAATTCCCAGAAAACCTTTTCATAAAAAGTACAATGAAGCTGAGCTGGTTTTTAAAAGAGGAATGGGAACCTCATCTTCGATTAGTAAATGGTTTGTGTTTTTCTTGGATGCCTCCATCTTGCAATGACAGTTGCCATAATAGATTGGGGTCTAGGGCCCAAGGCAGTGCTTAATTTGTAAAATATGAGGTGTAAAATATGAGGTGCCAGGGCTCTAACCAGGAGGCCACTGCAGCTTGCACCACACATCGCCCCTGCATCTCTGTCAAAACAACTACTAACCATCTCTCTCGCATGTGAATGCGACATTTCAGCTTATTCCAGGTCCCCAAAGCTAAAGGAATGGCTGGGGAGGCAGGTATTAGTAATTTGTTTATATATATTGTTTTCCTACACCACTGTTATTCTTCCCAACTCTAAATTATATGAGCAGCGCCACCTTGTGGCAGACTGCCCTAAGTGTGGTCTTGACAATTAGGTGCCGGTGCCGAGCACCGGAAACCAATTAAGTGCCAGTGCTCAGCACCAGAAAGCTCCGGCCCAAATTAAGCACTGGCCTAAGGCTACTTTACAGTGTACTCAGCACTTTCCCGCTGCCTCTCCTGCTCATGCCTGATGTCAGCTGCCTCCTGTATCTTCCTCATTCTAGGGGATCAATAACAGCCAGCCATTATAACCCGTGTGTGCAGTACAATCCCCCAGACCTGTACACTGGGCAGGTAAGCATGCTTCTGCCTCATCCCTAACATTGCTTCCCTTCCAAGGGCCCGACGCTGACGCTTGGTACTATGAGGTCAATGGACATAACAGGCTTTGATCAACTTGAAGTAGGTAACCTTGATGCAGGGACTCACTCCATGTCAGGACCACACTTTTAATCTAACAAGGACAGCAAAAACCCTTTTGTGTAGCACTGACCATCGTTCAGACCCGGACCTAGGGCGGTGCTGACTCTTCGAGAAGTATTGACTCTTTGGAAGTATTTAAAGTTTTAAAATCACCTGCTGCTGCATTGCTGGCCTCCGCAATTTTCATACAAAAATAAAAATGTCAAGATAACCCGGTGATTAATGTTCTTCCTGGAAGGAGAAGAAGTTTTGTCAAGTGGAAGTTTTAACTCATTTTATGGTAGCACAGAGGGTTAATGTGCCTGCTACAAAGAATGTGTAACATGCAGATCACAAAGTACATATAGTTTAAATAGGTCAGTGCTTTTGTCAGAGAGATCCTTTTGTTACTAGCACTGTAGATGTTAACACCCTAACAGAACAGTGAGCTAATAACTGTCATCAAAGAGCTGCAATGCAAAATGCAAGGTATAGATTAGAGCATTATGATGTTTTCCTCCATCTTTCCTCATTCTAATGTTTCAAAAAGGGTTCATTTCGGTAAAAAAAAATCCTTTTTAGTAAATGTAACCCCCAACCATGGGGCTATGTTTTAAATTCTGAGTCTGTGCTTCTCCAGACCAAGCACTCAAACTATACTGTCTACCAGTATGGTTACATGTTACTCACCTTGTAGTCCTCGGTCTTATGTAACATTTCCTATACACTGATTCACACACATATGATTGATTGCCTCTGTGTAATGTGTGTGTGATGTAAAGTGCTCTGACACCCCACACTGGTATAGATGGTGCTAAATAACTAATTAAATACATCTGAGAGAGAGTGGTTATGGAGACTTGAGGGGGCACTGTTAAAGGGTAGTAGTGTGGCAGTCTGGGGGGGTGCCAACAAACATTGTCGCACAGGGCGCCACCAGCGCTAAAGCCGGCCCTGCCATGGTTCCCCAAGGTTCGGGACCCAGTAGCAAAATAAAGTCTTTCACTTTCAAGGAGAAGACGAGTCTATTTCATTAGATTAGAGACCTGGGGCTGGCAAGGTCTTGATAAACGTTGGCAAGTGTAGTTAGAACTATGGGGCTCAATACTGATAAGGGTGCTAAATGCTATATCTGGTTCAATAAAATATCCTCTATCAAGATGTCTGCTATCGTCACAATTTTTAAGAAATAGTCTCACTACTAGTAGTTAGTTGCTCGGGTAGCGTTCCAACCCCTTGTTTATTGGCCCACTGTGTCACTTCAGATTAGACCCAGTTTGTGCAAATCAGCCGAGGCCCTGCCCCCAGCGATTGCCAGTGGTTACATCAACACCCTAAACGGCCAAGGGCATGCCCAGGTGTGGTTCCTTGTGCCCTGACTAAAGAGTCCTGACTAGTTCAAAACTGCTCCGAAGTTGCTCGTTTTCTGGTTCAGAGATGAATGACTTGGCAATTTGGGTTGGACTGTTCCTATTACAGCAGGGTCAAGGCTGATTTGCATATGTCTGGGTAAAAAGATGAACAGTGGCTAGACCATATGCAAGCATTCCTCCAATCACCTTTTGTTTGTTTGAGGCTCCATTTATATGCATTTCTTGCAGAGGTTACAAATGTCCTCGAACATATCAAATGTAACCATTCCTTCTTGCAGAATGTTACTCTATTGTTATAGAACGCAATGAGGAATGATACAAAGTGCATGAAGAGTGACAAAATTACAAAAAATGTTTCTCCACTTCCACAACTTCATTCGTACAGATTCCTGTGGCAGGTTTGCATATCTCCCACTGAGGCTGCCCTTGCAATTCGTTGATAGTTTAAGCCATCATTTTGCTCCCTTTTGGAATTACTAATACCACGAGTACTGGTAATTCCTTTTGTGGGAGTATTTTCAGGAATTCTATGTTTTTATACATGCAATAATGATAATCGGTCTTCCTGCAAGGATTACCACAACGCTTTCCCTGATTTTCAACCAGAAACTTTGCTTCTAAATGAAATGCCCCTGACAAGCAGAGTTGTGATGGGGCTGGCAACTCTTGGCTGTGCCTTGTGTTTTTTCCAGCAAGGGAGGCTTTATTTTTATAATCGTTTTTTGTGAGCAATACGTGTCCAAGACTCGCACTGCACATTTTATGCGTTTCTAAAGACAGTCGAATCTCTTTACTCAACTCAAAACGATATTATGTAGCAACCTTCCCATCTTTTAATAAATGCCAACACTATGTGGAAATACTGAAAGACATATAATACCATTAATGGATGCAGCAGTTGCAAGGGAGTAAAGTATAGGTTACACCTACATTATGGACATTTTGAGATGACTGCAGTTGGAAATCCTGGAATCACTTTGAGGCCCTAACTATTGAGCCCAAGGCTTGGTTTTGATTATCATGCAACCAAGAAGTAGCTTCATGTGATGAAAATCGAAGGGTGAGCTGAACTGGTTAACCTATTAGTTGGTAAACAGCCCTGTACTGGTATAAGTTAGTTAATGAAATGCTAACCTATACAAAGCAATGGCATTAGACAACTTGCAGAATAATTAACAAATTGGCCAGTGAAACTGACATAGCAATCACCAAACATATATGGTAATGTATGAATAAGATAAACGTTTATACAATTATAGGATTCAATTTTAGGTGGACACATATGCCTCCACTTGGCTTGCACCTACCTCCGCAGGGTAGAAACATTTAGCCCTATAATCAGCCAGCTAGGTATGGTAGTCCATTTGGTCCCGAGAGGCCCATTTTGGATAGTCAGGTCATATAACAGGAGTATTAAGTAGGCAAGCAAAATATTTTCTGGTGTCAACTACCAAACAGTGCAAGCTGTCTGACTGTGGAAGATCTATTGTTAAACTTACAGTGGGCGTAGAGCCAGCCCATTGCATATTATTGGTTGGCTTAATTGTCACTCTCATTTGCATTCTACTTTTTGAATGGCTAGCCTATTTATGGTTCTTTTGATTGGCAGATGTGTGTCCTTCCACTGCTCACATTTAGGGAACTACATGTTTTTTTTTCATTCAACACTCCCTGACAGCACAGGTGTTTTCTAGCTATCTCCCTCTTGCACTGCATCCTCCCCAACAAATACCGTCACTGCACTGTGTTGATCTCCATCCCACCCACCTTGTCTGTAAAAGCACAGCTACAGGGATAATTTTGCTGAGGCATGACTGATGAGTAGAATTTAAGGGTTCTTCTTGCCTCATCTCCTGCATTGCACATAATGCATGAACACACACACTTTGGCACACAATGGCTTTTGTGACGCTGGGGGAAGGGTCATCTCCTGCACTCACTCAGCTGGTCTCTGAGGCAGAAGGTGTACTTAGCATGACCTGCATCAGGCCGTAGCTTGCTGTTGGGACGTATCTTTTTGCCTGGCCCTCCTTGGCGCTGTTGGGGGCTGAATCCTGTCTGCTTGTTTGTTTCAGGGGAGCGCTATTGCGTCCTGTGCCCGCAGGGGACTACATGTCCCAGAATCCCCTGTACTACCTCCATCCTGGCCTCTCAGTGACCTGGAAAAGGCGGGGGCCACCCCCTTGGCTTCATCTTCAACTTCCACTGCAATGAGAAAAACCGTTTATTTACTTGACTGGCATCAATACACCAAATCCTAATGTACTTTGACTTATTGGCACAGGACTGGTGCCTTGATCTACTCCAGAAGGGTCCATATTGATATTTTTACGACCGAGACCCAGTTTAAGTGACAATTATTGTGGACAAATATAATTAACGAATGATGTGTGTTTGAAAGAAGGGCCACTGTCATTGTTATTTGCTGATTGTCAGAGTTTTAATTCTAGCTTTTACGTATTTTAACTCACAGAGCTCTGTATTTGGCCCGATTTATAGCACTCATACCACTTACTTTGATTGTATAGTAGCCCTTGCTAAAATCAAGCAAATACACTCAAATATGGTGAAAATGAAAGCTACTGACAAAACCTCCGAAATGGGAGCAGTGAGAGAAGTCCCAAGGCACTCAGGGAAAAATTGCCCCATTGACGAAGTTAATGAACTGATAGTAGAAGTTGAAAGTCTGCTAGCACCAAATGAAACAAGCATTGGCAAATGCATTAGGTTTCGCCTATGTGATTTATAATAAGCTGTTTTTTGTTATAAGTTGTACCTTGCTGAGTAGTTCGACAATATACATTACAGAAAGTCTGTTAAAGTGTTATGACTTGTTTATGTACAAAAAGGCAATATACAATATATTGCGCTGTTACTAGTTGTATAGTGCGGGTAAGTAATAATAAACATGTGGATAATTAAATGAAAGAGGGAAATATTAGAATTAATTGAGGTAATATCTTTATTATGTGTTTAGAGGAGTTCTGACAACTTTTTGGCCTGGGGCCACTGCACCTGTTGCACCATTCAAATCACACCCCTAGTACCTACAATATAACTGCATTTTTGACTTCCTGTTTAGTAGTAAAATATTGCAATATTTGGTGTTTAGAGGAGTTTCTAAATTTTTGGGACCTGGTGTCACTGCACCTGTTGCACCATTGACCTCATGATCTTAGTGCAGAGGTTCTTGAAACATGTGGGCGGCCTAAAGTGATCCCATTGGGGGGTGCCAGGCTCTGGCCAAAAGAAGCATTGCGCTGATAACAGTGCTTTGTTTTAAGCTAAAGAAAATGAGCGGCACCAAGCGGCTCTGTAATGGGCTGTCACTAGCATCTTTTGCTATTTATATCCTGGCTGGGAGAAGGTGTCAAAGGGGATGGGACTCCACTCCCATTCCTCATTGTGGATACTTGTACGAGTTATTAAGGCCTGCCTGACCAGGATAGTATGTTTGGCAAGCATGTATTTGATTACATGTTTAAAACAGTAAGAGAACGTAACTGCAGTGTTTAAATATGTGTAAACATATTTAAACATTGGCAATTTAATAAAATAATTGTGAAAAATTCTGAGAGGAGGGCAATGATTTTTTTCCCCATGGGAGTGCGTGGCATAAAAAAGTTTGTAGACCACTGCCCTAGTGCCTGCAAGGTAACTGCACTTGTGACTGCTTATTTAGTTGTTAAATATAGCAATCTTTGTGTTTAGAGGAGTTCTGACAACTTTTGACCCCGGTGTCACTGCACATGCAGCAACATTGACATCATGGCCCTATTGCCTACTAGATAACTGCACTTGTGACTGCCTGTTTTGTTGGTAAAAGTTAGCAATATTCTGTGTTTAGTGGGGTTCCTAAAGCTTTTGACCCCAATGTCACTGCACCCGCTGCACCATTCTAATCAAGCTCCTTTTAAAGGGCACGATAACTACAATTGTGTTTGTTTGTATAGTAATAAAATATAGCAATCTTAGGTGTTTAGAGGAGTTCTGGCAACTTTTGGGCCTCGTGCCACTGCACCTGCTGCACTCTATAATCATAACCCTGTTGTCTGCAAGATAACTGCTTTTGTGAGTGCCCATTAAGTAAGAAAATACAGCAATATTAGGTGTTTAGTGGGGTGCCTAGAGCTTTTGACCCTTGTGCTACAGCACCTGCTGCACCATTCAAATCATGACCCTATTGCCTGCTAGATAACTGCACTTGTGACTGTCTTGTTCAGTTGCAAAATCTAGCAATAATCTGGGTTTAGTGGGGACCCTAGAGCTTTTGGCCCAAGTGCCACTCCACTTGCTGCACCATTCAAATCAAGTCCCTTTTAACTGCAAGGTAAGTGAATATGTGACTTC